>NC_090923.1:1329553997-1330194063 GCF_040938575.1 Ambystoma mexicanum
TGAGATGCGGTAGTCCGTTCATCTACCCACATCCTATTTTTTAGGATTTACTGAAGTCCCAACTCCATCCCCCTTTTTACACAAACACTGGGCTGAGGCAGAGGGTGACTAAGAGTAACCAAACTAACTCTCTCACATCGTACTGGACATGCCCCATTAATCGGGTCAGGCAAAGTTAGACACTTTACCGTAATTGCATACACCTGATACTAGTTAACTGTCCTCACACGAATAAAAGGCAACACCTAAAGAAACAGTCTGAGCAAGGTGAAACACAAGAAGGCGCTGAACGTCCGGGACAAAGGCACAATCTACTGGAGCAGAGCGACAGACCAAGGGACGAGAGCAGCGGGCCGAAAATCCCAGGGCTTCCCGACTGGAGGTTGTTGCCTCCAACAGACCTTGAAAGACATGTGCAGAAGGCCAGCTCCCACAAGTGAAGATTGAATTGTGTTTCAAGGATGCCCACGACCCTCCCGGCTGAACAGTAGAGTTGGGGAGGCGAGGCCAGGCCTGTGGTACTAACCTTGACTGGAAAATTGGAGATCGCTAAACAAGAAAGAAGCGCAGACAGCCGGTGAGTTGGCAAGTGACCTGAAAGACTGGTGTGTGTTAAAGTGAATGAAGTAGCAACATCATATAACAAGTGAAGGCTGCACACGTGTGGGTGAGACTCGAAGAAAGGCATACCCGTTTTAACTTTAAAGTAAAATGCAGCTGCGAGATCAGTGACACTAAGTAACTGAGTGGCCGGTGAAAAAAAAGTAGCCCATTTGAAAGTCCCAGTGAAAGGTGCATTGTTTGAAGCTAAAGGGTGAATAAACGGCAAGAGTGGAGGTAAAATAGTGACCGTTGAGTCAAAGTGGTCCTGCAGTGGTCTGTAAGAAAACCACACACATTCGAAAGACTTCGACATTCGAAAAGGGGGCCGAGCCCAATCGAGCGAGACCCGAACTATACACAGCTTGGGGAAGTGATCCCCCTTGCAACTTTGTGTTGAACTTTATTGCAACTTTGTGTGGAACTTTATCGTGAGAGGTCTGAGCCCGGCAGAGGGGGACCTACGGGAACTGTGTGTTGAAAGGTCTGAGCCCGGCAGAGGGTGACCTTTTGTGAAAGTTTTGGTTGAAACATACATTTTGTAGTCAGTGAAAGAGACTTTAACGTTGAAGGCCAGGCTGTGTATTGTGTTGAAAACTGAGCCAGAGTGTGTCATCTGGCTTACAAAGATTGCCTTATCCCATGAGGCCTAACATGGGGAGGAGAGCTGGTTCACCCACATTATCATTTGAACACTGATTTGTCTTTTTGCATACATTTCTCCTTTTTACACTTTTGTACAAGACATAGGGCAGGTATTAGGTTTTTGTTAGCATAGGCCATTTTGAGACTTCACTAGGACTGTTTTGTTTATCGTTTGATGGTCAAGCCTATCCCCATCTTAGTTATGGGGCAAAATAGGAGTTTTTCCAACCCCAACATTTTCAATAAAGGTTTTACAAATTGTATCCATTATGTCAGTGTCAATACTTGTGATACCATGCCTTTTCTACACATACACATAAGAAGGATAGCCAGTGGAATGAGAACTAGAACCCAAGTTGGTGCTTATTGGAAGCTAGCGGTGAGAAATTCAGTTGAATCAGATGTTAGAGTGCAAAAAAGGTATCAGGCGCCCCTCTCTAGAAAGAACATGGCATGATAACCTGTTTTGTGTTTTTTTCCCACTTTGAGAGCCTGCAGCCATCGCTTTTAGCTCACTGTACTTTCACAAAGGAGGAATACCCATTTGCATATCAGTCATTGTCCTACCCACAAGGGCAGTCCAGCACAGAAATGCCAGGCAAACCTCCTTTGAACAAGAGTACCAACAGCAACCCCACACACATATTTCAGCCTTGTTAGGCCTCATCAGTGAGGTGGAGCTGTGCCTCTCTGAACACAGTGAGCAAGGGGTCCATGTTTGGGTTCCCCCAGGTAATTTAGGGTGACCAGCCCCAAGTTCGTTACAAAAATACAGAAAAAGGTAGCAGCCGCCCCTCTCTAGAATGAACTTGGCATGATAACCTGTTCTGTGTTATTTTCCCCACTTTGAGAGTCCGCAGCCATCGCTTTTAGCTCATTGTAGGTTTCACAAAGGAGGAATAATAATTTGCATATCAGTCTTTGTCCTGCCTACAGATATTAGAGTGCAACAAAGTGTGTTTATCCCTCCCACCTCATTGAGATCCACACTTGTGTGCCAAGCCTATGCGAGACACATGGGTATGACTCTCACCAAACAGAGATTAACAGATAAATACTGTTGGGTGGTCTTGGACCATGAACTTGAGATCTACATGGGCAAGAGAGCCATGTGTCTTCAGAGTGATAACAGACATACCATCGGCCGCCCATGAATCCATGGCCAGTATTTCTTTTAAACATTACACAAGTTGATTGATACACCACTGCACTGTACACCCACACTGCTCAGCAATGCACGGCAGTGCACATAAACCATAACGCACTGCACACCCACACTGATCTGCACTCATACCACCCCAATAAACTGCAGACATGCAAACAACCACAACACTTCCCTGCACTTACAACATACCCAGACTGCACAAACGTAGACATCTCCAACCCTGCTCTGCACACAACATCTCCAGCCCTGAACTCACTCCATCCCTGCAGTGTATTCATGCACACAACCCCAACACTGCTCAGCACACACTGAGTCCAGTACTGCTCTGTAATAGCATCATCACTGCACTGCATGCACACCCTGCTCTGCATGCACACAACCACAACACCACTCTGCACACACTGCCTCTGGTACTTTACTGCACTCAGACAATCCCCACACTGCATGCAGGCACAGAGCCCAAACACTGCTCTGCACAATGCATCCATCAGTGTGTGCACACACACACACACACACACACACACACTTACATACACACACCCTCAGCACTGAACTGTGTACACACACATATACACTGCCCTTTGGTATAAAGAACTTAATTCAGATATGTGAGATATGCCAGAAGACCAGCGCACATATTCCCTTACCTGCCCCTCTCAACCCCTTGCTGATAATAGAAGTTCCTTTCTCCCAAATTGGGATGGATACCATTGGACCATTGGAAACCTCTAGAATAGGTGATACATTTGTTCTAGTAATCATTGATTACGCTACCCGGTACCCAGAGGCTTTCCCCATGCAGAACAGTACAACCCAGCACATTTTAAAACACCTACTAACATTCTTTTCTAGGGTTGGTTTCCCCAAGGAAATTCTAATGGATCAGGGATCAAATTTCATAAGTAAAGCTATGGGTGAAGTCAAGGAATTACTACACATTACTACCCTAAGACCCTCCGTTCAGCACCCCCAAATGGATGGATTTGTAGAGAGATTTAACAAGACCCTTAAAATGATTTTGAGAAAATTGGTAAATGAAGATGGTAAGGACTGGGATCGCATGATCCCATGGGCCCTATTTTCAGTAAGAAAAACCCCTCAGACATCTACTGGATTCTCTCCTTTTGAACTACATTACGGTAGAGAACCAAGAGATGTCTTAGTCATGCTCCGGGAGACCTGGCAAGAGAGAGAAGAGGCACCTATTCCCTTCTCACAAACAGCTACCTGATTACGAGAGCATATGAAACTCGTCCGAAGTCTAGTCCATACTCGTGTGGAAAAAGCTCATGCCCAACAGAAGTCCACCTATGACAAGAAGGTGAATTTAAGATCTTTTTCAGTAGGACAGAAGGTATAAGTCCTTGTACCTAACTATGAAAAAAACGTGTCTAAAAGTGGCATGGGACATTTGAGGTGAGAGAGCAAACAGGAACCTGTACCTATAAAATAGCCCAAATAGATAGAAAACAAAAGACTCACTTTTACCATGTAAATCTCCTAAAGGAGTGGAAAGAAAATCCTTCCACTGCCTCCTTGTCAATATTTTCTTGTCTGGTACCGGAGGAGATACATAACTCTGAACTTATTCCCCAAGAACTTCCTGGACAAAAACAAGAAGATTTGAACAATCTTATTATGGCATTCCCCAATGTATTCTGCGAGAAACCAGGGAGAGTAGATGGTACTTATCTTTATATCAGAACTCCAAAGGGAGAAGTGTTCCATTTGAAAGCACATAGACTCCCAGAAGCACAAAAACAAATAGTGGTTAAGGAAGTGAAAAAAATGCTGAAGGTAAACATTATCGAGCACTCTTCAAGTCCATGGTCCTCCACTATTGTGTTGGTAATTAAACCCGATCATTCTTGGATCATCTCCCTGGATCATAGACTTCCGGTAGGTTAGCACCATCTCCCATATTGATGCCTATTCTATGCCACGCATGAATGAGTTAATAGATAAACTTGGAAATGCTATATTCATATCAACCTTAGATTTAACCAAGGGATATTGGCAGTTCCCAGTATATGGACCTGATAAGGAAAAGACAGCTTTCTCGACACACCTGGTACTATTCCAGTTAAAGGTCCTCCCTTTTGGCTTGCATGGGGCCCCTGCCACGTTCCAATGACTTATGGATAGGATATTACAGCCCTACTCCGATTTCTGTGGGGCCTATGTTGATGATATAGTCATTTATAGTTGAACGGGGAAGACCATCTTTTTCATCTGTCTAGCATTATGAGGACCCTAGGAGAAGCTGGCTTAACTGCTAACCCATCCAAATGCAAGCTGGCTCAATCAGGCGTGAAATACCTAGGCTTCTTTGTAGGGAATGGCAGTGTCCAGCCCCAACAAGAAAAAGTGAAAGCCATCCTAGATGCTTCCACACCCAAGACCAAGACAGATCTCGGGGCATTCCTAGGATTGATTGGTTATTACCATAGGTTTATCCCAAATTTCTCAGACAGATCGGCCAGGTTAACCGACAAACTAAAGAATGCTGAACCTCAGAAGATTCATTGAAATAATGAGGATGATGCATGTTACAGCAACCTAAAACAAGCATTAGGTCAGAATCCAATCCTAAAAGTAATAGACTTTTCAAAAGTGTTTGTGTTACAAACGGATGCCCCTCTTACAGGGTTAGGAGCAGTTTTATTGCAAATATGTGATCGATTAGAACATCCCATCCTCTTCATCAGTCGTAAACTCTTCCCACATGATAAGAATGACTCTGTGTTGGAATTAGAGGCTGTAGAGGAGCAACTGTGTACATCTGCAGGTGATCCTGCCCCCTACCTCCCGTGTATTGGAGACATGAGATTGTGCCGTGCCTGACACCAGCCATAATACTATTACTGCAGCAAGTGTTTGAAAGGAGATAGCCATTGAGACAACCGTACCAAATGTACCCTCGATGTGATGATAACCTACAGGAGGAAAACCCTGAAGGAGTATAAAGAGAAGCTGAATGGGTGAGTTGATGATGTCATATAGAATTTGCATGATGTCTCAAGATAAGGAAGTAGGACAAGGTATGAGTACTAGACAAGACGACGACGCAAGAGGTCGAATTAACTATTGATGCAGACAAGAAGAAGACTACGCAGTAAATAAGATGTTGCTGAAAACAGAGGTTCAACACATGTACAGATGCTGAAACGCAAGGTAGATTAAGTCATTGGTATCATGAATTAAGTAAACCAGAACTCATGAAGCGGGAATGGAGAAACTGTGTCGCAGCAAGAATAATAAGCTCATGGAGCTGCGTGGCGAGGCTGCCTGTCCCAAAGTCAAGAATGAAGCAGCCAAGGCCAGCTATCTATTCTGAAACAGAGCGAGCGTCTAGAGGATGCATATGCTTTTATTCAGAAATAGAGTTCGAACTTGGAGTCCCAGACATGAAAGTGAGTGCCCTCACTCCTGTGCATTCCCATAGATGAGTATACTCTACAAGGCCAAGTACAAAGACAATTTCATGGCAGACGGCCTGGGTGATGAGAGATGCTGGGCTAATTTGGTGGTGGGGTAGTTTCATGACCTATCTCCTTGCACCTGGGTCTAGACTTACATGCTGCTAAATTAATCGAATGTTCCAGACATGGCACAAGAGTGCCAACCAATTGTATTAGTCCATATAACGGAGGACATTATAGTTTGAAAACCAATAAGAAACTGTGTATCTAATTTTTCCTGAAATTACATGTTTTTAGAGGTAGACATCAGTTGTCCACCTGATAACAGGCAGCCAATAACAATCCTAGCTCCTATAGAAAAGCATACTTAGATGTCTCCCTTAACCGATCCTGACCCTTTATAGTTTTTTGTTTACTATTGCCACGTAGTATAACTTCACTCTGACATATTTTTTCTATAAAAACCATATTTTGGGTGGAGATCATTGAGAGACTGAGCGTACGTCCGTTGATGTCCATTGTAACCTCCCTGTTTTAGACAATTATTAATAAAACAGTTCTTTGCCATCTTCCTGAGTTGGTTCCGTTATTTGGACTCAGATTATTCTGGTGTAATCCCATCCATTCCATATGCACATTCCTAAAGTCCATATGCTCAAGGCCTTTGCCATCAAATGGGCAATCACCCACCTAAGGTACTATCTTTTAGGGAGAAAGTTCACACTTGTCACCGACCACTTACCTTTAGTATGGATAAGTCAACGGAAGGACTCTAACCCTCGAGTCATGTAATGATTCTTAGACCTGCAACCCTACTGTTTCACTTTGGAACACTGAAAGGGTAAAGAACAGGGGAACATTGATTTCCTTTGCCAGTTCCCCTGCGAAACAGATGCAGCTACATCGCATAAGGAAGCCTATGTGAGAAACCAGAGGGTGTCTCACCCACTGGTGCCCGGAGATCCCTCTCTCAGGTGGCATGGGCACAGTTACATGGATGCATGAAATGCATGGTCAGCAATAGGTACATGAAACCCATTGGCAAAACGTACATGAACTACCTTAGCATATATACAGTGTAGTTACATGGGAACATAAACTGCATAAGCAACAAAAGGTACATCAGCTACATTGGCATGGATACAGTGGAAATTACATGAGCAAATAGAATTAAAGTGATCACAGTACATCAGATAAGGAGTCCCGGGGGACTAACACATGATGAGCGAGTTGATAAGCAGAAGGGTATACATAATGGGGCTAAGGGTGTCAAGAGAGTGATTATCAGGCAAATTAATTATTTTCTTTTAGCCAGTTAGTTAGATTTTGTCTAAATTTTGAGAAGGATTGAGGTTCTCGAATACCAGGGGGTAAGGAGTTCCACAATTGCGCAGCCTTAACTGGGAAGCTGTGACCTCCGATAGTGGAGAGTTTGAATCGTGGTACTTGGAGGCAGTTGGAGTTGGCTGTTCTGGTTGGTCTGAAAGAGGTTTTTCTACAGATTCTGTTGGTAAGGTATGGTGGTGCTTTTTTATTAAGGAAATTGTACGTAAGGGAGGCAATTTTAAGCTGGACTTTATCGAAGGTGGATAGTATTTTCTTCCAGTGGAGGAGATATGTTCATTTCTGTTGATCTTAAGTGCTTTAAAAATAAGCAATGCTTGAGTTCAGGCATAGTGCATGGCGATACTTATGATCATGGCCGCCACATCCCAATTGATATTGCACATGTGTCAACTCCTGTGAATAAGCTCTGCTGTGTCAGGTAATGTTTGTTTGTTTTATTATTTATAATGCGCATCATACCCGGATGTAACAGTGCGCATCAGCTACTAGAATATGCAAGGCTTAGTTACAGAGAAAAGGTATAAAATCTACATACATGTCATTAATTACAAGAGGGTATGTACAGATGGAATCTCTTTACAGTGTAGGATACAAGAGGGGTATGTGCAAATGTTGCAGATATCTTACAGAGGCAATATATATGTACACATGATACAGACATCTTGCATAAGCAATATTTACAAGGTTTAAGGTGTTAGTAAAAATAGCCGGGTGGGCGGAGATACGTACAAATATACAGGCAGTGAGTGGGGCAGTTGTAGTTACCACAGGGTATCAGGTCAAGAGGAGCCGGGCAGGATACCCACCATATAGGCATAAGGTACCGTATCATTGGGTGAGTGGCTGCTTGCTGAGCAAGAGTTATCATTACTGGTCATTTGATTTCCTGCCACATAATGATGTTGGATCTGAAATTTTGGTAAGATTGGTCTAATCTCAATGTGGGGGAATTCCACAATTTGGCTGCATTCACTGGGAAGATGTTGCCTCCGATTGTGGAGCATTTGAAGCTAGGTGTGGAGAGGCGATCTCTCAGGGACGTTGTTTCACCAAAATGCCAGGGGTAGCGGAAGTGACATCACATGACCCTTGACCCCCAGATGACATCACAGGAAGTGATGTCATTTGACTCCATCCTGAAGTGATATCACGGGAAGCAATGGAACGCAACCTTTCTCCCATTGACAAAACAGGGAGTGGCATCACATAGCATTGTACACTACAAAAATATGGTTTCGATATCACTATAATGTGATGTACAATTTAGACAAGAATGGATCGCCATATGTATCGTTAAGATCAGTGTGTATAGGCCCATATTACCAAATTACGGTGAATGCAAGCAGACCTCCATGACCAAATAGCACTTACGCCTAAGTGCTTTATATAGAAAAAATATACACCCAATATCACCCAACCTGTGTTGGTACTCATTTATCGACCTCCGAAGGATGAAAGGGTGAGGTGAGGCGTTTAAGAACAGACCAAATCAGTAACTCACCCCCTGAAGTGTGCATGAAATAAACCTTTAATGAGTCTAGCAATTATTGTATAGAATTTCAGAAAGACACATTATTTGGTATTCATATTCTTTCCTATTTAGCGTCAGTGCTGAAAGTGTTAGACTTGTGCCAGTCCTGTTCTTATTTTTCTTCTTTTTTAAGGGGCGTGAACAAGAAAGTCAAACACTCCAGAAGTAAAAAGTCACATGGTGCTGGCCACAGCCCAGGAGCTTGCATTTTTTCTTTTTTTTTAGAGGTCGCAAGGGAGACCTCAGAGGTTGCAGTTGCGACCTCTGGCAACCCCTAAATGACGTCCCTGTGATCTCTGTTAGCTGATCTAGGTAGTCTCAGGAAGGTCTGTTTATGGAATCTCTCTGCCAGGTAGATGGGTGCAGCATTGTTGAGAGATTTGTGGGTGAGCAATAGGGTTTTTAGAAGAATTCTGTCATTAGTTGGAAGCCAGTTATTCTGTCGGCTTGCTCTCGGAGATATGATCTCTCATGGATATGCCTAATGCCGCTCTAAGGGCATTGTTTTGTAAAGTTTGGATTCTTCTGATAGTAGCTTTAGTCGATCCTAAGTAGAGGGCATTGCAATAGTCCAGACGAGACAGGACTAGGGCTCTGGCCAAGATGGTGTAGCTACTGTCAGAGAGAAAAGGCTTACCGGTGCGAATAAGTTTGCACGTGTAGGCCGTGGAGGACGCTAAAGAGTTGACCTGTTTGGCAAATGAAAGGTTTGAGTCAAGCTAAAAACCTAGTGTTTTTACCTCGTGTTCCACCTTAATGCCATTGTTTATGAATGAGTAGTAGTCAGATCCTAGTTTTTTTAGGTTAGAAGGGGTGCTCAGGATAATGAGTTCAGTTTTATCATCATTCAGGCATAGACCATGCGTGGCCATCCGTACCTGGATGATGATATACACTCTATTCATCAAGGCCAAATCCTTTCCATAATCCCCTGAAAGCGGTAGGAGGATCTGGGTATCATCTGCATAGTTAGTGTAGGTGATACCGAGATCATCCAGATCATCAAAAAGGGGCTTAGTAAAAATGTTGTAGAGTGTGGGCAAGATGCAAGATCCCTGAGGCACACCATAGGTGATAGGTATGGGGTCGGCATCTGCTAAAGGCGAGAAGACCCTCATTGTTCTGCCATTTAAGAAGGATCTGATCCAGGTAACAGTGTCATCAGAAAAGTGTGCTGCTGTGTCAAGGTGGTTACATAGAATAGTGTGGTCAACCAAGTCAAACGCAGCCGAAAGATCTAGGAGGAGGAGCAGGGCTGATTTGCCATTATGTTAAAAATTGTGCCTAATTGCGTCACTGTGTTAAAGTTGACTATGAAAGTGTGCCCCAATAGCGTCACTGTGTTAAAATTGAACTTAGAAAGTGTGCCCTAATAGCGTCACTGTGTTAAAGTTGAACTTAGAAAGCATACCGAATAGCGTCGCTGTGTTAAAGTTGAACTTAGAAAGTGCGCCCTAGTACAGTCACTGTGTTAAAGTTGAACTTAGAAAGCATGCCCGAATAGCGTAGTTGTTTTAAAGTTGAACTTAGAAAGCCTACCCTAATTAGCGTCACTGTCTCAATGTTAAATCTAGAAGATATTCCCAACATCAATGTCTGTGCCCTAATAGCGTCATTATCTTAAAGTTGAATCTAGAAATTGTACCTAATAGCGTCACTGTGTTAAAGTTGAACTTAGAAAGTGTACCGTATTAGCGTCACTGTGTTAAAGCTGAACTTAGAAAGCGCACCCTTGTAGCATCTCTGTGTTAATGTTGAACCTAGACGGTATTCCCAACATCATTGAGTGTGCGGCAATAGTGTCACTGTGTTAAAGTTCAACCTAGAAGCATCCCCACTGTATTAGCGTTGAATTAAGATGGTATCACCAACAACATTCAATGTACCCTAATAGCGTCACTGCGTTTAAAGTTAAATTTAGTAGGTAGATTGTGCCTGATTGCATACACTTCACTGATTACCACAATATCACACTACTACGCTTACTCTCTCCTATACACCACCATTCAACTAGAACACAGCAGTACTATGACACATTCGGTAAAGCTGTTCTCATACTAACAGGACCCATCAAACCACCCATCATCCTAATAAAACACAGTTAGCTAGCATGCACCGGCTAGCTTAGGCATCTCCTCAGGCCTAACACAGCCATAACTCAGTCTGGTTGTCAACCCTCCAGACTGAACACATTCAACTGATCTCCTCAGCACCACACCTACCGCTAAGAAGCAGCTATCATGCAACAACCACACCGGCTGCACACATACCTGGTGCGCCCACGCACTTTACGACTCTCTCTCAACTGACTTGAACTGCGGTTCCCGAGGGCGTTCAACCTACCAGCGCCTTGAGATCATACCAATGGTAGATAAGGCGCTATACAAATGCAAAATAACATAACATAACATAACATTATCTCTAAGCTCATCAACTTGGTTCTTGAGATCGATGAGGGCTATCTCTGTTCCATGTTGAGGGCAGAAGCCTGATTGTGTGGCTCCTAGTAGGTGGTGTAGTTCCAGGTGCTTTTTGATTTGTATATAAGCAACCTTGTCCAGAATTCTTAGAAGGAAGGGCAATGTAATAATTGGCCTGTAATTGGTAGGAGTAGATGGGTCGAGAGTGTTTTTTTTAGGAGTGGGAGTACCCAGGATTGTTTAAGGTTGGTAAGGATGATACCAGTTGAGAAGGACGCATTGATAAGTTTAGTTATGAAGGGTGATAGGTCGCGGGCCTCATCCTTAATGAGCTGAGCAGGGCAGAGATCACTGTGACAGTTAGAAGGTTTGAGGGACAAAATGATTCTTTCCACTTCGGGAATAGAAACTTTGGTGAAGTTGAATCGGGTGGTTTCATCAGCTTTGGTATTACCAATCATTTTAGATGGAGGAGGGTCATTTAGGGAGGCTCTTTTACAGGGAATTTTGCTTTGTAGAGTGGATATTTTATTGGCTAGAGCATGTTGGATATCTGAACACCATTTTTTATCCTTGGTGCATGTGTCAGGTAATGCTATGGGGAGTCTCTATTTCTTTAAGTATAGAGAATAGTTCCTTCTTATTGGACTTGGCTTGGGATATGCGTGTGTCGAAGGATTTGCGTTTAGCCAGGCATATTTATTTTTTATAGAGGGAAGACACTTTGGTGAGTTCAAGTTTGTTGGCTTCTGAGGTATGTTGTTTTCCAGGCAGCCTCACAATTTCTTTTTTATTGCCTTAGGGTTTTTAGGAAGGGTGTAAACCATTTATTCAAGTGGGTTTTCTGCTTGCATGGTCTCAGTTTGATGGGGGCAATCTGGTCCAGGGAGGTGGTCATAATTTTGTTGTATTCCTCGCTCAGGCTCTCTGGGTCGGTGTTGTGTGGGAGCAGGTTGAGGGTGGGAAGTAGGGCCAGGATAACCCTGTCTGCAGTAATATTCTTTTTGTTTCTAGTTAGTGTGGGTGGAGCCCTAAGGGCGGGTGGCGGTGGGGGTCTGTTAGTAGAGAGAATAAATGACACAAGGTGGTGGCCGGTCCAAATTAGTGGTGAGATGGAGAGGATGTTAGCCTGACAGTTGTGATCTGCCACCCAGTCAAGTATTCTACCTTTGTTGTGGGAAGGGGTTTTACTTCTTTGGGTGAATCCAAGTTCTGAGAGGGTGTTGGCTGTAGTTAGGGCAAGCTGGTCTGATGGGTCATTAAAGCCCATGTTAAATTCTCCAAGTAGGAGTACTTGTGTTGCACTTTTGAGATTACTTGATAGGATAGAGTTAATATCATCCACAAATGTTCCAGGAGGGCGCAGGGGGCGATATATCAGGTGGATATTAAGAGTTTGGGCATTGGTAAGTGGTACTTTAACTGATAATAGTTCACATGAATGGACGTTGATCGGGGTGGCTATTCTCATAGTAGATGATAGCGATGCCTCCTCCTCTAGATTTTAGCCTGTCTTGTCTCAAGATAGAGTAGCCGTCAGGGACTGCTAGCATAAGCATAGGACCTGCAGTGGGGTGTAACCAAGTCTCAGTGATGGCAAGGAAATCTAGGTCATCTCCCTGGATCAAGTCGTCAATTTCCGTGGCATGTGCTACTAAGGATCTGGAATATGTTAGAGCTCCTTTGATCTGAGGGCTTATAGCGATAGTTGTTGTTGGTTGGGAAACTTGTGGAAGTTTGGGTTTACTGTGCTTAGCTGTGCCATTGGTTGACCTAGCGACGCAGAAGGGAACTAGGTTCGTGTTTGTAGTCGTGGGGCTAGACAGAGTTTTAGGAGTTTTAGGAGTCCTTATTCCTATGATGGTAGGGAGAGAGCTGGCAAGAGGCTTTATATTTTGGCTAACCTAGCTCTGAGGCATAGGTTCCTGCCCATAGTTGGGAAGGGATTATTTGGTATGGGATTTTTAGAATGTTTCATCTCTATGAATGATTTAGTTGTAGTATTAATCGAGATAGTGGAGGGCGTCATGGTGAGTGGAGACCCAAGGGTAGGTGTGTGGAGTAGCATGACATAGAGTGTGAAGCTTTGTATAAGGACTGTGGTGTAGACAGTCTGGCTGGTAACTGTGGGGAGCATGCTAGTAAGTAGTGGAGATGGACTTTCTATGGAATATGTGATTGGTAAATGGTGAACTAATAATGGTATGGGTGTTAGAGGCAGAGGATAACTCTTAAAGGTGAAGTCAGTACTTGGGCCTCGTGCCACACTTAGTATGAAGGCGATAGTCAAATGCGGACCCATCTAGGGCTCAATGCAGCAATCAGATGGTAAGTGTGTTTATAATTTATGACGCCGGTAGCAAGGAATGAACAATGATGGACACTGTGTGCTAGTGGCAATGTGGCAGCACAAGAGTGCAGAGCAGAGTATAACAGAATGTGCAGTAGAGCAAAGCGAAGCAGTGCGTATCAAAGTGTAATGCAGTGCGAGAGGATGACAATATGCAGTGAGCAGCAGACAGGATTGAGGCAAGCGCGGTGCAGCGTAGCGGGACAGAGGGAACTTGCTGAAAGTGACAATCTCAAACAGAGTCAGGGCAAGCCATCTAGTTATGGTCAAGGAGGTGTACGTGGCTAGTAATATAACATTTCAAGTAGGCAGAATGCAAGATGCAGGTTAAGCCTGGAGCGTAGGTGCGTGGTGAGAAGCGGGTGCCTAAGGTGTAGTTGCCAATAGACGCCATTGTCACAGGTGAAGTGCAGGCAATACCTGACCGATCAGGGCAAGGGCGCGAGGTAATGAATGGAATTAGGGAGTGTCTAGAGTGTCTAACTGGCGCGCGGATGAGCATAACAGGGCAGTGCCGTACAGGAGGCCCGTCGGAGAAGGGGCATGCAGTACAACGAGAGCGGCAATCCAATGGAGGTACATATGGGACAGCAGCATAGGAGGGCAAGGCTAATCAAGTAGATGTCCAGATCAGAGTAAGTCTGAGTAGAACATGCAGTACATAAGCAGCGGCAAACCAGAGTAGAAAAGGCGATTAGGCAATGCAGTACAGGTAATGTTGGTCGATACAATGAAACAGGCAATTTAGGTAAATAATACGTAGTGGAATGCCAGGCAGGCAGCGTAAGTCCTTAGGTTTTTACGGTGCGCATAGATGGGCCTGTCAGGGCCACAAAGGAACAAAGCAGCAAATGCAATCATGTGTGCAGTAGCAAATTATAAGAGTCAAACAGTGCACTAGGTTCAGTGGGCAGGATAGTACCTTAAGGCAAATGGTATAGTGGAAGAACAGAGTAGTGCGAGTTACCGTGGCGCTGGAAAGTTCCTCTGGAGATGGGGGTGAACCGTCAGAGGGTCATGATAGGTGTTCAGGCGGTGAAACTCAGGTGCAGTTAGTTGGAATGGGCATGTGGATACACATTGCAGGGCGGTTATCAACAACAATTTGGGCAGGGAGACGTCGCCAAGCACTGGTTGCGCTCGGTCAGCTCAGTCAGAGCCTTCTTTCCTAGCCTTACTTCCGTGGGCCGGTTTCCGCCTGCCGGCGAATCGCAGTGGCTTTAGGTGTGCAGATGTGACCAATCAGCTCGCACCTACAAGCCTGGTGAGGACAGGCACAGGCGAGGACAGGACGATTCCATTGCGGCGGCCATCTTTATGTAAGGAGCACCTCGTGTGCTATTTGGATCAGGCCACACAGCAGGATAGAAGCCCAAAGGACCCAGCCTCTCTTTGATTCTCTTTCAGAGAGCTGGTAACCCTCTCCCCCAGAGACAGCCTCACAGCATGCAGCTCATTCAGGAGGGTTAGCCTGCCACTATAATGCTGCATATCCAAAGGTCTTTGGTGTCAGTAGGAGGGAAGGGGGCAGAGGTAGGATAGACAAGAGGGCTCTGGACACTGGACAAATCCTTCCACCATCACTGTCACTGTTTCCTTTTCTTACCTCGTACACTTTCTCTGGAGCAATGTCCTCTCCAGCCAGGAGCAGAGATTGGTCCCTGAAAGCAGGCTAGCTTCAGATCAATCACCTAAGGACTTGTGCCTTTTAAAAGAAGGAGGCTGGTACCAATTCAGCAGAATACCCCCAGTTCCTTAAGGATCCTTTAAGGCCAAAAAGACAGTTTGAACATTCTCACCTGGACTTCCTTTGGAACAGTTGCAGTGTATGTGTGTGTGTGCACGTACGCGGTCTTGTACTTCATGCTACCCCTGCATAAGTCAGTACCCCACTTGTGCCACCCCAGTTAAGAGAGTCTGGACACGCCAGTGGGTGGAGGAAAAACCTACTTCTGAAGCCAGGAGGTAATGTTACAGGTTTTGCCCAAAGTAACACAGCTGTGACAACGCCTGAGGCAAGAGGGGGTATATACTACAGGTCTTGCCCAAGGTCGCAGAATCAAGGCCCTCACTGTGGCTGGGGGGGGACACCAGGCCAAGGCAAGGAGATCGTCCAGCACCTCATCCACCCTCAACAGATTCCGTAATGAAGGCTGATGGGGCCCTGTGTATAGGAGCAGCCAGCTGCCCCTGCAGGAGGTCCCGCCCCCCACTACCTTTATGCTGGAAGCCTGAAATCCTGCCATGTTTGACACCAGCAGTTGTGACTATTCCGTTTGCATCTTCGAGAAAAGTTATCCACTAAGAAAACCCTACCTGAATTATCCCCGAAGAGATGACAATTTAATGGAGGAGATCCCTGAAGGAATAGGAAAATGAGAGAAAGAGAAGTTGGTGATGTTACAAGAAGTGAGCGTGACGCACTGAGAAGACTGGTTGATGAAGAGAATGTATGGACCTTATAGGAACTGATGACGAAGCAAAGGATTGAATACACTTTCATATGCAAAATGAAGATTGCATGTGTGAAGAGCACTGCAGAAAATGCAAGCAGTTTGATAGCTGTACAGATGGAGCAACGCAAGTAGATTAAGTGATCATAGAAGCTGGCTATACATAGTGAATAGATTGCAGGCGGAGCCGCCATATATATGTAGGATCTGGACATCAATGTTACAGTTCTAGTAGGCTCAGGCCCGTTAAGAAGAAGGTGGGAGGCTGTGTCGCAGCTGATAGCGTTGAAGACTCGCGAAGGGCTGTCAGGCTTGGTGTCAAACTCCTGGAAAAACTGGCCATCTCTCAGCTCACCCTTCATTCTGACACGGTTGGCTGTCTCCATGACCACCAATCTGGCTTCAGAGCTGCCAGAAGCACGGAAACTGCTCTCCTGAACATCCGTGAGGATCTGCTCTCCAACCTTGACGCTAACATTCCCTCTGTCCTCATCCTACTCGATCTCTCCTCTGCCTTTGACACAGTCAACCATACCATCCTGCTCAACCGTCTCCCTGATAACCTCGGTATCACTGATCAGGCTCTGGCCTGGCTGACCTCTTTCCTCTCTGACCGACCATCCCAGGTCAAACTTGGGTCCTTCCTATCATCTATCTCCCTCTCTCTATGTGGTGTTCCCCAGGGATCTAACCTCTCACCCTGGCTTTTCAACCTATACTTGGCAACTCTCGCCCACTGCATTGGCATTTTCTGTTCAAATTTCCAGTGCTACGCTGATGACACTCAACTCATTTTCAGGCTGCCCTCTGCCACCTCCTCTCCCTCTCTCATCTCTGATTGCCTAACTGCCATTCAAGATTGGTGTGCCGCCAATGATCTTTGTCTGAATGCCAGCAAGACGGAAATCCTCCTCATTGGCACACCTTCACCATCATTTGCCCTTACTCTCTGTCCGGCCTCCCTTGGCCCTCCTCCTACCCCCACCTGCGAGCCACCCTTTCCTTCTCAGCCCACATGTCGGAGGTCTGTAAAAAGTCAAATTTCCGACTGCACCTCCTCAGAGGTACTCTGCCTTTCCTCTCCTTCCCCCAGAAGCTCATGGTATCCCAAGCTCTGGTTCTCTCTAGCTTGGACTATTGTAAGAGCCTTTTTCTAAATCTGCCTGCCTCTACTCTCCGCCCTCTGCAACTAATCCAGAACAGGACTGCAAGACTTTTCCTTGGCCTCAAGCCCCGGGATCGTATCTCTCCAGCTCTGAAATCTCTCCACTGGCTCCCAGTGGATGCAAGGATTAAATTCAAGACCCTCTGCATTGTCCACAAGGCTTTCTGGGGCCTGGGTCCAAAATACCTTCAGCTATCCCTTTTCAAATACCTCCCCTCTCGAGCTCTTCGCTCCTCTACCTCCAACTCCCTAAGGGTCAGTCGTTTTTCGAAGAAACGTGCTGGGGGTAGATCTCTGTCTTCGGCTGGGGCCTCCCTCTGGAACAGCCACCCTTCCACTCTAAAACTTGAGGAAAACCATCTCAGGTTGCGGAAGCACCTCAAGACCTTCCTCTTTGCTTCTGTCTTCGCCCCCCTCTCCCCTGCTGATCTGCTCTCTTGGCACCTTGCACTGGGACACCCTCTGTCTCTGGTCCCAGGTTCCTGCTCATCCTGCCACCCTACCGCACTGCCTCTGGCCCACCCCTTGCACTGGGGTTTGTATCTGTACCAATACACCCCCCCCTTTTTTCCCCTCCTGCACTTATCAGACCCACCTGATCTGCTGCCTCAAACCTAGCACTTGCCACTTGGCTGCACTACCACTTTGTGCTGATTTTTTATTTATTTATTTTTGTTATGATTATTTATCCTGTTTCTCCTTTGCTCTGCACTTTCCACTTTCTCCCTCCCCTCCATGCACTTTTCCCCTCCCCCTCTCCCATGCACTTGCACGTTCTCAATGTCACTGGGCCTAGTAAGATCGTTGTTTCGTTCTCCCCTGTTCCTCTCCGTTGCCTTGTCACGCTCTGAAACACCTGTGTATGAGCGCGATATAAATAAAATATCATATCATATCATATCAAGACTGGTCATATATCCTTGAAGAACAGTGAATGTGAGAAGTTGAAGTAAGGTGCAAGGAAAGAACACCATGAGTGACAAGTTTATTAATTCAAGACAATTAAGTGCTGCAAAAGAGGCCGAATTGTGGTCTCCTGTCACATGAACCAAGGAAGTAAATAGAAGTTGGGCATGCAGTCCAGAACTATTATAAGCGTGTGCCCATACTTCCTTATATTCCCAGAGACGGGAATACATTGCATGGTCAGGTTCAAAGACAATCTTCATGGCAAAAGGCATGGGTGATGAGAGATATTGGGCTAATTGGGTGGGGAGATACAGTTAAGTCCACCTCCTGACTCCTGGAGTATGAGTTTACGTGCTGCTAGTGAAACAAAAATTCCATAATGGCACGAGCATGCTAACCAATTGTAGAGGGCCATATAACGAAGGGCCGTATAGTTTGAGAGCCAATAATGTACAGTGTTTCTAATAACTGTTGAAGATTATTTGCACTAGAGGTGGGCATGAGTTGTCCACCTGACTGTACAGACCCAATCACAACCTGATCCCTTACAGAAAGTATACTTAGATGTTATGCCGGTCAAGTGGCACAGCGAGTAGATCGCTCGCTTCAAATCCCGGCGGGGCCAAACTCAGCCTTTCATCCTTCCAAGGTCCATAGATGAGCACCACACACCGTGGGTAATCATAAGCAGCTCTCAGATACCTGAGGGTTTGTAGCGCTATATAAATGCCAAATTATTATTATTATTATTATTCCCCTGGAGCCAACCACAAACCCCTGTAGGTTTTTCCTGTTTGCCACATAGTGTGTTGTCATGTATGATGAGTTTTTGCTATAAAAGTGTTGTTTTTTATGAAATGCTTCAATAGAGCTTGTGCGACGTCTGTGTTGTAACTCCCTGTTTAAGACAATTTATATTAAAACAGTAAACAAACTTTGCGGTCTTCCTGAGTTGGTCTGATTATTTGGTGTAAAGAATTACTCTGCATTCCATCTAATGCCTCTAAAGGGCCCTAAGCCTAACTGTATGCCAACACTAGGCTTTGAGGGACTGGCAGCACATTGTCCTGGATGCAGGTGCCCCGGAAACCCTGGATTCAGACTAGGGATTTGAACTTTAGACTCAGGACATTAGGTGCTTTAGAATAGGTTCATCCATGTAAGTTCCTTCCCCCCATTATCCTGATACAGGTTTTCCAAAGAAATCCCCTCTGGAGTTGGCACATTCCTGACTGCCTTTTCGCCAAGCCCACCCTGCCCAGAGAAATAAAGTAAAGGTGTCAAAGTATCACGCTGGGTATGTATGCTCTGTGGACCTTCGACAACTCTATAGAAAAGACACAACCTATATACCTGGCTTCTCTACTCCTTGTTCAGCTCCCGACATCTCTTCACTAAACATCTCTCCTGTTCCTCTGAGCCTACTCTACCATTTCTGCTGCATGCATTGCAATGCTCCGTTCCCTCATATGTTCAGACTTCGGTCTGCAGACGGGTTTTCCTACCTACCTGGAACTGTGCAAGGTGTATTTTTGCAGTGGGAAGTCAGTACAATGCCATTATTGCAGTACAAAATGACTGTGCACTGACTTTGCACTGCAAAAACACACTTTTCACAGCTCAATGAATCAGGGTTTGTGTCGGCTGTGCAAAGTCAATTTTCAGCAGTGCAAAGTCACTTTGAACTGTGCAAAAATTCCATTAATCGTGTCCTAATCGTACAAAAAGACAGAGCACACTTGACCGTGAGTGCAAAAAAGGACAAAGAAAGACTTAGGAAAATAGTGGGACAGAGGAAACAGAGCGAAGGAGCAGACAGAAACACAGTGAGACAAACTCATAGAGAGACAGATTGCACAGGGACACAGACATAGAAAGCTCAAAAAGGGACCGCGAAACAGAGCAGACAGAGTGCACAGAGAGACAGAGCGCACAGAGAGACAGCACACAGAGAGAGACACAGAGTGCACACACAGAGAGTCCGAGACAGAGCAGACAGACTGCACAGAGAGACAGACTGCACAGAGACACAGAGATAGAAAGCGCAAAAAGGGACTGCAAGACAGAGCAGACAGAGTGCTCAGAGAGACTGAGCGCACAGAGAGACAGCACACAGAGACAGACACAGAGAGCACATGCAGAGACTGTGAGACAGAGCAGACAGACTGCACAGAGAACCAGGGCACACAGAGAGACAGAGAGAGCAAACAGACAGCCAGACAGAACCGACCAAGCACTGAAAGCACAAAGACAAAGAGCACAGATGAATAGAGACAGAGCAGACAGAACGTATAGAGAGACAGAGCGCACAGAGAGACAGAAACAGACCACACAGAGAGACAGAGAAACAGAGTGCACGGAGAGACAGAAAAAGAGCACCCAGAGAGATAGAGTGTGCAGAGACACACAGAAAGTGCACAGAGGGACCACGAGATAGAACAGACAGAACTTACAGAGAGACAGAGACAGTGCACATAGACAGTGCACGGAGACAGACAAAGAAAGCACAGAGAGAGACCACAAGACAGAGCATGCAGACTGCACAGAGAGAGAGAGCAAGCAGACAGCAAAACAGAACCCACCAAGTACACAAAGCACAGAGAGACAGACCGTAGACGCATAGAGACAGAGCAGACAGAGAGACAGAACATACAGAGAGACAGAGCACACAGAGAGACAGAGCGCACAGAGGGACCGTGAGACTGAATAGACTGGCGCACAGAGATACAGCACACAGAGACAGACAAAGAAAGCATACAGAGAGACCACGAGACAGAGCACACAGACTGCACACAGAGACAGGTCACACGGAGAGAGCAAGCAGGCAGCAAAACAGAACCGACTGAATACACAAAGCCCAGAGAGTGCAGTTGCATCAACAGAGCTGACAGAGAGACAGAACATACAGAGAGAGTGCACAGAACATAAAGCACACAGAGACAGAGCGCAGAGAGAGACAGTGCACAGAGACAGCAGATTGCGCAGAGAGACACAGCACACAGAAAGAGCACATAGAGCGACAGACAGAGCGCGCATATAGGTTGGTGAATAATGTGAGGGGTAGAGCTAGTCCAGATTATTTTTTAAAGCAACTGTATTTAGACCAGAGATGGCTAGAGTGCACGCGTGTTGAGGTTCAACAATCCAAGTCAAAACTGTATCAAAATAGCACATTCTAAACAAAAAAGTATTCAACTGTAAAATAGTTTTACAGTTACCTATAGGTTTGCGCTGTATGCTTTCAGGAAAGGTAGGTCAGCTGATCCTGACTGTTTCTACGAAAAGTTATTTTTAAACATTAGTTACAAAATTGTGCTTTGCAGAGGGACAGGCATATAAACAAGGGAACGTAATTGTACTAGATGGCCACTTAGTGGTTTAGAAAAAAGGCCCTTAGCAACTCACATTAAAATGAATGGCATATAGAGAATAATGGTAAAATCAGATGTCCCCAAAAAGATGATGGCTTGAAATGGAACTGGATTAAAGTGTACAGGCAAACACGTGCCTTATATAATGTCACACAGGAAAATCAAAGGCTTAGACAGTCTTCAGGAACCCAGGCCTCACTATGAGCTGAGAGGTAACAGTAAACTAATGGAAACTGGTTAATAGCAGAAGTTTTACTGTCATCCCAATTACACGTTTGGAGGTATTACCTCTGGCCGTAATCCAGAGGAATACTGCCGGAGGAAAAGTCTGCCTTGCTCAGAGTTGGAGTTACACAATGAAAATCTGCCAATGTTTTCCTCCACTCTAGTGGTGGAGGTAAACATTCTAGCTAGTGGCCATAATGGTATTAAAGTGTTCTTTCCTCTATAGAAGGGAAGCCCACCCAGGACTGGTAAAACTGGTATTGCTGGAATACTTCCGGGGGTATTCCAGCAATAGTCCCATTACCACTTGACCAATGTTAAACTCTGATTTGCCCAGATATTCAGGACTACTGCTGGGGCCAGTGATGATTACCCCTGCCGGTATTCCTGCTCCAAAATCCGCCCCACTTGTAACGAGACACTACCTTTGAAAACCTTTGGCACATAGAGAATAATGGGAAGACACGTGCAATCACCAAATGTCATTCCTATCTTAGGAGGAGTTTCCTGTTAGGGTTGGGAAGTGGGAATTCGTTTCTGTTGCCTGGGGCGGCAAAAAGGTGGGGGGGAAGTCTCTCTAGGAGTGAGATGAACGAGGGGGCTGTACCACCACCAAGCGGGAGCCTTGATTCTGCTGTCTGATCCCAAGACAGTGGGCAGGTCTTTTAAAAGCTTGGACCACTCGGGGTGATACACATTATTAAATGATTGAATCCCGTGCTACACCTGATGAAAAAATACATCTAAAGCACAGACAGATGGAGCCAGGTGGAAACATTTGGGAGCCTCCAAGCATGAGAGAGGGTCGTAAAATGGAAACTGACACACTAACGGTAGCACTCCTTGGGCCAAACACTCCTAGAGCACACCTACAAAAAGAGGTATACACCGCATGACTTGGAATGTGGGAGGAAAGCATTCCCGAGTGCTAGTTGTGTTGCAGTTGAAGGAGGACAGATTGCATTGCCCTGTCTCGGGCATCTGATAGCTTGACAATGGGCTTGGGACTAGTCACTGATTCTTGAGGCTTGCTGGAAGTGGCCATCTTAATTCTATACCATTTTGTCAACATATAAGTAGGGTCTTCTTCAACCTCCAAAGCAAGAACCTCCAGGAGGCGATTGGAAAAAAAGGTAATCGGGTCATCTCATTCAACACCAGAGTCAAGGCGGATGGCCCAAATCTGCTTTGCTGATCCAATGCCATCGTTTTCGGTTCCCGCGTTTTGGGCCTAGGTACAGGACAAAGGACACACAAGACTGTTTACTTCATTCACGTTCTTTATTAAACTACTGCCTCTTCCTCCCCGAGGCTCCTCCTCTTCCTCCCCTTGCATCAGCCCCTCATTAACCCTTGAAGTGGTGGCGCTTCCCTCACAACACCTCCCCCTCACATATGTCCTTATGTCCATGTTACGATTATTCAATGAGTCTACATGGCCTTCTGATGATCCGTCGAGGCCGCCCTTCTGAGTACACCTCTTCAAACCTCTCTGCTGGTGTGTAGTTATCAGCCACTGATTCTCCTTCGTTTGCTTTGAGCTCCCTTGATCCTTGGTCTTGGACATTCGCCTCTGCGGGATTTCCGTCTGGCACAAGCTGTTTGAAGAATAACGCGTTTCTGGTGACTGCCCTGTAGGCATTGGTGGCTGTCGTCATCGTCCCCTTCACGTCGGTCACTGTGAGAGGTGTCCTGTCATACATTGTGTCTGTTTTCTTCTGTATCCTTTGTTTCACAAGTACTTCTTCTCCCTCCTCAAACTCTTTGGGTCTCGCTTTCCGGGCCCAGTTGGCTCTTTCTTTGCCTGCTTCTTTTGTTCTTGCGTCTCTCTTACTTCATATTCTAGGATATCTTGGTCTCCTGGCTACCTGATTTCCCTGGATGCCTTGTGGGAGATGTGTCTTGGCTTCGTATACCTCAAGGGGTCACCCGGTAGTGCCCCCGTTACTGAGTGTGCTGTATTCCTGTAGTGCCATAGAATTTGGCATAGTGCTTGCTGGATCGCCATGCCTTCCATATTCGCTTTCTGAATGGTTCTCTTTATGGACGACATGAATCTATCCACTGTGCTGTTTGATTGTGGTCATAGTGGCGTTATCTTTTGGTGCGTGAATCCCATGCGCTTCGCAAATCGGTGAAAGTCCTGGCCACTGAACGGCGGCCCATGTCGGTCTTGACTGTGGCGGGAATACTCCACTCGCTGAACACTTCGTCTATCATCCCAAGTACCTGGCTGAATGCCGTAGATGGTGTGTGCTTGACAATGGGAAACCTGGAGAATTCATCCATGATCACCAGAAGATGGTCCCCTGACTCTAGTGGCTCATAGAAGTCCATTACAACCCCTTCCATACCTTCTCCGGTATGTACATTGGTTTCAACGGGAGGGGCAGCTCGCTTCCGGCTGTGCACTGCCATGGTAGGCAGCTCCTGACTACTTCCTCCACCATGGCATCCATGAGCGGGAACCATGCTGTTTGTCAGAGCAGTTTCTTGGTTGCTTCCACTCCCCGGTGTCCTTCATGTGCCTGCTTCACCAGCCCCCTCCGTCGGGATGACAATGCGGCAGCCCCTCAAAAGAACTCCTTGTTCTGTCACAGCCAATTCTCTGCTGATCTTTGCCATGTGTTCAAGTTCCTGTCTGTTGACTACCTCCTGGTGGTGTATCATTCTCTTGTAGTCCATCAATTTTTTGGAGGACGTGAGCTCCTTGGCCCACCTGGTGGATGGGTCGGCTTGCGTTGCTCTGGCTAGATCCTGGACGGTGAGATGGGGGGTAATGCCTGTTCAGTGATGTAGCATAGGTATTCTGCATCTCCTTCCTTCATTGGCATATTCCTTGTCATCGGGTGGTGTGAGATGTAGTCCGTGGGGTTGCTGTCCTCCCCTGGTCTGTGCGTAATGTCATAGTCATATTCATGTAGGCAGATGCCCCACCTTTCTATCCTAGGTGGCATCTTTGTCCTTGGGTGTGCTCTCTCTGTGGGACAAGGATCTGCTTGCGTAGCCTACCACGTAACTTGCAGGAGCGTCCGGTGTCTTTCGTTGCACCAGTTTGGCCCATAGGCTGACTGGGCTGGCGCCGACCACCAGTTCTGTGTGCCATTGTGGGTTGAAGTAGGCGAGGTATGTGGCATTTGCTAGTACGGATTTGATGGTGTCAAAAGCCTTCTGACATTCATTGGACCAGGTGAAAGGTTTGTCTTTCCAAAGCAGGCGTCTAAGCGGTTTTGTGGTAATGGCATAATGCTGTAGGTGTCAGGCACAGTAGCCGGCCATCCCCAGGAATGACCTAACTTCGCCTTCATCACCAGTTGTTGGGCCTAGGTACAAGACAAAGGACACAGGACACTATTTATTTCATTCACGTTCTTTATTAAACTACTGCCTCTTCCTCCCCGAGGCTCCTCCTCTTCCTCCCCTGGCATCAGCGCCTCATTAACCTTTGCAGGGGTGGCACTTCCCTCACAACACCGCATAAATGTTCTTGTTTCCAGCTGTGCCATTTGTCGCAAAAATCCCCTCTTAGCTTCCAGCTGCTTCTCACTTCTTCCTCCTCTTCCTCTCTTGACTGCCTGCTCCCTTTACAGATGTTTCCTCTCTCTTTCCTCTGCCTTCTTCTCCACCTCCTTATCCTACTTAAGGACCGCCTTTCCAGCCGCCGTACATCATATTCTCCCAATGTCCCAATCTTTCTGCTCTTGCCCTCCTATTCTCTCCACTGTCTGCACTTTTCCAACCTTCTCTGTTCTCTCTGTGTCTTCTATTACCTTTCTTCTGTTGTCCAGTGCTTTTTCTCCAATCCCCTTGGTTCTTCTTATATCTTTTAACTCCCCCTCCTTCTTCCCTCACCGTGACACTCTTTCCAGATACTTCCCACCTCTTTTCAGAAATCAATCTTCATCAATCTTCATTCCCTTCTCCTCCTCCTCCTCTTCCTCCTCCTTTTCCTAGTGCTCTGCCACCGCCCCTCTACGTCTCCTGCTCACCCTCCTTCACAACCCAGTACTCCATTGATTAATTTTGAAAATGTTGACAACTCCAATGCGCCTTTCATAAGGGGGAGGGCATCCATCAACCACGAAGAGAGCAAGGTCCTTTTCTTTTTCTGTTCCTAAGGAAGAGAAGGGACCACAGCTGAAATACATTTGAAAATGTTCATACTCAGGAGCTTTTGACACGGTCAGCTCGGATCCCGACGGGGAAAGTGATTGAGCAAGTGATTTTGTAGACTTCCCTGGTGTAAGAAACATAGAAAATCAGAATAGAGTTGCATCTTTTTAAGGCTCTTGTGCTCTTTTATATCTGTGGTGAGGATCAAATGACCAGACAAACTCAAAAAGCCTACATCAAAGGTATTTTATTACAGAACATTTACTAATCTCCAGATGCCTTCGGGTTAGGTGCGCTATACAATAAATAAATGTGGAGCCAAACAAATTAACGTGACTAGGTATAAAGCACAACTGAAATGTCAGGATTGGTCCCATGGCTTTGCCTAACTAAAGGCTCAGGGAAATTAAATGTCAAAAATTGCATCTTTGCAGCTTCAGGCGCCCCTTCCGAGGAAAAGAACGTCTTACAAACAAATGTCTGAGTTCAGGACTTGCCTCCTTCTGAGTTCTTTGGCGATTGCAGCACAGTATTGATTTCATAGGAACATCACCTCTTTCTTTCTCCATCTTTATGTGCCTGATCTTACCTGTCTGTGGTCAGTTGTCTTTCTCTTGGATCCCCACTAGGGGTCAAAGCAGGTTCTGGGAGTGAAATTGTTGGTCTCCGATGGAGCAGAAATAAGGGGGCTGGGGAGACAGTGTGACATGTACCAAAGTCCTGGACGTGGACCAAGGGGGCTTAGAGGGTGGCCAACGTATTCTCTGCCTTGAGCACCACTGCATAAAATCTGAGCCCCCCCCCAGATTAATAGGTGACTCTCTCAGCACTGCTTTCAATGCAGATAAGGTCACCTTTGAAAGTAAAAAAACCTTCTTAATCGCCTTGAACAACATGTCCATCATCCGTTGGAAGACAAAGCAGCAGACACAAGAACAATAGTCATGCTCTGGAATTGGTAAACTCCAAATGGTGTGATGTTCAATGTGAGGCCTCCGTTAGTTCAATTTTATGATAAGTCAATTATAAATCAAGTAGGGTTCACACTACTGCATTATTGATCCTGCTCACCCTTTTGGTGATAATGGGAAGGGGATGCAAATATACTTTGATGCTTCTGTTTGTTATTATTATTATAATTGATCTTTTATAACTCGCTTAACACTGGAGACCAGTTTCTGAGCATGAGACAGGGATTCGAACCTCTGTTGCTATGTGTTGTCTTGCTTCTAAGATTAAAGCTTTGCCCCTGAGCTGTTCTCCTGACCTCATCGTTTAGACTGCATTCTGATGTCTCCCTCAAATTCATTCCCAGCAGTGCTGGTTCCGGTACATGTATGCTCAGTCCTGAGGGATCATAGTGTGACATGGGTGTAGCCAATGGCAACTATGACCCGGGGGAATCAGTGCGCCGAGTAGAACCGGCGGGCCACCTGTCTTTGTTCATCATGGGTCGTGGGCATGTGGACATGGTGTCAGCTGCATGATGTGATGCAAGCCACAAGCTAGTGCAGGGCATATGACTGCATGGCCTATGAGATGCCTGTAGTGATGCCACGGGTCACCTGGAAGAGCCAGTGGTGAAGAAATGCAGGTCATCCAGGAGCTTCACATGTGCCCTGATGGCATTTGAATGTGCGGTGGTGGGGTGCAAATCACCTGCTCACTCCCAGAACATGTCCATGATGATGTGCAGAGGGAAGTGATACCTTTGGTAGACCTCTGTGTCGGTCATGCCGATGAGGGTGACTATGGCCCTCATTACGCCCTGGCAGAAAGTGAAAAATGATGCCGGTAAAGGATTACCGGCATCGCTTACCACTAGGTCCTATTATGATCCGAGGAAGTGCAATTAGCGGCACTGTAGTTAACGGTGGCGCTAACAGCACCAAGGGCGCGGGCACGCGACCCCCCATGCCGGAAATAGCGGCATGGTGCAAATTGGGGAACATCACGAGTCGAGCGGACATGCTCTTAAAGCCCTTGCGAAGGCCGTAAAGTACCTTACCGCCATGGTGCTAATAGCGCCATCGCGGACCAACCGTAAATGGCCATGTGCAGTGTTCCCAGCTGTCACAGGTGCACACAATCAGCACAGGTGGAGGCAATACAGACTGGCCAAGTACAAAAGGAGCACACCCCACCCCTTCCCACACTCCACTGTGATTCCAATACGACTAGCAATGTTGGGGCTGGAGGACCTGATTGCAATGGAAATGCTACAGCAACAACTACTACAACAACAGGCAGCACAGAGGAGACGCAGGAGGAGAAGGAGGGCAAGGCAGGGCCAGCAAGCCCCACCAGCACAGCCAGTGCTACCAAGCAGGCAGCCCCCAATCCCACGCATCAGAGCCAGTCCATTTAACCTCACTGCTGAGCAGATCCACACCCTGTACCGTTTGGACCGGGACACCATCACCACCATTGTGGACATGATACACAACGACATCGTCAGCATGATTGAAACACCCACCGCCACCCCCCCCCCTACTGAAGGTAGTGTCCGTGCTCCACTTCCTGGCCACAGGCACCTACTAGCACACAGTGGGGCACTTGCATGGCATTTCACAACCATTATTCCCACGTCACTGAACCAAGTGCTCAATGCCCTCCTCAAGCACACAGACGACTACATTACCTTACCACGGACTGCCCAGGAGATGGCAAACACCAAAGTTGGTTTCCATGCACTGGCCGGCATACCTGGTGGCATTGGTGCCATCGACTGCACCCATGTGGAATTGGTGGTCCCACATGCCATGGAGGTAGCGTACCGCAACCGTAAGCAATACCACTCAATCAACGTACAAATGGTATGTGACTCTAACAGGATCATCGCACATTGTTGTGCCCGATACCCCGGATCAACCCATGATTCAATGGTTCTGCGGAACTCCACAATACCACGCTACATGGAGCGACATGCAGGGCCGAGATCCTGGCTACTTGGTGAGTCTCATGTCATGGCCATGGAATTGTGAAGTGGATAGGTGATTGATTGTGATTGACGTACCAATGCATGCTTTACCTGGCTGACGGGGGGGGGGAGGATGCATACTTCATCTGGCTGACAGGGGGGGGGATGCATACTTCATCTGGCTGACAGAAGGGGGAAGGATGCATACTTCATCTGGCTGACAGGGGGGGGAGGATGCATACTTCATCTGGCTGACAGGGGGGAGGATGCATACTTCATCTGGCTGACAGGGGGGTGGAAGGATGCATACTTCATCTGGCTGACAGGGGTGGGGGAGGATGCATACTTCATCTGGCTGACAGGAGGGGGAAAGGATGCATACTTCATCTGGCTGACGGGGGGGGTGCATACTTCATCTGGCTGACGGGGGGGAGGATGCATACTTCAT
This sequence comes from Ambystoma mexicanum, assembly GCF_040938575.1. Lineage (NCBI taxonomy): Eukaryota > Metazoa > Chordata > Amphibia > Caudata > Ambystomatidae > Ambystoma > Ambystoma mexicanum. The sequence goes on from NC_090923.1 coordinate 1,329,583,082, forward strand.
GTGGCTACGAGTAGCAAAGGTAATGGAGCCAGCTCATACCCTAAAGCAGTCCAGACTTTAGCTGACACCTGACCACATAATGCCAGATGTAGGCAGCCCTATCATGTGAATGAAGATGTGTCCCAACCATGACCCAAACAAATGCATGTGCACTGTAAAAAATCAGACCGCATTCACCTCAAAGAAATGCACCTACATGCAATGACTTCAGCAAATACATGGCACCAAACACCATCAACTGGAAGGGCAGTCCACCATAACTGCGCACAAAGGAGCCACATGACGGACATGAACATCAAAACACCAATACATGGACACAGAGGCCCAAATGAATTGCATAACAACATTTGAAGTGCTCAGTGAGGTCATCATGAGGCTGACAGCAATTGTGCCATGATGAAAGCATTGATAACACATGGACATCGGCCAGATCACCAAAACAACCGCTTTGTACTAACACAGCGAATGGGCACTCATAACCTACTTGACCCCCCTGCAAACAGTGGTTGAAGGCATGCAAAACAGTCCATAAGAGGAATACACATATAGCGGTCACATCGTATGACTCCATTCGTGCATGGAAATGGGGTTCAAAGTAAGAGATGAATGCATGCCATGGTGTCACGTCATGATTTGAAATCTGATGTCATGACTGACACATACATTGTTGCCCACATACAGGTGATGCAGGCTATCCCTTGAAGAGGTGGCTCCTTACCCCAGTCCTGAACCCACAGAACCGGCACGAGGAGGAATTTAATCGTGCACATACACGAACCCGTGTGGTGATTGAGCAGACATTTGGCCTCTTGAAGGCACGGTTTCGCTGCCTTAGCAGGTCTGGTGGGGCACTCCTGTACCGCCATGAGAAGGTGGCAAAGATCGTCATGGCATGTGTAATGCTACACAATATGTGCATCAGACGGAATGTGCTCCTGCCCCCTGACACTGAACTGCAACCACCTGACGATGAGGATGAGGAGGGTGGGAATGGGGCAGCACCTCAGGGAGGAAGCGATGCACAGGAGGGACGTGCCATGCGTCAGACTCTCATTAAACAATGCTTCTAGCACACATGGATGGTGGGTGTCACATGGAGATGGCACTTGGGGCACTGTGTGTGTCTGGGACATGCACACTGTAGACTGTTCACCAATAAAGAACACGTACACAATGAGCAATGTCCACACATGTGATTTGTGCATAACCAAAAAGTGTATTGAAATTGTGATTTGAATGAACACATCCCATCCCCCCTCCCCCATCAACTCCCCAACCCACCCCACCCTCCCTCCCCCCTCAACTCCCCAACACACCCCATCCCCCCTCCCCCCTCAACTCCCCAACACACCCCATCCCCCCTCCCCCCTCAACTCCTCAACACACCCCATCCCCCCGACCCCCTCAACTTCCCACAAAAGTGTGTGGATGCATCATGTGGGATTGTCCCACTGGGCGGACTCTATTGCCCCCCCTCTCCCTGCACCCGGGGCACCCCTGCCTGTACTCCGCAGGTTCCTGGCAGATCTGCGGATGGGGCTGGATGGGGCAGAACTGGCATCTGAGGAGGTACTTGGCCCCTCACAAGGACGCATGTCCCTCAAAACCTAAACAAGGTTTGTGAGCATGTGCCGCACCGCGGCTAATTCCATACATATGTCCTTGGTTGAGGATTCTATTGCCGCCTTCACTGTATCAGCACATTTTTGCATTTCGGCCCTAGCACTCCCGCATTCGGCCACATGCTGGTTCATCAGTGAGGACATTTGTTGTTGCCGCTGGATTATCTGTTCCATTGACTCCTGGTTTCTCTGGGCCGACGAGGATGCCAGTGGCGTGTCGAATGTGCTGCTCCCCTCCTGCACATTTTCAACTGGGGATGGAGTGGCTGGACAAGAGTTATCAGGGGATTGACCCTGTATGCCTGCAGCCTGCAGGCTGCATGGGGACAGGTAGGGGGAATGAAGGTGGCCAGTGGGGGGACCTACAAATACATCTGCATTCCCTGCATCATCATCCGAGCCACCTGCGGTGGCAGCAGTCTCGCCCATTGTGCTGCTTCCGGCAGAACCAGTGCCTTCGGTGGGCAACACTTGCTGGGTGTCTGATGCTGGTGCTACCATGGTGCTTGGCCTGGTGGACATCTGTGCTCCGGCCTGTGTTGTCACCGATGATTTTGGCTGCTGAGGGATTTTGATTTTTACAGCAGAGGTGGAGGGTTGTTGTCTGGGGATATCGGGCCTGGCTTTCTTTGCAGGTGTGGTGGCAGTATCTTCCTCGTCACTGTCCGAATGAGAGCCTGTGGTGGAGCAAAGGGGGGAAAGGGTTAGTGATGCCTCTGTGGACTTTGAGCAGGCATTGTGATGGCTGCATTCAATTTGATTTCTACATGTTGCAAGTTGGAGACAGTGACATACTTGTAGGTGGTATAAGCATGGAGGCATGTGTGTGGCTACGGGAAGGGTGTGCATACTGCATGTGTACAAGGTGGAGGTCAGAACTGCCTTTTGTCAGTATTGTGCAGATGTGTTGTGTTAACCCTGTCAGGCATCATTGCAATTCCCATCAAAGTGGACTTCAGTGACTTTGGCATGGCTGGATTTGAGTCACCTACCTGCGTCACATGAGGTCGGGGCTCCTCTCTCCATGTCTCTGACCCCCTCGATGCATTCGGTGCCAATGAGTGCGGCACATGTTTCCTCCCATGGCTGCATTTTTATTGGGGAATGTGCTCCTCCACCAGTTTCCATGGCCAGGTTTCTGTTGGCAGAAAGAATGCTCCTTACGCGGAGCAGTAGGACATCCCACCTCTTCCTGCACTGTTGTGCATTGCGGGGTGAAGTGCCAACTGCACTTACCCTCTGTGCAACCATGGCCCATATGGCCTTCTTACGGGCTATTGCTGGCCTTGTCATCTCAGTGGAGAACACCACATCTGCGTGTTCCTGAAGTGTGTTGGCCAACATGTTCAGCTCCTCCTTAGAGAAGCGCTCCTGCCGCAGCCACGCTCCACTTTTTTTAACAACTTTTGGCATTGTGGTGAAGGATTGATGTAGAGGAAGGTTTGCCGAGGTTGTGGGGGTCAGGTGTCCACTGGTTGTGGCGGATGGCAATGGATTGTGTTTTTGAAGATGGCCGCCGTGCTCTTTCCCGTTCCTGTGCGTTGACGCAACTTCCGGATCCGCTTATTTGCGTTCACCGCTAATAGCAGTCCCCGCTATTTGCGGTCACCGCTAATGGCGGTGATTGTTGATATCGATGGCTGAGGTGGCGGACGCGCTATTTGCACGGCATAAGATGCCGGTAATTGGCGTTTTTAGTGCTTTACCGCCATGGCGGTTGTTACATTACCGGCATGGTGCAATGCTCGTGCCCGAGAGGTCGTAATGTGCCGCTTTTAGCGCTATATGGCCAGCACGGACACGTTGCTTGCACCATGATGGTAATGTCCGCAAATTACCGCCAGGGTCCTAATGAGGGCCATATATTGCGAAAGACCTGCTCCCTCTGTCTCCTCTTCCTCGGCTGGGCGATGCAGCAGCAACATTGTGCCATTCCTGCATGTAGGCACTTTCGTCAAATCCCAGGGATGTATTTCCTGTGTTGGGAGGTGTGGAGTGGTGCTGTGTGCCTTTATATCGGGTGGCATCATGATGTGTGTGCTGATGTGCATCATCGCTGCAGTGTTTTTTTTTGTGTGTGATGTTCCGCAGCTGTGTGTGTGATTCAGGTGTGTTGTGTTTGCTGGCGTTGTGTGTGTGTTTTGCATTGAGGGTGTTGTTCCTTTTTCAAGTCTTTTGTACTGGTCACACATTTGATGTGGCAGTATTTGTGCTTGATGTGTTCTGTGGTGTGTTATGGGACGTGTGTTGGGTTTTGTGCCTCCAGTCCACTCTCTGTTGGCTTAGTGGTGATTGTGGGTTTTGTTGTACATTTTCTGATACTTGTTTTGCAGAGCTATGGATTATTATATCTTCTTGGGGTTAGTTAGGCATTTTCTTCTTTGCAAAAGTTACACCGTTGACGGAAGTTCTGCTTTGAAGTATGCTCTATTTCTTGACTTCTGCCTTTCTGTGTTTCTGACGTAATTCCTTTTCATAAATTTGTGTAAGTAACCTCCATGTAAGTTACAAATCATTTTGGGCATGAATTGGACTTATGACTCGTATCTTCTTCGGTAAATTTGGCCCTTATATACACACAACTTAAAAAATGTACAAACTTTGTAACATTTAAATTATAATACTCATACTTTACATAAACACAAATACATATGTCAATTTCTACTACTAAACAATGAGTAAATAATGCAAAATGTATATATTTAGAAAAGCAGCCTGAACTGAATACACATTAACAACATAAAGCAATACAAATTTTTTACATTTGTATCAAACACAAAGAAATATTTATAAAACAAACTACATCACCTTCACTGTAAAAAAAAAAATGTTTATAACCCAAGTGAAATATTACAAAACAAAAACAGATTGAGTTAAGGTCACAATTTTTGTTTTGCTTATTGTGTTTGGTTTACAACAAATGTTTACAAAATGTCTTTTACATAAATTACAAATGCCACATACAAACATAATAAACCGATACATTAGGAATAAACAATTGGTATAAGAAACATTACAATACATAACACGTTTAAATAGATAAAACAATTGATGCCGGAAAGATTTTAATCCAACTAGTAACAGGTGTTCTCTCTACTTACAACTTTTTTCCACATAGTGAAATGCCACTAAAGTATCTTACCACTCATATAGTGATTATCTACATAATCAAGGGGCAGAGATTTAAAATTAATTATTTGTGGTCATAGTTGGGACTCAGTAATGCTTAAGTGGGTAGCACCATACATATTTGCATCATTTCAGCACGTCCAGTAGCTGAAAACAATACATAGGTGTAGACAAATTCATATAGGTGTAGACAAATTCATAAAGCACACACAATTTACTTTAACACCATAAAAACATACGAATATTCAATCACAAAAATAAAATCCAATATATCATCTAAATTTCAATTCATCTTATCATTACAATTGCAGTTGACAATTAATAACCACTCAATTGTTATGCTCCTTGGAGGTTTACTATGCAACTGATATATATGTTTTAGTGTGGTAGCGGGACCCTTCTCTCCATCTTTCCTAGTAATTCCTCCTCAGTGCTGCCCAAGATCGTTACAAGTTTTAGAATCAGTATTTGGCTGTTGCCCCACATACATCTACTCCATATAGATTCCCTAGAAAGCTCTGATTTAGTAATGAGGTAGGTGTCAAATATTCTTATCCTAGTATCCTCAAAATGATCACAGTACATGACGAGATGTTTCAATGTTCCCTTCTCATGCCTCCTGATATAAAAAACGTCATTTCCCTGTTTCAGTATTCACAGTTTTGTTGTCCCAATATTGAACTCTTTCATTAGTGGGTAACTGATTCAATTTAAATATACATTTTTCTTAATATATGGCAGGGAAATGTCATTATGTACATTGGTCTTTCACCCTATTTCTGTCACGACCCTCGCCCAAAACCGCCTCTGGCAAATCCATTGGCCAGGTGGAGTCAGGACTCGGGCCTCTAGAGCCAGGCATCCTTTTCCAAAGCCCTCTTGGGGCCACTCCTGGTGCCTATGCCGCCAGGCTCATACACCATGAGAAACATGTGCTTGGGAACTACTTATTGTGTTGCCAGCCAAAATGGAGGCATCCACATAGCTTGGTTCCCAGGAACCAAGCTATGCAGTCTAGTGTTTTGGGTGCGGTAGCCTAGAGACTATTTTACCTGGACTATTTTGTTGGGGCTATTTAAACCACACCAGAGCAAGACAACACGCTTCGCGTTACTTTGCAGCTTGCAGCATGACGCTCACCGTGCCCAGCTATTCCCTCGAACCTCAGAGAAGCAGAACCTGCAAGGAAACAAAAGGAACATCATTACCAGCAGCATCTTACCAGCAGTCTTCATCTTTAACTACTCGCAGCTTCTGAGAACAGCTTCCTTGAATCAGCATGCCTCCCGGACAGTACGACCTGAAAGAGGAAGCTAGAGGCAACATTAAAGAAAGCAGTAGAGACATTTGTAAATTACGAATTGCTCAAAAGGCTTACCTGGCTGGTCGCTTCACGGCTGGCACCATTCCGGACATTCAACTCACGCTGAAGAACACCGCAACCTACAAGGAAAGAAAACACAGGTTAGCAAAGGCAAGACTTTGCAGCGCTGCACATAGCACTTACTTACCGCATCACAGCGCTCTTAATGCGCCATCATTTAGCAGCGGGGCTCAACCAAGCCAGTTCGCCGCGCTGAAGCTCCGCATACCTAAGGGAGGAAAAAGAGACATTCTAAACAAAGAAAGGCATGCAGGATAGCAACAAAACTAAAGAACAGCAATAAGACCTACCTGAACAATATCAAATGGGGCGTCAGTGAAGTAACTGGACCACACACGCCCATGAAAAACAACGCGCCCCTGCAAAGAAGGCAGGACGGAGAGCACGCCTAATTCTACCACGAGGTGAGGAGAGGGCCCAGGGGGGCTGAAATCTTATGGGGGTGGAGGGAGGATACTTACCCCGGTCGGTCAGTCAGTCTTGAACACAGTCCTCCTGTATTTGCAGGTAGAACCTTCCCTGCAGACCACATCTGGGCAAAGCTGAGAAGCATACCAGCGAGTAACCCGGCTGAGTGGTGTCCTTGTGGATACCAGGTGAGCGTAACAATTTCCTAAGAAATGTTCGATATTCAGGAAAAGACTTATGGCAGCAAGCTTTATCTATCAACATACAGCATTGGTATCTTTTACATTTGCGTTTGCACCAAGGCAATCTAGCACATAGGTCTTCAGTGGTTACCACAATATCCTCTAAGACAATATAGATTTTTTTCATTATCTTTACAATAGATGGTACTTTTGCATCCAAGACCATGAAGTGAAGCGCCTTATACATTGAGTTTCTGGGCGGCTCTATGATTTTGGCGTAATTGTTCAACAAACGCCAATTCCATTGAGAGGAGGGAGGTAAGAGACAATGCTTGTGACATATAAGTGTGTTAGGTATTGAACACACCAAACCCAATACAATTTTCCATAGTCTACCTTGTAATATATCAAGAACGGAATCCATCTCAGTTAGACAGATGTCAAGACCATAAAGAAAAATGGGTTCTACTCTTAGTAGATAAATTTGAATGAGGGTAACAGAGAGAATTTACAGTACTTCTGCAGAATAATTTTGATTTGAGAGGTAAGAGGTTTGATTTTATTATTCAACGTCTCTTTCCACAATTCTGATGAATACTTGTCTGTGAGTGTATAACGAAGATAACGTATAGTAGGAGTATACTCTATAGGAATTTTATCAAGGGTCCAGGAACCTCGCTGTTCTCCATTTACCATCTGATTATAATGTGACTTTTAGCGGGATTAGCTTGCAGATTATGATTCCGGGCAAAACATGCAAATACATTCAGAATAAAACAGCAGATCATCCACAAATCCAATCCAATTCAAAATCAATTTGCCCAATTGTTCTAACTCGATGGGTCAGACTTGATGGTCGTGCAGTTATGTAATGCCTCCGTCCCCAAGTACCGCTCGAGCAGAATGCCCTAGCAATCCTTGAGGCCACAGGTGTGGAGTGTCGTCATCAGCCTGGTACCGGGAACGCCGGAAGGACCCCTGAGTGCTGTAAGGCAAAGGGTTATAATCAAGGAAACACCCAAAAGGCAATTGGCAGAGGGAGCAAACAAGATACATTGACACCAGCTTACCTAAAGGGGTGGAGCATAGGTAAGAGACCTATACAGACAGCAGGGGAACCCACAGCAGGCTGATATGATGTACTTGGCACTCCTGAAAACACCTGGTGAAGCAAGAACTTGATCCGTGGCAAAACTTGAAGCAATCCGAGGTTGCAGAAACAGAAGGGCAATCCAAAGGCAAGTCCAGAGTACAAACAGAGGTCAGGTGGTCCGGGAGATCAGAGAGCACGCCAAAGTCCAAGGGTAATCCGAGAGCAGGTCCAAGTGAAACGTTCCAAGGTCGAGGTAAGGAGAGTAACGGGAAGCAATAGGTAACGCCTGGCAGTCCTCCGGAGAAGTAGCTGTGAAGCAAAGTGATGTGTTTGCCGGCTTCTTTTGAAGCGGCGAGCGGTGTCACGTGACACATCACGTGACCGCTCGCACGCGTTACGCGGAGCGCAACGCGGCCAGCGATTGGTGGTGCCAGCACTTCCTGGTATACTGGCGTCGCCGGCCGTGAAGGAGGCGCCATGGCAACCGCCAACGCGGAAAAGGGCGAAAAGAGGCGGGTCCGCCCAACATGGTATCCCGCCTGCCGTGCTTCCCCTGCTGATGTGGATGGAGAACATGACGGTGAGAAGCGCCTGGTGGGAGAGACAGGTGTGAGGGGGGAAGTGGGAGATGGGGTGTGTGTGGGGGCGTGACACCAATTTAACAGGGTACATGGAGGAGTTCTGCCAAGCTGCATCCAGATCCGACATATATAGATTTAAAAGGGCCGCTGCCAAATTGCAGCCCTGTTTAACACCGATTTGGGTCAGAATTGGATTTGTGAGGACCCCTTCTCTATTCAGTCTGATCCTATAATTCGTATTTTGTGTGCAATAAAACAATCATGGTGACCAGGTGAATCGAGAAACAAAGCTTAATCATTTTTTCCCATATTAGTTCTCTTATAACTGTGTCAAACGCTGAAGTCAAATCAAGGGCTGCCATATAGACAGGCCCTGTTTTTGAATGTTTTGTTTGCTCTTGTAGATGCTCCACTATAGTTGCATTGAGGGGAAAACCCATAGACTTGAGGAACCCAATTTGGTAACGAGATAGAATGTCGCTTTGACTAATATAACTTTGTAACTCCTCTAATAGCAGTATGGAAAATATTTTCGTGGAGGCATCCATAAGTGTGATCGGATGATGTTGGCTGGGCACCATATTAGAGGAATCGAGCCTGGTTGATAGATATGATCAAATTGTATTTTCAAAATGTTTGCCCAAAATACAGGATCAGACTTTAATAGACAGGGGGAATCTCATCAGGACCAGCAGCCTTTGAGCTCTTGATCTTATTAATCGCATATTCTATGTCACCATAGGACCAAGGCGAGACCCTAGATATTAATGTTTGAATATTCACCCATTTGGTATGTAAGAATCTGATGGGTAATCAATATTTTTCAGTGATATAAGATGTCCATACCTCAGCTGAAAGCAAGGGTTCAGTGTAAGTGGAGGGGTAATTGGTTATTGTACGCAATGTTGTCCACACCTGCCTGCTATGATGTTTTATTAAATTATAAATCATTTGTTGATTATCAGCGATTAGTAACTTGCTTTTTAAACCCTTAATTTTGTTTTTCTATGCTTTTCGAACCATTTTTTATTGTTGCATAAGGTCTGTGGGTGAGTGATTTAGCCTATATAGCTGTCTTACATGTTTATTCTTTTCCTTTTTTAATTTATCAAGAGTAGCATTGTAATGATGCGGATGCTTTATGGGAGGCAAACTATATTCTACTTCACAGGCAAGACTATCCACATGATATTGAATTTGTCTCCCATTCACCTCATCCAACACTGCTATTGGGCATCCCTCCCGAGAATCACCAATTTTGATGGCTGGATCTAAGAAGATTTGCTTGAGTAACCGCCTACAGGTGTGGGGATTCCATCTCATGGAGAATTTGTGCGATCGGCTTCTAGGAGCGCAAGACCAACTTCCATCTTGAATCGCATACAAGGTAACTCAAGAGCCAATTTGATGATCATATGGTCACCATATGCCGGATCAATTATGGTAACAACATCTGCTAACACATATAAAAGGTGTAGACACAAAGAAATAATCTATAAGCGATCTATAGTTTCTCCGAGCCCAAGTATAATTATACTTATAAGTGTCATGGTACATCATTTGAAAATCCCATTCCAAAAAAAAGAAATCGACCCATCTTTGCCCATTAGGGAGGGAGGCAGACATATAATTACCCCAGTTGCTACCATTACAAACAGTTGAGGTATCGCAGGTTGAATTGAAGTCGACGCCAATCACAATTTTAACCTAAGGATTACGAATTATAGCTTCTTCAAATATCAAATCTCTTTGATCTACCATGTTAGAAAACTGTTTTGTCACTTTGTTCCAATAGATACAGATAATTAAAAGGCAAACGTTAGGCCCACCATGAGTACTAAGCTGGACTACAAGGATATTGTACTCATTGTATATTAGGGTCGAAGACATATTATATGCATTATTAATTAAAACGGCGAGACTTCCCGGCGGTCTCCTCATAAGGCCTCTTTTGCAAATTGAAAATAAGAATGATAGCCTTCAACATAAAAGTGTGATATACGCATTGTCTCCTGTAGTAATATAACAGCTGTTTTCTCCTGTTTTTCTAAATCTTTAAACCACAGCTGAAAGTTTCTCAACCAACATGCATTCCAAGAAATAGGCACATGGGTCTCATCGCTACAGTTCTAGGGGCATCTTTTTTTTGACCCATTGACTTGTTCATATATGGCTCAAGCCAGGTAAGATCTTTAATCACTGATGCGAAAGCCGTAAATTGTCTTAGCATCTCCTCATTTAAGAGTGGAGGCAAACCGATCGTGATAGGGCCAAGCACTGGCTTTGTACTTGTCACGGGAGTTTCTACAAATGTCGTTGCTTCCTCAGATGAATTGAATATATAAGGGGTCAGGCCTATGTGTGCAAAATCCTCTCTTTGGTCCCATATTAGTTTCATGATTATATGGTAGTTGTAATTACATTTCATGCGATTATTGTTGTTTGAAGCAAGCCTTATCCAGTCTATGTTGTCAGATCTTAACGTTCTCAGCGATGGTATTGCCTGAAATGCTTTAAGCATATATGATCTGTTTAGGCATGTGTTACCATTGCGTGCAGTATCACTCTCCCATCCCATTATGGTGGATGAATCATACGTCAAGGTAGGAGGGGTGAATGAGGCTCAATTTTCCTCCCTCCAATATCTTTTTCCCCCTGGAGATGGTGACTTTCTAAGGAGTTTTGATTTTGATCCTGTTCACACCATCCCCTGAGTTGGAAGCCAAAGCTGGAGTACGAATTGTTCTCCCATCAGTATCCTTTTCCCCCCCTGAGATGGTATCTTTCTGAGGAGTTTTGATCCTGTTCCCACTGTCTACTGAGTTGGGAGACAAAGCTGGAGTAGCAAGCGTTGGATCTTGTCTACCTCCCTTGCTTCTGGTTTCGGGATGTCTTCCCGTGTTACTAGGGCCCTGTCCACCCGTGATTCCAATAATCACATTTGTGGTTCTTTTGCTTCCAATCATCGTATAAAAATTGGATAACTCTGTTTGTTTGTGCTTACATAGGTGGGGGAGAAAGATGCTCTTCAACAGCTTAATTTAGATTTGGTATTAGGAAGTATCCCAGTTTGGGTAATTGACGGGTTTTTGTTGTTGTTTTTCCCATTATTTTTTTCAGGTTTGGTTTTCGTTGGCTTTGTTCCCAGCCCTTGTTGGTCATTATTAATATTCAGTCGTGCTTTGGACTCCTCATCAAGTTGATGGACATCAATAATGGCATCATTTACATAGGTCTTTCATGTGGGAATTGTGATTATCAATGTTTTTTGCAGGCTGATTTTTAAGTTTCTTCTCAGCACATAACTGAGCTTTTTTTTAAAGGCATTACATGTTTGTGCTCTGATGGCTAATATTTTCTCTTTGCGTGTAAGCACCCCTACCAGGGGTTCGGCAATATCCGCCTCATTCTCACTTACCGCCCTTTGATCTGGCGTTCCCTCTCCTCAGCACGATCAATGAAATCGGTGAGGGCAGAAGGGCTATCCAAACCCTCATTACAGGTTTGTAATGCAGAACTGCTCACCAGTCCCTCTTCAGTTTGATTGTGTAGTATATGTGTTTGGGCCACTCTAAGATCATTTACGTCTTTGCTAAGTTTATCTATTTGTGCTGTGTTATTTGCAACAATTAGGAATAATGTCTCATCTACCTTCACCCCCGCTGTAGCATTCTTCATGTTTTGTGCAGCTGCAACCTCCGCATAGGACTTAAGCTCGTTTCCTGGGCGACAATCTTCCCCTGAAGTTTGCGAGGATTTTGTAACTCCACCACCCGCATTTCTAGGTTTGGCGGCAAGTACAGAGATTGTATCACATGTAAACAATGGACCTTCAATTTTATTTAATTTACTCATGATCTCTATCAGGGATGACTTCATAACCCGAATTTCCCAGTGAGTTTGCTCGTGACCCTTGTCCAGCAAGGATATCACTGGGAAGTTCTCATTTATGATGGTCTCATCAGGGTGAGAAGGAGTGACCGGAGATCCTAATTCAAGATCACATATCCCCTTTTAGGTGACTGGGGCACGATCTCATGTTCCGTAAGCCTAATATGCTCAAGTGATTTCATGTTTAATAGTCCTGAAACGGGCAAACTGGACTTCTGCATACGTGGACCCGCTGAGGGTATATAATCATTGAGTAAAGTGTTATGTGCTTCCCCCCCAGCAGGCAGCCCATCAACCCATGCAGGAAACACAGTAGAGTAGGTGGGCAGATTATTAAACAAGAAAACATTCTCAATTCCCGATCTCCGTTGAGTGACCGGCGTTGAAGGTCCAAGCGATAACCTCAATCACAGGCGCCAGCATTGAACAATCCAAAATTAGATTATTGAAGCATTCCACCCCCGTCTTCCTCTCTGTCTCCTTGTGCAGAGCAAGATCGCCATTTTCAGCATTATCAATAAGTGCAACTTTGTGCTCAATATCATCAACCTCATGGAGCGCAAATGTTATAGGATGGCTTGCAGGAGTACCCAGGCTGTACCCACATGCAGTAGGAACGTTCGGATGGGCCATTAACATCACATTTGCCTGATACTTTTGTAGGGCGGGGACTCTAAGGGAATATGCTCAGCTTCGCACTGAGATGCCCCTTCCTCAACTTCATCGTCCGCGAAGTTCAGCAACCCTGAGTCATCAAGTTCAGGATTTACGCTCGTCATAATTATTGTGTTTGGCTCACAAGCCTGGCACAAATGTAGCTTTCGGCCACTTCTTAGCCCATCGGCCACGTTCAATGCTCGATCACACCCGCACTTTAGTTAGCAGCAAATTAACAAAGCACCACCTCTTTACACTGTGTATCAGTGTGGGTGAGCTGCCTCTCTACCCCATATTTGTCTGTGGGTACCCAGGCAAGCAAGCAAAAAGCAAAACAGCGCGGCCCCTAAGAAACTCAATAATTAGTAATAGCGTGCCACCGCCAAGTTGACACACCCCACACAACAGCACTGACAACGATACTCTCCTGATACAACTTCAAGGATCAGTTCATATGCGCATACGGTGTAAGGAAATAAAGTGATAAACCATACACATTACTAAAGTAAGCATACCAGAGATGTGATGCAGGCAAGGCAGCACCACACTGGTCATTCTGAGTGAGGCGGTAAGGGGTTAACGGTGCCGGAGCCGTCAACCCCTTACCGCTTCATTACGAGTCTGCTCACAGGAACCCGCTTAGCGGGTCCCGCGAGTAGACCAGGGTGCTAACAACGGGCCGGATATTAATGGGCCCTTTGTTAGCACCATTCCCATTGAGCCCTATGGGGGCTCGAATGGGGAATGGTTCCTCGAATGAGGAATTACCGGGCCCTCCAAAGTCGGAATGGCCCAGTAATTTCTCATTCGAGGAACCCAGACCCGTACACGGTAAGGGGGTAGCCATGCCGCTAGTCTGTACACTGCTTAAGCCAATGAATTACGATATCTAAGCCTCACAGCTTGCGGTCACACACCTTAAAAAATACCTTTCGGGAGTTGGATCACATCCCACACCTGATAGGACTCAGTTCCTTATATCCGATGTGAAGGCCGTTCCTCTTACATTACACTTTTAAATCTTTCCACTCAACGACCCCCACACCCTAACAGCACAACAGCACGAGCACTTGTAAGGCACTTCGAATGCACGCGTGAAACGCCCCTGCACTTTACTCTAAGTAGGGTTTCTGGGAAGCAGGGGGGCGGAGCCTCAGCACACAATGAGAATTTTGGTAGTTTGAGTTCTTATGGCTTTTCACCTGAGTCAAATGGTGCAATCTTTCTGTCTGGTGGATAACTCAGGCAGTAGTCCAGCAGCGATCAGCAATCTGCAGCACAAGAGCACGAGCACTTGTAAGGCACTTCGAATGCGCGCATTCAAAATGACATTTTATTTAAATAGAATATATTTTTTAAAGGATAATTGTTCTTTTATAATTATAATTGTTCTTTAATAACACGCTTAATACCAGAGATTGGTTTCTAAGCACGGCACTGGGATTCAAACCAGTGTTGCGCTGCATTGTCTTACTACTAAGTAAACGTGTTGCCCGTGAGCTATCCAATCCAAATGTATTCATAATATATGTTCGTATTGTTACCTTGACGTTATGATTTCTTTTGTATGTAGACTTTAATACGTTTTTTATTGGTTAAACCTTAGTTGTTTTTGTAAAAAAAAAAAGTTTTCAAATATTTTACATATGATTATAATTATTTGGCAACAACAACATTGCCTTTACCAGACAGTCCACTTAAAAAAAATGATAGGGTGATCCACATAGAACCATCCAGAAGATGTGCAGTGTGATCTGACCCTAATAGGTTTCATTTGCGATCCTTTATTTTGATATTTATTCAATATTAGTGCCATGGCTGCCTCCAAACCCAGGTCCCGGTCCGGTCCGGTCTGGCAGAATGGAGACTTACCGTGTCATTCCGACCTGGGAGGAACCGGTAAGTCCCCATTCTGTAGACCATTCGACATTCCCATTTGAGCCCCCATAGGGCTCAATGGGAATGGGGAAGGCGCTAATTACGGGCCCGCAAATAGCTGGCCCGTTAATAGCGCCCTGGTCCCTTAGCGGGACCTGCAAAGGACGGTGTGGTCAGACCACATGTCCTTTGTGGTTCCCGCTCGGAATTGGGCGGTAAGGGTTTACCTGCACCGGCATCCATACCGGTGCCGGTAAACCCTTACCGCCCAACTCGGAATGAGGCCCAATGTCTTGGGTTGCTTCTGCGTTGTCACTGATATCACTTCTACATTTCTTATGGTTCCATTCAAACCCATTGTACAACATTTACTGAAGTGTCCTTTCTTGTCACATCCACAGCAAGCTTTTTCTTTTTCTTTGGCAGGACATGACGTCATTTGCAGTATATGAAGGATCACTGCATCCAACACATTTATACCTCTCGTTTGTGTACTTTTTTGTCACATGTTTTGTCGTTTTGAATAATTTGTCTTCCATAAGACCTTCTTTTTTTTCCTATGTGGCATTGCATGCACTTCTAGTTCTGATGTTCTTTTCCCCTCTTTTCTACTTGCTGGAGTGTATTCAGTTTTCTGTGCAATGTTAAGTGCTTTGTCAAGTGATGGGTTTGTCGCAGACAGCATTTTTGCCTTTATCCGATCTTTGCAGTGAACAATCCAATCTGTCATAGCTGCAAAGTCAACAGTTCTCTGAGGCTGAACAAAGTCATCAATTAATTCATTACTGGATTGTCTCTTGCCATAACAGTTTAATTATTGACTCATGATGTTGTCATTTATTCCAAATCATGTTTCCATTTATTTAATTGCTTCATTATACTCTTCCAAATTTTCCCTTGGATTTGGACTTGGGCTAACTGGAAGATTCTCAAACATGTGGTGTCCTTCCACTCGAAATTGTTCAAGAGCATTTCTTTCCTTCTAGCCATCTTGAATTTAGAGCCTCCCATTGCTTCCACATATATTCTGAAAAACATTAGCCAAAGGCATCATGGTGTGGTTGACTTACCTGGATGTTGAGTGAATGGTGGCTGTGGTGTGACACTTTGCACGGCTTCTTTCAATGTCAGTGTTGGTGTGTATGAATCAATCCCAACTCATCGCAGTGTTGTGTTCTGATACACACTCGAGGTAATATGCAGGAGAGGAATACATTCTGAAACGCTGATCCATCATTTGAACAATGGTAACCTCTAAATACATCACAATATTTACTAAGTCTTTTGTGTGTCATTCTTTAATCTGCAGGGCTTTGTTTTACACACCTTTCTGGTTCCTGCTTTCCCCATGTTGTGCATATATTTTGCTTGTTGTGCCTCCTTTCTTGATGAAGTGGGTGGAGGGTGGTGTAAAGGGAAGAAAGACTGAGTTCACCACACACTGGTAAAGAACATTGATGTATTTCCAGAATTGACATTCATTTGGAATACCTCCCAGGCTGGAAAAATAAACAACCTCATTGTTTGCCAAGACATCCATATGATACTTACTCTCAAGAAGACGTTTTAGAATGATGTGTACAGTGGCCACGAAAGAAGATCTAGAACCCAAAGGTCAGACATTAGAATTATTAAAAAGTGGCAAAGCACAAGAGTGGCCACAGAAAAGAGCGTACCTGCGCATAAACAGACATACTGAAAAACTGCAAGTGAATTAACACTTGAAAGTGATATAATTATAAGGAATCATCTGTTTATATCACCTCTGGGTTTAAGCAATATGCTCATCAAGAAATCTCCTCAAGGCCAGTTAGAAAAGTCTGCATTCTGTCTGCTTGCGGCCTGCCACGGACAGAGAATTTGATCAACAAATAAGCCAATGTTCATCATGTGACTTGAGTGGCAAGAGTCTGATCACCAACAAGCGATCATTTGTCAAATATCAATGCCGGAACAAGTCTTGTCTAAATTAGTCTTGATGTTGTTGGACCACTTCATAAACTGAGTGAAGAAGAAAAGTACAGCATAGAAATAGTAAAATATGTCTCAAATTGGATAGAGCTACACTTTGTGGGTGATATTTTGCACAACACACACACATATTTCTTTACGCAAGGACATCATTTTGCTTACTAATGTGGGTGGAGACACATTAGTGGGGGCCTACCAAGGAGCCTGTTCATCCTTCAGTAAATCAACAAAAGAAGTCAAATAGGGGGTTTTAAGAGATGTTTGCCCAGAAAATAACAGCACAGAGGCTGCAGAACTGACTAATATCAGACAAGGAACTCATTGGTCAACCAACTTATTTTAATTATTGACTGAAGATTAATTGGAGTGTAAGAGCTTATATTTACTGTAATTCCATTGCCAGAAAAAAATGGATAATTATATGACTGCCATTTCAATAGAACAATGATAGTTATGGTTGTTTTATACCGCTCTTCTGACTAATGCTTTGTTTTTAAATAGCCTAGGGTTTGCAGTGTGATCTGGTCATAGCATGTTCTGTGGTGTCTATATTGTTTAAAACCTATGCGATTGAATTGAATGTTTTTTTTAATTGATATTGGCCCTCATTACGACCCTTGCGGAAAGCGACTGACCGGAGCGCCACAGCGTAAATAGCGTTTCCGCCATTGCACGAAGGAGCAAAGTGCGGCCCATTCCGACCCATCGGGCACGAGCACCACGGCATGGCGGAAGTGCAAAGTCCGCGATGGCGGAAATGACCCCAAAACGGCCCACACCGCCGCCGTACGGCGCCCTAGGTGCAATACCGCCACCCCTCTTAGCGGTCACCGCAGTGTGCGCCTACCGGAAAGTACGGTGGCCGGAAATATACGGAAACGGAAGTTAAAACATGGGCCCGGAACGGGAAACATCCCGGCGTACACCCATAAATACACTAAAACCACACAACCACTAAAATCACTACCCTGAAACACACCCCAACCCGTCAACCACCCTAGCGAAACCAAGAAAAATGGGAAAAGTAGCGAAGAAAGCGTGCGACCGCAAGCGGCAGGTCCACTTCTCCCGTGAGGAACTCACCGTGCTAACAGAGACCCTCCAGGAGAATGCTGCCGTCGTCTTCTGCACGCAAATGACCAGGACGGCACTTGCAAACAAGAAGGCCATATGGGCTCTGGTGGCACAGCGGGTAAGTGCGGTGGGGACCGCACCCCGCACCCCACAGCAATGCCGCAAGCGATGGGACGACCTGCGGATACGCGTCCGCAGCATACTCTCTGCCAACCGCAACATTGCCACAGCCACCGGGGGAGGTCCTGAATCACCCATCAAGTTGACCCCCTGGGAAGAAATCTGTGCCTCCACCATCGGAATGGAGAGCATAGAGGGAGTCGGAGGGATGGAGAAAGGAGTGCAGACATCCGAAGATTCAGGTAGGTGGGCCAGATAAAACAATGCCAAATCCACACAGTCCATCCATGTGAAGTACCATGCGTCCACATAGTGCAACAGAAACACATGTCCAGGAGAACGTCCACACACATCGGCCTGCAAGCGCACGTTAAAACCCACAATAAATACATAAATAATTAAAAACCCCTAATACACGCACTACACGTGCAGCAGGCACACCCTAACTGCAGGCTGCCAGACAACTGCACCCTCACTCCACACACAAATCAAAGCACCTACAAGGCCCCGACCCAAATCACCCTCAGGTACCACCCCAATGCATGTGATACAATGCCATTCCAATTCCCACAGACCCATCAATAACCCTCGCCCTCCTTTACTCCACCACAGGGTCCGATCCAAACGACGAGCTACAGGACACCCCTACCAGCACACCTGCAAAGAGGGCCAGGACCAACGGCCAGAGACCCTCCACCTCAGCTGCACGCATCAAGACACGGCAGCAGCACAAATCAGGTGGCAGCACAGAGGAGGGAACATCAACAGGCACCCCAGCAGCCAGCATGCCCACAACACCACCACCACAGGTCCCCCCAATGGATGCCACAGAAGGCACTGCCTCTGGTGGCAGCAGCACCATAGGTGACACCCCATTGATGGCAGCATGCTCGGACACAGAAAACGGGGATGCCGAAGTCAGATCCATCCATGACCTGTCCCAATCCCCCTGTCTGTTCCATCCCGTACAACATGAGGATACCACGCAGGGGCACTCACCAGACGACGACTGGCCATCCCCCACAAGCCCTGTGGCAAGGCAACATGAGGACAACAGCCCCTCTGTGACACCCCCGCAAATGGCCATGGCCCAGCAGAGGCAACAGTCCCTCGACCAGTTGATCGAACAACAGCAGCAACTGGCCACACTCCTCAAGGACCATGCCGATGAATGTGGGGGCACTAAGGCAGACATAGAAACATCAACTGAGACACTTAGGGCAGAAATGGCGAGAGGTACAGAGACGCTAAGGGCACAAATTGAGAGAAGCACCGAGAGCCTGAGGGGGGAACTGCATGCGACGTCCAAAGACGTATGTGCCGAACTTGCCGCAGTGCGCCGTGTGCTCACTGAGCTCTCGCAAACCCTTAGGGACATGCATGGACGTGAGCAGGCAGACACATCATCCGTTGCAAGTTCCGTCCAGGGCAGCCCCCAACGTAGATCTGGGAGGAACCTGCGCTCCACAGGCAGGGGTGCCCCTGATACCCGCAGAGGGGGCATGCAATAGCGACAGCCCACTTACAATGAGCATCTTTGGACACTGGTGTTCGGGGGGGAGGTAGGAGGGTGGAGGGGGTGTGTTGGGCTCACTTGGGTGGCGGGTCGATAGGGTGTTTAACATGATATCACATATGCCATAAAAAGTGCACGATCAACCAATGAGAAGTGTGGACATTGATCTCTGTGTACTAGGCCATCATAGGCGTACAGTCCATATTGTGCATGTCCCAGACACACGCAGTGCCACGAGTCCCGTGTCCATGTATCAGCCACCAGGCGTGAGTGCTAGAAGCATACATCAATGAGATGCTGACGAATGTCACGGCCCTCCGGTGCCTCGCAGACTCCATGAGGTGCTGCCACATCCCCACCCTCATCATGACCATCATCAGGTGCTTGCAGTTCTGCGTCAGGGGGCATGGGCACATTTCTACGTACGCACATGTTGTGGAGCATGACACATGCCATCACCATCTTTGCAACCTTCTCATGGCGGTACAGGAGTGCCCCGCCAGACCTGCTGAGGCAGCGGAAACGGGTCTTCAGTAGGCCGAATGCCTGTTCAATGACTACACGGGTACGTGAGTGGGCATGGTTGTAGTCCTCCTCATGCTGGTCCCGTGGGTTCCGGACTGGTGTGAGGAGCCATCTCTTCAGTGGATATCCAGCATCACCTGTATGTGGACGAGAAACGTATGATGTGGAATGCCATTGATACGTACGCACACCCCCCCCCCCCTTCCTGGCAGGTCAATGCCAATTCACATACCCCACATCATCATGCATGTAATGAGACTCACCGAGTAGCCAGGATCTGTTCCCTGCGTGTCGCTCCATGTAGCGTGGTATTGTAGAGTTCCTCAAGACCATCGAATCATGGGTTGATCCAGGGAACCGGGCACAACAATGTGTAATGATCCTGTTGGAGTCACACACCATCTGTACATTCAGGGAATGAAATTGTTTTCGGTTGCGGTACTGGGCCTCCATGGCATGTGGGACGACCAATTCCACATGGGTGCAGTCGATGGCACCAATGCAACCCGGTATGCCGGCAAGTGCATGGAATCCCACTTTTGTGTTGGTTATGTCCTGCTCCGAGCGTGGTAGAGAGATGTAGTCGTCTGCGTGCTTCAGGAGGGCATCGAGCACTTGCAATAGTGTCCGTGAGAACAGTGGCTGAGAAATGCCATGCAACTGTCCGACTGTGTGCTGGTAGGTGCCTGTGGCCAGGAAGTGGAGTACAGACACCACCTTCAGTAGGGGTGGGATGGCGGTTGGGCTATCTATCATGCTGACAAGGTCAGCCTGTGTCATGTCCACAATGGCGGCTATGGTGTCCCGGTCCAGACGGTAGAGGGTGTGGATCTGCTCATCAGTGAGGTTGAACGGATGTGCTCGGAGGCGTGGGATTGCGGGCTGCCTGCGTGGTGGTAGTGGCTGTGCTGGCGGCCCTTGCTGGCCCTGCCTTGCCCTCCTCCTCCTCCTGCGTCTCCTCCGTGCGGCTGGTTGTAGTTGGTGTTCGTCTTCTTCTTGGAGTCGGAGCGCTTGCAGTGCTATCAGGTCCCCCAGGGCCAACATCGCGAGTCCTGCCGGTAGCATTTCGGTGTGGTTGTGGGAGGAGACTGGCTGTGCAATTTATGTGTTTTCAGGCTGTATGGCCTCCACCTGTGGTGATTGATTCCACCTGTGCAAACTGCTCTCCCCTTTGGCCGAGCACGTCCCGCGCACAACGCTGCAAATCGGGGAATTGTATCTTGCTATTGCAACCATGTATTTGTACCCGATGGCCGTGTAAGATTGGTTGATATGTTCATTCTGCTGTGGTCCCATTGTTTCACATACTATCTGTGCAGTCGCGAACTGACTTGTGAGGGGTCAGTGGAACGTAGTACTCGAGTAACGGTGGACCCTCATGCATCACTGCACCGAGGTTCAACGACGGGCGGGGCGTCCCATTCGTGGGTGAAGGCAGTTGCCATTTTCACACACAGCCGCACTCGATGGAATAATTAGTGATTTCAAACGGCCACAGATGCCTTTTCGACGTGATGTTGCAAATGAGGAATTCGAGGGGCGGCGCTTTCGGTTTCCAGCTAGCGGCGAGGAGATGCCCACAGGTCTGACTGCAAATGTAACGTTCTATTGTTCTATGTCCTTGAGACAGGGCCCATGGCGAGGGAGCAATGATTGATATGAATAGTTTGGGATGCGCAATAGCTACGTGGGCGATGAGGCCGTCCGTTCCCAAACACATGTTACTTCACAACACTGGAATTACGGGCTGGGGCACTGTGGATTTAGCAGGCTGCATAACGCACGGACTCAATGGATGTTTCTAATGTTATGTGAGTAATTATTCAGGCATTTTGATCCCGGGATGAGGGAATGATGGATGGATGCATGGGCAGGTGATTTGATGCAGAGTTTGCCATGTACAGGGCTTCTTGGGATCTATCCGCCTCCCCTACGCTATGTGATGCAGGGCTGCCATTGTGGGACCATCGTCCATCTGGCCTTGTTGAGCCCTCCCTGTCTCGAGGCGCCCTCAGACACTTGTGTCCATGCACGTTAACATTCCCATCTGATGGAATCTGTTTTGACAGACGCATGCACAGGTACACTCGTTTGTGATGGTGTTTGCACCTCGATATAGATGGCTATGAGTCGCAAGTGGTTTTGGGGTGGTGATGATCCTTTTGGTTGGGCTAGCATGCATATGGCTGTGGATTTCGTGTGATCATTGAAGTGAGTAGTTGGAATGTAGTTCTGATGGCCATTCTGTTCTTTTTCTTTTCTTTTGGTTGACAGGTATCTCCTCCCCTTTTGCCACTGCCATCTGTATGCCACTCCTGCAGATGGGTTTTACTCCCGACACCTGCTGCTTCGTGTTAATCAGTGGAGCAGCATTACGATCTTATGGGACGATCGCCAATGGGCCACATGCCCTTACGCAGTACTGGTGGCTCGGAGCAACATTTCGGCCTTTCAGCTGGACTAGTGCCTCCCCATTGGGACGGGCATGCGGTTCTGTGCGCTTCCATGTTGCCTTTTCGTACGTGATTGTGGCTCTGTGTACCATGGGGGAACAGGGCGACACACAGGTAGTGGCTGGTCATTTCTTGCGGAAGCAGCCCACAATGGTGATTGGTGTTTTGGAGTTCATGGCCTGATGGCTGTATGGGCTTGGTGATTTTGATGTGCATTAAATTTCTATTCGGATTTGGCCCGTGTAGCGTTTTCTTTGCAAGTGATGTGGCATATGCCAATTTGGGGGGCGATGTATTGTGAGGAGATCTGCATCGGGTTCCGGCTTCGGGGTTTAGTTGCGTGGTACTGTACTGGGCGCGTTTGCCTACGAAGCCCAGTGAGGTCAGGGATGGGGGCTGGCAATATGACAGTTTGAATGTTGTCATGCTCAGGGGCGGGGGATTGGGTTTTGTGTGACAGATGCCGGTCAGCCAGGTGGACTGGTGGAATGATGTGATTTTCGGAATATTGCTGGTCACAGGTGCCTGTGTTTGCGTGCGTTTCTTGGTGGGGGACTGTGGTCATGTCCATTGGGATGGCTTCTGTATTCGTGCCATCTGTGCCCTGCAGCTCCCATTGGCCCCTGTTGTGTTTCTTTTGTTCGTTGGCATGCATGGGTGACTTGTACATTTCAATGGTTGCATTGTGGCTTCATTGCACCTACGGGGAGTTGTACTTTGTGGGCAGGGAGCGGTGTACAGGCACTCAGTGGGGCCGTTTACGGTTGATTCGCGATGCCGTACTTCTCGCCATGGCGGAATGGTACATTACGCCATGCCTGATGGCGTTAGGTACATGTCCGCTAGGGTCGGAATTGGCGTACCGTTGCACCATGGTGGTGTTTGCGGTTTGGCATGGCGCGCGCGCGCGTGCTTGGTGCAGTTAGCGTTGGCGTTCACTACGGTGTCGCTAATGGCTTCGTACTTTGCGGTGACGGGTCATAGTCGCACCGAGCGCTATTCGATGGCGGTATTGCATTTCCGCCATCGTTTTTCGATTTCCGCCAGGGTCGTAATGAGGGCCATTGTATTGAGAGTGATATTTATTACCCTGATTATTAGAATCTGATTCTATTGTTTTGTTTTAAGAATGTACATTGATGCTTTTATGGCAACTGTCAAATAAAGCTATGTAACAACAGAACAATGATAGAATAAAGCTAATTTAGGTGTAAAACAGATAGTAGACAGCATGACCAGTGCTGGTGGAGAGGGTTGGTGATCAGATGAAACAATTGATGATGTGGAAGCAATTTAGATGAGAAGCATCAGAGGCCCAGCATATACAGCACAAAAACAGTCAGCAAAGTTAAAAATACAGACTTAATGTTTGGGGAAATTGTCATTTTCTTAAACACTTTCCAAAGCTGAATGTGAGAGATGAGGGACCTCTGCTACAGAGAATGTCAATTCCTTGGCAAGTTGGATAGGTTCATTCATCTAAACCTATCAGCCAGTTCCTTAAATAACCAATACAAATTCTTAATTTATTCAAAATAAAGCTCAACTGTTGTGGAGTCATGAGCAGTGCAGGCAATATAACCCAAAGGTGATAATTGCTTTCATCAACCCAGTATAAACAGGTTGGTGAACGAGGTGATACCTTTTACCAACCTGGTATCAACCCTACGTCAACAGATTGGTGATTGAGGTATTCCACAGAAAAAACATACACTCCTATTGGCCTGATCCAAAGCTTTGTTCCATTGGGTTTTGCCAATCAGTCTCTTGTTGCAGTCACAATGGAGCTTATCAAAAGAAAGACAGCAAAAAGAATTGGCTTGTCAGATGTCTCTGGTCACCGGTCAATTTTTTATATAATCAAACAGGGTTGTTATTTTTATTAACAAAAGGAAAAGTGTTTCTGGGTATTTTCATGATGTCACTGAGAGTACTTACTCCTCAGTCTTTGTTCTCCACCTCACGGTTCAAGGTTTTCTTCTTGTGGTTGTTGCTGGACATGATCAAGTACTCTACTTTCTTCTCTTATCACTGATCTCCTATGGATCAGCTGGTCCAGATAACCCTCAATTTCTCCCTGAAGCTAGGGAGGCATAAATCAGTTTC
The DNA here is from genome assembly GCF_040938575.1 of Ambystoma mexicanum. NCBI lineage: Eukaryota > Metazoa > Chordata > Amphibia > Caudata > Ambystomatidae > Ambystoma > Ambystoma mexicanum. The sequence goes on from NC_090923.1 coordinate 1,329,607,672, forward strand.
AGGTGGACTTTTGGGGTCAGCCCCACCTCCTTATCCAAGACTTTAAAGCCTTCTGGTAAAACAGACAGAGGTGATGGACAAGAGGGCATGTTTAAACAAGTTATTTTATTTTAGATTGCAAAGAAAACATCTTCTGAGCCCTACCTCCATGATGAGTTCCCTACTCTAACAAACAACACACGGGTGCTTGTCTGAATCTCTTCTAAATAAACCATGCCCTCTTTCAAACCTATCATCCTGTCATGCCTGCACACCTCAGGATTCCCAATCCTCCCAGACTCCCCAGTGCCCCTTCCGGTTCCTCTAATCCCACCAGTTCTTGTCGATTCCGGGACTCACTTGTGCCCGCCTCACTTTCCCGTGTGCCATTGCGGGGATTCCAGCCTACAGCTGCTCACCCGCTGTGACGACCACTTCAGTGGAAACTCCCGTGGCGATTGAAAGACCGGCTTCATGCCGCACTTCCGCATACCATGACCAGAGCTCCTCGCTCACGTGATGTGGCCACGATCCATGTGACCATAAAGACACACACACGTGATGCCCCTGCATGTCACGTGATCGGAACTTGCAGATCACGTGTCCAAGAAAGAAACGAAGCGCCAGTATTTAAACAGCTGCATCGGAACATCTGATGCTTCACAGCTGTTTAATTTTGGACACTGTTCGGCGCTACGTATTCTGACTTTTGGATCACCTGGAAATTGACCTTGGATTGCCTTACGGATTTGCTCTTGGATCTCTCTGGTTTTGCCTTCACTGTTATTGGATTACTCAACTCGGATCACGGACTGTTTTTTGGACTCCTGCTTGCTTGACCCTTTGGCACTACGTTCTTTGGTCCCCTTGTCCAGGACTTTAACATCAGGTGGGCCCGGTTCATGAATATTACACCTGACCTACTGGCACACGTCTCCCGCTAGGAGGGCCCTTGGTGGGTCCTGGAAACCCTATTAGTACAGACTATCAAGTCACCGCCTCTGTGGGTAAGACCTTTCCATTTATTCTTATTTGGTCAGTGTTGGTTGTTGTTGCCGTATACTTAACCGGTGCTTTGTTTAAAGTGGTCTGGGGTTCCAAGAGGACTGCGGTTCCGGAAGATGATCTCCCACCTGTGGCCTCAAAGGTTGTACAGGGAGTACTATTAACTCTCTCTGTGCGGCACTTGTGGACAGAGGACTCTTCTGACTACACGACCGTCAAGACACAACACATCCTAACATCTGCCCTTCCACTATGAAAAGAAAGAAAGACAATCTAAGCTTTAAATTAGATAGAATTACTCTCCCCGTTAGGTAAATCGGTGATGGCTGGTTTTCTGACCCCCATCAAAGAGTTTTCAAAGTCTTTTCCACCTCTTGGCCCGATAGTTCCAACAAACAAACTAAAGTGTCTCTGAGCATCCTTTTGGCAAAACAACGACTCTATCAGCCAGTCTGGATTATCAGTCCGACGTGGGCTATGGGTTTCTTTAACCCTGCTTAGGTTGCAGATTCTCACACCCCCTCCTAGGAACTATGGATTATCAACCCAGCATGGTCTATGCACCCTCTCAGTTCTGGTTTGGTTGTGGTCTCTTTCACCCCCCCCCCCCACCGGGTCTTTGGATTATCAACCCAGCATGGACTATGTGTTTCTATAACCCTGTTCTGTTTATCAGTTCTGGAACCCCCCTGGCGAGTATTTGGATTTTCAGACCCATATGGGCTTAGTTGTGCCCTCACCACCCACTACTTGTGTCAGTGTAGAACTGTTTTCATCCTGGCTCTGGACTGTCTGATCAGTATCTTCATATTGGTTCTTGCCTTCAGCATCAGAGAAGCAGGTGTGATGAATCCAGTGGAGTCATCACTGATCAACCGGCAGTGACATACTCCCATGTGGCCGGGGGATGGCTCACATGGTAGGAGACAGTCTCTGAGGGGATGTCATGACTCCATCAGGTGAGACATGGTATCCTCCATTTTCTCTTGAAAAAAACTCCCTATGCCTGAAACCCTCATGGCCTATTGTCATGCATCCTTTTACTATGAAGGACAGGGAAAACCCTGTTATAAAATCTATAAACCAACCATACCAATCTGATGGAGTCACATTTGTCAATTCCACTTATCCATCAAACAGAACTGATTTGCCATCAAAACATTTTTATGTTTATTCAAATTCCGTAAATCAATCAAGTCACTAACAGACTGGTATTCGTGGTATAATGGGACAAAGAAGACAGAATGGAGCAAAAGAGATCACAAGCTCAATTAGCGTTCTAGTGTTTCCCAGCACACACTTGTGCCTGGGAAATTTAAGGAGCTCAGACCAGAGACATTGACATCTGCAGTGGTGACTGGCAAGCAAGTGCTGAACCTCGCTGCGAGGAGCGGGAACCGAAGAGCCAGAACAGGCATGCAGAAGCCAAGCGGCTCACAGATGCAGAAAGAAGCTGCAGAGGGAAGAACCACAATGGGAACACCAAGAGACGGTGAGGGATTGCTGGGTTTTCGCAGATGGGTAAAGGCAGCTCAATGCTTACCAGAGCTGAGTGGAAAGCAGGTGTGTGCAGAAGAAGCCGCGGAGGACCGGCGAACAAAGAGAAGGCGGCCGCAAGGAGAAAGCAGGATGGAATCCTTCCTTTGCAGATTACGAGAAAGTGAATCAAGGCCTGCAAAGGCCGATGAATCTACTCAGAAGCAGAGGGGACACCAGGGCATATTGGCAAGTATGCTGAGGGCAAATAGCTCGAAGAGTCGGAAAACAGAAGTCCTGGCAAGAGGGTAAACCAGGCCATCCAAGTGTGGGAAAGCAGAAGTCCTGGCAAGAGAGTAAACCAGACCATTCAAGTGTGGGGACACAGAAGTCCTGGCAAGAGAGTAAACCAGGCTATTCAAATGTGGGAAAACAGAAGTCCTGGCAGGAAAGTAAACCAAGTCAAGCCATTCAAGTGTGTGAAAACAGAAGTCCTGGCAGGAGATTAAACCAGGCTATTCAAGTGGTTGAAAGCAGAAGTCCGGGAAAGAGAGTAAACCAGGACATTTCAAGTGTGTGTATCAGAAGTCCTGGCAGGAGAGTATACCAGGCAATTGGAAAAGATTGTGTTTCACAAGAAAGAAGAAACCACCTCATGTGAAATTTTGAAGCTAAACAGTTTTGTGTGCAAGTGTGTTAGTAGGCCTGAGGAAGGCCCAAGGAACTATTGGTTATACAACTCAAGGAATAAAATAGTAACCTAGGTTAAGAGATCTACCCTCTGAAACATGACTCCTTTATCCTTGAGAGACCCCCTGTCAAGGATGGCACTCTGTCAAGAGTGGCACAGGGCCCCCAGGTAGGGTTTGGGTGGCTGTGCTGATGTAAGGTGACAGATAAGTACACACACACAGCAGGAAACTCAACAAGAAAGAAAAGTAGGCAACTGTAGTTGTGAACAGAGAGGGGCAGGAAATCCAAAGATACAAACAAACTGGATTCCCTCTTGGGGTGTATGCAGAAATGGAAAAGAGTGTTCCACGGACCTTTGGAAACTCCAGCCTTATGCACAGATTACTATTACAGGGGATCACTCTGTATGCTCATGGCTGGGAACAACAGCTGTGGGTGTCTGTAACACTGAATACGTGACAAGGGAAGGGGCAGAGGTTGCCTGCCGGAAACCAACAGTCAAGCTCTGTACAAAGGATCAACATAAGACACAAGAGAGACAAGAACAGAAATAACCAGGGAAAAGGAAGTCTAAGAGAAATCTAGCAGAAGGGAATGAAGGAAAAAACAGTACAATAGAAATGGGTAAACTAAAGGGGAGGACAGAGGACTCAAGGAAGAGAAGGACAGGGATCAAGAACAAGGGGTTGCAAACAAGGAAGAGAGCAAGGGAGCAGCAGCCAGGAAATAGGGGGTTGCAAACAAGGAAGCAGGGCTGCGGTAACGGATGGCACAAGGTGCAGGCAATACTGTTGAGGACTGCAGAGGACTGTAGTAGACTGCAAGGCAGGGAGTCCAGAGGAGCAGGACAGAGAGCTGTAGTAGGCTGCGGACAGAGAGCCCAGAGGAGTAGGGCAGCAAGGAGCAAGCCCAGAGGAGCAGGGCAGCGAGCCAGGGAGCCCAGAGGACTAGGGCTGAAGGCAGAGGAGTTTAGCAGGCTGCAAGGCAGGGAGCCCAGATGATTAGGGCTGAAGGCAGTGGAGTGAAGCAGGCTGCAAGGCAGGGAGCCCAGAGCAGTAGGGCAGCCAGGCAGGGAGCCCAGAGGACTAGGGCTGAGGGCAGCGGAGTGTAGCAGGCTGCAAGGCAGGGAGCCCAGAGGACTAGGGCTGAAGGCAGCGGAGTGTAGCAGGCTGCAAGGCAGGGAGCCCAGAGGAGCAGGGCTGAAGGCAGCGGAGTGTAGCAGGCTGCAAGGCAGGGAGCCCAGAGGAGCAGGGCTGAAGGCAGGGAGCCCAGAGGACTAGGGCTGAAGGCAGCAGAGTGTAGCAGGCTGCAAGGCAGGGAGCCCAGAGGACTAGGACTGTAGGCAGCAGAGTGTTGCAGACTGCAAGGCAGGCAGCCCCGAAAGAGCGCTGGATCAAAGCAGGAAAATGCAGCAACAGGAACAGCATACAATTTCGAGTCACAAGGCAAAAAGGGGCTGGGAGGACTCTTGATGCAAGAGACTGAGCTCCTGCAGGCAGATGCTTAAATACAGCCCTGCCCTGTACTGAGGTGAGGGAGGCTAATTGGCAGCACCTGGAGCAGCACACCTGAAGATAATCTGCCTCCTCCCTCTCTGGTCCTGAGATGGTGGAAGCAGCACTGATCGCTAGGACTTCGGGGGATTGTGGTTCCAATACTGACAAATGGGAATGGCCAGGAATTGATAGCTGTAGCAAGGTGCATTATGGTACATGTAGTTAGCTGAATTAAATAGGAAAGTACCAATGTCTTACAAATGGAAAATAAGGACCAAAACATCAATAGGGGTTGTTTAAAGAGTGTTATGAAGATAAACGAGTACCATGTTGTCCATGATGGTTGCCAATGTGTGCGCCAGTGGCACAGATGTGACACCCCCAAAAACAAGTGTATGAAAAACCCTCAAGACGCAAGGAAGAATCCAGGGAAAGGGGAAAACCCTCTGGAAACAAGAATTTTCTTCTCTGAGGAACTTTTTTTGAATAATTTCTTCTTTATGAACACTTTTTTTCTGAAACCTTCCAAGGTTAAAGAGATTTCCCTTTTCACCTGTTAGTATAGTTTGTAGTGTGTGGGTAAGGATAGAACTTTTGACACAGGACAGTTATGTTTTGACATCCTGACACAGACAGATTCTTAGATTTGGTTTAGGTAGGGACATTTCTCTTAGAGCAGGGTCAGAGAGGCCTTTTCCCAACCACTTTTACTTCATTAAAAGTCTTTAACCAAAAACATGTCAAACATGTGTCCGACTTTCATTTCTGACTCCACACACAGGTGTCTGGTACATCTCTTGTCAATTGGTTTTGCTTTCTCTCTCAGTGGTCTTGGGCTCATTGGGACGACTGCCATTGTTGAAGCAGCATTATTCTGGGGGCTGCCTTAGGTCTCCACCCACCACGCTGACCGTGTGGTTCTCTGGTTCTGCGTCTCCTGCAAGTGAGAGCCAGTGGTTCTTACTCTCTGGCTGATCAGACACTTGTTCTGTGAACATCCAAGTGTATTTAGGTCCCTCCCTGGAAAGGAGGGGAAGGTTGCATTGGTTATGTTTTTCACAAAGAGGCAGCAACAAATACAGGTCAGAAACCAAGCCATCCACCTTAAAAGGGCCTTGTACATGATTGCCCTGATCAGTTTCCATATGTTGTATGGTGGGGGCTAGCCAGGGCCCCCACCCGCATGCACACGCAGACACACACTCACTTGCCAGGGACCACACGGGACGCGTGTGTGTTGCTCGGGTCCCCGGAGCGAACTGCCGGTCAGACCGTCTTTATTTGTAACATGCATGCGCGAGCCTCGTTGCCGCTCGCGCATGTGTAAACAGTGCATATACACTACACAACATCCCTCCTTTTCCCCCAAACAAGAACACAATATAACAGGTGCACTCAACATTAACAGTTCAAACTTAAACTAGCAGTCTTCCCCCTGTTACGAGGCAGGGTCCATAATAAAGTCTTGGAACTTCTGCGGCGGCTTGCGTTCTGCCCGGTTCGGGTACCTGCGTTCCTCTTCAGGGGGCGCCTCTGGTATCCTTGGAGCCTCTGGCAGTCCATCGTTCCTTGGTGGATCTCCTGCATCGTACTCTGGCTCATTCGCATCGCTCACCTCGGGATTCGGCACTGCCTCAATCCGCTTGAAGAATGACACATTCCTCGTGACAGTTCCACGGGCATTGGCTGCGGTGACCATGGACCCCTTGACGTGGGTCACTCCCAGCAGCTGCGCTTCGTAAGGTAACAATAACTTTCCTTCTGGCCTTCGATTCCGCACCAGCACCGTGTCCCCCACTGCGATTACCTTCTCCGGTAATCTTCGTCGGATGCTCTCCCGCTCGTTCTGGGCGGCCCTTTCTGCTTGCACCCGGTTGTTATCAATCTCCCCCGGACATTGGTCTTCAACTTCAGGCAACAACCCCCTTGGAGCTCGTTTGAAGAGAGCCTCCGCTGGCACGACCCCAGTGGACTGATGTGGGGTCGTGCGGTATTCGCGCAGAAAGTCAAACAGGTTGTGCCGGAGTTCTTCCCCTCCATTTAGTGATATGGGGAAAACTTTATTGAGCATCTGCATGAAGCGTTCCACCTCCCCGTTTGCTCTGGGCCAGAGTGGGCTGACCTTCCGATGCTTGATCCCCTTTCTTCACAGTATTGAGCAAAACGTTGCCCCTGAAACGGCGCTCCATTGTCCGAACATATCTCAAAGGGGAATCCATGGGTGGCAAACATTTTCTCCATAGCCAGGATGGTGTGGTCACTGGCCGTGGACTCAACCAGCTCCACCTCCGGATAGCGTGACCACTGGTCTACCACTGCCAAAAAGTACATTCCCCGGCCCGTGGACCTGAAGTCCGCATGCACTGTCCCCCACAGGTGTTCACTCCTCTCCATGGCCTGGATGGGCGGCCCTCTCTCTACTGGACTCGCTGCTTGGCAGGGTATGCACGCCCTCACGAATTCGTCCACTCTATTCTCCAGATCTGGGAACCATACTTTCAACCGGAGATGTGCCTTCGTCTTTGCCGTCCCCTGGTGCCCTTTGTGGGCAAGCTGCAGCACTTTGCCCACCAGTGCACGTGGGATAACTATTTGGTGCCCCCTCAGCAGTAGACCGTCCTCGGCTACCGACAGCTCATGGCGTGCCCTCCAGAGAGCCTGCAAGTCCTGTTTTGCACCATCATCCCTTCTGGCAGTGTTCATGAGCACTTTGTGCCACTCACCACTGGCCACAGCCTCCTTTATTCTCACGAACACCTCGTCCGCGTTCGATTCCTCTGCAATCTCGTGGCGCGCCAGGGCGACGGGTGGAGACGATTCTGCCACCAGGTGCACCGCTTCCACACAGTCTGCCACCTCCGCAGAGTCTCTGGGCCGCCCAGCCCCCGGGTGGCGGGACAGATAGTGTGCTGGGTTTTGCGTTCCTGGACGATACAGCAACTTGACCCCGTACTCCATGAGCGAGAGCATCCATCTCTCGATGCGAGGTGGTGGCTTGGACGATGCCCCAGACATGATTGGGATCAGGGGCTTGTGGTCTGTCACAACGACCACAGGCTTTCCTAAGACATAGATCTGAAAATGCTTGCAACCCCACAAGATAGCCAGGGCTTCACGCTCAATCTGCGAATATCGCTGCTCAGCCTCGGTGAGCGCCTTGCTGGCGTAAGCAATGGGTCACATGGCCCCCTGTGGATCCGCCTGCATGAGGACCGCCCCAAGTCCCACCGGGCTAGCGTCTACCACGATTTCCGACTCCCGGTCCGGATTAAAGTAAGCCATAGTCTCTTGCCCCGACAGAGTGTTCTTGATGGCAGTGAACGCCCTCTCTTCCTTCCCGGTCCAGGTCCAGGCCACATCAGTTCTAGTCAGAGCCGGACCTCAGATCCAGTTTAGAGAAGACTCTCACCCCTTGTAGCTCGCCGACAATGTCATCTAGGGTGGGCGTGAGGTGATGTTCCGTTTTGATCCTCATGTTCGGCAACTTCATGTCCACGCAGATGCGGACTGCACCTGGCTGTTTGGGCTTTGGGGCGACCACAATCGAAGAAACCCAAGGGGTTGGGCCTTCTACTCTCTCAATAATGTCTAGGTCGACTAGTGTTTGTAACTCCTTCTCCACCTGTGCCCTTAGGTGGAACGGGATGCGGCGATGCTTGAGTGCTGTTGGTCTCACGGACCCATCGATGTGAAGCCAGATGGGGTCCCCTTTTAGCTTCCCTATTCCTTGGAAGATCAGGTCAAAACGCTGCAGCAGGTGTTCTAGGTCTGTGTGATAAACAGCGAACATGAAGTACACTATGTTTAGCGCTTCAGAGGCGGCACAGTTTAAGAGGGAGTGCGGGCTCACGCTGGTTACGAAGAATCTTGCTTTTATCTTGCTCTGTCCATGGGATACTGGTGCCACAAACACTCCCTGGATGGGAAGTGGCGTGTCTTACCCGAAGGCGTATATCCGCACATTGGATTCTGTCAACTCGGTAGGGCCTGGGAGGGCTTCATAATGTTCAGTCGCTAGTACACAAACCGACGCTCCCGTATCTATGAGAACCGGGTGGGAACCTCTCCGATGTCTACCGTGCATGTCGGTTGTCGGCTTCCTGTGGGACCAGTGGCAATGCTTGAGATGAAGAAGATTTCCTCATCCTCCTCCTTCTCTTCTGCTATGTTCAGGTCTTGCTCGACTGACGATACCCCTCTCAACCTCTGGGTATTGCTCCCGCCGACTCTTGCTGGCCCTCTTGAGGCTGCCACCGGGGTGGATGCCCTGCACACCCTCACGTAATGCCCCGGTGTGCCACACTGGCCACAAACCCTCGACTTTGCTGGGCACTCTCCCACATGCGGCAGGTCATAACCGCAATAGGGACATGACTGAGCATTGCCAGGCACTGGAGGGCCATCCCCTCTCCTCGGTGTCCATCTCGCCCGCCCTGGAGCAGAGCGTCCAATGGCAAATGCCTCTTCGCCCTTGCCAGGGTGCGTGGCTGCATCCATCTTCGCCCCCCTGGCCTATGCCAGTTCGTAAACTCTCCCTGTGTCCAGGATCTGCTGTATGGTCAGGCCAGGCTCTTACAACACCTGCCTCCTCAACTTCCCCGAACTGCACCCTTGCAGCAGCTGGTTTCGGACCATCTCCTCCTCATTCACCCACCTGCAGGAGCTTACCAGGTGCCTCAGCCGCGCACAGAACTGGTCCAGTGACTCTTCTTCTAGCTGCTTCTCCGCACCCATGACAAACCTATCAAAGTCTACATTTGCCATGGCAGAAAGTGGTCTTGAAAAGCCTGTTTTACCACGTCATACGTGACTACTGGGATGTTGAGAGGGTCATAAATTCTGTGGACGTCCGTCCCTGCAGAGTACACCATGATGGCATTCTTTGCTTCATCATCCGTCTCCCCAGAGGCCCTGAAGAACATTTCTAGTTTTTTGACCCATAAGAGCCATTTCAGCCCCAATTTAGATGGTGGGCCAGTGGTGTCAAATTCAGGCATGGGGCTTAAAGTGCTGTGCAACCTGCATGGGATGAGCACAGGGGCACCCTCATCTTCCCCTTCCTCACCCATAGTGGTGGCTGAACAGAGTAATCACAGACCGTTGCACCACGAAGGTGTGGAGATGGCTCAAACGCTAGATGTGACGGTTGAAGTCCACCGCTTCTGGGATGATATGGCACCACACTGGGGAAGTAAATGCGGAAAGTTCTGGGCTCCCCACACAGGTCTTCTGGTCCTCCTCCGTTTTTTCTTTTTTTTTCCACCACAGCCCTGATGCAGGCTAGGGCTGTGGAAAGTTCCAAAATTTATTGTCCAGGCACTGGGGATCGTAGCCGGCACACGAGCACCCTCCTGGGCCGCAACCGCTGCGATCCGCGTGTGAAAACAAGATGGCGCCGGCCGTGCGCGCGAGTCCGTGCCGACATGGAGCAAAAGCCTCGAGCTCCGATGCCGTCGGAGCGGAGATGTGAAGCTCTGTAGTCGTGCTTGTCGCCAGTGTTGTATGGTGGGGGCTGGTCAGGGCCCCCACCCGCATGCACATGCAGACACACACTCAATCGCCAGGCACCACACGGGACACGTGTGTGTTGCTCGGGTCCCCGGCGCGAACTGCCGGCCGGACCGTCTTTATTTGTAACGCGCATGCGCGAGCCTCGTTGCCGCTCGCGCATGCGTAAACAGTGCGTATACACTACGCAACACCATATAACCAATACAAATAATTTGAACTTTGCAGTGAGGGGACATGAAATGGAATCCTTAATAGGACATTCCTTGTCCCCAAATGGGGGATCACATCCAATGGAATCCCGCTTGCCCTATTCCTTAGGGAAGGCATGTCATTGGAGGCTCAGCTCTTTAGTCCCAAAAGGGGGAATTCCTTGCATTCGTCACAGCCCCAACCCAATCTTGCTTCCCTCCTTACTGCTTCACCACAGCACATTCCTAAGGGGCCTACTTGAGCTTTAAATCTCCCAGTGTCAGACTTTGCTAGTGTGATGAATCTGATGATGTCATCACTCCTTTCCCAGAGGTTCGCCTCTCCACATGTGGCCAAGGGGTGGCAGCCACTACCTGAACCTCACCCTGGGATGGCCATTTGAGGGAGGACCACATGAGGGGAAGCGACCCTCATGAGGGGAGATTGGCGTCATCAGATGAGACATGGTATCCATCTTTCCCCTTTAGGGACGTCCCATCCATTCCTCATGTCTTAATGGCATTTTGTGGTAACCCCCCTACATCCCACAAGACTTGCTGATGACATCCCACAGTATCCTATAATGACAAACACTGACCATCAATCTCATGTGTATGAGTCCTTAATAGATACTGGGACGAGTAGGAGGTATGGAGTTATGAAGATCACTAGAGCACAGAAGTCCAGTGTGCACTCTAGTGGTTGGAAGGAGTGACACTGTGGTGGGAGCTTTAAATCCCCAACAGCTGGGAGCAGACAGGAAGGAGAAACAGCCTGGCGAGAGCCCAGCTTCATGCAAGATCTGCAGAGGAGAGAGGAGCATACCGAGTGCTGTGCGACATGGAAGGTTTGACAGTCCCACCGAGAAGGTGAAGTCCTTGTGCTGCATGGGGAATGACAGCGGAAACGCTGCCTCCAGACCGCAGAAGTCAGCCGAAGAGCAGACAAAGGATGGGACACTCTCCTGACCTATCGGAATGTGACAGCCACCACGGAAGCTTGTGAAGGAAGCCAAAGCAGCCGCACATAACCGGTGAGCCCAGCTGTGGAAGGTGGGATGCCAGGGCACTTCAAGGCAAGTGGGAGAGGGGGGCAAGCCTACCAAACGTGATTGAGAAAGGGTCCCAGACTAACTGAATATCAAAAGCATGGCAAAGGCTGAAGCCTGCAGTTTAAGATGAGTTTAAGACCCACACTCGAAGTTAATATACTTGTGAACCTTTTGTAAGAAAGTCCTGGCACGTAAGTGTACTAGGCAAATACCCTTGGGATTGTGAATTGAGTGAACTGTCCAAGAAAGTCCTAGTAGGAGAGTATACCAGGCAAGGTCAACTGTGTGAAGTGTGAAAAGAATCCTGAGGAAGACCCATGTCCTTGTGATTGTGAATTACGTGAACTGTGTAAGAATGTCCTGACAGGACAGTATACCAGGCAAAGTCAATTGTGTGAAAAGGAATCCTGAGGAAAATAGATACCCTAGGATTGTGAATTGAATGAACTGCATAAGAAAGTCCTGGCAAGAGGAAATACCAGGTGGAGTTAAGTCTGTGAAGTGAATTGCAAATAACAGGAAGAGGAAGTTATCTTCTTAAATTACAAAGAACGTGGTTGTATTTTGAAACTTTTGTTTTGTTGGAAAGAAACTTGGGGAAAGGAGACATTCACAGGAATTGTGAACAATATTAAGTGAATGCCTTTATGGTGGAGTTGAACGTTTTGTTGAACTTGGACATTTTTGCCATTTTCAAGCCAAAGACATTACCCTTAGCACCTTCGCATTCCTTTTAGAATGTGAGGGCCAGAATAGGATTTCAGACACAGAAATGTTGCTTTGGACATATTGACATTGGCCAGACCCTTAGTTTTGGTTGAGGTAGGGAAACACCACTTGGAGCAGGGACAGCACGGTATTTTCCAACCCTCTTATTATTGGAATAAAAGTCTATAACAATCAACATGACTCCTTCGTGTCCACGTCTTATTCCCGGTTCATCACAGTAGCTTTTCATCAGCCTCCTCAATTTTCCACAACATGCTCATTCCTTCTCCTTCCTCTCTCACACAACCAGTAGACTTTGAATGTTTGTCTTTCTCTCTGGACATTTTCTTCCAATCAGCTCCTCCTCTCACCACCTTCTCCTTTGCTCATGTGCTCTTAGTTTTTACTTAGATGTTACTCTCACCTCCTGATAGTCTGTTCCTCCTTGCATCATTTGCACTCTCAGCTCCTTCTTTGCGCCCTCTGTCTCAGATCTTACTCTCACCACCTACTGTTTTGCTCCTCTTTTGTTCTCCCAAATTCCTCTCTCAACATCTGATCATAATCCTGCCTCCTCTTTCTCCCCACCTTGTTTTGAGATGTCCTTTTTTGCTCCCCATTCTACTACTACTCCTATCTTCTTTACCTCAAATCTTACTCCTACCTCTTCTTTTCTCCTCTCACACATTCTTCCATCTGCTCCTCTACTCATCCTTCCACCTCAGATCTTAATTGCACCTCATCCTTTTTCTGCTCCTCCTAATACCTCGTCCTCATTCTCTGCTCCCCTGTCACCAACACCAACCCCCTATACCTCACCAGTCTCTCATTTCTTTAATTGCCACCTACATCAATCTTTCTCCTGCCTGCCACCTACATCAATCTTTCTCCTGCCTTTATCCACTGCACCTCAGCTTTCCCGGGGCCAGATTTCACTCACATATTCCCTCCATCTGGGCCGGTCTTTCGGTGAGGCTATGCAGACGTGTCTCAAACTGGTTTTTGTACTGGGATTGGCAGATTTTACATGACTTGTCAACCTCTAGTGCTGCTATTGTATGTAAGTGGGCTTCCTATGTTCAAGAGCCAGAGGCTTCAAAGGCCCGTGTGCCATCATGGCGTGTTTTTCAGGCGATTGCATGCACATCAGAGCGCAAGCTACATACTCATTCCCAAAGGATGCTGTGACTCGGCAAGCAGCTTTACTGAGTTCCAGCTTCACCTGTGCTACATCCCTGAATTACAAAGCAGATTCTCCGTCTATGTCCTTAGTTCTGTATAAACAGTGAAAATACTGCAGTGCACACATTAAAGTTCTGCAGATCTATCATATCTGTTTCCGTCATAATTCTTTGGGGTCAATTCTATTAGAGGGTCAAGTGTTTCTGGGTTACATATGTTACCAGCTGCTACCCCCTGATTCAGGTGCTGTGAGTGTGACCAGGAGCTTCTCCCCACACCCCCTCAGACTCTGCATCACAGAGCAGGTGGTGACATCCAGATCTTAAGGCCATCCTTTCCCACACCAACAAACAGAAGTGTCAGGGGATACCAGGATTATCTCAGTACTATGATCTGGCCTGGATAGAACCAATATATTTGTTTTAACATCAAAGATCAAAGTACTAGTGTTTCTGTGTGGGGAGCTCTGACATAGTTCACACATCTAGACAGTCATTATCTCAGCATAACACAGAGCAATAATAAAAAGAAACGTGTCTTTATGTAACCGATCAATGAGTTGAAAAGCATTCAATTCAAATCAATAGACACTATCAAATAATTCAACATTTTTATTCATATATAGAAAAAACATTATAAAAGACTGATCTCATTATTCTAAAAATCATCACGTGTGTCAATATCAGTGCACTTATAAACTAGTTCAGAAAATCAACAGCTCAACTGGTATGACACAACATTCTCATCTTTTCCCACAACAAACCATACGCCAGACATACCTCATTCTTACTCAATCAAACAATTCATTATTTCATTCAATTATGACATCTAAATCACCAATCTAAAACAACATACTAAAATGCAACAATACAACCTCTGTTCATTACAAATATGAACTGTAAGATTTTCACAACTGAGTCGCCGTTAATTATACGGTCTAATACAAAAAACGCTCAATACAATCTTTATCAGTGCTGTCACAAACGGCAGCAAATTCCCCAACCACCCTCAGACTCTGCATCACAGAGCAGGTGGTGACATCCAGATCTTAAGGCCATCCTTTCCCACACACCTGTGGTCAAGCAGCGAATATTGTCCCAATATGTACAGTTGCCTTTATCACTATGTACTTTGGCTCTGTACATGCACACTTCAAGTGGGCTCTAATGCTACCTTTTCGAAAGATATCGGCTTTGGGCCTTTTGGTGTAGTCCACTTCTGGGTCTATTTCTAAACGTTCCTATGAGACAAGATCTTTGCTGGACAGCTAATGGATCAGCAACAACCGATTATTGAGAAGAATTATGTCCCAAACCCATTTCAAGCAGGCTTCAACTAGAGGGACACAGTCAGGCATAGAGTCTTTTTGAGATGATCTGTCACGAAAAGCTAATCAAGGCAATACCATAACCTTGATCCCTTTTTGACACCTTACTAGCTTCTGATGGTGTCAACCGTACCATAAACTAGACCAACTTTCTGTCGTAAATCAATTTCAGAAGCAATGCTCAAGAGAGGTTTTAGCTCTTTCTCACCCTTCCACTGCTCATTGGCCATCTCAGTGACTCGTTTGGGAGCTCTATTTTATCCAATAACTTGTGGTGTCCCTTAGGGCTCTACTCTTTTTGCTATTTTTAAATACTTATCTTTCCCACTTATTAACACAGGGCAAGGGCTTAGCCATCCACTTTTCCATTTAATCTGCAATACCTAGCTGCTTCTCAACATGGGAATCAAACCATCTTCTAATTCAGAATATTTAGCTTTATGGATGAGTGATATTGACTCATAGATTAATACCAAAGGATTGAAAATTGATCTTTTGTGTTATAGTGCTATTCTGTTATCTTCCAGCAGGAGCATCCTTCTACGTCCCAGCAACCAAACAGTGTAAATCTCTGCCCAAACACCCCCACACAGAAGAAGACCACCAAATGTTAATAAAACAGCTGAAAGCATGGCTATTCGACTCACTCTAGCAGAAGACCAGCACCAAAACCTCAACTAACTATATAGCTTCTTACAAAAACCTTATTCCAATGGTCACGCCCCACCCCTTAAGTCATAGAAACATTCAGGGAACCCACAGGCAACTTGTCGACAAAGACAGTAGGACAAAGGACTAACTTGGGCCACACGCAACCAAAATGAAAGTGAACAAATATTACCACAAACAGCTACCAGGCCATCCTAATCCTTTCCCTAGATGGTGACAACAACCTCCCTCTTGGATGGTCCCCAATGTTTTTCTTTTTCCCCACTACTTGTATGCCTCCTTTGTCTACACTTCTCTTCTCCCCGACTAACAAGCCTCCCTCTAAAATCCCCTATCACCTTAAACTACATACAGAAATCCCCTACAGACAGCACCCCCTGGCTTATTTGTTACCACATTGGCAATCATTGAGATATGACTTTCTCTTGAGCTTTATCACACACACCCATTTGCAGCTACCCAGATCCTGAGCACCTGAGCCTATCACATCTGGGCTTTACCCTTCAGATAACATATTCTGCCAAAGCAGAGCAGAACTCAGGACCAAGGTACTTACTACCTGCCCCCATCAGCACCACATGTTTTGCATCTGACTTTCCCGCTATCCCACCAACAACCCTCCTCCCTCTTTTCCTGTAGAGCCATAGACAGTGAAGCCAACAAAATGCAGACGAGCGCTATACAAGACCACTTTACATTACAGTATGCAAGAATCATTCTGTATGAGCACACCCCGTTCCCCCTTTTGGGCATCTGCTCCATTTTCCACTAATACCCTTGGGGTTTTTTGGCGCTCAGTTTGTGTCTGAAACCAAAGAATGTAGTTGGTAACATAGTAGGCCTTTTCAATCTTAAAACGACAAATAAACATATCCCTTTTGTAACTTTCTTTCAAAGGATCAATGTTGCTATCAGTATAGTATTCTTTTAGATACAAATATAGAAATTGTGCCTACCTTGGTCTGCCTAAATTTCTACTCCAACACCCACAGACATTACAGAAGGCTGCTCCTCAGGCTCTGCTCTGTCTTGAATGCAGGAAACCTGATACTCCCATTCCTAATTGCCTGAAATGTGTCCTAATCAGAAAACGATTGTACTTTAAAAACCTGTCTTCTAGCCATCATGCCCTTTGTAGAAAAATACCCTATTTTCTAGCACTCCCAAAAAATCAACCATCATGATCATATACGAATGCCACTGTTGCGTACTATCTTTTCTATCATCAAACAGGTTTGCAATGGAGGCTGATCATTGTTTGTGCTGGCCCCGCCACTCTGGAACTGTCTCCTGGTCAGAAGAGGGCTGAACCCCAACCATTCCCCAAATGACAGCAAGGAGGGATTCAATGTCGTCTTTCCAGTGACAGTGGGAGAACAAACAGGTGGCATCTGTAGCTTATGCTATGCCCATAAATAACTGAAATAACATAAGAGGTTTGTGCATGACCGAGAGATTTCATTGGAAGAAAAATTCAGTCCTGAAATAGTGAGGGATTGAGATGGTTTAACATTAGCCTTAGAATGAGGTATGACCCCCAGGTTTGTTAGGTTAACGTTCCAATACCTTGGTTCTTACTTGTCCGGCCCAGAGATTCCATGGGGGGGACCATGCACACAGGTAAGCTCCATGTTTACACAGATTCCATGAAAATGAGTATTCAGGTAATGGTTTTTAAAGACATGTGTACATAAACACAATCATTAGGAAGTTTCTGAACCATTGTAACAATGCTCAGACCCACAAACACGCATCCCTTAATTTTAAGTTAGGTGCAGTCCTGGCCATAGAGTAGCAGCACACACAGTCCGACTGGGTGGCGGCCTGCCGCCATACTCAATTTTCACCATTGCCTAGGGGTGTGCATAGGCAGCACATTGCCCATGGGTGTGCATGGGGCAACTATTATCCCTAAGGGCACTGTGTTCGTCATTGCGCACATTGGAGTTGTGAAGTAACACTGTGGTGGGTTTGAGGGGGCAATTGAGTATCATGTGGCAGCCTGCAGAGTGATATTCCTAACGATGCAAGTGCAGACAAGGGTGTTTGTTTGATTTCTAGCTGTGAGTGCTATGTAAGGCTGATGGCACGGGGAAGGGATAAATGTTAGGTTTTGGAATACATTTGCTCTTGAGGAGCGGGTACTGCTGCATTTGGCAGTGGGACAATGTATTCCTTTCCTTTTGTTTCCTTTGCGAGGGGGAGCATGCTCGCCCAGTAGTGTATTAGGACCATCTAAAGTTCAAAATGTACAAACCACAGTACTGTGGGATGTTTTTACCCATGCATCCAAGCCCTACCACAAAACTGTGCATTACTGGCATTGAAAACATCATGATGGCCAGAACTCCCCAGAAAGTGCACAGGGAAAACATGAAGAATAGGCTGCCACCCATTTTTGCCTATGTTTGTGAGCACAGGAGGGCACTGCCTAAAACCACCATTGGGCTACCCACACAGTAGCCTGAAACCATTGGGAATGGCAATGCTGATTGCCAAAAGCAACCCAGAACTGTTGGGAATTCATTTTCTTGATGTCAAAAATTTGCTAAAATCATGGGCACGAAACCACCAAACAAAAATTCAACCCTGGTTGAGTGTTCTACTTTATTCTACTGTAAGGATTCCCATCAAAACAATGTTAAGCAAGGATCATATACTATCAAGCAAAATCCCCTTTTTGAAATGCATTAATTCAAGACAGATCCCAAAAATGGGTGCAGTACCGGCATTTTCCACAAACCGGCGCTAGCGGTCTAAACTCTGACAGTAGAACTGTACTTCAGGAGTTGCCAAAGGATCCTGAGCCAGCTGGAAACTTCAAAGCCTTTTGGTTAATTAAAATTTATAAACACCTGCTGTTCACAGAAGACAGGCTGATTCAATTAACAGTCCAAGAGGCTGGGAAACCTTCTCACCTCAGAACTCCACACAAGAAGCCAGGAGATCACATGGACATGCTAACCAAATGCAGAGTGGCCCCCTGGCCTGCTGACCTCAGCCGACACAAAGACTCTTTCCACTGAATAGGATATGCTGATTTGGGTGTTGACTGTAAACAGAGCTTTGCCTGGTAGGAGAGACATGTGATCCCTGACTCTCCCAGTTCCTAGGGGCGGGCCAGACTGGAGTGTGAATTCATATTGCAGCAAATGTATGTTTGATTAAATTGCTTATAAAATCTTGTATTAAGCTCACAGAAATGTGCAATTTGAGTGTCCACAAAATGTAAAAGGCCCTCACGATTTGAGACCAAACTCCAATTTGTGCGGTGTCCTAGAACCGAACCCCACTAATTATTAATACTGCAGACACTGTGCTTATGCTAGAGACCTAGTAAAATACTGGAATATGTGTAGAAGAGGGGTGTACATTTGTGTAATTTTGGGTAAAGATTTAACATTGGTAAACCAACTAAAAACGAAAATAAGTTGCCATTTTTGAATGCAAGCCCCCAGGAAGATCAGAGTTGGGCCAGAATGTACCTTACGTCATCTGCAATCTGTACATGTAATGTCAACCACTTGTGCGTTTGGGAAATATGTTTAGTTATGAGAATGATTTTCGAAAGCAAAAGCAAAGGGGTGTTTCTTCAATAGATTGTAAATGGCAGCATCACCCTGACTCACAACTCAGTTCCCCCAAGCAAGGGAGAGAGGAAGAACTGGCCAATGATAAGTTGAGAGGGTTGGGCATGCAGAATGAGCCGACCCACCCACTTTCTAAAGACATAAAAGGAGACTGTGCAGGACAGATAGGGACATTCAATTTCCATTTCCTTGCGGAGCACGCTGACAGGCGACTTCACATCCAGAGATCCAGACTGACTCCAGCAAGACAGAGACCAGAACTTAGAAGTCTGACTCCAGAACTCAAAGCAAAGGCCTAACCCACAAGCTGAGCTCTTCAGCAGGCCTCAAAACCTAACCAAATTATTCACTGCCGGGGCGAGCTGTTTGAATTCTTTGCCAAGAACTTTTGCCAGAACCGGTAGCAGACCCAGAAAGCAGTGCTGTATCCAGAGAGACCAGAGGTCCAGAGATCCGTACAGTGCCGAGTGCCAGACCAGACCAGCAGAGCAGAGCTGACCCAGATCGCTGTGCGCAGAAACAGTACCAAGTGGCGGGAGAACCGCAGCCAATCCTTACCCGATCCGTGACAAAGTCGCATTCCTGTCCAAAATATAGTGTGAGTGCTCGGCCAGAACTGTGCAAAACCAATCTCTTAGTTTAAAATAATCTAATTCAAACTATTTTAACCTATTGAGAACTGCATCATAGAAATCGTGTCCCTTCTTTTGATTCAAAGCTGCAGAACTGTCATCTGTCATTCTGAAACTTTAAAATTTTATTTCTGAAAAACTACCTTCACAAAATCGTCCGTATCTCTTGAACCGTTTGTGGTAGAAGCGTGATTTAACTTTCATTTTAAAGCTGAGATCCTAACCTTTCCAAGCACCAAACCGACTTGCTACTACTCCTTATACTTCCTCCGTAATTGCGCTCGATGCACGCGACTAAATTGCCGCAATTTGACATTTTGCTTCATTTCAGCCACGTGTAAAAATATTCGTCTTTTGCTTCCATTACGGAATTCTGTTTTCAACCTGGTAACCATCCCTGAATTATTGATAGGGCTGGCCTTAACTGATTTAAAGTATCTCTCACTCACCCTGAACCTCTAGAGGGAATTAAAATCATTTTAGCATATTTTTCCCTTCTTTGCATACCACCTTTAAAGTACTTTGCCTGTGTTTAAAATCATCCCTGTTTCTTTATGCTTGCTAGGGGGGAACTGAATTCGTATTGTACTGTGATTGTATTCCTGAGAACTGTGTGCTCTCCCTTCCATCTTCTACTTCATAAGGGGGGGTGAGTTGCCAAAAGGGGAAAAGTGATTCTATTACCTTTTGCTGAAATCATATCAAGTTTATTCCTGTGTTGCTTCTTTTCCACCTTGCATTTCCTTGTACCATATAAAGCATTCTCAGCTACCTTATCCTCTATACTACTCCTAAGTAATTAAACCAGTGTGCTAGTTTAACATCATCCATTGTTGATCACTGTCATATGTCTAAGAGTGATATCAAATATTAATTTTTTATAAAAGTGTGATATATATATCTATTGTTTAATTTTCAAATACACCTTTTCAATTTGCAAAACAAACCTACTTCTTGGCTCAGTGGGGTCAGGGGGATTCTTAGAGTGGGGCGTGATACAAGGGTTCATCATCCAGATTATAACTTGTCATAAAAATATATAAATAAGGGCTTCCCTCGAGCAATCCCAGACAAGGCACTGACCTAGTGGGAATGCTTGATTGGAGTCTTTAACAAAGTGGGGGCTCGTAGCCGGGGATTCTGGATTACATCTATCACTTGTGCAGATTAATACAGTGTGCTAACTGACAGAATATATAAATTCTGTCCGATCACCACGCCGTGTTACACTGTAAAAACAACCCTCAAAGGAACGCTCTAAGGAAACGGTCTGTTTTGCAAAATAAAATACAAACTTCTGTAAGTCTGGAAGGAAATCAAGTTCCAGAATGAAGACCTTGGTAGATATCAAAATAGCCAGAGAACACCTCTTACACAAGCTATTTGTTAGAGGTGAGTGGGCTCATCAGGACCAGGCGGTCTGGTTGCAGGCAATTGCACCCCAGATCACTGAAACAGGGTCAGATACATGGAGAGATCAGGGTCCCTTACATGTGGCCTTGAGTGAACTATATATGGCCCTTAAGGCCAAGGATGAGCACAACAAGATTGCCAGGGTAGCGGCATATTTATATTTACATATGGGAGCCATACAGGACAAATGTGCTGAAGGCCAAGATCTGGCAAATAGGCAACTGATGGCATTAGAGAAGGCCCAATCTGACATGGACTCTTCTGAGCAGAGGCTGCACAGGAGCCAGGAGTCAGAAAACGAGAGTAGACAATACATCATTAAAATGAAGGAGGGTATGGATATCCTGCAACAGGAAAAGGCTGACCAGGATACCAGAATTCTGGCTTTCCAGAAGGAGCACCAAGACAGTTTGGACTCCTTACTGCAGAGCCAGAAAAAGCTGGAGCAACAGATAGATTTCAACAGGGCATGCACAAAGCAGGTAGCCACCCTGCAAAGCCAATTGGATAGAGAAAAAAAGGAGAGTAATAAACTGATTCTGAAAGACCTGGACACCCAGACAGAATTTCAGGAAGAGCGCCAGAAAGCTGGTGCCTTTCAAAGGCAGAGGGACGACCTGGCGGCACAGATGCAGGCTCTTAGTCAGGAAAGGGACACCTTAGGCCAGGAAGTCTGCCAATTAAAAGAAAAAATTGAAGAAAATCACATGGCACTCCAGGGGCTGGGTGACCTCCAAAAAGAGCATCACGACTTGCTAGAGCACACCATGAGGGTGGAAGATGCTGTCATGACCCGGCGAAATTGCCCCTTCTGGACCTCATGGTCATTGTCACGAAGGGCTTGTACTTCTTGTTCCTCCCAACATGGCCGTACCAAGCTCCGTGCTACGCACTAGCTTTCACGTTGTGGCACGTACTATAAATTGGTCACACCCCTGCGGGTCCGCGCGTCTCAACGCTATCTTCGGTAGTGACCCGACGTGTGTTTACTCTCTACATTAGTTTCCTTTGATCCTCTTACTTCCTTCCTTGCCTTTCATCCTGTTCCTGGATTTCCCCCCCTTCTTACTCGTTCATCGCTATCCTGGATACCCTGGAACCACGAACTTCCCGGAACTCTGAACGCGTCCTGCAACCTGACGAGGCTCGGGCGAGCCTATTCAAGACCCGAACCATCCACAGGAAGAGTCTTGCGGCCGAACAAGGAAGATCCCGATCACAGGTGAGAGGGGGGAGATTTACGACAGTTTGAGACGCCAAACGATCAATACGGATTCTACCATGGAGAATGCTATTCAGGACCTGATGCGCGGAATGCAAGAACTTTCCACAGAGATGCAAAATTTAAAAGCCGAGAATGCGGCGCTAAGGCAGCTTGTCTTGTCACGTGACCCCGCGAACAAGGACAGCGTATTATTGGGAAGAGTGGTTGATCAATACGATGGTTCAACAAAGACCTTACGTGGATTCCTGGATTCTTGTTTGGTACATTTTACCTTCAAGCCCTACTATTTCTCAACTCCTAGGGCTAAGGTGGGCTTCATAATATCGCATCTTTCCGGTAATGCCCTTACATGGGCCACTCCTTTACTCAATTCAGGGGATGCTCACCTGGATGATTATGAAGGGTTCATCGCAGAACTCAAGACCATGTTCGAACGACCAGAGCTGGTCCACGGTGCTCAAGAGAAGTTACTTGACTTCCAACAAGGATCCCAAGACATGTTGAGCTATGTTACCAGATTCAAACAGCTAGCCAAAGAGGTGGACTGGCCCCTGGAAGCCAGTTTTACCCTGTTTCGCAAAGAGGTCTAAATGAAGAGATCAAGGACGAGTTAGCCAGGGTGGCACGTCCTAGTTCATCCCAGGCCCTCCTGGACTTATGCAAATAGACTTCAGAATCCAAGAAAGAAAGGCCGAAAAGAAGAAGAATAAAGTCTCAATTCAAAGAAACTTCCCAGAGAATACTACAAGGACAGAATCTGCCAAGAATCCGAGCACTGATTCTGAACCCATGCAACTTGGAGCCTTTCGTGGACCAATTTCCCCGCAGGAAAGGTTAAGAAGGATACACACAGGCTTATGCATGTATTGTGCCTGAGATAAACATCTAGTTAAAGAGTGTCCTCTGGCTCCTCCCCGACGCTCGGGAAACGCCAGCTCCCGATCCTAAATGGAGCAAGGTTTCGGGAGAGCGATGTTTGCTCCACATCAATTCCATCCTTGAACTCTCCTGGACAAAACAAATTGGTGATATTACAGGCCTTTTTATCGCCATCCAAGGACAAGGTCTACCCCATACTGGCCTTGGTGGATTGCAGAGCAAATGGAGTCTTCATTGATCAATATTGGGTCAGAAGTCATAACATTCCATATGAAGCAAGAAGTTTTTCACAGCCAGTGGAAGCAATTGATGGAAGACCTCTTTCCTCAGGACCCATAAGTCTGCAAACAAGGGAGATCCATCTTTCCATAAATCATCATCAAGAAAGAATTGTGTTTGACATTATAAAATCAGCCCATTACCCTGGTTTCTTGGCATGCCCTGGTTACAAAGGCACAATCCATATATTAACTGGACGGCCGGATCCTTTTTCCTGGACTCGGAGTTCTGTATGAACCATTGTTTAAACCTGGATACCTCAGTCACAGCTCCTATAAGTCTACCAAGGTGTCCAGAGACACCACTCATGGTTTCCAATATTTTACAAGTTCCAGATATCTATCAAGGGTATGCTGATGTATTCTCTACTGCCATTGTTCAATCCTTACCTCCACATAGACCCGAAGACTGTGCCATAGATACTGAACCCTCAGCAGTGATTCCCTTTGGCAGGATGTTTATCCTTTCAGAACCCGAAAAGAGAGCCCTCCGGGAATACCTAGACACTAATCTTGAGACATTCAGCTCTCAAGATCAGCCCCTTCTATTGCAGTCAAGGTTATCACCCGTCTGTTTTACCATCAGTTCTTCCTGAATCTACTCCGGTACCTACCCTTGACTCTTGGATTCAGACGCTGATCGACTTACAAAGAGAGGCCAAGGATCAGTTAGTACAGGCCCAGACTCGAACCAAAAGATATGCAGACTCTAAGAGAAGACCATCACCTTCCTATTCAGTTGGCGATCAAGTCTGGCTAGCCTCGAAACTGTTACCTCGACATCTACGCCAAACAAATTAGCTCCTCGCTATTATGGTCCATTTTCTATAAAGGAGATCATCAATCCTGTCTCCTTCTGACTTAAGCTCCCGGATTCCTGGAAGAAGATACATCCAGTCTTCCATACTTCCCTGTTGAAACCCTACATTAGTTCTACTCGAAAACCCTTCAAACCCACACCTGTTGTTGTGGACGACCAGTTGGAACATGAGGTGTCCAGGATATGTGATTCCAGGTATAGGAGGGGTTGACTACAATATCTGGTCGAGTGGAAAGGCTACCCCCCTAGCGAGAGAACATGGGAACCAGTTTCTAATTTAAAGACCCCTCGTTTGCTCAGAAGATTCCATCTTATTCACCCAGGCAAGCCTGGAGGAACCAGTCTTCGGAGGGGGCATGCTGTCATGACCCGGCAAAATTGCCCCTTCTGGACCTCATGGTCATTGTCACGAAGGGCTTGTACTCCTTGTTCCTCCCAACATGGCCATACCAAGCTCCGTGCTACGCACTAGCTTTCACGTCGTGGCACGTACTATAAATTGGTCACGCCCCTGCGGGTCCGCGCGTCTCAACGCTATCTTCGGTAGTGACCCGACGTGTGTTTACTCTCTACATTGGTTTCCTTTGATCTCTTACTTCCTTCCTTGCCTTTCATCCTGTTCCTGGATTCCCCCCCCCTTCTTACTCGTTCATCGCTATCCTGAATACCCTGGAACCACGAACTTCCCGGAACTCTGAACGCGTCCTGCAACCTGACGAGGCTCGGGCGAGCCTATTCAAGACCCGAACCATCCACAGGAAGAGTCCTGCGGCCGAACAAGGGAGATCCCGATCACAGGTGAGACAGGGGGAGATTTACGACAGATGCTCTGGCAAGAAAGGAGCAGGAGAGTAGGGATGGGACTCAGGAGGTAACCCTCCTGCAGCAAAGACTGGCCCAGTATTCCAGGACCAACCAGGAAGCACAGAGGGAAAATGAAGCTCTCTGTCGACACAATGATAGGCTCCAGCAACAGGTAGCCATGCAGAAGAGACTGATAGAGTCTAGTAAGGCCTTGGTTGAGGAACTGAAAGACCAGGCTCTTGCATTGCAACAAGGAGCAGGGGCTGATAGAGATGAAGTTCGCTGGGAAAGGGAAACACCTGAGCATAACCTCAGGAGCCCTAGTACCAGAGGCCTTCATCTCTCTCAGTCCCTGGACTCTGCCACCCCCATGTCCCCTGGTGCAAAAGGGCCAGCCAAAAGGATGGGGCTCATAGGCCAGTACCACCCAGGAATGGATGGGTGGGCATCCGGGTATGGGCACCCAAGCACAGTGCAATTTAGTGGGGAACCCCAAGAGAGTAGGCCCACTAAGGGCATCCTGAAAACCTCTGCCCAGTTAGGTCAGTGGTGGGGGGGGGTACCAAGCAAATCCTGGTAGCAAGGAGGGATCTGAAGACTCCTCTGAGCATCACAGGACACAGGAGACCAGGTCCCCACATTCTGCCAGCCATTCCCAGGCTCGCAGAATCCGGGAAAACCTGGAAGATCAGACGGGCACCTCTGGGAGCAGTGCTTCTGAGTCGGAGGATGAATGGACCAGGGTTACCCGAACCAAAAAGGCCAATAAGGCAAAAAAGGGCCTTGCTTAAGGACCCCTTAAAACAGATTAAGGCAATCAGGAGTGTCATCACACCTTATCACAAGAACTCCAA
Organism: Ambystoma mexicanum; assembly: GCF_040938575.1. Classification (NCBI taxonomy): domain Eukaryota; kingdom Metazoa; phylum Chordata; class Amphibia; order Caudata; family Ambystomatidae; genus Ambystoma; species Ambystoma mexicanum. Next base: position 1,329,633,453 of record NC_090923.1, read on the forward strand.
GTATTCTATGTGGGAACACTTGGGGCTCTTGAGCAAATGATGGAGACCTTCCATTTGAAGGACAGCAGTAGCTGCATCCAGTCCGTCAAATGGACATTCTCCCCAGAATACTCCAGTTTCTTTGCGGGGCTGGAGGACCAAAATCATTCAAGATGGTCCACCTATAGGGCGGCCATCTTGAAACACTTTTCTGTGCATAGAAATCCCCAAGAGGCTCACAAGGCAGCCTACAATTTGCAATGTGGGGAGGATCAGGCCCCACAAGAATTCATGCAAGAATAGAAGCGTGCCTTTGCGCAGACCACCAGAAGGGTGCGCACGGACAGAGAATTCGTCAACACATTTTTCCATGCTCTCCCCAAATACATAATGACCCAGCTCGTGAGAGATTTTCACGAGAAAAGATCTTTAGACTGGGTCATTGAGCAAGCCACCTGCATCTATGAGGTGCAGAAATCGGTGGAAAACAAGAATCAGCCAAAAAAAAAAAACCAACAGCACCCCTGCTGCTGCCAAGGTGGCAGAGGTAAAGGTTGCCCCCGTTTTAGATTTGGAGATGGGGGGCCTAAAAACCTGCTTGCACAAAATAATTCTAAGCCCAGAAGGCCCTCGGGCCAGTCACAGACAGGGAGCCTAGGAGGTAGTCCCATAAATGGGGTCACCCACTGCCCTGATTATGTCAGTCCCCGCTACAAGGGAAACCGACCCATCCTGGGTTATGGGTGGACTCCTCCAGCCCAAGTGGGGGGGGTCCAGCCAAGCGCCTAACCCAGGGAACTTCCCTCCTAACTTCCCACAGGAGGGCAGAAATTCCCCAAACACTGGGCAGAACTTTTTTCCCATTTATTGTCATAGGCGCTACTCCCGAGGGGCCAGGACTGGCCCAGCGCCCTCGGAAGCAGACCCGTCTTCCACTACTACGGACCCAGCAGACCCCTACAGGGGCCCTTTGGACCGTGTCCTGGCGCCTTTGGCGCCAGGCTCATGAAGGGTTTCAGTCCCGGCGCCATAGGCGCCGGGCTCATATTGATAAACAGTGTAATAATGCTTGGGTGCACTTACCTGAGGCAGACCATGCTGCATATTTACCCAGAACAAACCAGTCTGGTTGAAGTCCCCAGCCATCAGGGCTGGGAGGAACTATTCCCTCCATTCAGGAACTCTTTTCTTACCTGGGTGGAACCGGTGGAAGAACACACTCTGGAAGCACTTCTCTGCTATTTAAACCACGCCCGATGGAAAACACGTGCTTCGCGTTATTCTGCAGCAGCAGCAGGACGCTCACCGAGTCGGCTCCTGCATTCCAGGTCCAGAGTCATCTTCAGCTTCCGCGCAGCAACCTGTGGATGAAGAAAGACACAGAACAATACTTACCAGATCCCGGAATCCAGTCACCGGCAAAACCTGCAAAGAATAAACATAAGGTTAGAAAAGTGCAACTCGCTCGCAGCCGCGCCCGCTTACCTGATCCATCCGTGATTGCAACGGAGCTAACCGCGGCCTTCTCTTCGGCAGCTTCTCTGCACCTGAAAGGCAAAGGACATAATTAAAAAGGGGTTCGGGTGAAGGCAGTCGCATTCATCTTAACTTACCAGTTTTTGGCACTTGCAGTGGCAACGGATATAAAGCCCGCAGCATCCCGGCACCTGAAAACTAGGAAAAGGACATTATTAGAGGTGCCATTAAAAGCGGCCAACGATCATTATACTTACGTGCATCGGCACGTGTAGTGGCAACGGATATAAAGCCTGCAGCATCCCGGCACCTGAAAACTAGAAAAAGGACATTATTAGAGGTGCCATTAAAAGCGGCCAACGAACATTATACTTACGTGCATCGGCACGTGCAGCGGCAACGGAAAACTACGCCCACAGCATCCCGAGGCCTGAAACAAAGGAAAAGGGACATTATTGAGGTGCCCATCTTTTAAAGCCTAAAGACTACATTATACTTACAGGCATCCACTCATGCAGTAACGGCGGCATCGCTCTTCGGCATCCCAGCACCAGTGCCACAACTAAGGCCGCAAAAGACTTGAGCCTCAACACTGAACTCATCAAGTGACGTAACTGGAATCCACGCACCCCTGCACCAGACGCAGGATGGAGAGCTCAGCATTTATACGCCTAAGGTGAGAGCTCGCTGAGACAAGTAGAAAGCTAGGCTGTGGGAGAAACTGGCGATTGGTGGGAGAAGGAATCCCATCAAACGGTGATTAACCCTTTTTCTTCCACCTGCAGAAAACTTACCCTGCAAGTCAGACATTCGATAAGAGGAAGCCCAGTCCTGAGAGTCGTCCAAGCTCTACGCTTCTCAATTGAAGAAACGATAGCAGCCCAGCCGGGATCAGCGCCTCCGTGGGAATCAGGTGAGCGTTACAGAACGCGAAGCCCACCAATAACCTCCTACCCAGGCGCTATGGAAACTTCCGACACAGACCAACTGGCCCAGTTATTAGGGGAATTAAGAGCTGAAGTTCATGCTGCCCGCCAGGAAACGAATGCCTTTAGGAGGGAATTGATAATATCAAAAGTACGGACTGATGATCTCGCCAGACAGTTATTACAGACACAAGCGGGGCAAACCCCGCTACCTAATTCAGGAGGGAGCTATATCCCAGCGGCTTCAGCCAATCCTGTTCAAATCAACCTACCCGGAAATGTGCCATTGGCACCGCCTGGATGCTTCTCTGGTGACCCTAAAAGGTTTGCGGTGTTCATAAATCAATGCCGATTGCACTTTCTTTGTAGACCTGCAGCCTTTCCGACTGACCAGACTAAGGTAGCCTTTCTGCTTTCGTATCTTAGCGGCAGTGCCGCTGATTGGTCGATCCCTCTGGTTACACAGGATGACCCGATCCTTCGTGATTTCCCGACCTTCCAGGCAAATATGGAAAGACTTTTTGCAAGGCATTCCCAGGGGCAGGCCCTGGACAACGAACTCCTTTCCCTACGACAGGGCAATCAAGATCTTTTGGCCTGCATTGCATCGTTCAATAGGCTAATCGTGGAAACCAGATGGCCTTAGGACAAAAGAATCACGCTTTTTCACCGGGGTTTGCGTGGCGAACTCAAAGACGTCCTTGCCCAGGTAGTGAATCCTCCTCAGGATTGTTCAGAGTACATTGATTTGGTGGTCCAATTGGATCACAGACTGTAAAACAGAAAGGCGGATCGATCCAGGTTTGAAACACGAGTGTTCCCTAAGCCTCAAAGTCACACCAAAGGAGTTGAAGCCGTCGAACCTATGCAAATTGGGGTTGTAAAGGGTCCCCTAACCCAGAAAGAACGCGACAGGAGACGACAAATTCAACTATGTCTCTATTGTGGAAATACAGGACATTTTCTTCGAGATTACCCGGCGAAACCACCTAAGAAGACAGTGGGAGCTTCTGATAAGAGTTCTGAAAAGCCTGAGCCGGGAAACGACCTTGCCCGACAAGTGTAGAGGTCTGCTTGCCGAGCGTAAAAACCAGTTCTTTGACCTCGCACTTCATAATGCCAATGGTCCTCGTAAACCCAGAGCAACCGGATCGTTTGCATGCAATTAAGGCATACATTGATAGCGGAGCAGTTGGAAATTATGTGGACCGCGAATTGGCTTCCAGGATTAACTTACCTCTTTGTCCAAAGGTGGTTAAAGACGTCATTACCAGGGTGGATGGGACGAAAATCGCCTCCGGACCATTGACCCATACCGCTACTGAAGTGACGATACTAGGCCAAGACGGGCATCAGGAGGTAATTGTGTTCGACGTGATCAAGGCTCCTCAATTCCAAGTAATTCTAGGGATTCCTTGGTTGGAGAAACACAATCCTCAGATTGATTGGCGAGCAAAGACGATAAAGTTCCCAGAGTGCACACCAACTTGTTATCCACGACCCAACATTGGCCTAGCGTCAGTAACGGCTGACGGTCCACAATTACCTGTAGAGTATCGAGAGTTCCAAGATGTTTTTCAAAAGGAACAGGCTAACACCTTGCCACCCCACAGATCATACGATTGTCAGATAGATTTGCTACCCGGTGCAACTCCCCCTTGCAGTAGGATTTACGCCCTTACTGAGCCTGAGAACCTTCATCTGCGACAGTATTTAGACCAGTACCTGGCCAATGGCTTTATCCGTCCGTCGAAGTCCCCTGCATCCTCGGCTCTGTTCTTCGTACCAAACAAAGAAGGTGACCTCAGAACCTGTATAGATTATCGTGCTCTGAACCAGATAACAGTAAAAAAACAGTACTCCTTACCTCTGATCCCGGAACTCCTTGACCAGGTAAAAAACGCCTGTATTTATACTAAGCTTGATCTCCGGGGAGCTTATCACTTGGTACGGGTCAAGGAAGGAGATGAATGGAAGACGGCCTTTCGCACTAAGTATGGGCTATTTGAATACCAAGTGATGCCCTTTGGACTATGCAATGCACCGGCCGCCTTCCAATATTTTATGAATGATGTCCTCAGAGAGCTCATTGATGTCTGCGTTGTCGTCTACATAGATGACATTCTTGTGTACTCATCTTCAGAAGCTGACCATCGAAATCATGTTAGGGCGGTCCTTGAAAAACTTCGCCAACATAAACTTTTTGCCAAGCTCGAAAAATGTGTTTTTCATGTCACTGAGGTCGAATTTTTGGGATTTATTCTGACACCCAAAGGAGTCCACATGGACTCGAGAAAAGTAGACGCTATCCTCAAATGGCCATCTCCTACTTCCGTGAAAGGCGTTCAAAGCATGCTAGGCTTTGCCAATTTTTACTGTAGATTTATTCCAGAGTTTTCACGAGTGGTACAACCCATCACCGCCCTCTTAAGAAAAAATAAACGCTTTGAATGGTCCGCAGAAGCAGAACAAGCCTTCCAAGAGCTAAAGGGTAAATTCACCTCAGCGCCAATACTGAAACACCCACGCCCGGACCTCCCTTACATCGTTGAAACCGACGCCTCCAGCTTAGCAATGGGAGCAGTCCTATCACAAAGAGATCCAGAGACTAACCAACTGCATCCTGTGGCATTCTGGTCTCGGAAGTTCTCGGCGCCTGAGATCAACTACACCATCACAGACAAAGAGCTTCTAGCGATTAAATCAGCCTTTAAGGCATGGCGGCATTATCTCCTCGGGGCCAGACACACCGTCACAGTGATCACCGATCACTGTGGGAATTGGTGGGAGAAGGAATCCCATCAAACGGTGATTAACCCTTTTTCTTCCACCTGCAGAAAACTTAACCTGCAAGTCAGACATTCGATAAGAGGAAGCCCAGTCCTGAGAGTCGTCCGAGCTCTACGCTTCTCAATTGAAGAAACAATAGCAGCCCAGCCGGGATCAGCGCCTCCGTGGGAATCAGGTGAGCGTTACAGGTATCCACCCAATTTCCAACCCCAAAACCATCCATCCTTCTTTCCCCAATTCCCTGAGCTCAGACAGCCTAATCCGGGAGAGGGGAGGCCAAGGGTGGAGGGGAACCCAAATCTTCCCAACCCAGGGTATTACCAGAGAAGGGATAGCTACCCTTCCCGAGATCAGCCCAGGGGAGAAAACAGAACCCTGTATCAGCCTGAGCGGGTTTCCCAACTTGAGCGCCAGGTCCAAAATATGGCCCGGGATCTGGGTCACATACTGAGGGCTCAACAGAACCCTCAGATGAGTATGCCACCACAGAATGCCCCAAACTCTGGGCCTGGTGCTCCAGAACAATGATGGGGGCAGCACCCCGATAACCCACCGGTTCCCAGGGAGGAGGCACAAGGGGAAGGGAGTGTAAAGCCTTGGAGGAAGCTTCCTTCCCAACTTGTAAACAGCCCCTGGAAAAACAGGAACCGGAAATAAAATCTCCTACCCCTGGAAGTCTGCCACCCAAGGAGCAGAGAGGAGGTAGGAGAAACAAAGTACCCAAACAGACCCATTTTGTGGAGGAGGTACAGGTCTTCCAATGAGGGAGGGAGAGGGATCCCAAGATGATCCTGGGGAAAGGATCTTCTCCTTCAGAGATAGGGGAACTCCTCCCAAGGAAAAATGAGTCCCAAGGGATTCCAATCCAGACTGGGTAGATGTGGGGATTGAACTGTCGCCGCCCATTATTCTATCCCAGAACCAACAAGACCGAAAACCCCTGGTTCAAACCAATCCTGATGACTGCCTCCAAAAATGGGGCGGCGGCCCAGAACCGGAACCAGGGGAACCCGAAACCATTTCCAGTTGCCAACTTTTTCTTTCAGATTCCCAAGGCTCTCCACAGAACTCTGCCCAAATTTCTTCTCTCTCAATGTCCAAAACCAGAAAATTAGCCCACCAGTTGTCCAAAAATGTGCATTATCTGTGCCCCCTTGAGGAGAAGGAGGGAATATATTATGCCCCGGTACAAGTACAGAGGCAGGGTACAATTTTGGCACTGGTGGACACTGGATCCCAAGCTACTCTTCTGTCCAAAAGGGCCTTTGATGAACTAAATGCAGGAAGGGGGGAGAATTACCGAATTCCTCTCACCTCTCTTCCTGGACAACTCCAGAACTTTGACGGGAAGGAAATTCCCGTCAAGGGGACTGCAGATTTGGACATCAAAATTGGGAGACACAAGGTGAAACACCCGGTCATAGTAGTGACTCCAGAGGGCACCCCTTGTTTACTAGGGAATGACCTCCTGAGAAGGTTGTCACCCCTAATAGATTGCGTAAACAAGATCCTCTGGACCCAGACTAGCCGACCAATAAAATTAAAGCAGAGTGTCAACCATGTTAGTTTAAACGGCACGTACCACATGGTTGAACAAAAATATGACCAAGTAGAATTTCACTTCCAGAAAAACCAAATTCCAGACGTGACAGTAATAGCAGTAGGACAACAGACTGGTGATGGGGGGTCCTCTCTATTTCTGAAAATCAACCTTCCTTCCAGTTTAAGGTGGTATTCCACACTGGAAGGAAACACTCTGAAATTCTTTACCAATCCACAATCAGACACTCCCACTCCTATAGTCCAGAAAGATGTGAAATCAGCTCAGAGCCTGGCTGATATTCAGCAAATTGGAGAGCAGTTGTTCATCCCTGTTCAGTTAAATGATGGGAAGGACTCTGTTCTCGCTCGAGTGTGTATGAAAAACGGTAAGAGCTTCATCAGCGAAGCCATGTTCCGCCAACTCCCAAAAGATCCAGCCATTCCTACATTCAAACTGATAGACAAATGGGAAATGGATCTGGAAACACCCAATTCGAAACATCTCCTGCCAAGCAGGTGTATGCTCAAAATCTCCATTGGCAACAAGAGCATAGTCCATAATTGTTGGGTCGTGCGAGACGTCACTGCCGCCTTTTACTTAGGCAGTGACATTCTCAATCGCTTTGCCATTAGTTTGGACCTAATAAACTTCAAAGCTTGGTCCTGATTAGCGGATAATCCCATGGGCTTTGATGATCCAGAAAAAGCATTTAGGTCAGCTCAATTGCTACCTTATGCAGTTGAAATTCAGGTTAAAGAGGAAGTCACCATCCCAGAAAGGACCCGACAATTCTCCCTGGAAGTGAAAGTTAAAAGAGAACGAAAATTGAAAAACCCTGATGCTTATATTCATCTAAATGCTTCTCTCCAACAGCAAGGGTTGGGGGTAAACCCAACACCATTAGTCAACATAGAACATGAAACCATTCCAATAGAGGTGGATAACAGCGATTTACAGATTATTACTCTAGCCGCATGCACCATTATTGGAATGGATGTTGATGACCGATATTTCTCCATTGATTTAGTAAATGAACTGTTAGGACCAATCCCCAAGGACTGTTTGGACAGTGACAGTGATGACAATACAACACCAGACAGGATCTTTACCCAGCATGGGGGGAACTTCCTGGTGTACACTTCCTGCCCTTATGGCAAGGAAGACGTGACTTGTGACTTCAGAAGGGATGAGGGGATTTCCCAGGTCCATGAGGGCTGCCTTTCCCACCTGAAGCTTCCAGTCCAAATCAGCACTCTGACCAGGGACTTCTCCACCCAGCTGGAGGAGGCCACTGAGATAGCAAAACCAGAAGTCTTTCCAGGCTTCAGGCAGATGGTGGAAGAGAGAGTCAACCTAGCTGATGCCTGTGTGACTCTGGAACAGAAGCAAAAGTTGAAACAAGTTTTCTTGGATTTCCAAGATCTCTTTGCGGTAGACTCATATGACTGTGGTCACACTGACATCCACACGACAACAATTCCCACGGACCCTGGCATGACTCCAGTGTTTGTGAAGCAATATCGTTTGCCTCTCGCATCCATGGAGTGCCTTACTGAAAAAATTAAGAACCTTGAGTCCCGGGGGATAATCCATTCAGTACACAGCACCTTCAATAATCCGGTGCTGGGAATATTGAAGCCAAATGGCCAGTGGAGACTCTGCACCGACCTAAGGGAGCTCAACAAACGGGTCCATACTTCCCGATGGCCTCTGCCCTACATTGACCAAGGGCTGGCCCAGATTCAAGGGTCACAGGTATTCACTGCAATAGACCTGACCAATGGATACTGGACCGTGCCTGTCAGTAGGGAGGACCAATACAAACTGGCTTTTACCTTTGGGGGCCAGCAGTACACATGGACCAGGACTCCCTTCGGATACCTCAACTCCGGCAATTAATTCAACATTTTCCTACACAAGGCCATGCCCGACCTGGGTGCGAGGGGTAACCTGGCTTATGTAGATGATGTCCTCATTAAAAGCTCAACTGTTGAGGAACACATAGCGGAGATCCGTTATGTCCTGACCCAGTTGAGGGCCGCCAGAGCAAAACTTTCCTTCTAAAAAGCACAGTGGTGTAGAACACGTGTTAATTTCTTGGAGCATGAGATTACTCCTCAGGGTCTCTGTCCCCGGGAAAAGAAAGTGGAAGCACTCCAGAAATTAAAGGATCCCACAACTCTGCGGGAACTAAGGAGCCTCCTTGGACTGACTAATTAGAGCAGAAAGTTCATTGAGGGCTACGCAGAGATCACCAGACCCCTGATTCATCTCTTGAAGGGGGGGATCAAGTGGGAATGGGGTCCAGAACAATCCAAGGCAGTAAGACAACTCAAAGGAAGCCTCTCACAAGCGCCTTGCCTAGCTTACCCTGTCAGAAACAAGGAGTTCTTCCTGGAGACAGGGTTCTCTAATACGTGCTTGACGGCAGTATTATACCAAAAGCATGACAAGGTCAATAAAGTAATCTCCTATGCGACCAAAACTTTATCCTCTGTGGAGGAAAAATTCCACGATTGTGAGAAGGCACTCCTGGCAACGGTGTGGGCATTGAAGAATTACCGCCCGTTCATCCAGGGGGAACACATCATAGTGGAGACTCCACACCAGCCTCTGCAATACCTGGAAATGTGAGTAATTCCCGAATTACTTCCTGGATTCTGTCAATGCAAGGCTTTCCTGTGGAGGTCAGATATGGCCAAAACAAGAAGAGTCCCCTCGCACAAGGTCTGGCTGACTTGCATGATTGTGCCAGAGAAAACTGTCTCGAGGACGAAAGTCTAAAAATCAAGGACAACATGGAGGCATACCTTAATTCCCCACACAAAGTCTTTGAAGAGGACAAGTGTGAGGGAATGCCCACTGTCTATGTGGATGGATGCTCTTACCATGTTGACCACAACGGGGAAAAAGAACTGGTGGCCTTCGTAGGGAATGCATGGGTGAATGAGTCTCCAGAACCCTCCGCGGGTACAAAATCGGTCCCCGAAGTAGTCAAGTAGCAGAGTTGATGGCTGTGCATCAAGCCATCCTCACTGCTGTCCAACATCAACTCCACGAACTGGTCATAATCACAGATTCGTATTATGTCCGGAACGGGTTTGTGGAGCACCTGGTTAATTGGAAAACCAGAGGCATGTTATGTGCTAATAACAAACCCCTGAAACATGGGAAGTTAATCCAAAATATTGATGATCCGGTCACATCGAATGGGATGACCATCTACTGGAAAAAGATCAAGGCTCATTCCAAAGTAGAGGGACCAGACAAAACTGGAAATGACTTAGCTGATCAGCTGGCCAAAACCGGGGCCATCCAAGGGGATCTAATAGAAATAGAGCCCCTGTTGGGGGAAATCCAGGTCACGGCTATCACTAGGTCCCAGATAAATGCTCACAATGATCTTTCAACTGCACAATTGAGTAAGGAGACCCCTGATGCTGATTTAATTACGGCTCAGAAGGGGGATCCAATAATTGATAAGTTTTACCAACACATTGAGGACCCTGAGAACTTTCCCCTGACGGATACCGACTACGTTGGGAAAGAGGACCTAAGAGTGTTGATGAAATGTCCAAAAATGTTTCGAATCCAAGATGGTTTGTTGGTAAGGAAATCCCAAGCTTGCCATGATTAGTGGGTGGTTCCTACTTCATTCTGAAGCCTGATGTTAAGTCATGCCACCCATGATGCGGCTACCGCCAGTCATAGGGGGTTTCATACAACACTGGAGATCTTAAGAGAGGTTGCATACTGGCCACACATGGGGCAGGACCTCGACCAATACTTGAAGGGGTGTCTTGTGTGTGCACAATTTCAGCCATCATCCGTCACACAGCGTGCGCCTCTCCAAAAGAGGGGGATGACACTGCCATGGTCAGATTTGCAAATCGACTTCGTAGTCCCTGTGATTCGCTCGTCTAGAGGAAACAAGTAAATGTTGACGGTCACATGCTTGTTTACCAAGTGGGTGGAATGTCTCCCGGCCCCAAACTGCAAGGCAGAAACAGCAGCTGCCCTGATGATTAACCACATCTTTTCCCGTTTTGGTCTACCTCAAAGGATTGAGTCAGACAGGGGTAGCCACTTCACCAGTGAAGTGATGACAAAGATGTGGGAGATACTGGGGGTCAAAAGGAAGCTACACATTGCTTACTGGCCAGCCTCTTCTAGTGCAGTGGAGAGATACAACAGAACCATTGTGAGCATATTAAAAAAGTTTGGGGCAGATTCTGGGCCAAGTTGGGATATCCGATTACCTCTGGTCCTAATGGCCATCAGATCTACCCCTTCATCTGCAACTAAAGTGTCACCATTTGAGTTGATGACTGGACGCAAGATGGTGCTTCCCCAGCATTTGCTCTACAGGACCCAAGAGTAGACATTGATAAATGCTTCCACATGTATGTGGAGAATTTAAGGAAACACCTCCAACATGCTTTTGCCTATGCTCAGCGGAATCTAGAAAGATCAGCTGATGGCAGGAAGACCCACTACGACCTGAAGACCACCAGGAAGGAATATGATGTGGGAGACCGGGTCTATCTATACAATTTCCAAAGAAACCAGGCCAAACAGTGAAAATGTTTGCCTACATGGAAGGGACCCTTTGAAATTATAGACAAGGTCTCCCCAGTTGCATACAAGATCCGCATCCCCAAAGGAAGTTTGGCGGAAGGGGAAGACAAGTGGGTCCATATAAATCAGCTAAAGTGTTGCCATCCCAGGCACACTCTCCAGCAACTGGAGGAGTCCTCTGCAATACCAGAGGGGACCGCTCCAGATTAATTCAGTTCCACCCTAAAATATTCCACATATAGCCTATAAAATTCTATGATTCTTGAATATGTTCTTGCCTCCTGATTTAAAAAAATGTATATGTTCATGTTTTTTTCTATAAAATGTATATGCCGCCCCACTATATCAATAGTGGGGGAGAAATGTCTACGAATAGGTATTGCCGCTTTTGCTTTATCATCCTAGGAGAGATGAAACCATGGAGACTGACCAAGGAGAATGATCCGGGGTACCGCCCAATAGTCCCATCAGGACCGGCGAGGAGAACCAATCAATCCACCTGATGGAGGAAAGATGCTGAACTGTGCCATCTACGAATCGGAAGAAGATGAGGCGAACATCCCAGATCTTGCGAGTTCCATCAGTGAAAGTTCAGAATGGCCATCGCAAGAGGGGGGGCTTGTGGGATGTTTTTACCCATGCATCCAAGCCCTACCACAAAACTGTGCATTACTGGCATTGAAAACATCATGATGGCCAGAACTCCCCAGAATGTGCACAGGGAAAACATGAAGAATAAGCTGCCACCCATTTTTGCCTATGTTTGTGAGCACAGGAGGGCACTGCCTAAAACCACCATTGGGCTACACACACAGTAGCCTGAAACCATTGGAAATGGCAATGCTGATTGCCAAAAGCAACCCAGAACTGTTTGGAATTCATTTTCTTGATGTCAAAAATTTGCTAAAATCATGGCCACGAAACCACCAAACAAAAATTCAACCCTGGTTGAGTGTTCTACTTTATTCTACTGTAAGGATTCCCATCAAAACAATGTTAAGCAAGGATCATATACTATCAAGCAAAATCCCCTGTTTGAAATGCATTAATTCAAGAAAGATCCCAAAAATGGATGCAATACCGGCATTTTCCACAAACCGGCGCTAGTGGTCAAAGGATCATGAGCCAGCTGGAAACTTCAGAGCCTTTTGGTTAATTAAAATTCATAAACACCTGCTGTTCACAGAAGACAGGCTGATTCAATTAACAGTCCAAGAGGCTGGGAAACCTTCTCACCTCAGAACTCCACACAAGAAGCCAGGAGATCACATGGACATGCTAACCAAATGCAGAGTGACCCCCTGGCCTGCTGACCTCAGCCGACACAAAGACTCTTTCCACTGAATAGGATATGCTGATTTGGGTGTTGACTGTAAACAGAGCTCTGCCTGGTAGGAGAGACATGTGATCCCTGACTCTCCCAGTTCCTAGAGGCGGGCCAGACTGGAGTGTGAATTCATATTGCAGCAAATGTATGTTTGATTAAATTGCTTATAAAATCTTGTATTAAGCTCACAGAAATGTGCAATTTGGGGGTCCACAAAATGGAAAAGGCCCTCACGATTTGAGACCAAACTCCAATTTGTGCGGTGTCCTAGGACCGAACCCCGCTAATTATTACTACTGCAGACACTGTGCTTATGCTAGAGACCTAGTAAATTACTGGAATATGTGTAGAAGGGGGGTGTACATTTGTGTAATTTTGGGTAAAGATTTAACATTGGTAAACCAACTAAAAATGAAAATAAGTTGCCATTTTTGAATGCAAGCCCCCAGGAAGATCAGAGTTGGGCCAGAACATACCTTAAGTCATCTGCAATCTGTACATGTAATGTCAACCACTTGTACGTTTGGGAAATATGTTTAGTTATGAGAATGATTTTCTAAAGCAAAAGCAAAGGGACGTTTCTTCAATAGATTGTAAATGGCAGCATCACCCTGACTCACAACTCGGTTCCCCCAATCAAGGGAGAGAGGAGGAACTGGCCAATGATAAGTTGAGAGGGTTGGGCATGCAGAATGAGCCGACCCACCCACTTTCTAAAGACATAAAAGGAGACTGTGCAGAACAGGCAGGGACATTCAATTTCCATTTCCTTGCGGAGCACGCTGACAGGCGACTTCACATCCAGAGATCCAGACTGACTCCAGCAAGACAGAGACCAGAACCTAGAACTCTGACTCCAGAACTCAAAGCAAAGGCCTAACCCACAAGCTGAGTTCTCTTCAGCAGGCCTCAAATTCTAACCAAACTATTCACAGCCGGGCAAGCTGTTTGAATTCTTTGCCAAGAACTTTTGCCAGAACCGGTAGCAGACCCAGAAAGCAGTGCTGTATCCAGAGACCAGAGGTCCAGAGATCCGTACAGTGCCGAGTGCCAGACCAGATCAGCAGAGCAGAGCTGACCCAGATCGCTGTGCGCAGAACCAGTACCAAGTGGCGAGAGAACCGCAGCCAATCCTGACCCGATCCGTGACGAAGTGCAAAACCAATCTCTTAGTTTAAAATAATCTAATTCAAACTATTTTAACCTATTGAGAATGTGATAGAACCGTGATTTAACTTTTATTTTAAAGCTGAGATTCTAAGCTTTCCAACAAGCTCTAAACCGACTTGCTACTCCTTATACTTCCTCCGTAATTGTGCTCGACGCACGCGACTAAATTGCAGCGATTTGACATTTTGCTTCATTTCAGCAACCTGTTAACCATCCCTGAATCATTGATAGGGCTGGCCTGAACTGATTTAAAGTATCTCTCACTCACCCTGAACCTCTAGAGGGAATTAAAATCATTTTAGCATATTTTCCCTTCTTTGCATACCACCTTTAAAGTACTTTGCCTGTGTTTAAAATCATCCCTGTCTCTCTAAGCTTGCTAGGGGGGAACTGAATTCTTATTGTACTGTGATTGTATTCCTGAGAACTGTGTCCTCTCCCTTCCATCTTCTATTGCATAAGGTGTGGTGAGTTGCCAAAAGGGGAAAAGTGATTCTATTACCTTTTGCTGAAATCATATCAAGTTTATTCCTGTGTTGCTTCTTTTCCACCTTGCATTTCCTTGTACCATATAAAGCATTCTCAGCTACCTTATCCTCTATACTACTCCTAAATAATTAAACCAGTGTGCTAGTATAACATCATCCATTGTTGATCACTGTCATATGTCTAAGTGTGATATCAAATATTAATTTATTATACAAGTGTGATATATATCTATTGTTTAATTTTCAAATAAACCTTTTCAATTTGCAAAACAAATCTACTTCTTGGCTCAGTGGGGTCAGGGGGATTCTCAGAGAGGGGCGTGATACAAGGGTTCATCATCCAGATTATAACTTGTCATAAAAATATATAAATAAGGGCTTCCCTTGAGCTTTCCCAGACAAGGCACTGACCTAGTGGGAATGCTTGATTGGAGTCTTTAACAGTACGTCATGTCATGAAGGAAACTTGTGTAGTAAAATATCAATGGAAATATTCCCCAAAACGGACAACCATTCATTATGTTACCTGTTCACAGACTATTTCAATATATTGAGTGGTAATTTATAAAACATATTATACAGGCAATTTTAGAAAATGGTAAAATGCATTTAAAACTTCAGCGTTCACTACTCACCTGAGTCAGCATGTGTTGAAATTCAGTTGCAACTGCAGTTGGAAGTAATTTGTGAAGGAGCCTGGCGCAATGCTTTTTAGTGTACTGTGTTTGTACGTGCATATCTTCTGAGAAGTGCATGCGGCAGATGTGCAATCGATTTACCCTCACGTCATCCAAGATATCCTTGGCTCTGCTTTCAATTTCAAATACTGGAAATGTTAGCATGACTGTTATCAGTGCAACCTGAAACGATACAAGAAGGCATTGTTGGATTGCCCCTATGATATGTTAAAGAAATATTACTATTAAAAAAGTATCAAAGTGAGTAAATCAAATATCATATTCCTTTGATAATAAAAAACAAATTTACTTTATAAAAAATGGCACCTAAAGCAACATACATTGAAAACATGCACTACGAAAGATTACATTTGGAAACAATACTCTAATTAACATTGCAGAGATAAAATGTGTAGGATTGTTGATAATTGTGCAGACTTTTTGAATAAAATAAAATGAGAATAGGGTGTACATTGAGTATAAAGCAACAGAAAGTGGCCGAGCAGAGAACGTTGACACTTTAGAAAACAATAGTAAAAGTTGACTAACAGTTACTTAGAAGAACAGATGAGCCGACTCAGCAAGCAAGATAAAAAGTGGAGAGCTGGCAATATCCGTTGTCGATATCACAGTTGTTTTCTTCCTAACTCCCACAGTGTTTATAAAGGATTGCGGAAATGTGTATGTATGTGAATGTCTGACGTGTTCAATCACACCCACCAGGCCTCTATGACAATGTTTGACCTCCTCAATCTCGCCAGTTCAGCCCCCTTGCAAGCACACTCCCACAGGTTAGAACTGTCATTGGTAGCGGAGGGGGGTGGATGTTGATGATACAAGCGCAATAAGCCCGGAACACAGTCAAAGGACACAGATATATGTTGATTGCAGGCACAGGGTATTCCAAGGGGAGTCTGGGGATACCAGGTCTGGGGTGGCCATGTGGATAAAGGTGCCCATGCGAAAGAACCCTTTGTGGTGTACATGGTATTCAGCACCTTGAGCGTTCCCAACCTCCCAGCCACTTTGCGAGCGCACACCCCCAGATGTGAACTATGATTGATAGCTGAGAGGGATGGATATGGATGAGGGGAGCGCAATATGCCAATAAAAATGTTAAAGCACACAAATATATTACGATACTCTTTGATGGTATGACATATTGTGGACTTACAACACATTTCTAACAACTGTCCAGATTAACTCATGTTTTAATTTTTTTATTTATATAGTTTGGTAAAGTGGATGACAATGACACTACAAATTATACTGCTGCGGTCGAGGTACTGTTTGTATAAATCCACGGTATTGTCCGTGGTCATTGGGGACTTCATCACGAATGGCTCGAACCACACAGGCAGGTATTACTTGTCAAACGTGAAATCCATGAATCCACCATATATGTACCACCTGTGTAAGAGAACCCAATAATGGCCTTTGTTTGCACTACCTTGTAAAATGTAAGGCATTGTTATGCTTTAAATAGTACCTTTTTGTGCGAAATACTGACAGTACTTGTGATTTCAAGTATGGATCAATTAGAAATTTGACCGCACATTCCAGCAAAAACAGTTTGGGAGATACTTCCAAGTGAAAGAAATGTTATTGTTCAGACAATGAATCTAAAGATGAACACTTTAGTTTCAGTATAGAATGAGTAATTTATTCAATTTATAAAAAATTTCTTTCAGCAGCGATCGATCGAAATTACATTGATGTAGGGGAACAACATATTATGTTAGCCATCTCGGTCATCAAACACAAAAAATATATAGAGTGAACTTTCTCATTACTTGGATTACGAGGGTGAACTGTAGCTTGAAGTTTGTGCATAAGGACCATCATTATTCGCAAAACACAGATCTTGTAAGGCGGGCTGCCCTGAAGTCATGCAGCTCGGTAACACATGGCAGTGGTGTATTTTCTTCAGCAATGTAGGCCAAGTAGCCAGAGTTTTCTCTGCAACAGCAGTTCTCCACCAGACTAAGCATAACCTCACAATGATGGCAGGTACACAAGTTGGAAACCTGTTCCATGCGAATGGGTTCAAGCTCCAGTTATTTATCGTCATGACTTTCATCTGATTCCACATCAGTTGTTTTCTTTCAAGGATTTCCTCTTCTGAATATTCGGGCTCGTACAGGTAGTGCTGAATTGTTGCCGGAATAGTGAAGGAGCAGAGAATCAACAGTAAGGTAAATCAAAACGTGTTTGTTTGCATACAGTAAAGAAAACGAGGTTTCCCATTAACACTGAATGTTAAAGTAAGACAAGCGAAGAAACAGTCATGTTACAAAAACACCTTGTGATAAGACAAGACTAATAGGCTCAAACTTTAAAAGTTTGCAAGGACACATGTTTAAATATGGTTTGGTAAAGACATTTGTCCATAATATGAGAAATAAAAAGCAAGTACTGAGTTAATTCATTTTAAGCAGTATAAGTACCGGTTCTCACTGTGTCATACTTGGAAGATAGCTGAACAGACCAGAAACAAGTCAGCGAAGCTCAAAATGAAATACACACAAAGGAAAAAGAAACTCCAACATTGTGTGATCAGAAAGGTTTGTTTACACTTGTCGAGGAATGAGGCGTCTTGGCATTTCCATGGAGACACATCAATAGATTGCGCACAAAGGATGTTGGCATCAGATGTGCATTGGGGTTGTGAAATGGGGCGTGAGCGTCTAGTGATGTCAGCTTTAGGGGCGGGTGATCTGAAATAGTACCGTGAGGGCACTTGAACTTAGGGCAGTGGGTCAACTGATAATATTAGCACAAGATGGCAGTACCCGACCCGTTGTTTTCGCATGTGTTAAAGTGAGAAAAACTTGGGTAAGTTGCATTGGAATTGTTTTTTTTCCAAATTGTGTTTATTCAAATAATATAAAAATGAACAATAAAATGAATACAGTAACAATATGTAACACTTTTAAAAGTACATCATATCAGTTCAATTCTTCAAAGGGTGTGACAGAGAAAGATGGAAGGTGAAGAGAATAAAAGAATGAGAAATGCCAACAAGAAGAGATGAAAGAAGAAAAAAAAAGAAAGAAAGAATAAAATGAAAAAATACCTCTAGATTATGAGAAATAACTAAGCATAAAGATCATTAAATCCTCCCCAGATCCTCTCATATTTATTAAGTTGATCCTTAGCATTAAAGGATACCTTCTCTCTCTTAGACAAGAGGGACACAATCTGCAGCCACTCATCAACACAGGGGCTGTCAGAAGTCTCTCCCCTTCTCACCTGTTTCTGTTGTGTACTTGCGACCTTCTGGGATTTCTTCTTCTTTACGGTCCGGGATTTGTATAGTCCCGAACGCCGGTCTTCGGCGTCCAGCGTGAGAGTAGCGGTTCAGTTTCCAGGAGCGTTCTACAAGTCCAGGGTAATTCCAGGAAGTAATTAAGGTACGCTCAGAGGCACGGAAGACCGTGAATTGAGTACGGAAGGTTTTCCAGGAGATTGGGGAGGAAAGGGAACAGGAGGGAATTCAAGGGACTGGGAACAAGGAATCAAGCGAGAGCCCCGACCGAACTCTGGCTAAGCAAGTCCGACTACAGGTAGCGGTAGCGTTGAGACAAGACGCGCAGAGCCGCAGGGGCGTGTCTCTTTTGTAGGATGAGCAGCGTGGAACGCATAGACTGATCCGGAGTATTCTGTTCCGGGCGTCCATGTTTGAAGGATAACTGCATGCAATCCTCTGCGAGTCAGGGACCAGAAGGTCCAGAAAGGACGTAGACGACGGTTCATGACAGGGGGATGTGTCGCTTTTCCAAAATTTAAGAATATGTTTCTTAGCAAGAAGAAGAGCTCTATATATCCAAAACAACTCACTGTTAGACAATACAATACTTGATGGGAATAGGCCCAAAACACCAAGAAGAGGGTCTCTTGGGAGAGATCGTCCCAAAACCAAATTTATTCTCTGAAAAACAGCATCCTAGAATAACTGAATATTTCTACACAACCACAACATATGGAACGTGGTGCCCACCTCTCTTTTACTGTTC
The DNA here is from genome assembly GCF_040938575.1 of Ambystoma mexicanum. Taxonomy (NCBI): domain Eukaryota; kingdom Metazoa; phylum Chordata; class Amphibia; order Caudata; family Ambystomatidae; genus Ambystoma; species Ambystoma mexicanum. The sequence continues at coordinate 1,329,652,423 of NC_090923.1, forward strand.
CAACAGACATCTTCATTACACAGTTTACACAAGCACATCTTCCAGGGGGACCAGTACAGGTAATGATTAATTCTCTGTTGCGTGTACCTTAGATCTAAGTCAACTTTATATGTAGTTGGACCAATGCATACTCGGTTCCATTCAGAATCAGACAATACGGTATCCAAATCTGATTCCCAATTTCTTCTACCACATTGTGCTGTTAATTGAGATGTAGGAGGAGTAACCAACTTCTATAGGGTAGATGCATATAGACGCATGTTCTTTGAAAGGTGCAGAATTGTATGCAAATAATGTAGTGCAGCATTCATTGGTGAAAAAAGTACAGCAAGATTTAACATTATACCAACCAATTTCATTTGCTTTCAGCTTGCATTTAAAATGCAAAAACTCAAAGTCCACCATATTTTGACCATCATGGACTTGACCAATTCTCCAAATATTTGCTTTTTGCCATGAAATCCATGATAGCACATAGTTACCCTGCTTCACAGCCGGGTTTTTCCACAGACTGGAGTCTGCACATAGAAGGCATTTCTCATCTCGAATCTCATTACTCTATCACCATTCCTTCACAACGTGCTTTATAAAAGGTGGAGTAGTACCAACCGGCAATCTTTTGTCTGCAAATAGAATAACATCTAGAGGTGTGGGATATGTGGAAAATAAGAGTCTTTGTGACATTTATTTTATAACCAGAGAAGAGAAATTCCTATGACGTCAATAGAAGTTCTGGGTAAGAGTGTTCTGGATTTGAGATTAAGACTAAAAAGTCATCCGCGTACAAAAGGACTTTTGAGACATTATCCCTGAATGGAATACCTATGGGTGATTTCTAAGCATAATGGCAAGAGGTTCAATAAATAAATCAATCAACAATGGAGACAGGGGACAGCCCTGTTGAGTCACTTTCAGAATCTGGAAGCATTCCTAACGACAACCATTAACAGCCACAGCTGCTTTCGCACCATCATATTGGACACTAAAGAGTTTAAGGAATTGCAGTCACGGTTCACTTTAAGCAAAACCTGACGTAAAGAAGCCCAACTTACTCTATCGAAAGCCTTTTCTGCATCTATACTGACAGCCGCGTACGCTTCTGCAGAATATCTCTTCAGGTAGATAGCATCTAGTAATTCCAGCAAGTTATCGCTACTATTTCTTCCACTTACAAAACCTGTCTGATTTTTATGAACTGGTTTTGGAGCAAGCCATTTAATCGTCTAACAAATATTTTTGCTAAAAGCTTCGCATTTACGTTCAAGAGCGAAATCAGCCAACAGTTTTCACATAATGAGGGGTTTTTAAAGGATAGTTCCGGGACTTTTTTTTTATTGTCCCTACGGTTCGGCCATGTGTTTTTAAGCATAAATCGGTAGATCGTAGAAAACTTTCCTATGGACCATACCCGACTTTTCGTCCATTAACGCACTCGAAATCAGCCGCCATTTTCTGATAATCCTCTCACCTGCCGCATCGCCCTGGCTCACCTGCTTTTGCGGCACTAAATCAAATCCCCCGCCCCTGAAACAGACTTTATCAAAACATTCATATTCCCCGCCTCTATCCGTGACGTGACTGAGCTGCGTAGGCAAACGCGCCCAGGCGTCTTCTACGCGACTCCACACAGAACCCGGAAATCAACACAGATGAGCTCACACAACACAGCGCGCCACAATCGGGAATATGAAACTGTACTTTTAAATTAAACTTCAAGATTGTAAATTTGGTAAAGTACATTTATTTGACATCAAATGTTTTGAGAATATTTAGCGATTTTCATTTTTATTTGCTCACGTTCCAAAAAGTTCGTTTTGAGGCACGCGATGTTCCTTTGCTGTACACAGGGTCTTAGATCATCTCACAATACAGCGCCACAATTCGGAATATGAAACTGTGGTTTAAAAGCAAACGGCAAGATTGTACATTTGGCAAAGTACATTTATTCGACATCAAATGTTTAGAGAATATTCTGGGATTTGCATTTTTCTTTGCTCTCGATCCAAAATAGTTTGTCTTGAGGCAAGCGATGTTCGTGTGCAGTACACAGGGTGTTGGTTTACGATAAAATAAGCTCTTCGGTCGCACTGATAATCGCATGGCTGTTCCAACAACGAGGCACTGGGCCACCACAACGGTATGTATGTTGCATCTAGCCATTAGTACCGCGTAAGGGCATACTTGTACTTGGCGATCGTCCCATAAAATGGTCAGGGTGGTAACGTTGTTCACGCGGAGAAGCAACTGGCGGTTAAAGAAACTGTACGCCGGGGTCTGGTACTCGTGACACATGCAGTAATGCATGATGTACCTGTTTGAAAAACATAAAAAATGAAATTAGTCTCACCATCAGATCTTTATTAAAATTATTCATTTTATATATTAGGTCGGGAAATTATTTCATAGCTAGGACAGTGCAACTGGGTATTATACATCAAGGGGTGGCTGTAGGATACTGAGACAGTCCCCCAGTGCAGGGGTTGACAGGGAGGCAGTGCAGGTGGAGAGTGGAAGGGCCCAGGACCGAGGTCGCAGACAGTGGACCAGTTGTAGCAGGGGAGAGGGAGAGAGAAAGCAGAAGCAAAGAGGAAGGTTTTGAGGTGCTTCCGTAAAAGGAGATGGTTCTCCTCAAGATAGTGGCGGTACAAAACAATATGCCACATAGAACGAACAAGTACAACTTAACCCGTCTTTAAAGCTACTGTATAGTAATTACATTGCGGTATAAACTCATCTAAAGAGTTACTTACATTATATTAGCATTTTCCATTGTGTCTGTGCGTAGGGCAGCCCCGAAATACCACTCCTTCTATGCCGACGTTATTTCTTCTAATGAACGAACATGAAATGGCTTCATTATCGTTTCTTACGTTATTGCCCCACAACCCCAAAAAGAAGTCTTTCGGGATGGTCCCGGCCTGTCAAGGTCAAATAACAATACAACCTTATACTGAGTCGTGGGCCATTCCGGCACCCGATCAAAAAATCAAAGCAGCTGACCTTCACTTTGAACGAGCGCACATTCCTATTTAGCAACATTCAGTGTAAGGCCATCTCACAGGACTTGAAATTTACACTCCATTTTTGCATTTTGTCTGCGTGCTTTGCAGCCCCAGAGAACCATAAATACGGAGACATTCTATATTTTTTGAAAAATGATTTATAATACTGTTTGGTTTAATTTAATGCGCAGATGAACAAGGTTGGATAGACACATTGCATGTACACTGAGCAATCACTTTAATTTACACATTACATAGATACACATATTCAATGGGCCTGCGACATGAGGAGACTCGAGAGAACAGACAATCAAATTACAATCATTTAAACCGTGATGTGTATTTCTCAATGAGCTCTTCTTTAGGTGGACATGGAACAGAGGCAATGTTGGGTGGCAATGCAGTTGTCCCCTGCACAGGTTCGTTCACAACTCCATTTATGTGCCTATCTAGGACGTCAACAATAAGTCTCTCAATAAACTCATATTGCATATCCTCAAACACTGGTTTGATCACCCATTGTTTACTTCTTTTAGTGAAGGCCTTATTGTAGCGAAGCGTCCCTAAAGTTCCGGTCGTCCTACTTTGTTGACGTCCAACATTATGGTTATGTGCCAAGACCGCTAGAAGAGTCCGATTTATCATGCCCTCCATGCCAAAATGCAATCGTTTTGGCCTGTACTTTAGGCACATATTGTGGAACACCTCCAAATCTCCTGTGTGGCAGAATTCCGTGAGTCCCCTCAAATCTCTTGTTATAGTTTTATCAAATACAATCTTTTCAATGGCTTTGTGAGTGGGTGATGAAGGAATCAACCACTTCTTCCGTGCCTCCTCTGTGGACAAATGGCCATGTTCACAATTGTGGAAATGTTGGTTTGTGTTCCAACGGTGAACGTTTGTGCAGTGTGGCATTACTGACCGCCATTTTTCCAGTAGAATTTCCAACGACCCTCCACATGTTTTTGAGCTCCACCAAAGATGGTTGCTGATTGACTTGGACCACTGTGAAATACCTTGCGTTTCTTTTTTTTTACCTGCAGCAGACATTTTTTTATTGATTGTTTTTGCAAGATGCCAAACGTCAAATTGGTGATTTATATTTTTGTACTCTTATCTCATTGTCTTGGCAATTGAAACGTGTCTGTCCGTGGCTATCAGGTCGATCACCATTCCCCGCGATTGTAGTTCTTGCAATGATGCTACAAAGCCAACTTTCTCCATGGCCACTGAGGATGTACTTTGTGACACCTGCACGACCACCGAACTCACAATTTTCTTACTTTCCATGTCCTGAAAGTGGTAGGTGCAGTACTTGGCTGAAAATCCTGGGCTGTCGCACTGTCCGTCACCGGCTAGCCTGAACCGTTTGCCCGCGAATGTACTATCAATAGACATTTTTTCCATTCTCCAAGCTTCGCTAATGGCTGGAAATAGATAATCGGTTTGGTATTTGTAGAACTGAGTTTTCGCAATGAAATGGATTCCCACAAACTGAAAGAAAGACTCTAACTTTTTAAAACTTGAACCACTAAAAAGTGCAGCCGCTGCACAAAGTAGATTGCCTGCTGGCAGTTGCCCCAGCATGGGTTGTGCAGACCATGAGAAAGGATGATATTTTGTACAGGTGGCATGTATTTTAAGGTTAGTGCCTCGAATTGCACGAGTCACATTAATCAATGGCTCCCCACATACTTCCCCACCAACCGAATGCCCACATTTCATCCGAATAATAATATCAATCAAACAACTATAGAATACAATGAATTTGGCCTCTTTCCTTATACTGTCACTCTGCATCCCAGCTGGTTCTGCCTGTAACGTTGAGGACATGTCACTCACATGAAAGGTAGAATCTCTGATATCGTCTTCCGCTATGTTCAGTGATATTGATGGTGTTTCATTGTCGTCCACTTCATTCTCTTCCATTGCAACATCTGTTCCTTCTCCGGCGATGGGTGAATAAAACAATTTCTTCAACTTTCTCGCGGTCTTAGTTTTTGCGGGTGTGGATTCTGTGAATTGATCTCCGACTGCATTCGAACTACCAGGAGGACATTCACTATCAATGGCTGGTGGTGGTATAGCTCCGTTGTCAATCACTTCATATTCTTCCCATTGGCACGATGCATCTCCAGTCTCAAGTCCCTGCCAAAAGGTTTGACAAGCAACATCTCTCGTTCGCTTCACTGTCTGTGTAGATCTAGTTCGTACACCCACTCGCAACTAGAGGACAGATTGGAAAAGGGATGTTCAGTTTAAACACAACTAAAATATTGAACTATTAACAGTGAAAAACAACATAATATAGTGACCAGGACACTAACCTTCTTTTGCTTTCTTTTCGTTGAAACTTTCTTGCCTCGAACTTCAACATCAGGACGCTGTTGCTCCGACTCGTGTGTGCATGTCTCCACTTCCTCTTGCGCTGCAACGACTATATTTTCATGATAAGCACATCCATCACGCACTGACGCTCCATCGACTCCCTGAAACATAGAACTTTCATTAGTATGTATAATAATATCGAACACACAAAATGTACTTGGGGACCAATACCCACGTACATCTCAATAGCAAAACACGAATGAACGCTTTGTGTAGAACATTCTAACGACAATTATTCACGCATTGTTGATCTAGTTAGATGGAACTGTCAAGATCCATACCTCGGGCTCATCATAGACTTCCATTGATGATATTATTGAAGATGATGCTTCAGTGACTCCCTGAAACACAGAAATTGCATTAGTATGGTTTTCTATTTTGATAAAAAGAACAGAAACTTTGTGCAGGCGTCAACGGCTCATCTAAATAGACCTGCACAAACGATCAGTTGTCTAAAATAAATAATGGATATGTAAATATGATTCGATTTGCTCGATCATTGGAAGTGTCACCACCCAGAGATCTGCATCAACTACTAGGGGTGATGTTCTTGTAGAAGAAGGTCCGTCATCTCCCTGAAACATAGTACTTGCGTTAATAAAGAAGGAAGTATAGCGGATATAATCACGTCATATGATTTCGCTTGATCGAACTGTCAGTATCCATACCTCGAAATGCATAAGAACATCAAGGGACGATGTAACTGCGGTGCACACTTCTGCAAGCTGTTGCGCCGACCCGTAACTGCATGCTCCCCCTTCTTCTTGGACTAATGCTCCATCGACTCCCTGAAACGTAGGACTTTCATTAGTAATGAACACAATATTGAAAAAAGAAGACACATAGGAGGGCGACGACAGAAGGACATATCAATGGCTAAAAACGAAAGAAACATTGTGTGTAACAATCACGCTACAAGAATGCAAGATCTGATGATCTCCATCGATGGAACTGTCCGGAAACGTACCTCGAGCATCTGAGTGACATCAACGGTTGTCGTCAATACGTTGGACTCCTCAGCATCTCCCTGAAAGACAGTACTTGCATTATTTTGGATAACAATAATTATAACTGAAAACAAAGACTAGAGGACGAGTACAAGGGTGTACCATTAGGTAAAATAATTACACGATAAATTAAAACTATTGATTTACATGCCTAAAAAAAGTCAGTGGCAGAATAGCCAAGTAAGATTACCCGATAGGCGCTTGAAGTGGCTGATGACTGCAATAACGACACGGATGGAGAATCTTCCGCCTTCATATTGAGTGGATACATAAATGGGGAAATTATTGTTAGCTAATGCTACACACTACCGCAAGGCCGAGAGATAAATACGTAAACTTGACTCACCAGTGGAGGGATGTGGACGAATAGAGTGGGAATAGCGTTTGAGAGCAATTTTCGCCTCGCTCGCGGTGTGTTCTTCTTTATTAGCAATGATGTGGAGTACATGTCTGAGCTAAAGTGCCTGCTGCAGATGCGGTATCGATCACCCCTCTTGTCCGCAAAGACTTCTAGGACTCTACTTTCAAGCTCAGACGGTGGATATCCGCAATATCGGACCCATTCTCGTATCTGATCTATTGTCTTAGGGAAAACATGCATTATAGTACCTTCAGATTTATTATGGGTCTTCGAAGGGCAACCGCCAATGGAACAGGCAGGCATTGTGGAAAGTTCTGAAAAGTAAAGATCAACAATTCTCTATGAATACCAATGTAAACTCAGAACATGTGACTAGTTCCTTGCATGTACTGTCTTGAACAAAAAGAAATTGGACGCAAAATGATTATGGTACATGGCCTTACCTTGACGAACAAACAGTTAGATGCAGGGATCAGAGTACTTTCTTGTCGTACAACAGGGAGCAGTTCACCGGTTGCAAACTGAGGAGTTTCCTCGGAGTGGTCACGGAAGTTCACAGAGACGAAGAGCAGATAACCAGCACCTTCACGGGTTGACTAGCAAAGCGCAAAGAAGTGCTCATTAGAAATATGAAGTGGGTTATAAAGAATTCGAAACAGGGGTGTGTTTGTGAATGAATGACGTCTATATGTCGTGGCATTATGCGGATTGCAGGGGGCCGTCCAGCGTGAGGGGGGATGCTTGGCAGGAGACACGGGGTCTGGAGGTAGACATGGGAAGAACAACCCATGCTCTATAGACCACTTTGAAGTGTACATGGTCTTTGGCACCTCTTGGCCTTTATCGCTCCCTGACAGCTCCACTTGGCAGCACAAGTACCCCGGTGCGAACTGCCTTTGATAGGGCGGGGGGTGGATTGGGGCGCTGGTCGTGCAGACAAGACACAGGAAGACTCGTGAATGGAGACACACTTATGTGGATTGCAGGGGGCCGTCCAGCGTGAGGGGGGATGCTTGGCAGGAGACACGGGGTCTGGAGGTAGACATGGGAAGAACAACCCATGCTCTATAGACCACTTTGAAGTGTACATGGTCTTTGGCACCTCTTGGCCTTTATCGCTCCCTGACAGCTCCACTTGGCAGCACAAGTACCCCAGTGCGAACTGCCTTTGATAGGGCGGGGGGGTGGATTGGGGCGGTGGTCGTGCAGACAAGACTCGTTTGCCGCAGGGCCTCACCAAGGAGAGGCCATCTAACTGCATGTAAGAGGCAGGCTGCAGGATCTAGTACATGGAAGACAGGGGGGTGACTTTATAAATACCTCACCCTCCCAGGAGAATATATGGGTGCAAAGGTTATGTGGATTGAAGGTGGGTGGCCAGCGTGAGGGAGGATGCTGGTCGGAGACATGTGGTGTGACAAGACAAGGCACAGGAAGACTATTCAATGGAGACACACTAGATTCATTTAAAAAATGAAAACAACCATTGTTAAAATATATGTTGGGTTTTATTTTAGATCTTAATTTCAATTGAACATAAATAATAAACATTACACATTGTAAAGTTCCGGTTGCAGCACATCCAGGGAAAATCTGCGGTATTGTCCACTGTCGCTTGGGAAATGTTGTCTAATGGCAAGTACCGCACAGGCAGGTATTACTCTCCGAACGCGGTGTCCGAGCCTCCCGTGAAGCCACCAAGTGAAGCAACGATAGGCCACCAGCCTGTACCACCTGTGAAAATGAAAGATGCAAACTGTATTAAAATGACAAAACTTTCTTATCATTCTGCTTTGAAAAAAATTATTTCTAGAAAATGCACAATATGGACCCAATTTACATGCATTCGAATGATATGTAGATGTAATTTTATATGTGGGAGACGACCATGACATAGTAGTGGCATCACTGACATCACAACCAGAGTATACTTACTCGTTACTCGGATTACGCGGACGAACAGTGCCGCGAAGTTCGTGCATAAGCACCATCATCATCCTCAACACGGTCCGTGAGAGGCAGGCTTCCCTGAACTCTGGCAGCTCGGTGATGCATTGCGGACTTGGCTCGCCTTCCGAAATGTAGGCCAAGCACCCGGAATTTTCACGGCAGCAGCAGTTCTCCTCCTCAGTTGGCATTAGCTCGCACCGATTGCACGTGCACCAGGTGGAGACGCCGTCCATGCGACATGGTCCAGGCTCTTCATCCGTTGACTGGTCCTCCCAACTGCCGTCCGAATCCCCATCGTTTTCGCGTGCTTGCCTTTCCAGTAGTTCTTCTTCGGTGTACTCGGGCTCGTACATATACGGCATTATTGTAGCCATTGTGTGGTAAAGAAAGTAAAATAATTTACAGAGATGGTACAGGTGTTCACAAGGCCTAGAAGTGGCGAAGGTAGCTGACCAGAGCATAGAAACGAGTCACAGAATACTCAAAGTAACACAGAGAGAATAATGGAATCGAAAATCTGCTGCTGTGTGTTGTGAAACGGTGTGTTTATACTTATTGAGGAAAGAGGCGTCCTGCCATTTCCATGGCGACACGTCATTAGCTGAGGCGCAGCGATTGTTGACACGAAACGTGCTTTGGCGTTGGGAAATGGGCGGTACGCGTCTGCTGATGTCAGGCTCAGGGGCGGGGGATTTGATTTAGTGCCGCAAAAGCAGGTGAGCCAGGGCGATGCGGCAAGTGAGAGGATTATCAGAAAATGGCGGCTGATTTCGAGTGCGTTAATGGACGAAAAGTCGGGTATGGTCCATAGGAAAGTTTTCTACGATCTACCGATTTATGCTTAAAAACACATGGCCGAACCGTAGGGACAATAAAAAAAAAGTCCCGGAACTATCCTTTAACTGGTTTTGGGATTACTGTTATTAATGCAGTTTCCATTGACTCAGCAACCTTTTCATTATGTGTTCTTTAATAATAGGTCATTTTAAAGTACCTCCTTATGCATACCGCACTGATGGAATTACATACCGTTACCATGGAGGACATCCACAGACACGTCCAACATCCGAATGGTGAGGGAAAGCAGCTTGCACACAAACATTTTCTTATTGTTTTTGATGTGGTCTAAATTATAATACTAATGTCCATTTTCGATTGAACAATGGTATGAATATATACATTGATTAAAGGACTGTGATGCTACATCAACCACTATTCCCGAGTCAACAGCAACCTCACTCACCTTTCAAGTAATTTTTTTAGAATATTTTCCTTCAGATGCGACTATACAAAATATGTATGTGTTCAAGTTCAACGTAAAACATATTGATTATTGTTATGTATAATATTAGCTTTTGATACAAACTGGCTTGTAGGCTTCTTTGTCAATATCGAGTATCTTTCGCATGACATTTCATTTTTGATGTTACATATTTATTTATTTATTTATTTATTATGTTTTGACACTTGTAAAGCGCACCAAACCCTAAGGCATCTTGGCACTGTTTTTTTGTAAAAAAGTACATACATTCATAAATGGTAAGGTATAGGTTAACAATTCTGTTCAGACATCTCAGCGCTGGTTTTCGAAAGTAAGGCAAAAAGTACATACATACAAGCGTAGTAAGGTATACGTTAACAATTCTGTTCAGAGTCAAACTTGCAGTTAAGCGCTGCTGGGGAGAGTAGATATTTAGGTGGAATTGTAGTAGCAAATTACATTAACCACTGTTGTGTGAAAAGCCAGGTTTTCAGGCTTTGCGGAAGCAACAGAAGGACGATTCAGATCTTAATGATGATGGTAGAGCATTTCAATGTTTGGCAGCTACCACTGGGAAGCTACTGCCCCCAGCTTTCTAAAGTTTGAATCTGGGTATGGAGAGAAAATGAGAATGGGCCGATCGTGTGGGTCTGTTGGATTGGTTTTTAGAGAATTTGCTGGTTAAGTACTTGGGGGCTGAGTTGGACAGACATTTGTGTGTCAAGGAGAGGGTTTTGAATAGGATTCTATCATGGACCGACAACCAGTGGGCATTCCGTCTCATCATGGTTATGTGCTTGTTTTTTGTGATGTTAAGGGCTGCTCTTAGGGCATTATTTTGAATCACCTGAAGTTTTTTGATATTGCGGCTGTTACTACCTGCATAGAGGGCGCTGCAATAGTCTAATCTTGACAAGATAAGTACAATACAGCTGTCTGAGGACAGGAACGGTCTATAGGCATTGATGAGCTTTGAAATGTAAGCTGCCTCAGATTCTGGGACACTGACTTGTCTGGTTAAGGTGAGAGCTGAATCAAGGTAAATCCCCAAGGTTTTTACTTCATTAGATACATTAATAGTGATGAAATCAATAGCGAAGGTTTTGAAGGAATCACATAGTTTTTTTATATGGTTTTGTGAGCCTATGACGAGTAATGCTTTTTTTTCATTTAGTGATATTGAGTCTCTGTCATATGTGCCTGTGATGGGTATGAAGATGTCGGTGTTGTCTGGATAGTTGTTGTGGGTGACACCCAAGTCATCGAGAAGGTCAAAAAGAGGTTTGGTGAAAATATTATAGAGTGTGGGGGAGACGCATGATCCTTGAGGAACTCCACAGGTGACTGGGGCTGGCATTGCTGGTGCTGTAGGTGAGAAGACACTCATAGTTCTTTTGGATTGGAAGGACTCTATCCAATGTATCGCTTTGGTTGAAAAGTGGGCCGCTGAGGAGAGGTGTTTGCAGAGTATGCTGTGGCTGACTAAGTCAAAGGATGCTTATCGGTCTAGTAGGAGGAGGAGTGCTAAATTGCCTTTATCTTTGATCTGGTCCTTTTATATTTTTAGATCGAAGAGGGCTGATTCAGTGCCATGCCCTCGTAGGAAGCCTGATTGTCGAAGCCTAGGAGGTTGCTGGATTCCAGGTGGTTTGGGATTTGCAGATAAGCTGCTCTGTCCAGTATTTTGAGGAGGAAAGGTACTGTTCGTGTAGGGCGGTAGTTTGTAGGGATTTTGCAGTCTAGGGTAGATATCTAGGGTAGTATTACATTTACTGTTATATAGGCGGAGCCTGGAACTTCAACAACAGTACCATTCTTCTTCTGCACAATATTACATTTAAGATAACTTATTTTTTTGATAATTTGCAATACTGTCAGCGAATTGCAAAGCCTTAGATCATGGGTGCACAACATACGGCCCGCGGGCCAGTTGTGGCCCGCCATGCTGTTTTTTCCGGCCCGCGAGGCACAAAGACTTTCCTAATGGAGGGCGGCCCGCAAGCAGCATCGGCCGCCCTCCATTAAGAAAGTCTTTGTTGTCTTCCGGGCCGGACAAAACACTGGCTGTCATTGGCTCAGCACACACGCAGCACGTCACTCCTACGAGCCACGTAGTGCGTGTGTGCTGCACCAATGGAGTGCCAGCACTACAGCTGGCGTGGCCAGTCAGGCTTGATGCCGGAAGGCATTTCAGCCTTGCTGGCCAAGGCAGCCGTAGTACGATTCCACTTGCCTCGCCAGCGTTCCAGCTTACCTGCCTTCCAGCACGTCTCCGGTAAGTGGTCTGTGTGTTTGTGTTTGTGTGTCGGGTCTGTTCTGCTGTTCTGAGTGTTTGTGTTGTGTATGTTGAGATGGGGGGGTGGGGGCGTGTCGGATGTGTATGAATGTTTGTTTTTGAGTGTTTGTGTTGTGTATGTTGAGATGGGGTGGGGGGGTGTGTCGGATGTGTATGAATGTTGGTTTTTGAGTGTTTGTGTTGTGTATGTTGAGATGGGGGTGGGGGGCATGTCGGATGTGTATGAATGTTTGTTTTTTAGTGTTTGTGTTGTGTATGTTGAGATAGGGGATGGGGGGGTGTTGATGTGTATGAATGTTTGTTTTTGAGTGTTTGTGTTGTGTATGTTGAGATGGGTGTGGGGGGGCGTGTCGGATGTGTATGAATGTTTGTTTTTGAGTGTTTGTGTTGTGTATGTTGAGATGGGGGTGGGGGGGTGTCGGATGTGTATGAATGTTGGTTTTTGAGTGTTTGTGTTGTGTATGTTGAGATGGGGGTGGGGGGCGTGTCGGATGTGTATGAATGTTTGTTTTTTAGTGTTTGTGTTGTGTATGTTGAGATAGGGGATGGGGGGTTGTCGATGTGTATGAATGTTTGTTTTTGAGTGTTTGTGTTGTGTATGTTGAGATGGGGGATGGGGGGTGTCGATGTGTATGAATGTTTGTTTTTGAGTGTTTGTGTTGTGTATGTTGAGATGGGTGTGGGGGGGCGTGTCGGATGTGTATGAATGTTTGTTTTTGAGTGTTTGTGTTGTGTATGTTGAGATGGGGCGTGTCGGATGTGCATGAATGTTTGTTTTTGAGTGTTTGTGTTGTGTATGTTGAGATGCATGTATGGGTGCATGCTTCAGAGTTTGAGTGCTGAGTTGGGGGGTTTGGGTCTGTATGGGTGCATGCTTGAGAGTGTGTGTGCTGAGTTGGGGGGTGGGGGGTGCGGGTCTGTATGGGTGCATGGTGTATGCTTGAGAGTGTGTGCTGAGTTGGGGGTGTGGGGGGTTCGGGTCTGTAGGGGTGCATGTTTGAGAGTGTGTGTGCTGAGTTGGGGGGTGAGGGAGGGGTTTGGGTCTGTATGGGTGCATGTTTGAGAGTGCTGATTTGGGGGGTGGGGGGTTTGGGTCTGTATGGGTGCATGCTTGAGAGTGTGTGTGCTGAGTTGGGGGGTTCGGGTCTGTATGGGTGCATGGTGTATGCTTGAGAGTGTGCTGAGTTGGGGGGTGGGGGTTTGTGTCTGTATGGGTGCATGCTTGAGTGTGTGTGCTGAGTTGGGGGATGGGGGTTCGGGTCCGTATGGGTGTATGGTGTATGCTTGAGAGTGTGTGCTGAGTTGGGGGTTTGGGTCTGTATGGGTGCATGTTTGAGAGTGTGTGTGCTGAGTTGGGGGGCGGGGGGTTCGGGTCTGTATGGGTGCATGCTTGAGAATGTGTGTGCTGCGTTGGGGGCGGGGGTTCGGGTCTGTATGGGTGCATGCTTGAGAGTGTGTGTGCTGAGTTGGGGCGTGGGGGGTTCGGGTCTGTATGGGTGCATGCTTGAGAATGTGTGTGCTGCGTTGGGGGGCGGGGGGTTCGGGTCTGTATGGGTGCATGCTTGAGAGTGTGTGTGCTGAGTTGGGGGTGGGGGGTTCGGGTCTGTATGGGTGCATGCTTGAGAGTGTGTGTGCTGAGTTGGGGGTGTGGGGTTCGGGTCTGTATGGGTGCATGGTGTATGCTTGAGAGTGTGTGTGCTGAGTTGGGGGGTGGGGGGTTCGGGTTTGTATGGGTGCATGCTTGAGAATGTTTGTGCTGCATTGGGGGGCGGGGGGTTCGGGTCTGTATGGGAGCATGCTTGAGAGTGTGTGTGCTGAGTTGGGGGTGGAGGGTTCGGGTCTGTATGGGTGCATGCTTGAGAATGTGTGTGGTGAGTTGGGGGGTGGGGGGGTTTGGGTCTGTATGGGTGCATGCTTGAGAGTGTGTTTGGGGCATAGTGTTTGATTGGGGGTGAGGGGAGCCATGGGGCATAGTGTTTAGTTGGGGTTGAGGGGGCCATGGGACATAGTGTTTGGTTGGGGGTGGGAGCCATGGGGCATAGTGTTTGGTTCGGGGTGGGAGCCATGGGGCATAGTGTTTGGTTGGGGGTGAGGGGGCCATGGGGCATAGTGTTTAGTTGGAGGTGAGGGGGCCATGGGGCATAGTGTTTGGTTGGGGTGTGAGACATGGGGCATAGTGTTTGGTTGGGGGTGAGGAGGCCATGGGGCATAGTGTTTGGTTGGGGGTGAGGGACAGGGGGCATAGTGTTTGCTTGGGGGGTGAGGGACAGGGGGCATAATGTTTGCTTGGGGGTGGGAGCCATGGGGCATAGTGTTTGGTTGGGGGTGAGGGGGCCATGGGGCATAGTGTTTAGTTGGGGGTGAGGGGGCCATGGGGCATAGTGTTTGGTTGGGGTGGGTGCCATTGGGCATAGTGTTTGGTTGGGGGTGAGGGGGCCATGGGGCATAGTGTTTGGTTGAGGGTGAGGGGGCCATGGGGCATAGTGTTTGGTTGGGGGTGAGGGACAGGGGGCATTGTGTTTGCTTGGGAGGTGAGGGACAGGGGGCATAGTGTTTGGTTGGGGGTGGGAGATGTGGGGCATAGTGTTTGGTTGGGGGTGAGGGGGCCATGGGGTATAGTGTTTGGGTGGGGCTGCGGGGGACATGGGGCATAGTGTTTGGTTGGGGGTGGGACCCATGGGGCATAGTGTTGCACTCCAAGAGTGAACTCAATAATAAAGCTAAAACAGGCACAGTTAGGAGATGTACATCCTTTGCTGTTTTGAGGAAACCTGACTCAGCGAAGGCCATACTCCTCTTGGGCAACCCAGACAGCAAACTATAGCAGTCCAAAATAACGGAATGTACAATCAAGGGTCAATAAAATATATATAATTTAATTAAACAGGCGATATACAATAACTAAATCGAAATAAATGATAACAATGGAAAATGTATAGTACAAAATGTAAGTTTGAAATGCAATAAAAATCGTTACCCCTCAAAAACATATTCTTTTTTCCATGTGTTTAATACAAATTGGGGGTTGAAAAAGCCTCCTGACATGTCCCGCCTACCGCCCCGCCCACTTTTACTTTTCAGCCCACTATAGCCCTCATGTAAGGTACTTTCGGCCCTCTGTCAAAATCAGTTGTGCACCCCTGCCTTAGATCAACAACCTTGATGTATTTATCTCAGAAAAACATGTAACAATGAAAGTAAATCTTCAGAAAATGTAACTTTGTCACTGAATAAAATAGACCATTTCACTATATGAATGGTGTATGTGTTTGTTTATATACTTTAGTAGCTTAGCGAAAAATGGAATCGTTGAAACAAAATAACATTACAATGCATTAAAGGGGCCACAATTTAATCAATATGTTTTGCAGGATGATCTCACACCAACTCTCTGCGACATTTCTGAAGGTTATCAGGTTCAGTTTTCAAATATGTCTTTTTAAAATGTTACATGTACACAGTGTTCGACTTTATGTCAATACTAATTTAAACATTTTAATCAGATGATTAACCAGATCTTTTTACATAGTTTAACTTATATTGTAAGGTTGACAATCCTTAGATCAAATTTCTCAAGATCTACTTTGTGAGATCAAAGATTTTAACATTAAATTGTTTAGCAATTTAATCAATGTTCTTTGAATTTGTTATATACAAGGAATGAACTACTGAAGCGGTCGAAATTGAAGAGACACATGGACAAGAGGTATAGATAAGATATTGTAAAATTTCAGTTATCATCCATTTTAACTGTGATGCAATATTTGATATGTTCTAATTGTTTCCATAGTGACATTTTGTTATATAAATGATTCTTTAAGTGGAAGAGCAAATTTCAAGGTTTATACAATTTAAAAATGCTGTTTTTCATCTTGGTCTGGTGGTCGGCAAATCCAATTTGACTGTTTCAAGGAAAAATCAGAAAGGTTTTTTTTTAAATAAGTTGTTCATCAGTTATTTCATTGATATCAATGTTTCATGTTGTAATTCATATATTCTTTATGTGTGCTATAAATTAGGCTTTTTGTTTCTCTTCGATTAGAGGCCTAGGAAGACGAGGAGCATAAAGACTCAGAAAACTACACAAATTAATGATGTCGCTTGGCAAACCGTTGTCACTTGGGAGCAGCTACATTTTGAGGCTCAGCATGGTCCTCGCAAGATTCGGTGTCGTGATGCAGATATCCAGTGGCCAGAATTTGAATTGAATGTCGGCAGTGACCCATGGAAAGTAACCCTGGATCAATGTTACAGCATACACCATCACCCAGAAGAAACAGACAACACAGAAGATGTTTCATAATGCTTGCAGAACTGCTCACACAATCCACACCCTCTAAAACAATGCTATGTAAGAAACAGACATTGTTCCCTGTTTCCTCAATACATGTGGACAAATTGGAAATATCGCACACAGAAATAACCAAAGCATCTTTGCTACTGATTGACGATTGTGCTTGTGATGTGGACTTCAATCTTCTTAGTGTTGAGGACTTATCCACCACCATGGAATCGCAAACCAGTATACTTAAGGACGATTGGCTATTAAAGGAGCCAAAATACATTATATTTGACTGCTGCCTGATCGAGATTATGAAAATGATTAAATGTGATCATAAATTGCAAAGGAGAATTTGTGGGGAGCCATTGGTGATGTTTACTCGTGTAGTCATAAGCACCAACCTGAAGACCAAGGGTAGCTGTGTACACCAACATGGCTCATTTTCATAGTCTGCTCAAGCTTTTCCTGGAAAGGTGCCTGCTGGAAAAGTACTTTGTTCTTCTGCTCTGTTGTTTAGCGGATCAACGTACAGTACAATTCCAAGTTGTTATAACTTTGTGGGACTCGAGTGCATTTCGAAAACACAGTACTACAAAAATCAGAAGGATTTCTTGATCACCGCTATTAGCCAGGAATGGACACTTTAACAGATGTCAATTGTCGCGTTTCGAGGGTTCCACGATCAGTCTGAGGAATCACTTGGGTCAGATGCCGCTAAAGTAATTCAGACTTCCTTCCTGAGAGCACAGCTTGCAGGGAAAAGAAACACCTGTCAGGCCAAGGGCTCAGGCAAAAAGGCAGAACGCACAGCGGAGCTAGAGGGAAGAAAACAAACAAAGCAAATATTACATACCGTTTGTTGACAATTCCAGTCCCTCTACCCCCTCCGAGCCCCACAAGCTTACCTGTGTATTCTTTTCCTTCAGCGGAATACCTACTTGTGACAATACACAAGAATGGGAGTGCGTGAAGGTCAGGGGAAGTTTTCTTGCTTGAATGAAGGGGGACCATAGACTTCCCTCAATGATGGATTAGTGATATCAACAGTAGAGTGTCCCCCATTCCAATGAGTGAAAACAAAATCAAATGTTCCAAGAGCAAGTAGGCAAAAGAAAACAGAAGAGCGTCCCACTATCCAAGGAGTGAAGCCAAGTGTCTCAAGATCCAAGGGGGCGGAGTAAATGATGAGCACAGCAAAGCGTCCCAAAAAATCCCACAAGTGATGAACACAGCAAAGCGTCCCAAAAAATCCCACAAGTGATGAGCACAGCAAAGCGTCCCAACAATAACCAAGAAGTGAGGTTTCTCCACTCGGGGAGCGGGTGGCCAGGAGTGATTTGAAGACTACGGGGTTGAAGGGAGCCGGAAACCAGACATGAGAAGCAGAATCCAAAACAAGTCCGAGGTGTATTCCGTGGTCGAGCAGGGGAGTTGATCAAACGAAGGTCTAAGGCAGAACCAAGGAGACGATAACAAGGTCCAAGGTCCAAGGTAAGCATAGAATTCAGGAACCAGAAAGGCAAGGAAAAGGGGAACTTATTCCAAGAGCGTAGCTCGCGTAACGCAATGGTTTAGGAGCACCGGCTTACTGGGGGCGTGGCCAATTATAGGAAGTGAAATGCAATCGAGGCGTGGAACGCACGCAAAAAGAAAGTAAAAAACGTTCCAAAGGTTCCTTGCGGGCATCGTCCTCTTGGGAGATGTAGTTGATTACCGGCGGTGGCGTCGGCGTTGCCGCAAACGCCAAGTTAAACGCCACGGGCTTCTCCCCTGGGCATAAGAATACCCTAAGAAACTGGGGGACGTGACAGTACCCCTCCTCAAAGATGGGCCTCCCCCGGGTCTCGAACCATTAGATCGGAGAAACGCCCGCAAAAGACGCGGAGCGTGAAGATTTGAGGCGGGTTCCCAGGTACGATCTTCGGGGCCATAGCCTTTCCAGTCTACTAGATAATGCCGGGTGCCCCGGATTACCCGAGTATCTAATATGGGCTGAACCTCATATTCCTCTTCCCCCTGAATCGCAATGGGAGCGGGACGATCACCCAAACGTGTACCGGCAACATAAGGCCGTAATAGGGAGACGTGGAACACGGGGTGGATCTTCCAAGCCGAGGGTATGCCCAAACGATAGGCCACTGCGTTGATGCATCGCGTGATGGTATAGGGACCCACGTAGCGGGGATTCAGCTTACGTTTGCCTGGTATGCGAAGGTGCACAGTGGATAGCCAGACCTTGTCCCCCAGGTGATACTCCGGGGCTGTCCTACGATGCCTATCAGCATTTCGTTTCGTGCGATCCTGTGCTTGGTGTAGATGCTGAAGCACAGCGGCACGGATAGATCGTAAGGACTGGGCTGTTGCCTGAGCTGCGGGTACTCGTGCCACCGAAGGAAGGGTGGATGGTAGAACTCGAGGATGTAAACCATACATGGCATAGAAGGGTGAACAACCAGCCGATGCATGGCAGGCATTGTTGTAAGCGAATTCCGCAGCCCCCAATACAGACAGCCAGTCCGATTGATATTGTAGACACAAACATCGGAGATACTGCTCCATTGTGGCATTGAGACGTTCTGTCTGCCCGTCCGTCTGAGGATGGTATGCTGAGGATAGGCGAACGTCAATGCCAAGAAATCGAGTGAGAGCCACCCAAAAACGCGAGGTGAATTGGGATCCACGATCTGAGATAAGGATCAGAGGGAGGCCGAATAGGCGAACCACCTGTTCGAAGAACAACTTGGCCAATGTAGGAGCAGAAGGAACACCATTGCAGGGGACAAAGCGTGCCATCTTGGTGAAGGCATCTACCACCACCAAGATAGTGGTAAACCCCTGGACTGGTGGTAGCTCTACCACAAAATCAAGTGACACAGTGTGCCATGGGCGTGATGGGATGGGCATTTTCTGGAGAAGCCCCACCGGTTTTCCAGGTACCGTTTTGCATTGTGTACAGACGGCACATTTAGATACATAGTCTGCCACATCCCGTTTCATATTGGGCCACCAACACCACCGGAGGAGTAGATCAGTTGTCTTAGTTTGTCCTGGATGGGCCGCCAGGCGAGTATCATGGGACCAGTTTAGGGCCTGTAACCGAGTCCGAGCATCAGGGATATATAGACGTTCCTGTACGTAAGGTAATCCCGATATCAATTGTGCTTTTAGCCCTTGAAGTACCTCCCCATGGTCAGCAGCCCAGTGACGGATCCGTTCTAATAAGGAACCGGTTGCAGCACAGACACACATAACCGTGTTGTGTGGCAAAACAGGAAGAACTGCCTCCTCGAAGGGGATATCAACTCCGATACGAGAAAGTGCATCGGCCTTGCCATGCAAGGGGCCCGGTCGATAAGAAACCGTGAAATTGAATTGTGCAAAAAACAAATGCCATCTGATTTGTCTAGAGTTGGTACATTTCACCGTGGATAGAGCTTGTAGGTTACGGTGGTCTGTGTAAACCGTGACAGGGTGTCGACCCCCCAGTAGATGGTGTCTCCACTCCTTAAAAGCAGCTCGAATAGCCAATAGCTCACGTTCCATTATAGTATAATGTTTCTCCGGAGAAGTCAATTTCCTGGAAAAGAAGGCTACTGGGTGTAGTTGCCGAGTCGTGGGGCATTTTTGAGATAAGATCGCCCCAAGGGCAAGGGCAGAGGCATCAGCTTCGATGATGAAAGGTAATAGGGGGTTTGGATGTAGCAAGATCGGAGCCGTAGTGAACGCCTCTTTCAAGACCTGAAAGGCGTCCTGAGCCTGAATGTCCCAACAAAAGGGAACTGAGGGACTGGTAAGGCGTGTCAATGGGACTACAATGGCTGAAAAGGATGCAATAAAGCGTCTATAAAAGTTAGCAAATCCTAGGAAAGATTGCAAACCCTTAAGCGAAGTAGGAGCAGGCCAATCAAGGACTGCTCGTATCTTTGCATCATGCATATGAACACCCTGAGAGGATATCACGAATCCTAGAAACTCCACAGAGGAAACATGAAAGACACATTTTTCAGCCTTTGCATATAACCCATGTTCCCGAAGACGGAGTAACACCGTCCGGACATGGTTCTCATGTTGTGATAACGTTTCCGTGAATATTAATATATCATCCAGATATATCACAACAAAAACATCCAACAGGTCTCGGAAGATGGCATTGACAAAGTGTTGGAAGGTTGCGGGGGCGTTACATAGACCAAACGGCATTACTAGGTATTCAAAAAGGCCGTATTTGCACTTGAAGGCAGTCTTCCACTCGTCGCCCGCACGCACTCTCACCAGATTGTAGGCCCCCCTTAGATCTAGTTTCGTAAAGAGTTTGGCGGTAGAGAGACGATCCAACAACTCCGAAATGAGGGGTAATGGGTACTGGTTTTTTATTGTCACAGCATTAAGTGTACGATAATCTACACAAGGCCGGAGATCCCCTTCCTTTTTTGGGACAAAAAAAATCGGAGAAGCAGCTGGAGAACGGGAAGGTCTTATATGGCCCAATCTCAGAGATTTCTCAACGTACTCCTTTAGGAGTTCTTCCTCAGGCCGTGCCAAAGAATATATCCTTCCGTGGGGGAGAATGGCATTGGGTACCAAATCAATCGGACAGTCATATTCCCGATGTGGCGGCAGTTGTTCAGACAAACCTTTGTCAAACACTTCAATCAGGTCCTGATATGCAGAAGGGATTTCCACCGTCATCCTAGTAGTAGCGTTACAAGTGAGGATACTTGAAATCAGAGCCTTACATGGAGATGGGTGAGATGTCCCGTGAAGTGGAAAGCAGTCCCTCAAACACAGGGGAGAAGAAAAAAGCACTGTTTGCTCCACCCAATCAATGATAGGGTTATGTTTACGCAACCATGGGAGGCCCAAGATGACCCCAAATTGTGGTGTGGAAATGAGATCGAAGGACAGGTATTCTGCATGCCCTTCCGTTGTGCTCATCCGCAAGGGTTGTGTTTGTTTTACAACATGACCCGAAACCAAACAGGAGCCGTCTACTGCATAGACAAGTTCTGGTGACTCCTTAGGGTCTACCGGGATACCATAGGTTGCTGCCAGATGTTCATCCATATAATTACCTGTTGCCCCGGAATCTATCATGACTGGACTAGAAAAGACTTGAGAGTTGGGCAACATAAAAGACATATCTAAATATATGTGCGCGGCAGCTGTTTGAAGGAATGAGCCATTGGAAGGCTGACCCGTCACGTCGGCTCGATTTAGGGACGGGTCGTGGCGTTTCCCGCCCGTTTAACAGGGCGTTTAGGGCAGATACGAATGAAATGTCCCGTTTGTCCACAATACAGACACAGATTGTTTTGCATTCTTCTCTCCCTCTCTGCTTTTGAGAGGGGACCTTTTACTGCCCCAATTTGCATGGGTTCTACCTCTCCAGAGGTTGGAGAAGATCCTAATTCGGATTTGCCAGGGCGAGGATCAAGGTGACGGCGTTCTCCATGCCTTTGTTGCATCCGAGCATCGACCTGTAATACCAAATCAAGCAATTCAGGAAATACTGAAGGGATAGAAGGGACAACGGACAATGCGTCCTTAAGTTCGTCTGATAACCCCTTATAAAAGACTGCCGCCTTTTTTGATTCAGGCCAAGAGGTTTCTGCGGCCAGCTGATTGAATCGGGCTAAATACGCCAAAAGAGGTTGTTTCCCCTGGGATATTGCCAAAAACTCTAAATCCGAAGCCTGAGCCTTATATCTGGTGTCAAAGACCAGATTCATGGCGACTAGTAGGGCATCGAAATCGTACAAGACCGGGTCATTGGACTCCAACAATGGATTCGCCCAGGCCGCAGCCATACCCCCTAGATGAGAGAGCACAAAAGCTGCTTTTGTTTCAGAATTAGGGAATGCCAAGGGACGGCATAGGAAATGTAAACGACATTGATTGACAAATGTCCTATACGTTTTTGGGTCTCCCGTGAAGCGTTCCGGTGGTGCCAATGGAAAAGGACCCGGCAACACCACAGGGGCTAGGGGTGTCGGAGGAACTGGTGGTGGTACAGGAGCGGGAACATCCCCAAACTCCTCATCCACCGGCAAGGGTTGCACAAAGCTTTGCATGACATCCATGCGTTGGTGCAAAGCGGCATGTGCTGCTGCCATGTCTGTGCGTAACGTGGTAAAGGCTTGCATCATAGCATCCATAGGATCTGCATTAGGATCCATCTCGGACAGACAGTATTAGGCTCCTAAATCTGTCGCGTTTCGAGGGTTCCACGATCAGTCTGAGGAATCACTTGGGTCAGATGCCGCTAAAGTAATTCAGACTTCCTTCCTGAGAGCACAGCTTGCAGGGAAAAGAAACACCTGTCAGGCCAAGGGCTCAGGCAAAAAGGCAGAACGCACAGCGGAGCTAGAGGGAAGAAAACAAACAAAGCAAATATTACATACCGTTTGTTGACAATTCCAGTCCCTCTACCCCCTCCGAGCCCCACAAGCTTACCTGTGTATTCTTTTCCTTCAGCGGAATACCTACTTGTGACAATACACAAGAATGGGAGTGCGTGAAGGTCAGGGGAAGTTTTCTTGCTTGAATGAAGGGGGACCATAGACTTCCCGTCAATGATGGATTAGTGATGTCAACAGTAGAGTGTCCCCCATTCCAATGAGTGAAAACAAAATCAAATGTTCCAAGAGCAAGTAGGCAAAAGAAAACAGCAGAGCGTCCCACTATCCAAGGAGTGAAGCCAAGTGTCTCAAGATCCAAGGGGCCGGAGTAAATGATGAGCACAGCAAAGCGTCCCAAAAAATCCCACAAGTGATGAACACAGCAAAGCGTCCCAAAAAATCCCACAAGTGATGAGCACAGCAAAGCGTCCCAACAATAACCAAGAAGTTAGGTTTCTCCACTCGGGGAGCGGGTGGCCAGGAGTGATTTGAAGACTACGGGGTTGAAGGGAGCCGGAAACCAGACATGAGAAGCAGAATCCAAAACAAGTCCGAGGTGTATTCCGTGGTCGAGCAGGGGAGTTGATCAAACGAAGGTCTAAGGCAGAACCAAGGAGACGATAACAAGGTCCAAGGTCCAAGGTAAGCATAGAATTCAGGAACCAGAAAGGCAAGGAAAAGGGGAACTTATTCCAAGAGCGTAGCTCGTAACGCAATGGTTTAGGAGCACCGGCTTACTGGGGGCGTGGCCAATTATAGGAAGTGAAATGCAATCGAGGCGTGGAACGCACGCAAAAAGAAAGTAAAAAACGTTCCAAAGGTTCCTTGCGGGCATCGTCCTCTTGGGAGATGTAGTTGATTACCGACGGTGGCGTCGGCGTTGCCGCAAACGCCAAGTTAAACGCCACGGGCTTCTCCCCTGGGCATAAGAATACCCTAAGAAACCGGGGGACGTGACATCAATGAACAATGCTCTCGCCGGCAAAAGGCTCTGGCTTGCCGGTGATGGACAGTGTGACAGTGCAGGTTTTTCTGCTAAATACTGCACTTACCATTTCCAAGACATGGAAACCGAAAGAATAGTGAGTTCAGTTGTCGTGCAAGTATCTGAATGCTGCTTTGGAAAAATATGATTTCATTAAATCCATTCAACTTCTGCAATACAGAGGAATGCAAATATACCTGACAGCCACTGGCAGGCAAGTTTCAATAGCAAAGACCATGCAAGAGCAGTTCCCAGACATAAAGAATCAATATGTTATATGGCACAACGCAAAATCAATTTGGAAAGAAATGACAGCTGCTGGGTAAAAAAAGGCTACAGAAACATTGGTGGAGCTAAAAAATTTGTGATGGATCTGTAGATATCCTAGTTGGAAAATGTCGTTCATTGATGGACCATTGTTCTAACATACAGTCTTGGAAAGAAAATGAACATTTCCATGAATGTGCTCATGGACATTGAGCAAGGCAGGAGCATGAGAAAAGGTGGTTGGTTCCAGGCTCCCCTCCTAAAACAGCTCTTGAGAAGATTGTGTATGACAAAAAGCTTTCAGCTGAGTTATTTCACACTGGAGATTTGGAGGTGTTCCATAATATGTGCCTAAAGTACAGGTCTAAAAGGTTGCATTTTGGCATTGATGATATGGAGGCCAGAACAAGACTGGCTGTACTTGCGCACAACGAGAATGTTGCGCACAACCAGAATGTTGGAAGCAAACAAGCAAAAACTTGCCTCTTTACAACAAGGAGTTTACCAAAAAAAGCTAACAGTGGGTGGCCAAGCCAATCGTCGAGCAGAATTCGTGAAAACTCTGTCATTGAATGTGCTGGCCAAGCAAACGCATGGAATTGACCCAGATTTTGTTTCCAGGGCCCAGTCTATGTCACGGAACATTGCAAAAGAGGTTTGCCCTCCCAAACCTGAACTTCTTGAAAGGATGACATAAGATTCTAATGATGTGTGGCTCTCTTCACAACGTTTAATAAAGCCAGTTTGCACAGTGCTTGGAAACTGTTTCCATTGTACAATAAATAGTATGGTATTTCACTCTAAATGTTTTTGTTAAATTTATTTTTAATTAATTACTATTGTGAAGTAATGTCACTAGATAGGCCTTAACATTTCTATTTTTCTTTGATTTTTGTATTTATTACCATCAATATAATTGATCTATATTACAACAATAAATGTCAGTCTGATTATTTCAAGTATGTGACTCAAATCAAATCAAATGTAGAAGAGACTGGTGAGCTTAAAACCAACAGTTACAAGGAGCTACTTTTGGCTCCACAGACCAATTAATGTTACACTATAAATTAGCTCCTTGTTCCCTAGTGGTAGCTCCTGGTGAACGGTTACTGCTGGATACCCAGGCACTGCTTGTAATTCATGATTATCCAATCCTAATTTTGAGCCCTGTTTGTAATCAACTCACAATAGTGGAGGAATCTAAGCAGAAAATTGTAGCAGCAGACATACAGAAATTCAATGTCTCCAGAACACTGGTCTTCTCCAGGCTGGACTACTGAAGCAGCCTCTTACCCAGTGCGCCTAAATCCTTCCTTCCCACCCTACAACTAATCCAAAATAGGACTGCGAGACTTATCCTTGGCCTCAAGCACAGGGACCTCATCTCTCAGGTACGACGCCCATTCATCACCGGTTTTGTTTTCGCTGTATTTTTTGCAGCAGATTCTTTACCGCAAAACAACCCATCAAAAAATATGGGGGGTGGGTAGAGGCATATAAGTGTTTTGGGTGTTTCGGGACTATATTTAAAATCAGATTTTAAATAAAAAATTAATTAGATGAGTTTTTGCAGAAAAAAATCTGCAGCAAAAAAACCCATCTCTCGAGCCCAAAAATATTTCCAGTGACTCCCAGTGGCTGCGTGGATCAAGTTCAAGACCCTCTGCAACATCCACAAGGCTTTCTGGGGCCAGGGGTGGCACTACATCCAACACTTTCCCTAAGTACCTCCCTCTTAGAGACCGTCAGTCATCTAGCTGCAATTCTCTGCAGATCAGACGCTATTCCAATCAGAGCATGTGGGGTGGATCTCTTTCCTCAGCAGGAGCATCCCTCTGAAATGACCTCCCTACCCCTCTCAGGCTTCTGTCTGATCTCCTTAAGTTCTGGAAGATTCTATAGACCTAACTTTTCTCTTCTTCATTCCCCCCTGCTACTGCCCCCCTCTGTCACATTGACTGGCTGCCTGGTCCCTTCTGAGCTCCACAGGGCACCAGTCCCTCCTCACCCCCAGTATACCTCAGTACCCTGTCTTCCCTGCCCACCCACAATCTGCACTTGCCTTTCTGGGCCCCTTTCCCCTGACAAGCCTGGTGGGGTGTTCATCCCTACTGATCCTGGCCCACCCCTGTCTTTGCGCTTCACCTGTGGTCCTCACTCCCTGCTTCTCCTGGCACTAACCCACCTGACGTCCCATTAGCACATGCCTAGCCCCCTTGGCCCTCTTCTTCCCCTCCTCCTCCCCTCCCCCTGCACTTATATGCCTCCTATTCCCCTGGACCTCCCTGCCACATTAGTATTTCCCCTTCTGCCCCAACCTACACCCCCCCCTCTCCACTCCCTCCCTCCCCCTGCACTTCTTGTAAGTGGTCTTGCATGATCCGAATGACACAAGGCCTAGTCGGACCATTATTGTTTTTTTCTTCCCTGCTGACCCACCTTTTTTTGTCTTGTGGGGCTGTGAAACAACATTATTTGTGTAGGCTCTTTACAAATGACCAATAAATACATAAAAAATATGAAGACTAACCTCAATGGAAAGTAGGATCATGATAAGTGGCTGCAGATAGCAAAAGACCAGAGGTTTACGTGCCACTGTGTTAGTCAACATTGAAACAACGAGCAAAGGAATATGTCTTGCCAATGTGCACTGTGGTGTTTGCACATTTACATCTTACTGTGGATGCCCACATGTGAGGGACAACCAGGTGCTCAGGAATCAATGCAGAAATCAGTATGATTGTGGGAATAGATATACACAGAAGCCAGTAAGCCTTTCAAAACTACACTTATTCTAGGCACTCTGGAATTTTAGTGATGTACATTTTTTGTTGTTGTTATTGTTGCTAATTGCACTTGTTCCCCTTGCTGCAACAGTACACCCAGCCTAGTGTGAAATCCACCCTCCCCACCTCCCATCCCAGTCCATCCATGCCTTCTCTAAATAATAACCCACCGCTTTTGTATTCAAATTCAGTTTTTTCAGGGAATCCGAGCCTGTCTGCACCTCGCCTAGGGTCATCTTTTTAAGAATACGTAAATGTTGTGGGACCAGGTGCATTAATACCGTTCAATTCGAAGTCAATATTTTCATCTGTGGAATACTTAAATAGTTTGTTGTTTGTCACTGCACAGCTTGCCATTGATATTGTTCATTTTTGTGGCATTAGTTCCCAAAACGAAACTCTTTCTGACATGCTGTGAATGCTGGATGAAGGGTTGCATTGTTATTTGGCCTTGAATCCACCGCACTAACTATTTGAAGGACACAATGTGTTGAATATCCACAAAGAAGTGATAAGATTCACTTGGCCTCATCACGAGTTGGGCAGTAACCCTTAAATCCGGCAGAAACGGTATTAGCGCCGCCAATACCGCTCCGCCGGATCACGAGTGTTAATTCAGCCAGTTGCTGGATGCAATCCAGGCTGACATAGGCAGCCGTATATCCATCAGCACTGCTGTGCCCCCACTTGTGAAGCTTGTGTCCGTTCTGCAGTACCTTGGGACTGGCAGCTTCCAACATCCCGTTACCACGATGCATGGTATGGCCCAGTACCTTCAGTGCCCTGCTGGGACAGGTACTGGAAGCACTGCTCCTCCATGTGAATGAGCACATTGCATTGCCAGCCACACAGGCACAGGTGAACCAGCTCAAGGCACAGTTCCATGCCATTGCCCAAGTCCCGAACATCATAGCAGCCCTGGACTGCACACATGTAGCCCTAGTGGCACTCCGGGACCATGAGGCAGCCTACAGGAACCGGAAGAGTTTCCATTCCATGAATGTGCAGATGACGTGTAGTCCCGACCTAACCTTCAGCCACTGCTGAGCCCGCTACGCAGGATCCACCCACGACTCCATGGTCCTGTGCAACAGTACCCTGCCAGCCTACATGGAGAGGCAGCAAGGTCATAACACATGGATGTTGGGTGAGTACAAATCTTGTCTGGAATGCATGCCAAATTACAGCTGTTTGGGGGGCATACACACCGCAATCACTGCATGCTAACAGGAGACACAGTCAGCACTAGCACAGCAACATTTCCATGCATGTGCCTCGCACGAGAACCCCTGCACACGTTACACACAGCACAACACACCCTGAATGGCACACCCTTGTGAAAGCACCGTCACATATGGAAGCCCGAATAAAAGCTTCTTGTGTGTGTCGCAGTGCTGCTCTTCACTCTGACACAGAAGAGATATCCCACCCTGCCCACAAGACAGTCATCCCAATAGAGTCCTAATGTAGGCACATCCACAAATCCACTATACGCAGGCAGTTGTAGTGACGACAATGAGCATCTCTGAGATGGTGACCCCTGATTGGCCAATCACATGCCTGACCAAATGTACATGATTGTGCCAGGAACAAAATGTAACACCAGCCATAGCAAATGCCTCAAAACATGGGCTAACAACATGTCGACTGAACATGCCGCAATAAGGGTACCCTCATCCAGAAATAAGGGATAGAGTACAGTGGCATTTAGACACAGGGGTGGTGCATGCAGTAAGTAGTCCATTGATTGAATAATGCACCTTGCACAGCACACACCACAATGAAAGTAGCTATATGACAAATAGTGTACGTGCACTAGATGAGTGTGACACACATTAGCTTTTGCATATTAATGGATACACTGCTGCATGTAAACCTCAGCCCATGCATGTCCCAGAAGTTGAAGGATGTATGACCCCAATGCACTGAGATGGCATAAACCTTTCCAAATTGACAAGGGGGGTCTTGGGAGTCTCTCTGCCAGACATTAGTCCTAGTTAAGAGACTTACCCAGAGTCTTTAGCTCACTATCATTCACAGAGAAGAAATATCCCAAACATATCAGTCTTTGTCCTGCCCTGGGGCAGTCCAGCACCGAAATGCTGGGCAATTCTCTTCTGAACAAGAGTACTGCCAGCATCCCTAGACACGTGTTTCGGTCTGGTTGGACCTCATCAGTAGGGAGGAGCTGTGCCTCTCTAAGAATAGTGAGCAAGGGGTCCACGTCTGGATTCCCCTAGTAACTTAGGGTGAGACCCAAAGTTACTTAAATATGCAAATTGACAAGGGGGGTCCTGGGAGTCTCTCTGCGAGACATTAGCCCTGGTTATGAGAGACTTACCCAGAGTCTTTAGCTTACTATCTTTCACAGAGAAGAAATATCCCAAACATATCAGTCTTTGTCCTGCCCTGGGGCAGTCCAGCTCCGAAATGCTAGGCAATTCTCCTCTGAACAAGAGTACCAACAGCATCCCCAGACACATGTTTCGGTCTGGTTGGACCTCATCAGTAGGGAGGAGCTGTGCCTCTCCAAGAATAGTGAGCAAGGGGTCCACGTCTGGATTCCCCTAGTAACTTAGGGTGAGACCCAAAGTTACTTAAATATGCAAATTGACAAGGGGGGTCCAGGGAGTCTCTCTGCCAGACATTAGTCCTGGTTACGAGAGACTTACCCAGAATCTTTAGCTCACTATCTTTCACAGAGAAGAAATATCCCAAACATATCAGTCTTTGTCCTGCCCTGGGGCAGTCCAGCACCGAAATGCTAGGCAATTCTCCTCTGAACAAGAGTACCAACAGCATCTCCAGACACGTGTTTCGGTCTGGTTGGACCTCATCAGTAGGTAGGAGCTGTGCCTCTTTAAGAATAGTGAGCATGGG
This sequence comes from Ambystoma mexicanum, assembly GCF_040938575.1. NCBI lineage: Eukaryota > Metazoa > Chordata > Amphibia > Caudata > Ambystomatidae > Ambystoma > Ambystoma mexicanum. The sequence continues at coordinate 1,329,682,286 of NC_090923.1, forward strand.
GCCCACGTCTGGATTCCCCTAGTAACTTAGGGTGAGACCCAAAGTTACTTAAATATGCAAATTGACAAGGGGGGTCCTTTCCAATACATACTTGACTCTGCTGCCAATGTCACTGATGTCTGAGCCTTGTACACCCACAGAATAAACCTTGGCCTAAAGTCTGCATTCTCTCCCCTGCAGGTGATTCTGGATACCCGCAGTACACATGGCTCTTGACCCCTGTGCGTAATCCACACAGTCCAGCAGAGCTGGCATACAACATTGCCCATGGGCGTACACGCATCTGTGCGGGAAGGGCATTTGGATTGCTGAAGGCACGCTTCCAGTATCTAGACTGTATGGTAGGGGCTTGGATGTATGCACCAGAGAAGGTTGGCAAAATTGTACTTACCTGTGCCATGCTGCACAATATTTGCTGCCGCAGGAATGTGCCACTGCCCCCGATGCTGATGGACAGCCACCTGAGGATGGGAGTGATGATGAAAATGTGCCTGAAGCCGGGGCACATGCACACAGGGATGGGGTGAGGGAGGGGAGGTTAGCCAGACAGGCCTTGATATAAAAGTATTTTTGATCCGGTGGAATGATGCATTTGACACATATCACTTGTAAAATAAAGAGCACTTCAACTCAATCATGAATGTCCATACTTTGTATGCATTATGAACGTGATTTTCTTTTTTTTAAAAACCTCCCTCCCCCCTGTGAACTCCCCATCACACAATCTCCCAGCCCCCTGTATACTTCCCGTTACACAATTTCCCCACCCCCCAGTGAACTTCCCATCACACAATCCCCCCAACCCATGTATAATCCCCATCGCACAATCCCCCTAACCCCCTCAGAACACCCCAAAACAGTGCTAGTGGGTCAATGTGTACAGGGCTCGGCACAACTGTGGATGTACGTGGGTGCTTCCCATGGCCGGGTCTCTCTGGTGAACAGCAGGGGAGATTTGGAAGGGAACGGCACCTGGGCGAAGCATCCAGGGATCCCTCTGTGGGTGTGGTAGAGGCAGATGGTATTGCTCAAGAGACCTGCATCTGCTGGCAGAGGAGATTATTCGCCTCCCGCATCTGCTTGGGATGTGTGGATTGGACCTCACACAGCTCACGTACCCTTTGACTAAAACCTGTCAAGGCCGCTGTGCAGCCCTCCACGACTCTACGGGTCTGTGCATTGTCACGTGCCATGGACTTTGCCGCATTCTGTATGCACAGCTGATTGCCTTGATGTGGCGGGTGTGCTCTGTTGACATTTACTCAATTCACCACTGTCGGGCCTCCATCACATCCAGCCACCCCATCACTGCTGCTCCCGTGATGAAGGGTCTTTGAGGTGTGCTGGGGATCGGAGTGACAGCTCTCCGTAGAGTTGAAGGGGGGCTCTTGGCAGACATGGTGCCACCTCTGATGGGGCTGCTGCGGTTGGAGTGCCTATCCTCATGGGAGCCATAGGATGGTGTGTCCACATCTGGTTCAGGTGTGCGGGTATGACACACACGTACATGTGGAGTGTGTGCATCCACTGGAGCATACTCTGCGCTTTCCTGGGGTGTGGCCAACTCATGTGTGACACTGAGGCTGGGTGACCACAACAGTGCAGTGCGTCGTGCTGCTGTTGGTGTGAGTCAGACCCACTGATGGCTCCCTCCACATCCTGAGTGCCCATGGTGGCTTCCGGTGTATGAGGCGCCGTCGCCCTGCGGCCTTGTGGAAGCAGCACCCGTCTGGTTGGGCTGCAGTGGGGTGAACTTGGATGTGTCCTGCGTAGTGTTTTTTCTGCCCGGTCCCTTTGCTGGGTGGTGATGCTGGTAGAAGCGTGCCGGGACATGCGACTGGATGTTGTTGCTTCCTCCCCATCATCATCGGGCTGTGATGAGCGCTGCGTGCCTGTGGGGTACAAAGAGTGTTGTATGAGTCCCCATGTTGTGATTGGTGGAATGTGGTACAGGGGAGGGACAATGCTTGGACATGTTGGCGTGACATCTTCTGATGTCTGTTGGGGATGCACGGCTCCCATATGGCTGTGCGGGGGGGTTCATACACATTCACACATCACGTTGCTGTGCCATGGACATGGATGTCTTTCCCCTGAGCCTTGTGCAGATACATTGTACATACTTATGGTACAAGGGGGTGCTAGGGTATGGTGGTATGAGGGGCCAGTAATGGTGGGCGAGGTCCTTCACACACATTGCATGCACATACATTCACTCAGGGTCTGGAGGCGTGACCCTTACAGATTCATGCATTTTCAGGGGGGGAGGGTTCTCACCTGCAGCCTCCTGGGTACCGGTGCCAGTCTCCGCTCCTCCAACTCCCTCAATAGTGCCCATGTCGATGAGTGTCATCATCTGCTCCTCCCAGGAGGTGAGCTCTGGTGGTGCTGGCCCTCCTCCAGTCGCCATGCTCTCGCCATGCTCTCACTCCTGTGCTGGGTGAGTAGACCACGTACTCAGACCCGCAAGTCATTCAGGCGCTTGGGCAGTCGTCCCCATCCCTGGGCACACAGCCCACCACTGACAGCTTCTGTCTGATTTTCCTCCATATGTGCGCTCGACGCTGGGCACTTGTCTTGCGCTGCAGTGGGCCATACAGCTCTTCCTGATGGCCCACTGCCTCCGCTACCAGTATGGTTAGCTCCTGGTCAGTAAATTTGGTTTTCTCACTCTATCCAGTGCTGACTTGCTCCTGGTGTGTTCCTGAGATATTTTCCGATGTTTACAGGAGTGGATGGCTTGCAGGGGCTGAGATTTTCAGCAGATTGTGATTTCCAAAATGGTCACTGCTTTATTTCATGTTCCGGCGGTGTCGTGTTCCCCCTGCCATATTATCGCACGTTAATAGCACCACGGCTCGGCAGTAGCGCAATGTTCATGCCCTCTTTTTCCACCAAGCGCAATTTGCGTTAATGCCATGTCCCTGTCCACGTGCACGCGGACTCATGATCTGGTGTTGTTTCCGGCAAGCAGTGTGGCGTTAGCCCAAATAGCGCTCAACAGAAAATATGGCGGAATACCACCCACCTCATGATGAGGCCTACTATATTGAAAACTCACATAGGAAAGTTAAGTTTCTATTACTGAGACCTGTCTTTCGAAGCAGTTGGTCATCAGTCACAAAGGAAGAATGGAAACACAAGGCACAATGCAAGCAAGGTTTTTTAATAATATTTATTCAAGTGAGGATGGCAAGTATGATGTATGCTACATGATTAACGTTGTGACAGATAAACGTTCAAATTGACGCAAATAATATACATTGTACATGTTAATTTCAACATGAATTGACAGTTAACATAAATATGTACTGTGTATATACAATCATAAATTGGGTACTGAAATATATTTTTGCTTTCTCAATTTGACAAAGTTATATTGTACCGATTTGCACCTGTCATGGGTACAGTTTACCGGTCGACAGCTTCTTCAACTGTAATTGAATGATAATCATTATCTGGGACGATCACCAGACACCAATCTGTCCTTTTGAGGTTGCAGTGATAAGGAGCAACAGGGCAGCCTATAGGTTCTGCAAACATACGGATGTGAAAGTGTTGCATTTGAAATGTAAACCACTAATTTCTTCTCTATAATGGAAAGCCATGTGCGTTAATTATAAATCAGGGATCGAAGATAATAACTTTCTGTGAAGAATGCAAAGACTGGGATTAATCGATGGATGAATGGAATGAGCATTATAACATCACTGTTCACAGTTAAACAAAAAATGAGAACCATGCAATGCTCGCTAGCTATAACCTCTATTGGAAAAAGTTACCCATGTTTTCGTGGACTTAATTACCTCTTTTTAGCGTTGTGTCAAAATTAAAGTACTTGTTACGCTCCTGACTATTGCTGTTTTCTTCAAAATAAACATTTTTTTTTCATTTTTGTGAAAAGAAACAAAAGTTTTGCGTCTGGTGCGGATGTGTGTGTTAATGATGTTCCTGGTTCTGCATTAGATAACGTTATGACATTGGTTATGACAGGGTACCTTTGCCTACGTTGCATGCTAACGTCATTAATATAAGTGGAGCTCATAGTGAGCGTTTAGTGATGTCAATCTTAAGGAGCGGGTGATTTGAATTAGTGTCAAAAGGGCCCTTGAATTTAGGGCGATGGATCAGTGAATAAAATTAGCACAAGATGGCGGTACCCGACCTGTCATTTTTGCATGTGGTAAAGTGAGAAAAACTTGGGTAAGTTGCATTGGAAATTTCTTAACATCGATCGGTTGCAGGAAAGATCGATACATGCCCTACTGACTGGGCCAATAACATTTCTGACCGAACTACCTCTGTAATCATTCCCTCACACACACATAACATGACATTGCCCACATTCTTTCTTCCACACAATCTCTCAGAACACACATACACTGTCTCTCCTAGATTACAATCCCTTCTCATGCACACACTCAAATGCATCATTTAACATGCTCACACCCCCAAACACAAATCCCTCTCTCAAATATAATGTCAACAAACAATTAATGTTTCGCACACAACTTTTTTTTCAGGTGCATATAATATTTATCGCAACATCTCAATCACTCTCAGACAACAGAGGTATAATTTCTCTGTCAAGCAAGCCCTCTCCCACATAGAGGTCTCAAGCACACACTCTTGCACACATGCATGCACCCATTCACCCACTGTCCTACACAAATACTTGTATATAATATATATAGCAAACACAATTTATTACACACACTTTCACAATCCCCCACATCTTTCTCCCACAACCTCCAACTCTTGCTGGCATAATTTAACACACATACACAGACACTCAATCAAGTATATTCAGACAATCTCTACCACACAAAATATTGCTCTCACACACACATGCAAACACACAAAAAGGTTATCTTACACAAACAGAATTTGAAGTTCGTATACAATGAATATTGTAAGCATGCTTTCTGACACATATTATCTCTCACACATTCAGACAATGCGTGACACATATATCTTCCTCAGAGACTCCAATTACTGCTTACACATGCATGCAATACCTCTATCATACTCCATCCACATCTCCCTTGCACATCTTCTCTCACAGTACACAATGACTTTGCACTGACTTTGCATGGCAAAAATACACTTTGAACAGTACCATAGTATCAGTGCAAAGTCACTTTGAACCGTGAAAATATTCCATGAATCAGGCCCAATGACAATTTCCTCATATGGAACAAAAAGCAAGCTTTTCAGCTAATTTGCATACCCATAGTGCATTGCTATCTAGCTCTGATCTGATATCCCAATGATAGCTACTGGATGCCACTGTGCCTATGCCACAGAATGGTCTATTCTGCTCTCACATTACATTTAGAATGGATATTTCTGGCTTTTTTTAAACCCACCATAATATTGATGGTGAAACGTACCTGGGCAAGTCTATTTATTTTAATATATTGGTTATAGTGCAAAGATGGAGCCAGCATCAGGCTTGGCATTGTGTACAGTAGCGCAGTACTGTTGGCAGCTATTGCCCTATTTGAGGTTTTTCAACTAATTCCATTGTTGGTCTTGCAAATTGATCTGAATGCATGTTAACCTTTTAAATCAAAATTATGACTGAATTCATCTATGTCATTGCTTCCTTACATGCTCTCCTATGTCCTTCTTACTGACAACAGCACACCATCCATATGCCTGACATTGAGTAACTAGAATTCTCTCAGACTGGAAACAGGCTATGATTATTCCTGCTCGGCACAGCTTCACTGATGGGTCACCCACTGATCTGGTCCCCCCTTTTTCCCTGACCGAAAATAATGCATTACTGGTGCATCAATAGTCTTCATATGCCAATTCAATACCACTTTGTGCTGTTCTACAACCATTATCTATTGTTCATTATCAAGGCATCATACAACACTACCAACTTTCATAGTTGCCCTCTGTCTGGTGTGATACCATGCCATGCATATGCCCCTCCCTATTGCCACCAGAATTGGTCAAGAACTTACTTTGCAGCACAATAGCATCAAAGCTCGACGGTGTCAGACTTCAGTCAGCATGCTGTGACAGCTGCAGCAGCCAACCCAATTTCTCAAAACCCAGAGTGAAACTACAGATAAAAGCCCAGGTTCTGAGCAAGCTGTGGACTGCTCACACATGCCCATTTGCTTGTTTAATCTGACCACCAGTCCCCCTGTACTCCTCCTGTACTAACACTCCCAATGCACTACCACTCCTCCTGGTCCTGCCACTCCAGCCCCACCTACCTAGCCTCTGGATGCCTCCTCACCTCTTTCACGGCAACGCCACAGCTTAACAAGGCCAGCCAAGTAAATGTAAGATGGGTTGTGTCAGCCATCTGCCCTAACTCTTGGCATCACTGTTTGTTTGAGTGATAAATCCCTCTTTATATGGCCACCAGGTTTAGCACTGACCACTTGTCTTGCCTTTCTGTTGGCTGTCAGACATCACAGGAGGCCTGAGACATTGTTTCCAGGTTTTAGGTTTACTTTTTGACAAACTGTCTCTGAATTTCCTTCTATGACTTGTCATGCGTCTTTCTTTTCAGGCATTTGCTGCATGCTGGTCTTGTGCACCGGTACATTGCTTGATGAAACAGTGTTTGCAGTGAAGCCATGTCGCTGAGATAGTAGGAATCGTGACAAGGCAGTGAGAGTTTGCGGTTAAGCCTCTGAGGCCCCTATTCTCAACTTGGTGCAGTGAAGGTGCTAAACAGCACGATTCACAGCGCCAAAAGAGGACGCCCAGGCTCCACTAGTATTATTCTCAAATGGGCCTCGGGGTCCTCGTAGAGCACGATAGTGCTCTGTGTGGATTGCGCCTGATTTTTTGGTTCTAACGGGCGCAATTCAATCTCGGCAGCGTTTTTGTAAAATAACGACATATTCGTTATTTTACCAAAATGCTGCCAAGAACACAGATGAACACATTCCAATACACCAAAGTGAGCAGCTTCGACATTGCAGGATGTTGAAGCTGCTTGCTTTGTTGTAAATGAAAGTGTTCATATACACCTGAGTGTTGTATATGAACACTTTCATGTACACCAAAACAAGCAGCTTCAACGTTGCATTATGCAACGTTGAAGCTGCTAGGTTTGGTGTATATGAAAGTGTTCATATACAACTGTGTGTTGTATATGATCACTTTCATGTACACCAAAGCAAGCAGCTTCAATGTAAAACTGCTTGCTTTGGTGTACATGAAAGTGTCCATATAAAACACACGGGTGTATATGAACACTTTCATTTACATCAAACAAGGCTTCTTGTGGCACTCCTGCAGTTTAATGGCACCGAAAGGGTACCGTATATGTGCGCTACTTCAGCGCACATATTAAACTGGCGGAGTGCCACAAGAATAGGCTTCCAAAAAGCCAGTTTACGAAGGTGGCGGTTGCTAGGTTGGTTTCCAACCCATCCCAGCAACCGCCACATGTATTCCAAAATTGCTGCATTCCTTCCGACTTCGGAGGAATGCGCCACCTTCAGAACAGGTCCTAAGTACCGAAAAGGTCGTTAAGCCTTTTAACGTCCTTTTCGGTATTTAAACCACGATGAGAATAGGGCCTGACTATCAGAATCAAGTTGAAACATACTTTGTTACAAATACAAAAGACCCTGTTGTCTTGTTATACGTTTTTTCTTTCAAGCCAATTCATTACACCTCCTTCTGCTCTTGTTACAGGGTCTGCACTTAGGTTATCCCACTCTCTGCACTGTCCGCCTGCCTTCACATAACAAGACATGCCACCTGAGTTAGGGAAAACGCCCTAGTCTCATCATCATTTCCCCATCCATGGGTCTGGTTTCAACTCACCACTCAAATGGTTGGAATGGACAGTATCTCTTACTGCATGTTTTGTGACATCAATATCTGAAGTGATGTTGGAAGATCTGGTGCTGCTGGTGTTGCCGCCTTCACTTCCTAAATCGTTTGGGCCCCTCTTCGTTGCTGCTGCAGCCCACCTTTCCTCCCATACCTGGTATTTCTCTCCCTTTCTCATGTCACCCATTTCAACTCGCTACCGCAGTCACTCTGTAACCTTAAGTTCTTGCAATTTGCTGCCACACGGTACTGTTAGAAAATTTAAAACAGAGAGTCAAACCTCAAGAAAGTGTTCAATGTCAAGTTGGACATGGCGAGAAAAATTATAGCATGATCCAATTAGAGCCTGCACATGTGCTGGGAAATCGATTACATTCATATGTTGATGCTTTTAAACAACAATGATACATGTCCGATATATTGCACATAACACATGACATAATATCCCAAATGTGATCTTAAGGAATGCAGGGAAATGGCACAATATAGGTCAGACTACTTATATGCGTCATCAACGTTGCTAATGAGCATTGCTCCCCAGGCCTATAAAACAATCAAGATGTCTAAAAAGAATATGTCTACCAGACAAAAGGCATTGGGAGTGAGGGCATTTAACATCATTCGCTGTAATGCTTCTCCTCATCTCATGCAGTCCAGGAGCAACTGTTTATAACTACCCCTGTGAGCCCACGTATCCTGACCTGATCTGATCCCAGAGAAATCCCTTCTCCTTGCATCCCAGTACAGCCGTTCCATTGATAAAAGCGGAGAGGTGGACGCTAATCCACTTGGGTGACTTGGTGGGACCCTCGACTTCCATTGCCTCACAATGATTTTCTTCACCCTCACTGCATCCAACGTGCCAGGAATGTTTAATCCAATGGCAAGGAGACATGTCAGGGACATCCCCCAGGATCAGTGAAGGAAATCTAAGATGGACGTCTTTAACTTTATCTGGAACTTCACGCATAGTCTCCACCACAATCTCCCCAAATAGTTGCACCTTGACACAATCACATAGCATGGCCCCACCTTGTGCATTAATCCCCAGCAGTCTGCAGGAGTCGCTCCCTTTTTTATGGAGGCTGTCTGGAGTCCAATAAACTCTATTTAGAATGTTCAATTGGCAAGCGCTTAGACTGCATTCCAACCCCATCAGTTTAACATTTCCACAGCAACCTCCCCATGTGTCCTCATTCATGTCAAGGCTTTGGGACGTTGACCAGTGTGATTATGGAAATGCCTTATGGAGGGACAGGGCCTCCTAGCACACCTGCCTAACCTCTGGGATTAGCCCAGAGACTCAGGGTTTTCGCGCTCTTCTCCGGGACTCCAGGGAGGAGCCTGGAGTCTCCGGGCTTTTGCCTCAGGGCTGGAGCAGTGAACCTTGAAGCGGCTATGGTGGTACTTGTAAATTATAAATCTTGGGCCTCATTACGACTTTGGTGGCAGCCGGGCCGGTAATTACCACAACAGCTGTCGCTGGAGTCATGTATTTACCGGCGCTCGGAAATGGGCAATGGTTGCCCATTCCTGGGCGCCGGTAATTATTAGTCCCCATTCCCATTCGAGTCCCATTGGACTCAATGGGAATTGGGAAGCCGGATGCACCGGCACCATTCGTGAGTGGTTACGGTGCATCCGAAATAGTCTGCGAGCAGGTGCTATTCCGCCCACATAGGCACTCACTCTCAGACCTCATAGTTTGCCGGTCCGGTAACAACGGTACCGGCATGCTTACAGGTACCGTTGTTACCGGACTGGCAAGCTTATAATGAGGCCCCATGTCTGTTAACGTGATTTTATAATTGAGGGTTACTTTTATTTGTTCCTGCCAGGGAAGCGCTGATCAAGGGCTTGATAAAATGTCAAAGCGATGTCTCAGCAGGACTTCAAAGGCTGCAGGCATTTTTCACTCATTCTCTTTGTTGCTTTAAGTAACCCACTTGGCACTTCACATTGCAGGCTAATGCAGGCAAGTGGGTGGGAAAGGCCCATTTCTCTGTCAAGCCACAGCTCACTGGGATGGGCTGTTTAGCATTTAAAAGCCCCATAATCTGCATTTACGCTGAAGTAAATACCCCACTACCAGTGCATACTAGTCTGTGCCGAGCCTGCTTGGTTGACATAACACAGAAAGGAAACATGTATGCCTTTTCCTGAAACCAAACCTTTCATAAGAAAGAAGGCATAATCTTAGAGACTAAGTCCTCATCACGAGTTTGGCAGTAACCCTTAAATGCAGCGGTAATGCTATTACCGCTGCATTTAAGGGTCCGCCAAATCATGGGCTTGGCGGATTTTCCCCCAGCTCTGAGCTTGGGGCAAATCCGCTGTGATTTTGCCGATTTTCGGTGCTATTACCGCCGGCGGTAACACCGCCGGCAGTAATAGTGCCAAACATTCCCCATTAGGTCCAATGGGGAATGGGAAATTCCCAAATGGGCCCAATGGGGAATGGGGATTTACCGTTCAGCCAAACCCGTGATACGGCGCTAACAGTGCTGGGGATTTGGCGGTAGGGCTAATAGTGCCAGCGGTAATACCGCCAGGGTTAGCGCCCAACTCTTGATGAGGCCCTAAGTGGAGACAATCTGCATTTTCAAGCATATAGTGGTGTAATCGATGTCAGAAACACTTCAAGGGGTGCTTTACAAAATGTAGGACTAACATGGGTGTTTTAGTCTGAGAGTGGCACCACTGGCTTCAAACAAGAGAAACCAGAGAAGCCACCTCTACTATGCTGGCATCACAGTGCTCCGGGTAGTTGCACCCGCACCCAGGCTCGGACTGGCCTATAGTGCAACTGGACAATGGCTGACACAAAAATGCAAAATGACGGTGTGGGCCATTTTTGGGGGGGTCAAAGTTGGCCACATTTTTGGCCAGTGTGGGCCAGTTTGAGGAGTTACTTCACCATGCGGCTAGTAGTTTTGACCAGTGTTGCTGAATAAATATCTTTAAAATGCACAATTTGCATCACATTTTATCCAAAAACTCCCCCTTGAGAACTAATCAAACAGTGTTGCAAAAGGAATTAACTGCATTTGCAACTTTGGGACAGTTTTCCTTTGGTGCCCGAGACAATGTTATGCCCCAGTCTGACCTTGCATGCTCTTTTTGTTTTATTTATTTATTTATTGTTCACTTTTTAGGCACTTCTACAGGAAGCAAATACTGTTTTAAAGCACCCACAGGGCAACAGGGAGGGGACAGGGCATGATAGACAATGGAATTACAACAATCTTAAGTAACTAATGTACTCAATGTCTCCAACAAAATGTGTAAGAATGGTGTTCCACACCCATAGACTTTCAGCCTAAATTCAATTTGATAAGTTAAGGTCTTTAATGATGCAAACAAAAAGTACTTAGAAACATTATAAGAACATATTGTTATACAACAAAGAAAATGATCAGAGTAATGAATATTTTCAAGACTAATTCAAATAATTCCGGAAAATATTTCACATAATATTTTCTTAAATGTATTTAAAAAGCTCAGACAAAACTGTAAGTCAAAATCTCTCAAAAGGTATCATACTGGAAGTTTCTTGAGATGCAAATCAAAGTAGATTGTTTTTATCTGTTCAGGAGGATCATTATCGATATTCCAATGCATTTTGGATCAAACCTGACCCTTCTTATTTTATTTATTCATTGGGTATTTATAATGTGCCTAAACACCAAGGTGTTTCAAGGCACAACAAGACAAGAGGTACGCGGGGGGGGGGGGCAAGGATGAAGAAAAGCAAACCGGTCTTACTAGGCCTTGTGTCATTCGGATCGTGCAAGTGCAGTAATAAGAAGTGCGAGGGAGAGGCGAGGGGGGTGCTGGTCAGGACGGAACGAGCCCATGGGTTGTGCGAGTGCCAAGGGAAGGCCAGGTCGACAAGTGCCAGGGGAATGCAGAGAGTGCAGGGGAAATAAGGTCAATGTGCTAAGTGCAAGGGATGGGGCTGGAAGGGCTCAATGGGGTGCCGGCACAGCCAGGCTAGTAAAGGGGGGAGGGAGCCCGGGAGGCCAAGTGCAGGTTAGGGGTGGGTGGGTCAGGGGAGACCAAGTGCAGGGGTAGACTGGTCAAGGAGGGCCTGGTGCCCTGTAAGCATCGGAAGGAACCAGGCATCCAGTCAATAGAGGCAGAGGGGGGGGCATTAGCTGGGGAGGAGAATAGGGGAGGAGGAACAGAAAAGGGGGGTCTTGAGAAGCTTACAGAACTTAAGGATATCCGGCTCAAGTCCGAAAGAGGCAGGGAAGCCATTCCAGAGGAAGGCACCTACAGATCTTCAGTAGATCTGACACCCTAACAATCAAAAAAGATGTAAAACAACATTGTTAATCGATCATGGTATAACTACAAACATGTAAAAAAGTAACTAAAAATATACTTAATTGATTTTAAACACTTAGCTCAATATCTTATCATTCCAAATATACCAAATCATGAATCCATTGGTATCATTTAGGATACAGAATTAGCACTGGGGCGGGGAAGCCAACTAATCAGGTTGCTCGGATGAAAGGTTGAATCCTACATTCCAAGGATGCATTCTGAGTAGTCTGAAGGTTGCTCCCCCACCCACCATCTTACCCCACCCTTTCCTCCGGTCCATGTTTCCCTCCCCGTACCTCTACCCCACTTACCTGATTTCTTCTGGCGGTGGCAGCAGTTGTGTCGCTGCCGCTCCAGTCTTCTGGGCCGCCCTGGAAATGGAAGAGGGGCTCCATATGGAGCCCCGCCTTCCAGCTCCATTTCAGCCATCTTAGGTAAGTATTGTATTTAAATGAACGGGACATCACAAGGTGTCCCTTTCATTCAAACAAAATACATTGCTGTCATCACCACAGGTTTCCGGATTAAAAACCTGGGGTGCTAATAACAATAATACCTGATCCAGCCCACTGGATCGGGTGGTTATGGCACTGTGGCCCATCGTTAAGTCCCTCACACTATAACTTGGGCCCAGGGCTGTTAACACCCAAACCAGCCCACTTGATCAGGTATTATTGCTATATTCAAAACACAGTTCTCTTTCAAAGTTGTGGACCTTAACAAAAGTTAAGGGAACTAAATAGACGCTATTTCAGTTTAAAAACTTTAAAGAAATCTATAGGCATACAGATAATATACCTGATTTCTTATTATGAATCAAATGCTATGAAAAGAGACAAGAAATGTTATAGACCTGGTTATAAAATCTTCTGTCAAATACAAATGACTGTACCCACGTGTAGCTGACAAAAAATTAGAAAATGCTACTTGTTAACTAGATAAACTAATATAGATACCAATGGCAAACAGGTATCTACCATTTAAAAACATGTGTGTGCATCTCTACAAGAGTAACTGGATATGGTAACATACCATTATGATGATTTAACCAAATGTCCCTCAAAAAAGGAACCATAGGATTCTAAAATCCTTAATATGTGTATGAAAAGAAAAGCATTAGTAGTGATGACAAATCATATTTGCTCATGTATTTTGGAGTTGACAGAAAGACCATAAAAATAATTCATAACGAAAATGTTATCAAACTAATTGTCAACTTCTGGTGAAACTCCATTAACAAATTCCTTGAGACTGTTCTCAAAAAAGGAACATAACCTAAAATAACCTGACATGTTCTTAGAGGAAAAATGTGGTGGACATTGTATGATGTTTTCATGATTCCAATATGCATAAGATAACTTAAACATTAACACATTCTTTTAGGACTTGAGCCTCATTACAAGTTGGCTGGTGCGGTATAAACATGCCGTTATTAACCTTTACAGGCATGTTACTGCATCAGCCAACTACGAGTTTGCCGGTGAGGTTGCCAGAATGACCTCCAGCTTTAGAGGTCATTCCACCACCTTACTTGCAAAAAATCACTGGCATTACAGGTGCCGGTAATACTAGCACCTGCTTGCGACTGCTTGGAATGGGTAATTACACCATCACCCGGCAGTCAAAATCCAGTGGACATACCACCAGACCGAGTGCTGGTAACGGTAATACAGTTTGTCGGAATCCTGGCAGATTTACCGCCAGGATACCGGCAAACTTGTATTGAGCGGTTAAGAGTAACACATTTCAAAATCTGGCTGAAATAATACATATATCTAGGCAATAATATATAGTATGAAATCCAAGATGGCAGACCAGCCATTTAAAAGTTTGATCTGCCTCCCCAGACAATGGTTGAATACAGGTGAACCTATTTCCCTTAGCCAATCACCTCCCCTCACCAATTTGCCATCATAGGTTCAGGTCCTCACAACAAATCCAGTCCAGGGTAAAGGTGGAGAAGGAGTCAGAAAGAGCAATTTAGAAGGAGATTTGTCAACACCATAAGGCGGTGGAAAAAGGAATTGAGAAGGATACTTCCAACATCAGAAGGAGGTGGAAGGAGAAACTGAAATTGTTTGATAAGAAGGAATAAAGGAGGAACGTTTAGAAAGAGGAATTCAGGAGGAGGTTATGCAATATCAGAAATAGCTGAGAGCAAATGGGTGGTTAATGCACTTCAGGAGGAGGCAGAGGAAAGTAAGGAGAAGGTTGGTGGACATCAAGAGGAAGTTGAAGAGACAAGGTCAAAGAAGGTTGGCCAAAATCAGGGCTGACTGACAGAAAGGAAAGTTTGAGCAGGCCAATTGGCACTAAGGGACAGTGTAAGTGAAAGACTCCAATCCAAAGAGCTAAAACCTGTGTTGGACAGAAGCATGAGTACACGTAATAGTGTTGAGCAGGGCCAGTAAATGAATAGAGAGACATCTAAGAGGGGAGCCTCTCAAAGTCAGAAATGCTTACCTTTCACTCCAGAAGAAGCTCTTCCAGATTCCCCAGAGTTTGAAAGCAACACCCTTCCCACTTAGAAAATATTTGAGCACCAAAGATAAAACCAGTATCTAAAGCAAGAGGGGTGGAGAGAGAAAAGAAAAGGTGGAGGCAACCGATTTGCCAAAATGGACTAGGGGACCAAAGACAGAGAATAGCAGAGAGAAGAGCAAGCACCCCTTGAGCCCAACAGACATGTGAAAGGAAAAGGATGCAGGAAACCCTCAATCCGGAAACTGAGAAGGAAAGAGGTGAGATGGGATCCAGAACCTTGAGGTCCAAGACGGGGGAAAATTAGAAGGTTTCAAGAAACCCTAAAACCTAACGTAAACCAACCAAGAGGGCTTTGTAATCTGAGCAGGGAAAGGGGAAAATGCTCCCCCTCTTCATACCCCAATTCAGGGAAACTTCAGGTTCTCTTAAACCCTAATGTCTTCAGTTGGATATCTTTACCATATTTTGGCTACTGTTGAAAACCTTTCTTAACTCCCTTAATTGAGAGTTTCTTTTCTCAGTTATATGTTCTTTATCTGGTGTCCGATCCGTGTCTCCCTCTGACATATCCCTCATAAATCTTAAAAGCGGTTCTCAATATAACTGAAAATTAAGTTGATAGCTTTGTTTCCCCAAGCCGGTCAGACATAGTTCAAACATCGACAACATGCAATGCATCATCGTCAAAACTATGATGCTCCATCTAGCTAGCCTTGAGAAATCATAAGCGAGATGAATAAAAAGGTGTTCTATAAAGCTACTCAACCAATGTAGGACCGTGTGGCTAACAAGCGACACAGATACACAATGTTTGGTTTTCGCTTTTTTTATTACGGCAACTGCTTTCGACTGTCTATAAATTATTGTATGGGTTCAAAACCAGACAATACCAGCTCTTCCTAGGCTAATAAAATAGGACACATTATTACTGAGTAAAAGTCTTAATACCAAAAACTTGTAATATGCTGTGCCACATCAGCGTCACCTTATTATTCAGTGACGAACCACAGCAAGCTTGCATATGGAATTATGGCTGATCAGTTTCAACAACACATTCCCAACCTGTCATCCCAGCGGTGTGTTAATTGCTAAAATTAACATTTTTTCCCAACACGGCTAATCTCTGCACTTTACGCCTATCTGCCCGCGCATGGAAGCCTAGAGTACGCCGGGCTCAGACAGAAGAGCTACTTGCAAATGGCGCAACCAAATCACCGGCGTGACTCGACAGCTCGGGGGCAGGGAACTGATCGCATTTTGCATTTCAAGGTTAAACACAGGATTTAGCTTCATAGAAAATTAATTTTGTAAGGGAAAAATCATATCCCCTCTGTAATTAGACACAGTCTTTAAGCTGTCATCATTAAAGGATCACATGCTTTTCTCTGTGAATATTAATAAGAACAATTGCCTTTTTTATACCATCTTTTTTTCCACGACTAATGAAATTGATTTTATCAATTACAAACGTGTCCCTTAAGATCGGTGCTTCTGGAATCTAGTTTTTCAGGCTGCGACCCAAGTGTCATATTGCATGTTAGGACCAAATAATACTTTTGTTTCATCTAGCAGCAAGTAGATCAAATAAGCATCAGTTATCTACTGAGAATAATGTTGTCAGCCCTACTCATCAAGGGTAAGTACACCAAGAAGTACATGATTTTTTTTCACCCAAAGCATTTCACAAAAAATTGGTTTGGACATCATATTTACAAAAAAAACAATAATAATACAAGTAACATGTATCCGCCTTGGAAGGATTGCAATGTATTAGGAAAAAACACGGTTCTGGGTGCTAGGAGTTGGGATCATTCTGGGATCAGGTCAAAAAGTGTCACGGGTATTATGTCAATCTGTGCCTTAAAAAAGCTACGTTAGAAAATAAAGTTGTCTTTCGCTCCTCCAAAGATAACTTAAGGTATACCCAATCCTTAAGAGAAGCAGTATTCCAAAGATGCACCAGACACTCAAGGGTTGTGACATTCAATAAATACGTCAAGAATTGTAAGTGAGATATGAATGGACATTTATTAGATGATCATAATTGTCCAGGAGAGGTAGTCAAAAAATGAACTGTTCAAAGTCTGAACTTTCAGATAACATGACTACATGGCATCCTTTAGTAGGTCACTAATTGTGGTCAACATCCTCTTTGCAGAAATCATCTTCACTCTCAGAGTCTGCTAAGTTTGGTAAAGTGTGAAAATCAATATCACATAGTTCATTGTTTCCTTAACACGCTCACACATGTCTGTGCATGACAGGTTTCTTGTTAACACTCTACACAGTAGACTGCACATGTTCTTCATCTTATCAACTGCAGAATGGAGTCTGGAGCACATGGCCTTTCACAGAGAATGGGAGCTACTCTCCTTCCCCCATGTTCCATCCATATCCAATGGTAGTTGGAATTGCTGGCCGTGATCGGTCATCTTATTTACAGATCATGACCTGTCATTTGACGCTCTTCATTTCAGGTACAGAAGCTCTTCTTATAGATGTCTGTCAACCTTTCCCAGATTATTTCTTAGAAAACATAGTCCAGCACAAGTCTGCAAGTTTAGTTATGTTTCCAGTCAATCCAGTACCTGTTCTTGAATGTTTCTTGTATGCTAAGTAAATTAATTGCAAAAAGGGTGTCTTCGGTGGCTGCAGTGAATGCACTCCAGTATGAAATGTTGCCTTTCCTTGACAAAGTACCTGTGCAGTCAGATCCAGACATGGCGAAAAAGGCAGGTAATGTCAAAGCCTTCTAGGAGTCTATTAATAAGAATACCTCTGCACATAAAATAATAGGTTTTGAACTTTGTGCAAAGTAAGATTCAGGGACTGGGTGGGAGGGTGGTTGATGACATTTTTTATGGCAAGAATGAAAACATCTCTGTCCTGTGCAAATACATAGGGCCAGATTCCTTATCACGCTGCATCTGTCCACAGAACAATCACCAACAATGCACCTGGTGCAGCAATGCATAAAAAGTCAGCAGAACAATTACCAATAAAATGCACTCAGTGCAGCGATGGATAAAGTGTGTTGCAACATATTGGAGCAGATATTGGCACATCTAACGCATGCGCACATTGCTGCTGCATGTGTCAGATGCACTCAAAGGAAGCAAATAGACCAACGTGCATGGCGTCGCATTAAAAAGGTGTCAAACGCGTCAGATGCATCAAACGATGGTGCAGCTCTTAAACACAGGAATCAACCTCCTAACAGCAACCATCCAACACTGTGGAGGCCTACACACACATCCAGAAGCATCCAGAGTGTGGAGATGGCAATCAATAAAAAAGATGGAAGGAAAGCGTAGATTGGGCTGATAGGTGCCGTCCCCAATCAAAAGCCACTCTCACCACACCCATGAGGGATGGTAGTATTTTGCTTCTCTCATGGACGTGGTGGCTGCGCTGTAAATGTGCAGTGGGAAGCGTTCTAATGAGCCATCTCAGCTGCATATGTGCTCTGCAGTTTGGGCCCATGTGAGGGAGAAAGGCTCTTCAAACCGGGCTCAAATGGATACCTGGCTGTATGCAAATTAAAATGCTCCCCAAAGCATATTTAAAACTTGGCCCCACACCTTACCTTGTCTCTGCGACAGACTGGGGGGGGGACATGTACTAATCCCATCTCAGTCTGTGTTACAGATAAACCAGGAGGTGTGGTCAAATCAGTGAGGCTAGAATGATGTCACTAGCTGATGAAGACATAAGGTGGGATCTTCAGTCCCACCCTCAAAGCTCCTTCAGCTTCTTGCATTGTTTTGAGGATTTCCAGATGAAAGAACAACAACGGTCCACCCAGCAGCCACGTTCCACCACAGAAGGTCAGCAAATCTGAAGATGAGGAAGGATGAAAAAATCAAGCTTGCCTGAGAGAGCAGACGAGTGCGGTCAGGGAGCCATTTTCTCAATTGCCAACAAAGTCGCTCTCGTTGGGAGGAACTTTAGACGAACCCAGATCCTGCCAACCTTCAAGACTAACTGGCTGCTGTGCCCTGTAACTGTTGTTCCTTTGACCGGCAGTCCTGGGTCATGCACCCCCAGCTACCACCACCATTTCTAAACCTTTGAAGTGAGCGATGGCCGTTGAGGGCAGTCATCGTTGTGTGGGGGGTTGTTGCAAGGGCTTGTGATGGGCGTTTATAGCCCTGCAGTGTTAAGGACAACTGAAGTGGCAGTCACACACTTTTGAAAAACACATGAATGCAGCAGGATAAATGTACATCACAAACCCATAGGCGCAAAGCTATATGTATCTTGACACATACACACAGCCATGGACACTGTCTGACATGCACCCAACTATAGACACACGTATTGTATTATATTGTAGTTGTCATTTATTTAGCGCCTTCTCCCATTTGTATGGTCTCATCATGCTTTGTGGTATGATCGCCCTCAGGAACCGAAGTCGAGGTATGGGAACATTCTCCGTAAAAGGCTTAAAGTGAGTGTGTGCCTTTAGCTATGGATATAGATTAGGTGGCTGTCTAGGCTCCAGCAAGCAATGCAAGTGGACAGACATTTGGACGGGTGCTGAGGGAGGTAAAGACAGAGCACTAGTGCAAGAGAATCGATGTGTGCCAAGCTAGACCGAAAACCTTTCAGAATTTGTCGATGTATTCTAATGGAAGAGATGTTGAGGCAAGCCTGGTGTAAGGGCAAAGCCATTAATTGGCCAGCTAGACCGAATTTGTTGTATCATGGCTATATTCTCGAGTGTGTGGATGGATAGCCACGCCTGAGGCAGACGTCCACCGAAGTGGCATGTTTATACATACCTTAAGCTCAGATGGAGCTTATATTTGATCCCGTTCTGTGATCTGGTCGTCTAAGTGACGAAGACATGCTACCTTCATGTGCTGATTCTAGACGCTATAGACGGGTTATCCTAAGCGCAAATAGCCCAGCTATCTTATACCGTCTTCTTAGCGTGGAAGCCAGGCTGCCATAGGGTCTAGAGTCATAGGATTTTCTTGCACAAAAGACAGGCTACCCTTATAGTCTTACTCGATTTCTTCTAAGTTCCATAATAGGCTAACATCGGGCCTCTTCTAGTGCAGTATCCGGGATACCTGCATATATCATTATGAGTTACAGTGGCTGTCTTATAGATCTTCTAATTGCAAAGGATAGATTACCACCATATCTTCTCGTACAATGGATGGGATAAACATAAGGTGCAACCAAAGCGTCCACTCCCAGATCTATCTGGGTGCAGCACCTAGCTCACCCCTCAATCCGTCTAACCTTCACAGATCTAAGTGAAGTATTTGTGCTAACAATCCCATTCTCTTCTAGAGCCGTACCTGTGCAGGTCTCTACATTTCTTAAGGTGCAGGTGACTTTCAAATAGTTGGTGCTAAGGTCATCTGTAAGGCTGCGTTATCTGTAGATTTTAACAGGGCATGCTGGCTTAATACATCTTGTAGCTGTAATAGACAGGTTGTCGAACATGAGCTTGTGAATCCCAATTTCAAGAAAATACTAACCACTTCTCCGCAATCCCCTTTGATCTTTGGCATGAGAAGGTCTACCAGTATGGGTCCTCGAGGTGTGCAGCCAAGGTGGGGTGTAAGGGTGGGAACCCAATGCATATTTCATGCCCTGAGTGGCTATCCTTATACTTTGCCTTGGTAGCATTCCGGCTACCATCCCACTGTCAAGAGTTGCATACATATAGCCTGAGCGCACCAGTCAGAGCGAAGAAGGCCTGGAGGGCAGAAGTGTGGTTGTGTGCAATGAGTGGTCTGTGGGTTGAGTGAGCAGGGCGAGGCACTGCGACAGCGCCCCGCATCCCCCTGTGGGTTTATGTATAAGATGGTTGTCGGTGTTTTGATGTGTGTAGGGTGGTCCAGCGCGACAACTGCTGGCATCCGCTGAAAATGTGATTTGTTGGTGTTTCGATGAGAGTGAGGCTGGTGCTTACGAATGAGGCTGTGGTGATGGTAATAGGGTGGGGAAGAGGGTTTCAGGTTGTCGTAGGGAATAGACAAGTTTTGAGAATTGTTGTGAAAGAGAGGCAGTTATAAATGCGGCAGATGTGGAGACTAAGCGAGTACCAGATGGCAGGGGCTTGGATGGAGAAAGAGGATCCTCCCACACCAGTGGAGTTGTAATGGGGGATAATGAGAAGAAGAAGAGCAGAACCAGATCTGAGGTTCCTGTTGTGTTGATAGCGTACAAGTTTATCCTGGATGCAATGTGGGTGCGATGTTGCAGAGGGCACAGTGAGTGATGCACATGGCTTTAAAGGTAGTCTGTCGACCAATAGGGAGCCAGTGTAGGACTCTGAGTGTGGGCCTAATATATTCTCTAGTTGAGAGGCCAAAGAGGAGACGGGCAGCAGCGTTTTGAATTCTTTGGAGTTTCCTGAGCTGTAATGCCGGAGCACCTAGGTAAAGGGAGTTTGCATAGTCTATGTGGGAGAGGATGAAGGCAAGGATAGCAGAGATTTCGTGTGGTTAGGTGAGGTATGGGAAGATTCGTCTGGGCATGCGTAGGTGGAAGAAGCAGGTTCTGGACACAGAGTTGGTATGTTGGGAGAGGTATGGGTTAGAGTCCAATGTGCATACAAGGTTTTTTACAGAAGTGGATGAAGCCGGGGGAAGGGGGTGGTAGGGCGTGTGGCCAGGGGATAGGTTGGGGAAGAAGAGCGGATTTGCTGCATACTAGGATTTCCGGTTTGCCGTGGTTGAGAAGGAGGTGGTTGATTGTCATCCAGTGGAAGATATGGGAAAGGCAGGAGGAGAGATCAGGGCCGGCGGAGGCTGGCGATTTAGGGTCTTGAGGATAATCTGGGTGTGGTCTGCATAGTTGTAGCATTTGAGGTTATGAGATTGGATGAGTGCAGGTATCAGAACTATTTTAGAAAAGATGCCCGGTGTCTATATAGGGGGGCCGGGTTGAGCAACCTGATGTCCTGAATTCTTTGATGATTCTGTGTATGAATCTTCAAAGGGAGTTAAGGATTCAGTGCATGAAAAGTTGTAAGGCAACTTGGAAGTGGACGGTTGAAACACAATGATGAAGACTGGTTAAAGAGAGAGAAAAGAGATCGGGTAGTTGGTAAGAAAACTTGGGAGAAGAGGTAATATGAGAAAAGATTGAGAGACAATAAAAAATAGCCAAAAACCCAAAGAGAGAGTGAAAGAGGGTGGTAGGCCGTCTCACCCTTTTCCACTCATTTTCAAAATCCCCCAAGAGACGGAGCACAACTGTAACTAGGGGCAAAGCAGAACATGGAACTAAAGTGTGAGTAAAAAAAGAGGGGTGGGATGTGTGGAAAAAGGCATTCAACAGCTTTGTCACAGCAGCCGTTGACCCTTTGCTCACACCTTGAATAGTTGGAAATCACTGCTCAAAAGGACTTTGCAGGTTTGTCTCTCCAGCTGTTTTGGTCTACAACTCCCATCAGCACAGCCATGGGAGTCGTAGTCCAAGACGTCGGGAGAGCTTCATGTTGCAGACCGCATTCTAGTGAGAGAAATGAAATGATGTATGGCACCATCTTCATTGCCAGGACACCTCGCCGTACTGTCCTTCCGAAATTAAGTTGAGTGAAATGTGTGTGTTGGGTCGGCATGGGTTAATTCCATCCCTCCTGCCACTGTCAATGCCCCTCCCTCCTTCTTCTCATTTCGCCTTCCATCTTTCCTCCCCTCTCTGACTGTCCGAGACAGCGTCCAGGCCTTTCAAATGAAAGGGGCCTCGGCGGGTCAGGGGGAGCTCGAAGGGGGCAGCATGGAGTTCACGCAATTTAACCGTATTCGCAAGTCGTGGACAGAACACCCCGACACGCCCACACGCAAAGCACAAACAGCCAGATCAGCTACCTTTGCACGCTCCCCCAGACATGAAATACCCGCACCCTTCAAACAGTACGTAGGGTCCCCCGCAAGCAGACCTGCATCTCGGGGACCCTGCGCAGTGTCCTCCGTAACTGTTCTCGGCACCACGACAACCTGGTATGAAAAATTGTAACTCAGTCTAAACTCAGAAAATCTGCGTGCAAACCCCTGTAAACCATTCCTGCACCCCGCTACACTGCTTAAGCTCACCATTAAGTTACATCGGGACCCCGGTTGAGTACACACACCGGGAAATCCGACATGCAGACCCACCTCCACACTGCAAATCCTATACACAAGTGTACAGTGTACTTACGCCTGCCTTCGCTGGCAGATCGTATGAAGGACTAGCGTGGCAATTTTCACGGCCAAGAGGTTGCGTGATTGAACCCATGAATACGTCTCGTGCTGCTCAATTTTGGGCATGCGAGGGACTGCCAAAAGGCTGTGCCTCGGAACGCCCCCTTTTTCACATGTTCTTCCCCATTTTTGGTGTTTTTCCCCTTACCAGCCCTCTGCGTAAGCCATGCCTACAATCTGCGTGGAGTCTCGCGCAAGGCCCTCGATGGCTCACGCAGACATGCCGAGCCAGTGTGAACTCCACGCAAGTCCAGGAAAAGTACAGCGCATTCGATTCCATGAATCGACAAAAGCGGATTTGTGTGCAGATGCACGTGCAAGTACCCTATTTTATGCACAAATAATTCCATGAATCGGGCCTTTAGTGTTTAATTAAGCTCCCTGCTGGCTGGCCGTCTCATGAGAATCAGCATCTATTAACCTTTTCTTTGTTGCCATTTTAATGCATGCACCACACAGACTGTTTTTGCACTAAGCAGTGGGCTCCCATCCATCATGTTGAAATGGGCCCCAACACCTCTTCAGCCTGGCCTTCTGACGGTATCCCTGAACTCAGCCATTTCGTCTAACTTTCATAATCCTCTTTGTTCGTCTTTCTTTCCATATCTTGCTCTCCCTACTACCTCACCTTCACTCTCTTTCTTTCTCACTAATTTGCAGTGACGGGTTGCAGTTGCATGTCCAAGTACCTAATTAATATACCTCCTTAAAAACGAATTACACAAATGAGAGCATATTCTATCGCAGATGCATTCCTCCGCGAGCAGCGAGTAGTGAATAATCTGCGGACGGTAATTGCTCCTGGAGGCCGAGCTACTCTGATAGAAGCAATCAATGGCTCACTGTAACACACAATGGACCTTGTAGCGAGTAGGCCGGTCCGGTAAAAAGGTGTAGATATTCATAAATACTGGCACTTTACTGGAACGGCCGACTCCGGATTTGCTGGTGGAGCACCTGGGTTACCTCCAGATGAGCAGGCGGTAAACCAGGCGCCCTACCTGCAGAAAATGCCTCTAATACCGCTGGCAAATCCCCTTGTGGAGTCCTCTGGGACTCCGTGAATGGGGATTTACACCATCACCCATAATCCGGCGGCAATGACGGCGACTGGGTGTCGGAAACGGTATCTACATTTGCCGGTATCCTGGCGTCTCTACTGCCGGGATACTGGCAAACTCAGAATGAATGCGCCTTTCGGGCAACCACAAGCAATGGCATTCGCTGACGTTTCACACAGAGCAGCAGATGTTGGTTTGGGACTAGCCTAGGGTAATCAGGGTCAATGGGTGGGCCTTTGCGCGGAGCAGATATGTCCAGACAGTGGTCAGGAAATCTCAATTCGATAAAAAAGAAGAGAACATATGTATGAAGAGTTACACTAAGGAAGCAATATTAATGAGCATTATACATTCTTAACTCATCAGGCCTCATTACGAGCCCGGCGGTAACGCCGCCGGTGCTACTGGCGGGTTGCCGCTGGACTCGTAATATTTTACTGGTGCCTGATTTTCCGATGCCACCGGGACATTACAATTCAGGTGCCGGGAGACGGAAGCACCTGCACCATTGCTAATGGTGCCGGTGCTTCCGTCAAGAGTCTGCCTACTGTGGCTGCTGTGCCCGTAATGGTAAGACCTGTCAGGCGCAGTGGCCCCCGCAGGCAAACTTGTAATTTACCGGTCCCCTCGTAATGAGGCCCATCGTCGTCACAGTTTTAGACGTTCCGAAAGCATGTCTTGCTCTGGAAAACAGTCAACAGCGTTTGCTCACAAACTTGTTTTAGTCCTTTACCTTAAGCAAACACAACATCTGACCCCATAACCAAAATCCTTTTCATGCTTGCCTTTGATTCAGAGTATAGGCGCCACGTGCATTGGGGAAAAGGTGGGCAACTGCCCCCGTTGCTCTTAAGCACCGGGGGCAGGAATGTCCTTTTGCCCCCGTGGAGAAACTGAGAGCAGATCCAGCCCTAGGCATTCAAAGTGCGTCCTGTAGCCCACGTCCCTACAGGGACGAGCTGCAACGTGTATATGTTGTGAGAGATCTTAGCATTTTCGATGGGCCTGCTGCTTTCAGGCAAGGGGCTCTTTTCTTTCTGGTCTAGTGTGTAACTATGCAATCACCCCCCCCCCCCCCCACACCTCCTAACCCACTGTTGGACCGCCTCACGAATGCTTGCCTACTTTCATCAATCTCGAGTCCTTTTGCAGAACCGTAGAAGTAGCAACTATTTATAAGTCAAGGGTTGTTTAAGTAGCCATTGTTTTGGACAAGACATTAATGTTTAGGGGATAAGAACTGCAAATGGTAACTTTCTTAAAGCAAACACGACGGATCAGTTAGTTGCCCAAATATATGTCTTCTTCCAATACAATTAAAATTGTCCGATTTTTTTTTACATTGGCTGTTATTTTCATGTGATTTTTATTTGTGACACGGAAACGCGTTTTTGTAACATGCCACATTATCCTCACATAGTATATGAAGCATGCCTTTGTCAGACGATTGAGAACGAGGATACCTGCTGGCACGTTATCCTTTGTGAGTTTCTAAGTCTTGAAAGTACATTTACAAAACCCACAAGTAATGTTTTTAGCTTTCTGCGGAATTGGATTTTGGTATTTGTAGTCTTCCGTTAAAGATGTATTTGTATTTGTTTTATTTGTATAGCACAGCCAGGCCCGAAGGCAACCAGGCGCGTGTCTTGAACAGTAGGTTACATACATACAGTTAGAATTACAGGAATGTCACATAGTTAGACGAGTGGTTACATTTAGGCAGTTAACGTATCAAATAATTTATACAGAAGTGCAATATCAATCTGATCAGTACTAGATCCTATGGTTCCCATAGTCATGTTGGGAGTCAGGTTGTAGGGAAAATAACACAGCAATCATATTTTTTGCTTAACATATTTCACATGGATGCATAAGGGTACCTTAAGATTTGAGTACGTTTCTAGTCCTACTTCTAAAACAGTATAGTTGAAAGCAGACATGGGAGTGGCCAGGGGAAAGGAGGACAGGGCAAGAGAGCTGTGGTGATTTGCCAGGAATGGGGGCGAATATGCTGCTGTCCTGGAAATTGGAGCGGTTGCACTGCCTGGTCCTGGCCCCGTGTCGATGTTGTTTACAGTTGAAGACCTGCCAAATCTTAATCTCGCTGCCTCAAGACCTCTCTGGTGTGGAGGTTGCTCTTCAAGCCATAAGGCAACCTTGCAGTAGTGGCACTTGCCTTTTCTACCTCAGGCCTAATCTCTGCCTTGACATCCTTGGAACCTGCAGGACAGCAGAAGTCTGTAGCTCTCCTTATATTTTGAAACTAATCCAAGCATTGCTTCCAGATTCATTTCTTTGAACAGGCAAAACAATCCTCATATTTAGTTTCAAATTAAAAGCATATTTCTTGTTTGGACAAACATAGGAAAGCAAAAAGGTTGAGTAAGAGCTAGGACTAGTACATCTGTATATGAATATATAATATGAAAAATTCAACCACACACTCTAGTATACAAAAGTCAGGTAGACTGTACACTGAAGCATTACATAAAGACAGTTGTTTGACATTTTTTGTAAGTAATCAAGAAAACCAATTTTGGACTTTTCACAGTGTTCAATACATCAGGATGATTTATGGGCTATGACCGAATACATAGCTCATATCGAGGCTTGTCCACCTGACTTTTGTATACTAGACTGTGTGGTCGAATTTTCTATATACAGATGTACTTGTCCTGTTTTTTATGCATTTGTCACCACCATGTTTTTCTTACTAGAATAAATTAGTTTTTATCCTCACCCTGTGCCCTACTAGAGTAATCTAATGTTGCTACACTAGGTTCTAGAATAATGTCACACTCCGCTGGGAGAGGTAGCTCTGACTCAACCTTTTTGCTTTCCTATTATTGTTACACCCTCATGAGTCAGGCCCTGCGTTACCAAAAAAGAGGGTACCACAGCCTTTCTGTTGTTTTTTTTTTTACTATTTAGGACAACCAATTGCTTGTTTGGACAAACGCAATCACATTTGTTTGCATTCCACAATCAGATCTAATCAAAGCTTCAAAAAGATCTACCATCTAGAGCTGGGAAATACATGTTCTAGAACCTGAGTTGACAACTGGCCTCAAATCCCAGCTTCACCACTTAAGCAAAGTGTGTGCTCTCAGGCGAATCGTTTTATCCATCTCAGTGAGGATCATCTGCTAAAATTAGAAGTCCCTAAAACTGATGGAGCCCACATTGTCTCTGCTAATCCAAGAAACACCACACTCATGATATTGCCACTTATGTCTGTATATGTTAGAATTCTAGTAGGGCTGTCTCTGGTTTTCGTGATAGCCTACTATGCTACAAAACAATGTACCTGTATACTACTTTAGACACCTGAAAAACTAATCACATACTTGAACTAACTACTTTAAGGTGTTTACAATTATTTGTTGCAAATCAGGATACTTTTAAAGCACTAGGGTTAAGGATTTAGTGTGTGCACAACGAAAGAAAAAATATCACCCCCGGACCAAAAATCAAAAGTCGCCACCCATGATTCAGGTGCCATTCTGGAAGTTGGGCTCTGCACTGTATCTAGTTGAGAGCGTCATGTATTAGTTTGAGCTACTAGGTGGTGCTTTAGCCAAAACTGTTGGACTAGAGAACAGCTGGGGAGAATTGGCATGTGAGGAAGGACACAAAGCTTGTAGGTGTTGTTTGGTTATTCACCCACCCATTGACTGCCCAAGGGCATGCTACTTACTATTACCATTCCCACCCACCTCCTGCCACTCCCAGGCAAAAA
Source organism: Ambystoma mexicanum (assembly GCF_040938575.1). Classification (NCBI taxonomy): domain Eukaryota; kingdom Metazoa; phylum Chordata; class Amphibia; order Caudata; family Ambystomatidae; genus Ambystoma; species Ambystoma mexicanum. The sequence continues at coordinate 1,329,709,933 of NC_090923.1, forward strand.
CACATCCCCCTGGGATCCATTTGAGCTAGCAAGCCTTACCATCACAGTCCGTGCTAGAAGGGCCTGGCAGTATTTTTTCAAAGCAGTCTTTTGAGACTTAATGACTTAATTGGAACTGTAATCACGCTACAGGTGCAATACAAATGTTTTAACCAGGTCTGCCTTCAGCCACTCGATTTATAAGCACTATGCATGTCCTTTACTGAAGTCCTGTTGAGAACACACATTGATAAAACCGACCTGTATGAATTGTATATAAGTATTAGGCGTTTGTCAGGCACTTCTATATTATGCCCAGTTACTTGCACAATTGTGTAGCTACTACCATTGATGGCCAGTTAATACCACTATGCCAGGGCCTGGCAAATGCCTTTCCCAAGCCTAAAAAAAGCCCAAACTGTTGGCATAAGCCACATTGTGTTCTAACTTAACAATGGGTCTGTCAACCCAATGGCTCTTTGCAATCCTGCAAAGGATTTTCCAGTGTCTGATGGCCCACCCAACTTTAGAAGGCCCAATGCCCTAGGGGTGGTGGTGCCGGGTTTGTCACAGAAGAAAACTCCCAAAGACTGTAGGTGAGATTGTGTGTTCCCCACCGGAGCAGCAGAGCCTAATGGTGAGGGGGGAGGATGGCAGCAGTTTTTATGTTCAGTTTGGTTCACAGGAAGTGGCTCACTCAAACGCAATCCCTCAGCTATTTTCTTGCATAATACAAACCTTTCAATGAGAAGCCTTCAAGTCATGTATTGCTCCCTCAGCCTGTGATAGGGGAACACACAGAACCCCAATGACCGCAATTGACCTTTTCCCCAGCCTACAAGACAGAGGGCCTCATTACGATTGTGGCTGTCTGGAAACAAGGGTGCCGGCATGCTTACCGGCACCCTTGTTTCCAGACCACCACACATGTGTCTGCCTGCAGGGGTCGTTGCACCCGACAGGTCTGCCCCTGCCATGCGGAGTGGCCCCTGCAGGCAGACTTGTCACGGAAGCACTGGTACCCTCAGTGACGGTGCCAGTGCTTCCGAGTAGCCATTCCCATGGAGCCACGGGAATGGGGACTTACAAAATCTGCTGCCTGACTTCCCGCTCCGCCAGGACTTGTAATGTCCTGGTAGCACTGGGAAGTCAGGCAGCGGATTCAGTGTTATTGGGTTGGCAGCACCCACCGGTAGCACCAGCGGGTTATCGGCAACCTCGTAGTAAGCCAAGAATCCTCTCAGGGAGAGGGGGAAGGTCTGAGTGTCAAGGTTCTTAGAAAAGCCCTGTGCACTAGGTTGCATTTTTGGTGTGTGTCCCACCCTATGGACCCAGGAAATCTAATCCTCTACTTTTTGTCTGCTTCCAACAAATCACTTTAGCTATATCCACTGGGTTCAAATTGTGCCTTGATCCCTCAGTGGTCAACTGGAGCTATACTCGTCCCTGGCATTATTGTCATCCTTTGAACCTCATGGCTTACTGTTTAATGAACCTAGGTTCAGCTTGACTAGAGAAGTGGCACATTTGTATCTGTGATATCCAGTTTCATGGACCTTGGATATTGGGATATTGACATGCCGTTAAGATGATATTCTAGCCATGGATTTTCATTCCCCCCCAATAGGTTTTCAGTGACACTGACATATCTGGTCAACTCTGGTCATTCCAGTCTGAACCTGATTTCCCCCTGATCTAAGGGCCAAAGCATACATTGGAAATGCCCCATATCTTCAACTAAATTCCCATTTGCTAAACGCTGAACTGTGTTTACTCTTAAAATCCACGCCTCTGATTATGAAAGCTTCACCCGCTGGAATACATAAAGAAAGAGGCCCCGGGCTTACAGGCCTGGCCTTTTAAAACATGTAACTATCGCACAATTAAAGCTGTGGCTTCGAGTTCGGCCTACGCCTTTCCCTAGAGAGATGTGGGGCCTTTATGGGAGATACAGTGCCTGGCAAAAACATGACAGGAAATGCTTACATCTCATCAAAAGGCCAATGTGTTTAGTGCAAGTGTAATTGATTGTTCATCATGCTGCCATTTTGAATTGCATTTCAGTTGGAAAACCCCGGTCGTTTATTGTGCTGTTTATCTTGAAATCATTGTAGCGTGGCCAAGTAAGCAGGTGCCCATTTCAGATCGTGCAACCAGATCCGTAGGGCACGTGGGTGCTCTGAGTTTCATTTATAAATAAAATGGAATAGTAGAAAAAAAATGATATTACAAGAGAATACTATCGCTGCAGGGGGTAACGTTGCTCGCTTTACTGGTTGCTTGAAGACTATTCGGCGCATGTTTCGACATCATTCGTTGGATCCATACAAATGACAGATAAAACACTTCCGGAAACCCTGCTGGACGCAAGGTTTCTAACGATCCAGGATTGAGTCTGAATTTGCAATTTTTTGGCAAGTTAAGACATCATATGATATGATATTTATAACACGCTTAATACCCAGAGTTCCAAGCGCGGACCTGGAGATCGAACCTGTGTTGCTCCGTGTCGTTTTGCTTCCAAGGCGAGCAAGTTGCTCTTAAGCTCTCCTCCCGATACTCCCAAGTAATGGGGGGTCATTACGAGGTAGGCGATAAGGGGTTAACAGAGCCGGTAAAGGTGCCGAAGCCATCAACCCCTTACCGCCTCATTACGAGTTCTGCTCGCGGGACCCACTAAGGCTGCCTGGTAAAACCAGGCGTCCTTAGCGGGTATGACAAGCAGACCAGGGTGCTAACAACGGGCCCGTTATTAAGGTCATAATGGCCCGCTAATTCCTCATTCAAGGAACCCGGACCCGGGTAAGGGGGTAGCCATGCCGCTAACAGCGCCATGGTTAACTCCTACCTCGTAATGACCCCATTGTATTTTTGATGGCACACGGGTCGTCATTTACTGGCGGAGACCCAGGTGACGTGTGTCTTTTCTGCATGGAACCACTCCGCCTCTGCTAGCCGCTCTGTGCAGAAAAGGAACATTCGTTCTCTGCCCGCATTGATTTTACTGCAGACAGAGAGGCTGTTAGCCACATGGAATTCTGACAGTTATTAAAGGGGGGGCATTATGCAGGAAGAACCCACCAGGGTTTACGCAAATGCAATTCATGGACACCGCCCGGGCAGTATTTAGCATTGTTTTCAGTAGCAGTGAATGTTCTGACTGGGAACCTGGGCTCTTACACTTTTATTTATTTATTTATACATATTACGCCGAAGCACACAGGCATCAGGGCGCACACATTTACACAAGGGCTGTTTTCCGTGCAGAATATACGCCCAGGTATGAAAAGTATCACAAGCTTACTGGTAAATGTGCACATAAGCGGCCCTCTGTGTGGATTGATGGGAACCATATCAATTACAATGGCTGCATTGAGGCTTCACCTCTTGGGATCATATTTGCACATAGTTGTTCCGGCCATCGATGCTAAAAATCTGTCTCAGCCACCCCTTTTCTCTCGAAAAGCCTGGTGTTTGAACGTGACCTGGAAACAAAAGGTTACATGTGGCACCGATGACGTAGGAGGCAACCAGGAAGACAATTGGATGCAACCAGAATGAGAACCTCATGATGGTGCTGGGCAACTTGAGATTTGTGAGTTGCTGTATGGGGTCTCCTTGATTAATAGGCACAGTGTGTGGTGTTTCTTGGGATGCACTTGATCAGATACCCCCATGCACCTACCTTCATAAGGGCAGCAAGGATGGTACTATGATTCTTCAAGGTCATCGCACCCTGCACAGCCTGCAATGACTGCCTCCCAACTAGTCTGGCATTTTAGAGCAACCATGGGAAAGGCCATTTGCGTGTCCTGCTCCATGCCGAGGAGACAGAGCAGTAACCCCGGCCACAAAGGAACAGGGTTACTGTTTGGAAATGTGACCCGCAGCCAGAGTTGTGCACCGCCATCTTGATGAATGGGGGAAGAGGAGTGACAGTTTTCTTACCGCCCAGTTAGACTTACAATTAGGATACATGGGGTGTCAAAATAATGCGTGAGCCCTCTGTCATGTAGACAGGAGCCTTGCAGGCCTTTCAACCTGTCCTGACCTGTGCGTCCAGTGCTATAAAATGGGTGGTTAAGGTGACAGAATGAAACTACGTACTGAACAGTGATGGGCAACCCAGCAATGCCATCAGTGACGCATACATCAACCACAGATATTACTTTGGGTCAGATGAGTCTATGCTCATCCTATGTATGATATAACTCGTTTAAACTGAAACTGTCAAACTTATAAGGGAATAGGGGTCTCAATCCCCTCTTCCGAACCACAGAAGCCAAATAGATTGACCCCTCACCCCGTGGTTGGCACGGGCGCCTGAAGACTGATATCACAGGAAGCCACGTGGCAGCCAATGGGGGGAAGATGGAGTTAGGGAAAAGGGGATGGAGTGACAAAGGAAAGGAGGGGAACATACACAAGCAAATACATACAATACAGCGATATTCCTGAACCTGTACCTCTATTTCCTGAGCACCTAACCTGACCTCCTATACCTGTAATGACCTTGTTACATATGAATCATAAGAGCTCTTTAAACTCCACTTTGCACCTCACAGAACATATGCTCTATGTGTTGCTTTTCAGAAGAGGAATAAATTAAAATGTCATCAATATAAACTATAACAAACTGATCTAGAAACTCACTCAACACCTCCTGCATAAAGTATTGAAATGCTGCCGGAGCATTACACAAACCAAAAGGCATCACAAGATATTCAAACAAACCAAACTTAGTCCTGAAGGCTGTCTTCCACTCATCCCCCTCTTTCACACGGATTAAATGGTAAGCCCCTCTCAAATCTAATTTGGTATAAACCACTGCTGTTTTTACTTGATCCAATAATACTGAAATCAAAGGCAAGGGGTACCTGTTCTTCACTGTCACCTTATTCAATGCTCTATAATCAATGCATGTCCTAAGTGTTCCCTCTTTCTTTGGGACAAAGAACAAAGGTGACAACACAGGTGAGGTGGAATGTCTAATAAATCCCTTACTTAACATGTCATCCAGGTATTCACGTAAATGCTGGTTTTCTGTTTAAGTCAAAGCGTAGATTCTGCTACAAGGTAATTTAGCCCCTGGTTCCAATTCAATTACGCAATCATAGGATCTATGGGGTGGTAACCTGTCTGCTCCCCCTTTGTCAAATACTTTAGCTAAATCTTGGTACTGATTTGGAATACTCACAGCCATTGCTCCCACCATTTGTGGTTCTGCCACCTGGTCTGCCAAATATAATGCGGGTCTCACCTCCTCCTCCATGTGACCCTCACATTCCACTCCTGCAAATACCACCTCCCGCTTAATCCAATCAATCCTGGGATTGTGTTTAAGTAACCAAGGCATGCCCAGAATGAGCCCGAATTGAGGTGCCGCTATTAAATCAAATACAATTTCCTCTATATGTCCAGACTCACACCTCATTAGAATGGGTTTAGTTTGTTGACATATGGGTCCTGAAACCAATGGTGATCCATCCACTGATTGCACCCCCTCAACCTGAGCTTTTTCCCTTAAAGGTAAACCCAATCTTTTCGCCAATCCAATGACAATGAAATTACCGGTGGCGCCTGAGTCCACCATTGCAGACACTAGCTGCTTAGTACAGGCAAAAAGTAAAGTCACCAAAATGTACAAATGTGAATTTCTTTTCCCTGTCGTATTTGCACTCCAATTGGGGAACCTATTAATTTCTGGGCCTGTCGCCTGTGTTCCCCCTAAGGCCGGCCCAGTCCTTTTCCCGTCTCAACCTTGCTTCTATCCACCCCTGCTCCTTTCTTGGCAGTATTCGGGCAAGTTCTAATAAAGTGTCCTGGTTGTCCACAATAAAGGCACAAGTTATTAGCCTTCCGTTGCTCTTTTTCTGCAACAGACAAGGCCCCCCTTATTCCACCAATTTGCATAGGTTCTCCTTCTGTATTCCTGTTTCCCTTACCCCGATCCAACCTAGCAAAAGACAACACTTCTGGTCTTTTCTTCTCCCCCTTGCGTTCTCCAATACAATGATCCAATCTTAGGGCTAAGTCAATCATGGCGGTACATGTACTAGGCTGAGGTTCTACTTGTGCAATAGCATCCTTCAATTCCTCTTTGAGCCCTTGATAAAACAACACAGTCCGTTTATTCTCAGGCCAATCAGTTTCAATCATTCAATCACCAACCTGTTAAATTGGGTAACATACGAAACCAAGTCGCGTGTTCCTTGTCTTAAAGCTAACAATTCTTTGTCTTGAGCCAAAGACACCTCTCGGCGGTCAAATAACCTACCAAACTCCACTAGAAAACCATCCCAATTATATAATAATGGATCATCCTTTTGCACCAAAGGCATAGCCCATGCATAGCCACGCATCTCCAGTTAAATAGGAAATAACAAATGCTGTTATAGCTTGTGTTGTCTCAAACGCCTTAGGTTTGCACAAAAAATGAAGTCTGCATTGTGTTAAAAAGGTCATGTATTTCTTAGGGTCTCCTGTGAATCTTTCTGGTGCGGCTAATGGCACACTATTAGAGGGCTGCACAATTACAGTAGGCAGGACTCTACCCGTTTGCCCTCCCGTAGAAGTTCCAGCCCCATCCAGCGGGGTGCCTTGTGCGACCAACCCTTGTACCTGAGCTTTCAATATACTAGACTCTTGCCTAGCTTGTACCAATTCTACTTGTATGTCTTGTAGTGCTTTTAGCACATCTGCTAAAGGGGGAGGATTCGGATCCATTTGGCCTGGGTGGTTCAATTACCCCGAAATCGGGGGCAAGTAATTCTGTCAAACTTATAAGGGAATAGGGGTCTCAATCCCCTCTTCCGAACCACAGAAGCCAAATAGATTGACCCCTCGCACCGTGGTTGGCACGGGCGCCTGAAGACTGATATCACAGGAAGCCACGTGGCAGCCAATGGGGGGAAGATGGAGTTAGGGAAAAGGGGATGGAGTGACAAAGGAAAGGAGGGGAACATACACAAGCAAATACATACAATACAGCGATATTCCTGAACCTGTACCTCTATTTCCTGAACACCTAACCTGACCTCCTATACCTGTAATGACCTTGTTACATACGAATCATAAGAGCTCTTTAAACTCCACTTTGCACCTCACAGAACATAAGCGGATAACCTAGAACATGGACTTTGAACATAACATAGGGCTTGAACATAACGTAGGACTTGGACAGTCATTTCTTGAACACACATAGATTGGCTTACAAGCTAAATGGCACAAACAAAAGGGTGTCCCTTTTTATGAAGACACAAGACACATGGCCCGTCCGGCACAATGAAGCCACAAACAATGATTTAGGAAAAAAGACACAAACGAACATGCCCTTGTGCTGTGTGGATCCATGCGTGTTCTTTACATAGTCTCTATATCTTTCCCAGCGCCCCGTTTTGTCCGTTCAGAGTTTTATAGCATGTTTTATCCACATGGCATGTCTAATGCATGGCATGTATCTTAGGGCGTGTTACCTCACACACCCACTACAGCGTTGAAGTAGTCAATTAATAAAGAAGTAAGCATATAGCAACTCCAGAATATGAACACTGGGGTCAAAAACACTTAACTGATGGTCCGGATGCCTCACAAGGACATCCGGACCCTGAAGAGCGATGCCCAAAGCTTATGGGAGCCCGCTTCACCGCCGCGGCCTGTGGTTATTCAGCTGTTCGTCACCGTCGCGGCCCGGGGAAGCTCCAAGCGTCCTTCGGCGTCTGAGAATTTCTGCATGCCTGCTCCTAAGCTGCCGCCGCCCGTGCTGAAAATCATTAATTACCTGCACCAAGGCACGGGCGGCGGCGATTTTTAACAGTTGCTGCTAATGAGCAGCTGTTGTAGCGCGCGATAGGAGAACTACACCTTTCCCAACGCCTCATGGGAAATGTAGTTTATCGCCTCTTGCAAAGCAAGAAGCGCTGACCTGAAGCTTTCCTCAGATTCCTGACAGAAACTGTCGTAACCCATGTATACTTCTCCTGTACCCTATGTCCGTGGAAGTTTCTATGATCCCAGCAAAGCGAGACTCATCAACTCAGTCATTGCATTGTGTGTTGTATTCACCCAGCACGCAAGGTTGGATTCCCAGTTAGTGGATAGGTAAAGCTGGTAGCTGGGCAAGGTAAGTAAATCAAATGACTTTTAAAGCCCGTCATTGTAAACCAGTGAGAGCGGGGAGGCATTATCAAAGCAGCTAAATTCTGATTGTACAAATATAAAATAAACATTTTTAAAAAAATGCAATGACTACATTGTTCTTCTCTCTTAAACTTGCAAACGTTCAAGATGGAGTCTGGCACAGTGGGTCTTGTGCTTTTCACAAGTCCCTAAGGACTCACATTAAACTGGACCTGAATTCTGTTTTTCCCTCCCATCAGCAACATGGGACCCTTGTCAGGAGTGACAGCTCGTGATCATACTTATCAATAGAGGTGAGCCATGGGCAGGCTATGCATGCATTGCTCGGTCAGCATGCCATCTGGTACTCACAGTCACAAATGGTTACTGGACTGGAAACACCAACAAGTGATGGATGAAAAGCTTTATATTAATTATAAACACCGGGAATTCCTGCAGGCAGCTTCCATTCCACAGTTTGCAAGCCAATCCACGCCATAAAGGAATGGGACTAATTTAATTTAATGTGATACAGTTTTATAAACAAAAACTTTACACATACTTGAACAATTTAAACAATTAAGAGCATATCTAAAACATCAGATTATTCATCAACAATTTCGAGCAAACTCATACAATACAGTGTATTACTTATTCTAATATAGAGTAAGCAACCAGATCATTATCCTCAATTAAACACAAATATACATAAATAAACAAACAATGATAAGAAAGATACAAAATATACAAAATATAAAATATCCATATATCATATATTCTGAACTCAAAATGCTCATAAGATCTTTCGCTTACGAGTGGAAAGCTGGGTTCCACCCCCAGCCGTAAGGATTAATAAACGTCAAGGTCAAGTGATCCCTTCATCAAACTTTGTTAAATGGGGGGATTGGAGTCCATCAGTCTTCTCTTGACCATATACCACACTCTATATAGTACCAGATGGAGACTTGCATTTAATGTATTTATACATATGTACCATAACTCGCCTTCCTTGATGTAGTCCAGATTATGAACATAGCTACTATAATGCTTAATATAGAATAAACTCAACCTGGGGCACAACATAAGAACATGTCTAGCTGTTTCGGGTTGTGCTTTGTTCTTACAAATCCGACAGAAGCGCTCAGTTTTAGGTATAGCTCATTCAGGGCTGATCACTGTTAACACTGGCAATGGGACTAACCCTATATGCAAATTATGGCTTGTGCCGCCACCTCTGTTGGGCTATGTCCTCTACAAATCAGTACACAAATAACCTCAGACATATCTTTTAATCATCCTTGGTGGTGCAGGTGATTCCCTAAGTGTAGCGGGCAGGAGATCGCCAACTGGGCATGCCTAGTCCAGGTTACAAAGGCTCATTACAAACACCACAAAGTGATGAATGGAAAACCTTAAATTGTATATAACCACAAGTAATTTCTTTGCACATATTCCATTGCATCTTTGTCCTATCTGCGTCAACACAGAAGACCAGTAATTTGCAACCCGTTCTTGGTCCTAACCCCAACGGGAGCAGTCACCAAGGCATCTTTCGGCCTTTCTCAGGCATCATCAGTGAGGTGCAGCTTAATACTTTAGGCATAGCAGGCATGAAGTTGATGTCAGGGCACACACTCTCTCACTTAGCGAGACCAACTACAGTCAAATGGGATGGAATATGTTCAATTAATCAGAACCACTGAAATTCCCTTGGTATCTTCCATTGCATGATATTTTAGCCTGTCTGAACCATTACAGAATGGAACCAGCCCTATGAACATCACACATTGTCCGGCCCTGAATTGTTGCAGTCCAGCTCAAACTTGCAGGCCATGTCAATTCTGCACAGGAACACAAGCCCTTCATATTATAGGTAACCATATACTTAAAATCACTAAAACGATCTTGGTGTGAAGTGCAAGGGAGGGGGAGTGTGAGGTAACTGAAGGGAAGGGAATTGGGTTAAGGGAAGAAGCAAAAGGGGGACAAAGTTCTGAAAGTTAATTGTAACGGAAGGGCGTTTAAGGAGCACTGCGGATGAGATGCCAGGGAAGGAAGGACTCAAGAAAGTGTTGGGCAAGTTAAGTAGGGTAAATAAGAAAATAAGACAGAGGAACACATCTAGAAATGTAGAACAACAGAATGAGTTACTTTCATCCAGGACAGTTTGATTTTGACATCCTGACACAGACAGATCCTTAGTTTTGGCTTAAGTTCGGACATTCCTCTTAGAGCAGGGTCAGAGAGGCCGCTTACCAACCCTTTTTTTGTCAATACATGTTTTTAACCAAACACATGGCTAACATGCATCAGAGTTTCATTCCTGACTCCTCACAGTAGGCTTGGGGGGATTAACCCCTTTATCACTGCCATTAACCATACACAGTCCCCTGGACTCCATCAATGAAAGCCATCTCTCCCCCCACGTTCTTGCATTAACCTTTCTCTTTATATGAATGGGATGATTACTGTACAAACACGGACTTGTAATATTTAAATCATCAGCTAACATAACTGTGGATATATCAGAATCCATGAAACATACATCCAGTAAGTCCCTCACCAAATCTAAAAACTCATCTACTGCAATGCCAGAAGGATTCCAATATGAATTGATCAGAGCAGAGACCCCCATGCCCCTAAAACGTGACTTAACCATTACTAATTTTGAGCTTGCACAAAAGGATTTGGTGCTTCCCACTCCTGAAGGACCAAACCACTACTGCTGCGAACAGTTATTAACAGACCAGATGAAGGTCTCCCGTTAAGGCCTTTTTGTGTGTAGGACATGTTGATAGAGTATTCATCCATAACTGGGGGAGATGTAAGCCAGGTTTTTTGTAAGAGGAACACATCAAGGGATGCTAAAATGGTACCTTGAATCTGAAAGATATGTTTAAATCTGTGTGTGTTCCATGAACCTATCAACAGTTCAGTCTCAAAACCAGCGTGTATTAGTTACATACAATTTTTACCACTCATTAATGTCCCCGTTAGCCACGACCAATTCTAGGCTTTATCCATGTGATAAGACGGTTTTATAAGCTCTGTTATTCTCCTACGCTCTGAATTCATCAAAGAAAATAGGATTCGCTTACTATCCACATTTAACCCCTCCCAACTAGTTTTTTATCACTGCTATGGCGTCTGCCCAATTGATTTCAGAGAGGTCGCATCCCATTGGCAGTAAAAGTGGGTCTGCCTCTAATAGAATATTTCATACAATCCAGAATCTATATGCAAAAATACTCGATGTAGAAATAAATGATTAATAAACCAAACCTGGTCAATGTCCCTAGTTTGGATAGAATGCAAAGTAGGCGCTGCACTGCATCAAACAGGTTGAGCACATTGAAACGGGTTAAGATGGTATAGTCTTTAGAAACTGGCAAGCGTTCCAGTAAAAGGCATCTATGCATGTTCTTTGAGCCAGTGTGACAAGAAGCTTCCATCAAATGGTTATCATACTGCTTCATAGTTCTTTGGTTAATAGAGCTCTTTTTTGTTCTGATGTATAGATAGTTGAGTCCTGAAATACCTGTCTACCCATCACAGGATTGATATCAAACTTCTCATTTGGTATATACAAAAGATTTGTTTTCAATGCTTGCTTGTCCTCTTTAACTTGTTGATGATTAACCATAACATCTAAATCTGTCTTCGGTGAGTCCACTTCACTCTCCCGGGGATGGGTAGATACATCCATGAGGGCCATTTCATTCAAATTCTCCACCTGCAGTGATTCACAAACAGGGCCCAGAGACATCTGTGGTCGTGTCATTGGTGGTTTTTTTGGCTCTCTTCTTCTTAGACCCATCATCTGACCCTCAAATAGGTGCTGTCCCCTTGGTCGGGATTGATAGTGCCCGCCGGAACTTTGTAGCTCCACTAATAAATGGTTTAACAGATGATTTCTGATTCTTAGATTTCTTTGCTTTGTTATTTTTCTTTAACTTCAGCTTAGGCTTTCTCCTTCGGTAAAAAATCAAGTAATTGCTTTGGTGATCCATGACAATGTCTGTAATAGGAATCGGTGAAGAAGGAAAAGGTAAATTCTGTACAACCAGAGATTCCTCTGAAACAACTATTGGAGGTGTATGAATGAACTGCTGCCTGATTGATAGATTTTGTGGTCACTCAGGGGAAACATCTTAAATGTTTGATAACTCCAAACCTTGGCCATTTCTAATTCGAAAGACTACTTCTTCAATTGGTTATTCCCCAGAGACTTATTAAAGGATGGATGGTGTTATGATGATTTACACGCCGTAATATATCCCTCTATAAAGGGAATCTTTGTATTCAACATAGTCAGCAGAGAGACGTGGTCACTGATTTTTTAGTTGAGCGATTCATATAATTTCACGAAGGTGACCAGTGCAAAATGTAATGTTGGCATCGCTGTCACTGCTGCTGCTGAGGTATTGGGAGACGCTCATGAATTGGCCCTATGAGTCTGCCGCAATGATGAGGCTGAAGAATCAGAAGAGCTGCTTGACGTGTCTGTGTACAATACATGAGATGGCCACAACAGGATCTTGTCACAGCCTCTAATGCATGCAAAGTCGAATGTTGAATGAGAAGCCCTTTATCATTGATTGCTGCTTTATTCACTTCACTGGATCCCTTGTGCACCCTGTGCTTCCAGCATTATTGTATCGAGTGGGCCTAGAAATTGTTGAGGTCTAAAATCCGAGGAGCTAATGGAGGACAGTACCTTCTCCGGTGTATTTCTAGCGCAGTTCTGCAGCAGGTTTGTAACAGCAATGTTCAGAGCTACGTCTGGTGTACAAAATGGTAACTGTGCATGTGGGATATCTTCTAGATCATGTTCAAAGGCTTGTGCCCCTGCGAGTAAAGCCGTGTCAGGAATCTCGTCAAAAGCTAAAGAAGGCTGAATCCTAACACGATCCTCGGCAACAAAATTAGGAGGAGCTTGTTTTGGAAAAAAGGTTGTAATTTGTGGAGTTGAGGCTTTCCTGGTGCTTAACTTTAACTTACCCAGAGAGATAAGCTGCAGTTGTAGGAGAGATAAGCTGCAGCTGTAGGTCAGACATAGAACAATTGTGTGAAGCCATAACCAGAGTTGACTTAGAGTCAAAGTGGGACCCTGCAGTCGCTGAGGATGTTAAACAAATGGGAATAAAATGAGAAAATTAAGAAAAAGTAAGACAGGAATGACACCAGGGTCATACAGACTGGGTAGGAATGGTACAATTGCCTTATCAGCATAGGTCACCCACAGCACCCCACAGTAGCCTTCACACTTACCGCCACCTATGGCTTACACCTCACCTTAATCGCAGATCCCCCAGAAGCGGAGGTGCACCTTGCACCTACTGAAGCCTCCCTGATTAATTCAGACTGGTTGTGCCGGCCCGAGAAGACGGATGATGTAAGGACCAATACAGCCAGGCCAGAAGAACAAAGACTCACAGTCCACTTGAATTCTCTTCAGAATCTCAGTCAGGGAGGAGAGAGGAGGCAAGAGGAAAGGAACTCTCAGTGTGCTGCATACAGTGGACAAACATGACCAAAAACGTCCAAGCAGCCATCAATCTGACCAAAGCCCAACAACCTACGACTGCTTCTGACAGCATGTCTGAAAACTTCTACCTGTTCCTCTAACAACACCAGTTATTACAGAGCTTACTCCATTTATTCTAACTTCAGCTTTTGGACTCTCACACTCTTCTTCGCATTCCTCTCGTCCTATCACATTCACTGTTATTTTATCTATATTATATTCTTCTCTCATCAGAGGATACACAGTCCTCTCCATTGACACTTTGTGTACTTGTTCTATTTGCATAATAACAACCTTTAATAACAACCTTGAAAGTTTTTACAACAGTTTTCAAAATGTCCCCATCTCTTGCATTTTGAGCTTGCTACTTTTCCTGCTGGACATATGGTGGCATCTGGCAAATGGTTTCAACTTCCATACCTAAAAAACAGACAATCTTCACTGTGAGAAACCAGAAGGTGTCTCACCCACTAGTCCCAGGGGATCTGTCATCAAGGTGGCCACGACACGGCCATAGCTTTTGGATCCAGTTCCTAGGGGTGGACCAGTGCGGGAGGATCACCTGGGTGATGGGTCTTCGGGAAGTGGGAGTGGGATACTGGATGGCGAGATGCAGTATCCCCTTCCTTGTAACAACTTTACCCCATCCTACTGTCAAATGAGAAATTATATTGTGCCTCCTATCGCAATAAATATATGCATATTGGCCTACGCCAAGCTGCTTATAAGTAACTTGCGAAGAAATCCGTGTTGCAAGTTCCTGACCTTAAAATCAATGTAAGCCGCCATTTTAGGTCAATCCGCCATTTTAGGTTCGCTTTCTAAAGTCACCCTGTGAGTTAAAATGGTGGATGATGTCATTTCGAAATACAACATGGCTGTCTTGACCTCTATGTAGCTAATATGTAACTTGCCTGCAGGCCACTTATTGAGGTCGTAAACTGAGACCTTGTCCTTCGTTGACCTGTGTATAAAGGATTACTCGTGCAATGAAACTAATCCATATGTTAAGAACAATGTATTCAAATATTAAACGTAGAAACACTTGTTTAACTACATTGTATTAATGTTTGAGAAGACCTGCATGGGAAATCCCAGAATACACAGTTGCCGTATAGGCTTGTTGATATATGTATTACAAGCAAACCAGTTGCATGTGGATGTGCGAAACTCGGCATGAACCCTACATAGGTGATGTATTAGTGGAATATTAACCCGAAGTAGGGCTGCACATCGTGCTCACGAAGAGTATAAAATACCAATGCATTCTAATGTACAGCGTCTCTCACTGAACACACTGAACCATGCTGGAGTTCGTTGTGTTGCACTGAGGGCCGATAGCTATCTGATTTTGCTCTGTTCTTCGTAACTGGATTCAGTATAAAATAAAGTACTTTGTATGTTCCTTTGTAACCCGTGTTTGGTGTATTTCCTTTTGGGGCACTCAGCCTCGATATTTTGATTTTGTTTTCACAGTTGACGCCCGAATAGGGACCCTCAAGATTGATGCCGGATTGTTGAAGGTTGACGCAGGCTATCGGACCGGGATTGGACAGTGTGACAAAAAGGGGCACCACTGAACGAGACGCGACACCTCAGCAGCGCTGCACGACCCGATCCCTGGACGATTAGCTTGTGGTCCGAGACGGCATCTTGACGAGGGTCCACTTATCGAGGCGGGAGGATTTGCTGAAATCATCATACAAAAGGTAAGATTAGTTAGGTAAGATTCTTTGAAATCCGATCAGACCTCCTTAGGTTTGTTCTGGTGAGTCCTGACCCGACTCTTAATTCAACCCTGATAATTTGAATTTGGCGCATTTTATCTGCAGACACAATTATTGACCAGGTAACACCAATAATTTGATATGCCTGGGAAATTGTCTACCTGCTTCAGGGCGTTGTTCCGCAGCGATAGACAATCTTTGAAATTTAGCCGTCCCGCACCACAGGAGGGGTCCCCGGCATGTACTATGTACTGTAAGCATGGCATTGGAAGTATAGTATTTAATGACATTTGGCACAGACAAACCAGACATGCCTCCGAACTTCAGTGGCCAATCAATGGTAGATTTGAAATCCCTTGTATTGAGTATTTAGAGTCAATTCTATTAAAGAAAAAGGCTAGACCTGCAGCATTTGATGTTTTGCAGAATTGGAAAAAAGAAGCGTTGCAGCAACTTAAAAGTAGAGAAAAACATGCGCGCCATCATAAGACGAATGCCGAAAAAGTATTATTGTATGACCAAGATAAACATTCTGAATCGACTAGGAATATGGATAGGGCTTTCCCACTTGGAATTCAGAAAATCGATCCTTCCAAAGACCTCCATGCTTCCGATGAATTCATAGACAAATTGTTAAATGAACGAAGGCCTGGTACCTCTGCGCCACCTCCGTATGTTCCACTTCCTGCTGCTTTGCCTCTTCCTCCTGCTCTACCTGCTGTTGTTCCCGTTGTTCCTGCTCCTCCTAATGTCCCCCTTCCTCCAGCTCCTCCACCTCTTCTTATCACACCTGTGACAGTACCTCCATTGAATTTGCCTGCTCCCTCTCTTCCAAGTGATCCTGAGCTGCTTGTAGTCGATCGAGGTGCAGGGTCGAAGGTTGTCACTCGCAATACTGTACCACCAGAAAAGAAACGTGATTTGATTGCATGGGCTAAGCATTGTATGGAAAGGGATGATCAAGCTAATGTTTTTTGAAACACTTTGTGATATGGATAATTTTCCTGAGAAAAATGTTTTTATTGAAGGTTTAGGGATTCATTTATGTGTAATGTGGGGAAAATTAAATAATACAGATCTCCCGCAAGGGTTAAGGGATCTAAATACTTTAGTGTTTTCTAGAGACACTGTGGAGAAAGTAAATGAGCATGTCGAGAGGTTATTTGGGTATAGAAAAGAGTTAGAAAAGTTGCAGAATGAGGATGACGAGGGGGAAAGTATGTATGTACAGAAACGGTTCCTTCCTTGTCGTAAATCGATATCTGAGGAAGCACGAATTTGTACGAAGGACCTGCTTAGATGGATTTCAGATATGTTGATAACTCCAGTTGAAGTATATGACACATATAGTCAGTATACACCAGAAATGTAGAGGAAAGTGATACAGGTAATGATAGAGTACCTACAGGATGATTGTGTAAAAGAAAGATTAGTTGTCCCACAGAGTTATTAAGTATTTATAAGAGAGCTTTTTCACTTGACACTTCTTCGCCTGCTTTAGCGCTCGACTTAGCTCTGTTGCTTAGTAAGCGTTCGGAGTCACCTACTTCTCAGTTGCCTATGAGAGAGGTTCCTCCAACATTTGTCCCAAAGGTTGAGATTGCGGCTGATCCTGCAACAAATGTAGTCGCTGTGAACATTCCTGCACATTATGTATCGCAGTTCATTCACGTCCCGTTCTCAAGACAGGAAGTGAATACTATTAGACAATCTATTCCTGATATTAGGAAAAATCCGACTGGATTTTATAAAGAAATAGAGTCCGCCTTGCAGTCCTCAGTGTTCACCTTAGGCGATATTGATTTGTTATTTCCTGTACTCCTGCCCGTAGATTTGTGGAAACAAGTTAGAACTATAGATGACGTGCCAGGGTTGGGAGATACATGGACGAATATAATTAGACTCGATGGAGAAAGGCCAGCTGGTGAAAGACAGCCCCAGGAGATACTAACCTTGCCTGATAGAATCATTGCAAAATTAAAAACTATAATCCCGGAGAAAAGAATTATTTGGGACAAACTTACGCCCTCTGTCCAAGGGAAGTCTGAGGGTGCTACCGAGTTCTTTAATCGGATCGAACAGGTATTCTCGGATTTCAGCAGACAAGACCTAGGCAAAGAGTCTGGGAAAAGGTCATTTGTGGACAAATTTGTGCGTGGATTGCTGCCTGACAACCAGTCACAAATTATGTCTTCTGAGAGCGCTTGGCAGGCGAAGTCCCAATCAGAAGTGTTGCATATGGCTCAGTAATACGAGGACCGTGTCAATAATGAAAAATATAGAGTAGAAAAATGAAAAGGTTATTTGAAGATTAAAGTGCTATTACAACAAATTGTTAGAGGCCCCAGAGGGGGTAGTTGTCAGATTAGAGGTCAGTATGTCCCGCAAGGGAATGTGCCCTTGGGTCCTGTGAACATTAACCAGTGCGCCTATTGTCGTCAAGAGGGTCATTGGCGTGCACAATGCCCCGTCCTTCGACTAAGGTCGAATAACACATTTGGGAATATGAGTAGGCGATCCAGAGGTCGCCCGGGTGTAGGGGGCCCTGGTAGAGGTCAGTTTACACAGGATCCTCAGCAACCTTTTTCACAGGATAATCAGACTCCGAGTGTGGATACGAGGAACATATTTGATCATCCTTCTGCTGCATATTTATCTGAAGAGCTTCCTTTTGATAACATTCCGTTTTGTTAGGATTGCCCAATGCAGGGTTTGGAACGTACACCTATTCCCGTCAATCAGAAAGGTCCCTACGTTGAAATGGCAGTTTGTGATAGACCCTGGAGCACAGAAGTGTTCCATTGATCATTCGCGGGTTCCAAACATTCCACTGTCAGGGCAAACCAATGTTTCTGTAGGGTTTTCTGACACACAAGTTATTTGTCCGTTTTTTTCGCCGGTACCCATTTCTTTGGGTCCTTTTACGGACCACTGTCCATTTCTGTTGACTTAGAATTGCTGAGAGAACTTGCTGGGGTTGAATCTGTTAAAAGAATTAAATGCAGTGATTTATTGTTCTTCTGATGGAGTGCGCTTGACGATTTCACCACAGCAATTTTCTGTCTCGCAATTCTTGACTAGACCTTTGCCGCCAGAATTCATTAATGTACCAGAGAGCTTATGGGCTGTTGACGACAATGATGTCGGTGTTTTACAGATTGAACCTGTTAAGATAGTTTTGAAACATGGAATTGAGCTGCCACGCATTCCCCAGTATAAGATTTCAGTTGAGGGTGAGCAAGCTTTGAAATGCATTGTTTCCGATTTTGTGCATCGCGGGGTGATTGAAGAAATTTCAGGAAGTTTGTGCAATAGTCCGATTTTGCCCGTGTACAAAAAAGGCGATAATGCAATTCCATTCTGTTTCATAATTGATTTACGTGCCATTAATAAGGTCTTCGCTCATCAATTTCCAATTGTGCCTGATGTGACGACAATATTAACCATGATTCCAGCTACAGCTACTTACTTTAGTGTTGTGGATCTAAAGAATGCTTTCTTTAGTATTCCTATACACAAGGATAGTAGATACTTGTTCGCGTTCACCTTAGGGGGACGCTCGTTCACATTTACTCGTTCACCTCAACGGTACACAGAGAGTCCTAGCATCTATAGTAGGGCTTTGAAAGAATAGCTTGATACCCTTGAATTGCCCTCTACTTGTACATTGCTTCAATATGTTGATGACTTGCTTTTAGCTGCTGACTCTGAGAGCGCCTGTAAGGAGGGCACTGTGTTATTGCTTATCCATCTAGCGAAGCATGGTCACAAAGCTTTGCTTAAAAAGTTTCAATATTGTTGCCAGGAGGTCGTCTATTTAGGCTATCTCCTGTCAAAGGAGGGAAGAAGATTGACACCTGAAAGAATAAAACACATTTCTGGCATGTCTGTCCCAAATACACAGAAGGAAGTTAGAGCCTTCATAGGTATGGATTCTTACTGTAGATTGTGGATCCCAAATTTTTCACTAGTGATCAAACCGATGTTGGCTTTGACAAAGAAGGGCATTTCTTCGCCATTGCCGTGGAACACGGAACACCAGCAATCGTTTGACTTGCTTAAGACTGCATTATGCTCTGCACCAGTTTTGGGCACACCAAACTATAAAAAGGCCTTTGTGTTGTTTGTGCATGAATGTGATGGATGTGCTTTGGCTGTATTAACGCAGGAACATGCAGGGAAGAATAGGCCGTGCAGTTACTTTTCTTCCACCCTTGATCCTGTAGCATGTGCTTTGCCAAGATGTTTGCGAGCTGTTGCTGCTGCTGCTGCATCAGTAAAACAGAGTGAGGGAATGGTCCTAGGCGATGATCTAACCCTGATGGTGCCTCACTCTGAAGATGTTCTACTGAACCGAACCCAAAAGCAATACCTCACTTCTGCACGGTTGACAAGATATGAATTGATCTTGTTTGCTCCTCACATTCAAATTAAGAGGTGTTGTGTTCTTAATCCGGCTGAACTCCTACCTTTCCCGCAAGATACTACTTGCGGCGATGAAGAGTCACATGATTGTTTATATACTACCGAACAAGAAAAAAAGGGTAGAATTGATTTGAAAGACACTCCTTTGGATGATGCACAAGGAGAGCTGTTCTGTGATGGCTCCTGCTTCAAACTTCCGGATGGTACAGACACACCTGCTTATGCAATCACCACATTAAGCACAGTCGTGGAAACCAAGAGAATCACGCATAACTCTGTGCAGGCCGCAGAGATTATAGCATTGACCCGAGCTTGTGAACTTTCCGAAGGGCTTGTAGTAAACATATATGCTGATAGTCAGTATGCCTTTGGGGTGGTTCATAACTTTGGGAGACTTTGGTCAGAGAGAGGGTTCCTAACTTCACATGGCACTAAAATTCAACATGGCTCCCTAATAGTACGACTACTCTCAGCCCTTGCGCTCCCTACTCAGTTAGCAGTTATGAAATGTGCAGCACATCGAAAGATTACAGATGACATAGGGAAAGGGAATGCTTTTGCTGATCAGATAGCTAGACAAACTGCTACCGATCCCCTTACGGAGATGTATGTTTCAAGGGAGACTGTAAATGCTTATGCAATGGATGAGGGTGTTGGGTCTGTATGTGATATCCTAGCTGATGAGATGTAAGAAGAATCCAGGAGGTGGGCTGAGGGCTTGGGGAAACTTGATGAAGGCGGGTGTTGGGTGGACATAGCAGAAGGGAAATGGCTACTCCCTGACGCGTATATCATGATTATGGCCATCATGGCCCATGGTCCTACGCATGTATGTGCCCAGAAGATGACAAAGATGTTAGAGAAAGTTTGGGCAAATGACAATATTTTGAAAATTGCCCAGCGCTACGTCCAGGATTTTATGATTTGCCTACAACACAATGTGGGAAAGGGGACAGCAACTCCAAGGGGAAGTTTCGGGCCACCCTCTTACCCCTTTGAAGTTATCCACTTTGACTTTATTGAAATGGAACAATGTAACAATAAAAAGTATGTGCTGGTGGTCATCTGTGCTTTTAGTAAATGGGTTGAGGCTTTCCCTGTCAAAGATGCTACAGCCATGACTACTGCGAAAACCATGTTAAGGGAATATTTTCCACGGTTCGGGCTACCAAGAGTCATCTGGTCAGACAATGGTCCGCATTTTGTCGCTGCTGTAATTCTGCAGATATGTGCGGCATTACAGATCGACAAATGGTTCCATTCGGCCAGACATGCTCAGAGCGCCGGACTAGTAGAAAGACACAACGGTATCATCAAGAACAAGCTTGCTAAGACGTGTACCGGCACTAAATTAAAATGGCCGGACGCCTTACCGATCGTGTTATTATCCATGCATACAACCCCTCAAATTAAGACTGGGCTCTCTCCATTTGAGGTGGTAATGGGGAGACCTGCCAATATCTGGAACCTTCCTAAATGTAATTCGTTAAGAAACGTTGAAAATGTATTACTTTCAGATTATTGCAGCCAGTTGACTAAAAACCTGTATTTGATTTATCACCAGGTACTAGAGGCTTTACCTGTGCGATACGAGGGCCGGGGCCACAGTATACGGCCTGGAAGTTGGGTGCTCATCAAGGCATTTGAGCGCTCTTCCTGGCTTGCACCTCGCTGGCGTGGGCCGTTCCAGGTCCTGTTGGTCACCCAAACAGCGGTGCAGGTCTCTGGAAGCTGGATCCACACGTCCCATGTCAAGAAACTTCCTCACCCAGTGCCACACATTACAGATGAAACAGAACCCCTCGCTAATGCTGCAACCAACGATCCCAAAGCAGTAAATAGCGCCGAGAGTGTGTCAGAGAATCTTTCTGAGCCCGTGAGGCTTGGGGAAACAGCTATTTTGTCTCCACACTCTCCAAACGTTTTGCATCCGGAAACTGCTGTTCCAAATTCGGCATCTTCACTTGTCTCCGATACGTTGCTTCCAACGGGAAGTGATGACACATTGTTTCTGGATCAATCAGTACCGGGAAAATCAAGGTACAATCTGCGTCCAAGAAAATAGACTTACGGCACAGTTTTGCTGTGCATCTGATAGACTTACGGCACGGTTTTGCTGTGCATCTGATAGACTTATGGCACGATTTGGCTGTGTATTCGAAGAAGGAAAGGATCATCGAGGGCTTGTTTTTGCACAAATTTGAGAAAGGGGATTCTGTTGGCTAGGATTGTGGAAGGACTAAGAAGTCGCGCGGCTGGGAAGTCGCCAGCAACGAACATTGGGGGTTTCCGTTTGAAGACTACAATGCCTGCCACCGCTACCGCTCGTATGGGACTTGTAAATGAGGGGGTGACCAACCAGGACAATGGACAATATGCCTGGGCCCCGAAAATGTATTGCTGTGTTTTTATAATGATATTTGGGTTTTTAATAGTCACTGTTTTAGGATTGTGGTACCTTGAAGAAATGCATCCTTTAGAATCCTTGTTGCCCACTGAAAATGTACCTACTGTTCCTACTCCCTTTGTACATTTTCATACTCTGTCCCCTAGGGACTCTCAGCATAGACAAAGGTACCACAATAATACTCTGCTACTTATCATGAATGCTACGCATGCCATTTTTTATAAATCTAACTGTTGGGTCTGCTCACATTTGCCGCAACACGGGGATAAGGGGCTAGGTTGGTATATTCATCCTTTACCTTTGACAACTTCTTGTTATGCTTCTCTTAGAGCACTGTTCTTTGGCCGTTGGAATGATAGCATCTCAGGGAACTTTGATGGCACCATTTGAATAGTTTTGAGAAACGTGTTTTGACTCCCCTGGGATGCTCGCTTTTCGCAAACAGGAGTAAACCTAATGTTGCTTCTATTAGGCCTTCTGATAGACTGTCTCGTCCTTTCCAATCTTTGATTTCCTTTAAGATGGCTCCAATAGGCAATAAGGATGCCATGCCTCCTTCTTACACTGTTAATCATAGCCCTGATTCAGTTTCTTTTTGCATACGGACGAATGGAACTCAGTCAATGGGAGATTTTCTAGGTTGTGCCAACGTTGCAAATTTGACTGGGTAAAACAGACCTTTGTATGTAGGCGAACCTGTCTACTTTGTCTGAGGTAATGTAGCATTCCCATGGTTGCCCAGGGATTGGCAGGGAGCCTGTTATTTAGGGATCCTGTTACCTGGGGTGTTTATAGCTAGTACAATAGAAGTTTCAAAGGCTCGTCCACGGCGGGAGGAGAATGGTGACACTCCAGCACAAATCTTGGGAGATATAGCAAAATCAGTTGTGCCATTTTGGGGGCAGATAGCGAATTCTGAAGATATCAGAAGACTAGCTAGAGTACTGGAGAGAACCATCAACTGGACCACGGACATACTCTATAATATGACATTAGAACAGAAGGCGATAAGACTAGTAGTACTTCAGAACCGGATGGCATTAGATGTCATTCTGGCTGAACGTGGTGGAGTGTGTAAATTAGTGGGGTCTGCTTGCTGTGTTTTTGTTCCAGATTCCTCCCCATCCACCTTCAAGGCAATACAGAATCTGCACGTCCTTAGTTCAGAAGTGCATGTTCCCAAGGGAAACTGGGATCTTAGCGCTTGGTTCTGGGACTTCTTGCGATCTTGGGGTTGGAAAGTACTTTCGGCCTTGCTGATTATTTGGGGACTCCTGTTGTTTCTTTGTTGCTGTATTCATTGTCTACCTAGTATATGTTCGATGCTAGGGGGATGTTGCGCACAAGCGATAGGTATAATAGGACATAAAGTGTATGCCCCAGATAAAACTTCAAAAGAATATGTGTTGAAAGAAATTCTAGCGAATTACTTAATGGCAATAGATATTTCCGACAGCGATTCAGGGTGCATGGACGATGATGCATGGAGTTATTTGCAAGGAGATCCAAAGTAGTTTAAGCACTTGGCATAGGCCAAAAGGAGGGTTTGTCAAATGAGGAATTATATTGTGCCTCCTATCGCAATAAATATATGTATATTGGCCTACACCAAGCTGCTTATAAGTCACTTGCAAATAAATCCGTGTTGCAAGGTCCTGACCTTCAAATCAATGTAAGCTGCCATTTTAGGTCAATCTGCCATTTTAGGTTCGCTTTGTAAAGTCACCCTGTGAGTTAAAATGGTGGACGATGTCATTTCAAAATACAACATGGCTGGCTTGCCCTCTGTATGTAGCTAATATGTAACTTGCCTGCAGGCCACTTGTTGAGGTCGTGAACTGAGACCGTGTCCTTCGTTGACCTGCGTATAAAGGATTACTCGTGCAATGAAACTAATCCATGAGCATATGTTAAGAACAATGTATTCAAATACTGAACGTAGAACACTTGTTTAACTACATTGTATTAATGTTTGAGAAGACCTGCATGGGAAATCCCGAAATACACAGTTGCTGCATAGGCTTGTTGATATATGTATTAAAAGCAAACCAGTTACATGTGGATGTGCGAAACTCGGCATGAACCCTAGATCGGTGATGTATTAGTGGAATATTAACCCGAAGTAGGGCTGGACATCGTGCTCACGAAGAGTATAAAAGACCAATGCATTCTAATGTATAGCGTCTCTCACTGAACACACTGAACCACGCTGGAGTTCGTTGTGTTGCACTGAGGGCCGATAGCTATCTGATTTTGCTCTGTTCTTCGTAACTGGATTCAGTATAAAATAAAGTACTTTGTATGTTCTTTTGTAACCCGTGTTCGGTGTATTTCCTTTTGGGGTACTCAGCCTCGATATTTTGATTTTGTTTTCACACTACCAGGTAGGATACGTAGGTACTCTACCTCCCCCCGTTTTCCTACACAAACACATGCAAGTGGACATTCCGCTCTGGGAGAAAACAGACTAGCACCCAAGCACTATACCTGACGTGTCCCAATAAAATGGTCAGGCGAGGTCAGGCAATTAATGACTGACACTCACACCTGACTTCCATTAAGCTTCCCCACTCCGATAAAAGGCAGAGCACGAAAGCACACTCTGAGTGAAGCAAAGCACAGAAGGAAACAGCAGTTTCAAGACAGCAGCTGAAGAAAGATGGCAAAACAGGAAGGGATCGCAAGGTGGGAAGTTCCTTTGACCTTTCCGAAAAGAAAACGTTACTTTCAAGACCCCTCGAGATTAGAAAGCATAAGACCAGGAAACCAGGCTAAAGAATCCTATATTGTGTCTCGGAGATACCCTGGCCCCTCCAGCATCACTAAACAATGCGGGGAGAAGCAGCAGCCGCTGTGGTACCATCCTTGGCTCCAAAAACAAAACAGCATCAGTGAAATCAACATAGCCATTGAGTTGGGGAGACCGATACAAGACCGGTCTGTGTTGAAGCCAAGGTTGCAAGCAGCAACATTGCATGGCGAGCGCTGGAATGAACATTGTTAAAAAGCATGTGATAAAAGACGCAAGTAAAGTTGAACTGCAGATGAGTGTTTGAACTTACTTTGAAAAGCAAGATATGATACCTTTGACAGGGTGGTCTGGCACCGCATGGTGCTCAAAGAAAGGTCCCGGTAAGGTATCCAGCTGAGAACTGGCAGAAGTGAAAGTTGAATAAAGGGGTGTATTAAGAAGAGATTGAAGAATCTTGAATCAAAGTGGTCCTGGGACAGGTCAAGAAAAATCCTGTGCACAAAGTCTTTAATTTTGATACAGAAAGGAAGGTAGGAAAATTAGATAAATTTGGCAGCGCCCTGTGGAGGGAGACCAATTTAAAATGTTGTGTTAAAGTGGGTCTGAGCTCGGCGGAGGGGGACCCGGGGTGAAAAGTGAATCAACAGAGAAGTTGTGCATATGAGAATCCCGAGGAGAAAGGAACTTTGAATGTTTGTTTCTCGCATCATGCCCTGTGAAATAAGAGACTTTGAATGACAAAGAAACGTTGGCACAGAAGGTCCTGATACTAAGATTTTGAACTGCATCCTCATGCTAGAAAAGCCAGGGTATTTGCTTAGCTCGAGTGTTGCGCCTTTTGCCATGCTGCAAACCTGGGGAGGAGAAGCTAACAGCCCAACTATCCTGAAATATAATTTCTTAAACACTTTTCTTTTGTATAACATTGTTTCCCACACCATTTGTATTTAGAAGTACGGATTGGCAATAGGTTTATTAGCATAGGCCCTTTTATTCTGACAAGACACCACTGAGACTGCGTTATTATTTTTTGGTGGTTTTAGCTTGCTCCCATCTTTAGATCTAGGATTAGATGGGTGTTTTTCAAACCCAATTCAAGTTCAATAAACACCCTTGAACTGTGGTCACTTGTGTCTGTTCTACTTTTTCATACTATGCCTTACTTACATGTGGTATAAGGAGTGGAATGTGACTCAATTGAGACAAATTGAGGGACCCTAAAATTCCAGAAGCTTAGTCATAGAGCCTCAGATCACTCTACTGCCATGAAAGAATCCATAGGTTTTGATATCTGTAGCAGCAGAGAAGCTACTATCCCACCAGCGAATGATTCCCACAGACTTAGTCATAATACCCCCTGCAGGGTGGCATATAGGATGTCATATAGGATTGGCTCCAAAATCTGGCCTGGCCTGGAAGTTCAGTCTAGATGTCCTAGCTGGCGTCATAGATCCTGACTTCTGGGGAGTGTGAGGGACCGGAGGGGGTTCTGTACTTCCACTCTCTATTTGGTAGAGGAGAGGCAGAGAGGACACCTGCCAAGATTCTCAATATTGGTACGTGGTCAAGCAATCAAGGCCTAGCTTCTCGGGAAGGTGATGCGGGCTGATTCATAAGTACAGTGTAGTCCCCAAGCACCCACAAAGGAATGTCTGCACACTGTATCGGTTAAAACACAGGCCCTCATTAGGACTCCGGCGGAAAACCATGGTGCTATTAGCACCATGGTCGATGCCGGAGTCCGCCATGGCGGAATGGGGAATTACCACCCCATTCCAAGGTTGGCGGGGTGGTAATTCCCCATGCCACCATGGCCCTTCCCCATTCCCATTTTTGCCCCATAGGGCATAATGGGAATGGGGAAGGCGGTAAGTACGGTACCGCAAATTGCGGTACAGTACTTACCTCGAGTGTCCCTTTGCGGGCCCCTACTTTTATGGCTGGTCTAGGCCAGCCGTTAAGGTCGGTTCCCGCAAAGGGACCTCGTATAAGGTGCTAAGGGTTTAACGGCACCGACACCTTTTACGGCGCCGTTAACCCCTTAATGCCTGGGTCCTAATGAGGCCCACAGTCTTTATATAATTAATATTCAAGGTTATATACAATATCACGATAACACACTTTGTACTCGGTTATCTATAATGGCAAATATACAATTCTTTGTGGTACCACAATTACTATTAGAGCTCTTTAAAGTGCATCAACTGTATGGTTAAATGGCACACAAATCAAGTCGTAAAGGAAACCAACAGTAGAGAAAAGAGAAAAGCAGTTGATAGGAACAATTGGCAGAAATACTGGTCACTACCGTTAAACACAGCTCTGTGTGGAGATCCCCCCACCTGGGCAACCTGTAGAAGAAAGATACAAGCCCAGTCCATATATTGTTCACAAGAGACTTCCCAATAGTTCTGCAACCCTAAAGTACCTGGCGTTGTAGCGTTCCTCGTCGGGGAATAGACGGCCCTTCTTCAGTGCCCTCCCTTTAAGGCAGGAGTCACGGGTCGTCGAACGTCCGACAGAGAACAGGGTGAGCTACGACAGTGAAGTGGCAGCTTCGTTCCTAGCGGTGCTCGTTGACGGGGAAGCGTAAACGTCCTGCAAGGAAGAGAAGTGCGGGGCACCTCGATGTCGATAGGTCTGGACCGGAAAGATTTTGAAGAACTGTGGCCCAGCAAGGGCGTCGAGTCGTCGGCATCTCTGTGGTCTTTGGGTGGCAGAAAACCCACCGGTGTATGCTCCTCGGTGCGTCGATGGTCAGACCTTCTCAGCAGGATACAGCGGTGACGATGTGGACAAGAGCTTCCTTGGATTTGAAAGTTCTTAGGCAAACAGGAGCACGGCGGCTCCGGTCGGCGACGGCGGTCGTCGACAGTGGCGGACAACCGTCTGGGCGCTTCTCTTTGGGATTCCGCGGCAGTCCCCGTCTCGGGTCGGCAGCCTGTCGAAGGTCTGTCTACAAGGGAGCTTTGGCAAAGATCTGCTGGTGCACGATGTTCCCCTCGTAGCTCAGGTAGAGGGCGCCTTACCAGGTCCTCTCTGGGTCAGTCCTTGGAGACACAGCAGCTTTGAGATTGTGAAGGAGAGCAACAGCAATTCTTTTCATCCAGCAGGCCTTCAAGGTCAAGCTTCAGTTACTCCAGTTACCCGTCATAGTGGACTTCAGCTTCTGAATATGATTTCTAGCAGTGAGAGGTCCCAAGATATACTGTTAATCTCCCATTCATTCCGCTGGGTCATACTCAAGCATCCAATCTTGGCAAAGGGCATTCATGCAGGCAGGCAGTCAATCAGGCACACAGTGCATTCAGGCCATTCACTTCTCTCCAGACACTCAGAACAAGTTATGTGTATTGGGATAAGTACCCAGCCATTCAGCACTCCACATTGCATTCATACCGGTTTCGGGCAGGGCTGTCTCAGTCATTGTGTCAACCACCAGATACTAGACACCCACAACACAGAATGCGTATTCGTCACACACTCCATTCACCCAGGTCCCACCCACAGGGGTACCCACACACACGGTCATTGGGAAGGCTCCAGCCAGTCTGGTCAGCACTTCCCCACACTACCATATATGGAACTTCCACCCAACAGCCAGTCAGGGCTTCCCGGGACTTCGGGAAGATCAAGGTAACAGACGATGGAAGGCAAGCGGCCACGAGGGACATCTTGTCTCCATCAGGAATCTACCGATTCCAATGAAAGGACCTGGGCATCCCAAAATGGAGGTTGCTCAGGGCACCAGTCAATTCAGCACAGAGCTGCCACCAGCCCGTACCCTGCTCTGTGGGTCACCCACAGGTGCCCAAAAACATAAAATAGGGGCACACGGTTGCACCCCTACCCCTGGGTGCCATAAGGGTATGCCATGGGTCTGTTCACCAAAAGCAAAGGAGAGGGCTGCACCGCCAGGAGTCCCACAGGAACTCCTGCACGGAAAACACGAAATAACACACGATAAAAAGCAGTAAAGGACAAGGTTACGGAGGCTCTGTCCCTCCGATGCATTTCCAGCATCACAGTCGCCCCCTCCTCCCCCCAGTTTCATGATTCCTGCCCCTCATGTCCCAGCCCTCCAAGATGTCAGGCTGGAGCCAGGCCACGATCACCTACATGGCCCTCAAGGGCCTCTCCATCCCTCCAAAGACCCACTTGGAGTCAGACTTGGCGCTTGTGGCACCAGACTCACTCACTCCCATTGGATAACATTGGGGATTGGAATTGTAGTGCATAGATGGGGACAAGATGGATGCCCCCACATATTTCGGTTCCCAGAACTGCATGAGCAGTCTAGCCTTTTGGGTGTGGTTCAGCCCAGAGACACCTTGGATACCCAGAGACTATTTAAGCCACGCCCAGGCTGAGAAACATTCTTTGTGTTTTCTGCACCTGCAGCGTGATACTCACCGTGTTCGGATCGGTCTCCAGTAGGTCTGCATCTTTCTTCTGCGCTCAGCTCCTGCAAGAACAAGAACACTGTTAGGAACAGCCTTACCTTGCGGCGCTTCTGACCATCATTCATCGCTCCTTCTGTTCCTCGGCAGTGTCATTCCCGTCCCGGCACGCAGCTTCCTAAGGAAAAGAGAAAAGAACAGAAAAAAAGGCATTAGTAAGCAATCAGCAAATCTTCGCTTATTTTTAAAGACTGTACGAGCTTCAAACGCTTACCTGAATCCCAGCCGCTCTAGGGGAACTCTGTCTCCGGAACTTCTCATCCATCTGCAAGAGGGAAAAGACACTCCAGGTTAGCGTGGAAACATCTAGAGGCACCGCATACCGCGCTTACTCACCGCATTTCTTCTTCATAACCGGCATCCACGCTGAAAACGTTGCGGCACCTAAAAGACACAGAAAAAGAACTCAGTTCAATACAAATACGAAAGGGTCGCATCGCGCATCGCGCTCTCACTCACCTTCAGCACTACTCATCTCAACAGCGTGTCGCCATCCCCGGACGCAGTGTCATTCCCGTCCCGGCACGCAGCTTCCTAAGGAAAAGAGAAAAGAACAGAAAAAAAGGCATTAGTAAGCAATCAGCAAATCTTCGCTTATTTTTAAAGACTGTACGAGCTTCAAACGCTTACCTGAATCCCAGCCGCTCTAGGGGAACTCTGTCTCCGGAACTTCTCATCCATCTGCAAGAGGGAAAAGACACTCCAGGTTAGCGTGGAAACATCTAGAGGCACCGCATACCGCGCTTACTCACCGCATTTCTTCTTCATAACCGGCATCCACGCTGAAAACGTTGCGGCACCTAAAAGACACAGAAAAAGAACTCAGTTCAATACAAATACGAAAGGGTCGCATCGCGCATCGCGCTCTCACTCACCTTCAGCACTACTCATCTCAACAGCGTGTCGCCATCCCCGGACGCCGGCCATCATCTAAGGAAGGAAAGGAACGAAGTTAGAGAACTGTTCAAAAGACTCATTATACTTACCTGTTGGACTCTTGCCAGTGAAATAACTAGGCAGCAACGAGCCTGCATCAATCAACGCGCCCCTGCGCTGAAAGCAGGACGGAGAGCACACTTTCCAAGAAAACAAGGTGAGCTGTGGATCAAAGGGAAGGATTGGACCCAGGGGAAGAAGGGTTTCAAGCACACAGAGACAATAGGGAGTTAAACTCTACCAATCCTGTGTTTCAGGCCCAATCTCCAGTCGAGTAGACTTCAGGGAAGGGTTCGAGGTCGTAAGAGGTCAGAACAGGCTGAGTGACGTCCCCGTGGATACCAGGTGAGCGTTACAGAACACAAAGCCTCACATCAAAATCCACCTGGGCGTCATGGAAATGTCAGAAACCGACCAGTTAGCCCACATGTTGGGGCAGCTGTGTTCCGAAGTACATGCAGCCAGGCAGGAGTCCAACACCCTGAGGAGAGAGCTGATAGTAGCCAAAGAACGCACTGATGATTTAAGCCGGCAACTTCTCCAGTCACAAGCAGGGCATGCACCATTGCCGGGAAGCGTGTCCTCGATGCCAGCACCATCAGCCAATCCCGTTCAGATAACCCTTCCTGGGGCAGTTCTCTTGGCCCCGCCCGAACGATTTACAGGGGATCCCAAGAGGTTTGCAACATTCATAAACCAGTGCCGCCTGCACTTCCTTTGTAGCCCAGGGGCCTTTCCGAATGACCAATCACAGGTCGCTTTTGTGCTATCCTACCTGAGTGCTAGCGCCGCGGACTGGTCTGTACCCTTTGTGGCCCAAGACGATCCTTTGCTGCATGACTTTAGGGGCTTTCAGCAGGAGATGGAAAAGCTGTTCGCCCGTCGTACACATGGGCAGGCATTAGACAACGAACTTCTGTTCCTACGCCAAGGGAATCAAGACCTATTAACATACATAGCCACATTCAATAAACTCATGGTTGAAGCAGAATGGCCAGTGGAGAAGAGAATCACGTTATTTCATCAGGGGTTGCGGGGGGAGATCAAGGATGTTCTCGCACAAGTAGTGAACCCCCCCCGAAAGACTGCTCAGAATTCATTGACCTTGTTGTTCAACTGGATCATAGGTTGCAGGACCGAAGAGCAGATCAAACCAGACTGGACCCTCGCCCTATGTATGTGCATTCAAAGGACAATATTGCCAGCACAACGGAAGGTTCAGGAGAACCAATGCAAATCGGGGGGGTCAGATCCCCCTTGACTAAAGCGGAAAGGGATAAAAGGAGACAGCAGCAGTTATGTCTGTACTGTGGAAGGTCAGGTCATTTCCTTAAAGAGTGCCCTGTGAAGCCACCGAGGAGGATGGTAGGGGCCACGGACAAGGAAGATACCATCAAGGAATCGGAAAACTCCCCAGCCCGGCAAGTGTAGGGGTCCACTTGTCGAGCGAAGAAAGTGAACTACAGACCTCCCATTTTGCACCATCTGTGGTCTTGATCAATCACCAACAACCATCTCGGATGCACGCAGTAAGAGCGTACATTGACAGTGGAGCCGTTGGGAATTACATCGACCAGGATCTTGCGGCAAAGATGGGGCTTCCGTTACGCCCTAAATCAACCACCGACACTGTTACCACTGTCGACGGCACGGAAATAGCTTCTGGTCCAGTATCCCAATGCACTGCAGCTTTAACCCTTCTGTGCTAGGATGGACACCAAGAATCTAACGTTTTCAACCTCATTAAGGCACCACAGTTCCGGTTGATTTTGGGAATGCCATGGTTGGTAGCTCACAATCCTCCAATCGATTGGCAAGCAAAAGAATTGGCCTTTCCCGAGACTTGCGCCCACACATGTTATCTCCAAGAGAAACAACCGATAGACACCAGAACCTCCACGCATGCGACTGTGGCAATCAGCACCCTACCAAGTGAATACCAGGACTTTCAAGATGTCTTTCAGAAAGAACAGGCTAATACCCTGCCACCTTTCCTTTCCTTTTCATTCACATGGTTTCTACACTTCAGTGTGTAAAGCTAATTGTGGTAAACTAGGTCTGCTTTTCTCCCCTCGCAGGACTCTCAAACTTAGGTGGCCTAAGGTGCTCTACACTGGGTACCTAATTTGTATTTACTGTGTTGCTGTTGCGCTGTAATTGTGGTAAACTAGGGCTTTTTCTCCCCTCGCAGGACTCTCAAACTTAGGTGGCCTAAGGTGCTCTACACTGGGTACCTAATTTGTATTTACTGTGTTACTGTTGCTCTGTAATTGTGGTAAACTAGGGCTTTTTCTCCCCTCGCAGGACTCTCAAACTTAGGTGGCCTCTAAACTGGGTACCTAATTCGTATTTACTGTGTTACTGTTGCTCTGTAATTGTGGTAAACTAGGGCTTTTTCTCCCCTCGCAGGACTCTCAAACTTAGGTGGCCTCTACACTGGGTACCTAATTCGTATTTACTGTGTTACTGTTGCTCTGAAATGTGGTAAACTAGGGCTTGCCGCTTCATTCCTGTCCGCTTGCTCTCGTCTGTCTTCCCCCCCACTCCCTCCTTATTCCATGGTGCTCTCTATCTCTCCTATCTTCTCTAACTGCTTCTCCATTGACTATCCTGCTCTCCTCACTAAATCTGGTAGGAAAAAGTTTAAAAAGGATATCCTGGTCTCCAACCCAGGCCTCCCCATCGCTGACACCTACACTAGTGCCTCCTCCAAGGAAACTCTTACTGACATCCTCTTTTTCGTGC
The DNA here is from genome assembly GCF_040938575.1 of Ambystoma mexicanum. Taxonomy (NCBI): domain Eukaryota; kingdom Metazoa; phylum Chordata; class Amphibia; order Caudata; family Ambystomatidae; genus Ambystoma; species Ambystoma mexicanum. The sequence goes on from NC_090923.1 coordinate 1,329,743,009, forward strand.
CCTCCCCTGACCAATGGACCCTTCATATGGTCTCTGTGCTCTCTCCCTTCTCCTCTTCTCCCATTAATGGTGGCACCCGTTGGGATGTCCTCTTGGCCCCCTTCCGCTCCTCTAAGGCCATCATTAATGTCTACGCTAATGGGACCGTCTTGGTCCAAGGCCCTCAGGCCAACCTCCACCTCTTTGATAGACGCTTCCCACGCCTCATCAACTTCCTTTCCTCTCCTGCTGTCCCCTCTTCTCTGTCCTCGGCTAACTAACCTCCACCCTCTCACCCTGCCCTCTCTCTGGCTCCTTCTTCTTCACCTCCACAGGCCGTACCTCTGATCTGTACCCCTCCCCGGAAGCCCTTCAAGGATGGCAACCTTCTCCACATTGCCACTCTCAACTCTCGCTCTGCCGTCAAACATTCCTCTGATATCTCTCGCCTTCTTGAGGAACTGGACCTTGACATCTTCGGTCTCACTGAGACATGGTTCACGGCCAGCTCTGTCACCAGCTTTGACACACTCCTACCTGATGGTTACAAGATCCTCTCCTTGCCCAGGCCCAACCGTGCTGGGGGGGTGTGGCCCTTATCTTCCCTGAGTGTATTCCTGCCACTGTCACTCCTACGCAGACCTACTCCTCCTTTGAATGCCTTGTCTGCCGACTCTCTCTCTCTCTCCTAGCCATTCCCTTACCGTGGCTACTATCTATCGGCCACCTGGTCAAATTTCCTCCTTCCTCTCTGAGTGGGCTGACCTCTCCTCCTCACTCCTGTCCTCAACCACTCAACTCCTCTTTCTTGGAGACTTCAATATCCACCTTGATGCCTCCTGTCCTCCCTCTGGACTCTTTCGCGACCTCTGTGCCTCTCTCTCACTCTCTATTCTCCTGTCTGGGCCGACCCATTCTGCAGGGCACACTCTTGATGCTCTGATCTCTTCTGACCTTCCCCTCTCTGTCCCTCTCTCCACTCCACTCTCTTTGAGTGATCACTTTCTCCTATCCTCCCACCTCACCTTCCCTACCCCACAGGCAAAGCCGCCCTCATCACTGCCACCCACCTTCGCGGTCATCTAACCCATGAAGCGCGTGTCAGTTGAGGCTTTCGCTACCACCTTCTCGCCCCCCTCCCCCTTCGGCTGACTCCCACCCTGACACAGCTCTCTCCACTCTCCACTCTGCTATATCTGATACCCCTGATATCCTTGCCCCTGTCATGAGAATCCGCCTGAAGCCCAAAGCCAAATGTAACTCCTGGTATGACTCGGATCTCGTCACCCTTAAACGCAAGTGCAGGGTGGCAGAGAGGAAATGGCATGCTTCATGTTCATCCTCTGACAAACTGGCCTACCGCCTGCTCCAAAGGCAATACCGGCTCTCCGTTCTCACTAAGAAGAGAGCCCTTATCCAAGCCCGCATCTCTGCGGCATCTAACAATTCGGCCGAACTATTTAAAATCTGCAAGGAGCTGGCCAACCCTGCTGCAGTCTCCACCTCTCCTGTCCCCTCCCAGGCCCTCTGCACGGCACTGGCCTCTCACTTCAGTTCAAAAACTCAGGACATCCTGTCCTCACTCTCCTCCTATCACCTCCCCTCCTCTATTCCCTGCTCTCCCTCTGGCCCTTCTGCAGCCACCCCTCCTCCCTCCTTCTCTGTCTTTCCCCTTTTTTCTGCTGATGAGGTTTCGAGACAAGCCCGATCTATGAAAGTCTCGTCAAAACAGGTCCACCCCTGTTCCTCCAAAACTATCAAGGACCACATTGACTCCCTGGTGCCTGCCCTGGCTGACTTCTGCAATCACTCCTTCACCTCTGGAGTCTTCCCATCCCCCCTCAAGGACTCCCTTGTGCACCCCCTTCTTAAGAAACCCTCTTCCGACCCCTCCTGCCCAGCTAACTATCGCCCAATCTCCATCACTCCCTTCCTGGGCAAGCTCCTGGAGAAACTGCCCATCTCCAAGCTTAATCTCCATGCTGAATCTGTTGGTAGTCTTCATGACCATCAGTCTGGCTTCAGAGCTGCCAGAAGCACGGAAACGGCTCTCCTGAACATCCGTGAGGACCTGCTCTCAAACCTTGACTCTAACACCCCTTGTGTTCTCATTTTGCTCGACCTCTCTTCTGCCTTTGACACTGTCAACCACACCATCCTGCTCAACCGTCTCCGTGATAACCTGGGTATCACTGGGCAAGCTCTGGCGTGGCTGACCTCCTTCCTCTCCAATCAACCCTCCCAGGTCCAACTGGGTTCCTTCCTCTCTGACATCTTTTTCTCTACCTGTGGTGTCCCCCAGGGATCTAACCTCTCCCCCTGGTTGTTCAACCAGTATCTGGCACTTCTTGCTCACCGCATCGCCGCTCTCTGTCCCAACTTTCAGTGCTATGCAGATGATACCCAGCTCATTTTCAGTCTACCCTCGGCCTCCTCTTCCCCTTCCCTCATCTCTTACTGTCTTTCTGCTATCCAGGAATGGTGTGCCGCCAACGACCTCTGCCTTAATGCCAGTAAGACTGAGATTCTACTTATCGGCACAACCACTCCCTCCTTCCCTGCAGCTCTCTGGCCGGCCTCCCTTGGCCCTCTTCCTGCTCCTACCTGCAAGGCAAAAAACCTCGGGGTCATCTTCGACTCCACGCTTTCTTTCTCTCCTCACATATCTGACGTCTCTAAGAAGTCACACTACCAGCTACACCTCCTCAGAGGTATCCTTCCTTTCCTCTCCTTCCCCCAGAAGCTCACTGTCTCCAGAGCCCTGGTTCTCTCGAAGCTGGACTACTGTAACAGCCTCTATCTAAATCTTCCTGCCTCTACTCTCCGCCCTTTGCAACTCATCCAGAACAGGACTGCGAGACTTGTCCTGGGCCTCAAGCCCAGGGACCGTATCTCTCCAGGACTGAAATCGCTACACTGGCTCCCAGTGGCTGCGAGGATTAACTTCAAAACCCTCTGCATTGTCCACAAGGTCTTCTGGGGCCTTGGGCCAAAATACCTTCAACTCTCTCTTCCTAAATATCTTCCTTCTCAAGCTCTTCGCTCATCCACCTCCAACTACCTCAGGGTCAGCCGCTTCTCCAAGCAACAAGCTGGGGGTAGATCTCTCTCCGCAGCAGGGGCCTCCCTCTGGAACAGCCTTCCTGCCTCCCTGAAACTTGAGCAGAACCATCTCCGGTTCCGGAAGCACCTCAAAACCTTCCTCTTTGCCTCCGCCTTCTCTCCCTCTCTCACCTGCTAAAATCATTGAACCTGCACTGAATCTGCAACTGGGCCACTCACCGATCTCAGTCCTTGGCCCAGCCACTCTTCCCTGCACTGCCTACCTGCACTACGGGACTGTCTCTGTATCCTACAGCCCCTTCTCCCGGCACTTACCTTGCACTTGCCACCAGCTGGCCCTTTTATTAATCTTGTATTCTACTAACCATGTACTGCACTTTCCTCTCTCCCCTTCCCCTTGCACTTTTCCCAGTCCCCCTACCCTTGCACTTGCGTGATCTGAATGACACCTGGCCTAGTAGGATTGTTGTCTGTCTCACCTTGTTCCCCCCCGCTTTGTCGCGCCTTGAAACACTTGTGTATAGGCGCGTTACAAATGCCATATCATATCATATCACATCATACCGCATAGACCATACGATTGCCAAATCGACCTGATACCCGGCGCACAAATCCCTTGTGGGTGAATTTACGCACTCACGGAACCAGAAAACCAGCACCTGAAGGCCTATCTTGACCAATACCTGGCCAACGGGTTCATCCGTCCCTCGAAGTCACCAGCAGCCATTCCTCTTTTCTTCGTACCGAAAAAGGAAGGGGACTTGAGAACGTGCATCGACTATCACGCACTGAACCAGATTACTGTAAAAAACCGCTACCTCCTGCCACTTATCCCTGAATTGCTTGATCAAGTCAAAGATGCTCAAATCTACACAAAAGTATACCTGAGAGGGGCATATCACCTTGTTCGCGTAAAACAGGGGGACGAATGGAAAACTGCTTTTCGCACCAAATACGGCTTGTACGAATATCAAGTAATGCCCTTTGGCCTTTGCAACGCGCCTGCAGCATTTCAATACTTCATGAACGATGTCCTACGGGAATTGATTGATGTCTGTGCTCTAGTGTACATCGACGATATTCTAGTATATTCTGCATCAAAGCAGGACCACGTTAAACACGTCCGATTCGTATTGGAGAAACTCCGTCAACACCAGCTCTACGCCAAGCTCGGAAAGTGGTCATTCCACGTCTCTGAGGTGGAATTCCTGGGCTTTATTCTCAGCCCGAATGGAATCCGAAGGGATGTACACAAGGTAGATGCTATCCTGAACTGGCCCTCCCCAAATTCATTCAAGGGGTTTCAAAGTATGCTGGGTTTTGCAAACTTCTACCGCCGGTTCATCCCAGGATTTTCACAAATCGTGCATCCCATCACGTCATTGCTAAGGAAAAGCAACAAAAAGTTCCAGTGGACAACAGAAGCCCAGGAAGCTTTCCAGGAACTCAAAGCAAGATTCACATCTGCCCCAATCTTACGCCACCCTCGCCCTGATCTCCCATACCTGGTGGAAACGGACGCCTCAAGCATGGCTATGGGAGCCGTCCTCTCACAAAAGGACCCCGAAATGGGCCAGTTACACCCTGTTGCCTTCTGGTCATGTAAATTCACACCCCCTGAACTCAATTACGCTATCACAGACAATGAACTCCTGGCCATTAAGTCAGCCTTTAAGGCATGGCGGCACTACCTCTTGGGCGCCAGACACACAATCACCGTAATAACTGACCACCGGAACCTCCAGTACCTAAAAACGGCAAAGGCCCAATCCTCACAACAACTACGTTGTACTATTTATTTTTTTTGCTGAATATGACTACGTGATTACATTTCGACCAGGGTTGAAAAACGGGAAGGCCGATGCCCTTTCCCATATGGGGGTGAAAGAGCAAGGGTATCAGACCCCTGACCCAATAGCAATCATCCCGAGTGACAAGCTTCTAGGAATCACAGCAACCATAACTCAGAAAGAATTACATGAAGAAATCCAAAACCTGATGAGTCCGGAGCAATTACAAGCATGGAGTGCACAAGGAGAACATTACATGATAAAAGATCAGTTGCCCTACTTCAGGAATCGTTTATTCTTATCAAACCAAGAACTGCGAGAACAAGTCATGTCCGGTTATCATGATTCCTTGAACGAGGGCCACCCTGGAATCGCTAAAACCCTAGCCAAGGTAAAACGAAATTATTGGTGGCCCACGTGGCGTAAAGACATTATTCAATTCATCCTATCTTGTGGAGTGTGTGCTCAAAACAAGTCATCCAAGCAGAAACCGGCTGGGCTATTATGACCATTGGAAATCCCACCACTACCCTGGCACACGTTGTCCCTCGATTCTATTACTGACTTACCACCCAGTCAAGGGTTTAACACTATTCTTGTGGTCGTAGACCTATTTTCAAAAATGGCACATTTCATTCCTCTTAAGGGGCTCCCAAATGCTTCCACTCTGGCAAAGTTATTTCTTGAAGGCGTCGTACGGCTCCATGGGTTTCCTTCAGTTTTGTTCTTAGACCGAGGTACTCAATTTGTATCTAACTTCTGGAGAAAATGCTGCTCTATGGCCCAGATCGACATCCGGCTAACCACCAGTCACAATCCCCAAACGGATGGTCAAACTGAGAGGACTAATCAGACGCTCGAGCAGTATCTGCGTTGCATGTTACACCAAGCTGAAGGAAACTGGTTCGCCCTATTATGGATAGCTGAATATGCTTATAATAATTCCCGACACACCAGCACTGGGCAGACACCCTTTTATACCATGTATGGCAGGCACCCACGTACTTCTCAGTTGGACGTTCCTACAACCCTGGAAATGCCAGCAGTCAAAACCTTGCACACAACCATTTCTCAAACCTTTAAAAGGGCAGCTGAACACCTACTTCAAGCTAAGAATCGCCAAAAGAAGTTTGCTGATCAACACCGAGCAAAGGCCCCCAACTACCAAGTGGGAGACAAAGTCTGGCTGGCGTCTAAACACTTGTCCATTAAAGGAACCTGAACTTTCTGTCCAAGATACTTGGGTCCATTCACCGTCACCTCTGTGATAAATCCTGTGGCGGTCAGACTAGCTCTGCCGTCAAAGATGCAGATTCATCCTGTGTTCCACGTGTCTCTCCTTAAACCTGTTCAACCTGGGACCCGGGTAGCAATGCCACCGCAGCCGGTACTAGTCGCCGGGGAGCCAGAATTCAAAGTCAAGGACATCGTGGATTCAAAGTACGTCAGATCCAAATTATACTACTTAGTAGACTGGAAGGGGTATGGTCCACAAGACAGGACATGGGAGCCTTGTAAGTACATCCATGCACCTCGCTTGCTTAGACAATTTCATCAAAACCATCCAAACAAACCAGGACCAGACAGAAGAGCCACCTTGAGAGGGGCCTTGGGGGGAAGTGTTGTCATGATTCCTGCCCCTTATGTCCCCAGCCCTCCAAGATGTCAGGCTGGAGCCAGGCCACAATCACCTACATGGCCCTCAAGGGCATCTCCATCCCTCCAAAGACCCACTTGGAGTCAGACTTGGCACACTCACTCCCATAGGATAACATTGGGGGTTGGACTTGTAGTGCATTGATGGGGACAAGATGGATGCCCCCACATATTTCCGTTCCCAGAACTGTATGTGCAGTCTAGTCTTTTGGGTGTGTTTCAGCCCAGAGACACCTGGGATACTCAGAGACTATTTAAGCCACGCCCAGGCTGAGAAACATGCTTTGTGTTTTCTGCACCTGCAGCGTGACACTCACCGTGTTCGGATCGGTCTCCAGTAGGCCTGCATCTTTCTTCTGTGCTCAGCTCCTGCAAGAACAAGAACACCGTGTATTCTGAGGGGTGCGCGGGGAGTTTTACATGCGATTTCACTGGCGCGAGCGGGGTACGTGTATTCCGGGGGTGTGCTTGGAGTTTCACACGCGATTTGGCAGTGTGGGTCCTCCTGGGTGTGCCCTCTCCCCCCTCCCCAGGCCCTGCAGGCAGCCCATACCGCAGGGGACTACCCTAGACCCCTGGCCATGCCCCGCAGGCAGCCCATCCACCCTGGGCATGCCCTGCAGGCAGACCACATGTCCCCTGCCAGCACGCCCCAACTCAAGTCGCCCTGCACCGCCACCCACCCAGCAGTGACTGTCACGACCTTATCCCCACCGTATGGTAACAGGATCCGAAATACCTTATTTGGTCCCCCTCGGATCCCTTGGGGCCAGTCCTGGCGCTGTTGGCATCGGAGGTGCATGCTAGGATGGGGTTTCAATGGGCAATGGACAAGCATGGCTGCCCACATGAGGACTAATGGGGAACTGCAACTAGCGGTCTAGCGTCCAGGGCGGGGCCGCCCCAAAGGCACCTGGGATACCTGCTGGCTATTTAAACCACGCCCAATTAGAGGCACGCACTTAGCGTTATTCTGCACTTGCAGCGTGACGTTCACTGGGTCCTGCTCTGCATCCTGGCCTGCACGGGCGAGAGAAGACAAGAACCATCATCATCTTTACCTGCCCAGCGGCACTCTCCATCAACCGAAGCCTTCCAACCTCCATCGTCTTCCTCCCGCATCGTCTCTGGAAAGGAGAGCGTGAATGAGACATTGTGTAAGCTACTTACCAGTCCGTCTGGAAGGCCTTCCTCATCAGCTCATCGTCCATCGGCTTCGGGTTCCGGTGGGCCCATTCTTCCTGGATTCTTCCACGACCTGTAGGAAAGACAATAGTATAGATTAGCCAATTGCAAGGACGCTCGCAGTGCCGCTTGGTGCAACCATCCTCACCTCCTTGAACTCTGCTCCAGAACCCGCTCTCTGCCTTCACCATCTGCAAGAAAAGAGGAGAAGATTATTTTGGTGCTTCAACCTATACAGACATTACTCTCATCTTAAAGACTTACCTGAAAATAGGAGTCGCAGCCAGTCTGGACTCCGGCCCACGCCAGTAAAGAAACTCGGCGGAATGGTGTCACTAACAAAGCGCCCCTGCCCGGTGCGGCAGGATGGAGAGCGCATCTTCATAGAAATCAAGGTGAGAGAGGTCCCCAGGGGAACCGCAAGGGGAATCTGGGAGGTGCGTCGCAAAGGGAAGGAATAGCAGCTAAACTTCGCCTCCTGTCTTTTAGAACTGATCCTCGGCAGCACGAACTTCAGAGAAGGCACAGAGTCCCAGAGAGTGTTTCGGCCAGTCGAGGGGCGTCCCCGTGGATACAAGGTGAGCGTTACAGAGACGGGCACCTGCCAGCAGGCCCTAACTCATGTTCCCCTGCACCCCCACCCACCCAGCAGTGACGGGCACCTGCCAACAGGCCCCGACTCATGTCCCCCCACCCAATCACCCACCCAGCATTGGCGGGCACCTGCCAGCAGGCCCCGACTCATCTTACCCCACCTGAAACGTCATCACACTCCAGACCCATGGGCCTTACGACAACCCAAATCCCACCCCAGGCCACCCCAGTCCAAACATCCCACATTGAATTCCCAAAGTCATGATAGAACATACATAACCAGCATGCCCATGATTACATGTCCCTCAGACCCACACAATGGTGACACATGACTGTGAAAAAAAACATTGTGACATGCACAAAACAAATGATAGAAGACCACACAAGTAAAGTATAGAAAAAAGTGTATTGAAGAATCAACGAAATGAATAAAACAAAATCACACAATAATGAAAAGAAATGATCCAAGTCCGGAACTCCAAAATTGATCCCAAAAAAATAAATGCTGCAACCAATAAAATCCAAAGTAAAATGGCTCCTATGGGTCTGTCCATAAAAAAAATCAGAGTTAAAAAAAAGCAAAGTATTCCACCATGGGTCCAAGAAAATGAAATCCACATCGAAAACTATTTACAAAAGAACATCCAAGGGTCCATGAGACCAACAATCCAAAGGAAAGCTACAAAATAACCCTCCCTAATAAATAAATATATACAAAAAGGTGGGGAATAGTCCATGCGCCCCAAATGAAAGAAAAATAGAAAGGAAACCTAACACTAATGAACTATATACAATGGCGGCGGGCAAGTCCTACGGCTCACTTGTTGATTTCCCAGGCCAGGGCATCATGGAACTCCTGTTCAACGTCCTAGAGGTGGGCCTCTTCCCTGGCCCCGAGGTCTCGCAGGGATAAAGCCATGTCCACCTCCAACTCCCTGTGAATTTCCTCGAGGCACTCAGACCGCCTCAATGCCCTGCGCATGGAGTTCTCCGCCCTGACTATAGTGAGCCGTGCCTCTTCCGCCCGCCGCTGCTCGGATCTATTTGCCGGCCCAACCGCTGCCACACAGAAGACACTCCCAATCCAGGGTCCTCCTGCCCTCCGGCCGATGCCTGCCCCTGTGATGTAGATGGCCCAGAGCCATCATCACTATCACTCCCACCTTGAGCCTGCTGCGGCCGTGCATGTACCCTGCCTGTCGATGCCTACATGTCCTCCTCCTGCTGGGGTCCAGTTGTTGTGGTGGCCACCCCTGCTGGACCTCTGACTCCCGACTGTGGCAGAGATGTGTCCTCCACCAGCCTAGCCGCTGGGTCAGGGGCAGCTCCACAGGGTGGCCAGGTGATACATGGCCTTGAAGATAGCACAGAGGACGACTGGTGCATAGGAAGTTCAGTTGAGTAGGGGGTCGGTAGAAGGTCCAGCACATGGAGGAACTCAGATACAGTGATCCCTCCTAGTAGGTCGATGCGGTCAACGCGGCATCTGAAATAATGTGCAGCGTCCTCATGAAAACCCTGCACGTCATCCCGGATGCCAAGTTGATGCAACGCCACCCCAGCCAGGACAGCCTCAACACGGTCCCACATTGCCACATCCGCAGGGAGAGGAAGGCCAGTTGTTGCTAGCATATCCCCTAGCTGAAAAGAGGTCTGGATGAAGGCATCCCTGCTGGTGTGGGATGATGCAGTCACAGGATCGGGGGACAGGATTATACACAGGCACCTCCGCGGCTTCCTGTGCTGCCTTCTGCCCCTGGACTGCACCACTAGCACCAGTGGAACCCCCCCCCTCCAGACCCCATGTGTGGCCCTTCCATGGCCTCCTCCTCAACCAAACCCCCCACCAACCTGGATGACTCTGTGCCATCTTCCTCCATAGGCCACTGTGGGGTCTCAGCTGCCCTTCTGCAGGGTAGGTCCAAGAGGCAGAGGTCAGAGGTGGACTCCTCGGCAGCTGCGGCCGCAGCACCAGACTTCTCACTCCCCGACGAGATGACAACATGGGAGGGGAGCTGGGCCTTGCGTCTCCGGCTGGCGGTGGGATCCCTGCCGCTGTGCTCCACAGCACCGTCTCTGTCCTCTTCATCAGTTGATGCTGCAGACAGGGAGAGACAGAACACAGGCATCAGGGCACTGTACAATGGTCTGATACACACATGACAGTTGCACATGAGTGTCACTGTCAAACTTCACACATGGGATCACACTCCCCAACACACATATCATTTGAACCCACACACATGTGCAAATTCACAGGAATATTGCAGCAGGCAGTACCATCCATACACATACAACAGCATGAGCATCCAAAGGTTAGCCTGACGTCACATGCAACACGGGGAGTGCCAAACACATGCACACACGCCACCAGACATACATGCATCTGTACATCTCCACCACCTGTCGCAGTGAAATCATCGGCATCCATGTCACATCTGCCAATCAGCCTCCTAGATGTCAGTGTCACATGCATCCCTGGTGTATCACAGTGGCACACATGTCAAATACACACACACGCACATGTACATTGTGCACACACATGAAGGTGGAACCAGCATCCAAGTGTCACACCACAACCATGCCACAGTTCATACACAGAAATCTAAACATGTGTGCACCCACGCATGCATTTGGGCACCATGCATTTGAACACATACACCATTGATGTGCCTCACACATGACTGGACTCACATGCAGCAGGCTCATGTCCCTGTACATACACATCCATACATGGGCCTTTCAAGACATATGTCCAACCTGCACACTCCTGGCACACCTCAACATGCACAGCGTCCAATCAGTACGCATGTACACTTACAGCTCGACTCCGGACGGGTCTGCCTCTGAAGGATCTGGTGGTGGAGCGCTCGGTCTATGCGTTCCAGGACCCTCATCTGGATGTTGGTAAGGCGGACCCAGCACCCCTCAGCATCCGCTGCCTTCAAGAGGCGCCGGGCCTTGCTGAGGGTCCTGGACCTGAAGTCCTCCCAGCGCTTCCGGACATGTTGCATGTCGCGGGCTGCCACCCCCTCCACGTTGATGGCAGCCACAATGTCCTTCCAGATCCTCTTCCGTCCTTCATTGTTGGTGCACAAACTTCCAAAGAGGGCATCATAATGCCCCAGGACTTGCTCCACCAGGATGCCAACTTCATTGGCACTGAACCTGGCAGCCCTCTGCCTCTCTGCTGGGGAGTTGCCAATGGTGCCAGATGGTGTTGTGTCTGACATGGCAACCACCGAGGCAGGTGTGGGTGGGCAACTGGGTCCTGGGGCTGGGCTGTGGAGCGATGGAATAACAGTCGGGAGTCTTCTGTTCCAGCAGGGGTGGTCACAGCCACTGGGCCCCTGCAGATGGCTGACGTGCAGGCACCAATGGCAGGGCACATGGCCAGCAGGCAGGCAGGCAGCTTCAGATGGCAGGTGGGAGTGTGCTCAGGGATCTGGGGGGCAGGAACATGGCCTTCTGGGCAGGAGCGTGGTCTTCTGTGTGTTGTCGCGTGGCCAGCTTGATACAGAGTGATTTGGCACGTGAAAAAACTGCAGGTCAGCGTGTAATTCAAGGAAAGGCCCTTAGCGCGTAAGCGCATATGTGACGTGATATGCGTGGGCATTTCCCTCAGCATGGGTGCATCCGCACGTGCAAAAAAATCACGTACGTGTGTTAATGCATGTAATCCGAGGAAAGGGCCTAAGCGCGAAAGAAAAGTGATGCGCATGGGCGTTTCCCTCAGCACGGGTGCATCCGCATGTGCAAAAAAATCACGTATGCATGTTAATGCGTTTAATCCGAGGAAAGGGCCTAAGCGAGTAAGAGAAGTGACGCGCACAGGCATTTCCCTCAGCATGGGTTAAAGGTGAGCAGGGCCAGCAGTTCACTGTACGTGCCTTTCGTGGAGACCGACATGTGTGTTGCTACTTCGTGTTGTTTCGCGCGCCATCACAACTTCACAGTGGATCAAAAACGTATCTCTTCTTTTGGCAGGGGTATTGGCTACGCGTGTTTTTCATTATCATGCTAGTCTGACGGTGAGTCGCGCATGCTATTTTTCCCACTGCGGGTGCCCCTGTTTATCGCGTACCCATTTTCAAGGTCATAGTAGCCTGCGTGTCCCACGCGTATGTGTTTCTCGTGTCCCTGGGTGCCACCACGTACTGCAGGAGGTTAATTCACACATGTGGGCTAACGGGGGTTGTGTGCATGGGTTTACTGCAGTTTTTGGGGTGCCTGAGGGTGTCCAGGTTGGCTGCAGAGGGGGAAGAGGCAGGGGTGCGCCACTTCGGCACAATGTTCTGCCACGTGTTGGTGCAGTCATGCCACCACCCCTGCGGCTCCGGGAGATGCAGTTCTTGCACCTGGCACTGGCGCCCATCACTGGTGTTTCATCGACTGCCACGGGCCCAAGGGTAGTGGTAGCTGCAGGTGCAGCTGTGGACACCACCACCCAGGCTCAGGGTCTGTCAGCACAGGCTGCGTTGGCACCTGAAGAGTCCCTGGAAGATTTCCAGGAGGTCAGGAGGCACACTGTATGTGCACACAGGGCTGCCCTGACCCAGGCATGTGTCCCTGGGGCAGTAATGTCATCTGCTGCCCCAACCAGCCGGGTGTTGGCAAGTACATGGGCAGATGCAGCCGACACCACCCCGGTTGTGAGTCTACCCTCCAGGACAGTCCCGGTCAATGAACCTGGCACAGCAGATGTTGCTGCGCAGGGTCCATTCCAGGGCACCCAGCAGCCACTGACGCAAGTCAGGGCTTCTGTCCTTGTTCCACCTGCCAGTCCCTCAGTTCAATTCACCAGCGCCACAGCCCATACTGATCAGGGTGGCTTTTGCCAGCCAGGGTCCGGACCACTGTCCAAGAGGAGGAAGGTTGCACCTGCAGTAGAGTCTGGGACCTCAGACACAGCTCCGGCCTCCCGCACGTCGAGGAAGAAGCCTTTCTGCTTGCAGGAACTGGACTTCCTTGTGGACTATGTGCGGGACCACAACCATGATATGCTAGTGGGGCCGAATTGTCAAACTATGGCTGCCCATCGTATGTCCCACTGGAAGCAAGTTGCGGATTGTGTGATTGCATTCGGCCATGAGGTGCGCACAGCTCAAGAGTACAAAAAGCGTTGGGATGACCTCAAACGCAGTACTAAGGCGAAGCATGCCACTAATTACAACATGACTCTGGTGACTGGCCACCTGAGGAGGAAGACCTCACTCCGCACGAGTCAGTCGTTGCGGGGTTCATACCGGCAGGAATGGTCGAAGGAGTGGGAGAGAGGCTGGACTTTGATGCCCCGTACAGTGGGTGTTGTTGCGTGTTTGTTGAGCCAATGTGTGGTTTGCTTGTGTGATGTGTCATGCTTGACTGCCACTACATGTCATGTGTACATGGTTCTCATGTGCAAGTCATGCAATGCTTCACTGATCCGTGCCTGCTGTGCAGGATGCTGGACATGTAGAGCAGACAGGGACTGTCCTCATCACCACACTTGCATCCTACTCACATGCTACTCATCCGTCTGCCCCTCCAGTCCATGTTCCAGCTCACTGGCCCTTCTACATGTAGCCTGGGGTGTCTTTCCTCTCAGCACTGGGACTATGTCATTGCATGACTGACGTGCATGTGAATTCTGCCTGCATGCTAGTACTCCATGTAGGCATGCTCCCTTGCCCTTCCACCCCTCCTGCACCCCAATTTCAACATGGCACTGGTGTGCATCATGTTGGTGTACTGCAATGGCCTGTTCAAGGCTCCTGTGTACATGCAAACTTCCACCAGCCAGCCTGCCAGACACATACAGTGGGGTATATCCTTTGTCCTTCATGCAGGGTGTCTCACTTGGACTGTGCAGATGGCAGATGCTCCACAGGGACATGAGTGCCCATTCATGCTCCATGTGCATTTCATGCATGCCCCTATGTGTCCTTGACTGGATGATCATTGTAGTACGTGTCCAGGATGACCTACATTTCATGGCATTTGATCATCCATTCCATGCCCACTTTGGCTCAGTCCTGCATCACACACACGTTTAGGGGGTCACCGTCTGTCTGGGGCACAGGCCTCCCCCTGTTTCAGACCCACTGACTCTGTTCAACTGGTGTAGTGGCTTATGCACACATGGGTGTACTACTGAGGGTTCATCATGTGTCCTGCTTACTGTCCCATCATCATCTGCTGTGTTGTCAGTTGACTCAGATGATGCAATTAACGCTCGTCAAAACTGTCTGCCAATACACAGGTCTCTGGTCACCTTTTCACTGCCATGCAATGCCTCCCTGCATTTTCACTTGGGGGTGTGGAGGGTTTGCTTGTAGGCATGCAACCCATTGCATGCACATTGCACGTGATGCCTGAACTTGCCCTTGCACTGCCTTCACGTTTATTTATAGATATAATGTACTTGTTCATGTAGATAGTGGGTAATGTACACATGTTCTGCACTGCATCAACCCACTTCTGAGCCGTGTTACACCGTTCTACATGCCTACTCACTGATGCAATGTCAAAGTCACCTGGCATGTATGGCCAGTGTTTCATCCCTTCTCTGTCATGAATACGATGTGCACAGGTGCTTCCTGTGACACATGTACTCAGTATTAGAACTCCCTAGTGGTTGTTTAGATAAGTTGATTGGTCAATCTGCAGCCTATACCAACTGGCATAGGGCACTGATTGGATGTAGCCTGCCAATCGGGTTATAATGACTGTGGAGCTTCCTTCACGTGTGTATGTGTGCACTTCCAAACACATCAAAGCAAGCAGCATTGTAGCTGCTTGCTTTGGTGTATTGGATGCTGGTCATGTTCACAATACAGGTGTATGGGGAAATTGGTGTTTTTGAACGCTTTCACATGTACATATGCAAGCAGCTTCAGCGTTGTGTAGTGCAACATTGCGAGTACTCACTTATGTGTTTGTGAAAGTGTTCATTTACACAAGTATCTTCCTCAGCTTTTTTTGTTGACTGACTAATATGTAGTTGATAGACAGTTATGCTGGTGAGATTTCTGCATTCCGCACGTTATGTGGAACTGGCATGATCCCAAAGGTTCACTGTTGTGCAGTATGTGTATGACCAGCCCATTGTGGCACCTGACCCGGCACAGGATGACTCCCAGGCTGACTTCCAGGTCAGCAAGTCTAAGCCACGTGTGCCGGTGCAAGTTGGTGTCACCAGGCCACATGGATCTGGGGCAGTGATGTCATCTGCTGCCCCAAGTAGGCAGGGTGGGGAGGCTGCAGGGGAAGCTGCAGCTCTATCCACCCCAGCTCTCAGTCTCCCAGCCGGGACAGTGTCGGTCCTGGTCCATCAAACTGACGTTGCCCCTGCCAGCATCACACTTCAGCCAATGCCTGCACCAAGACCTATGGTCATTGTGCATTCACACACTCCCAGTACCCAGTCCACCTGCGCTTCTGCCCCTACTGACCAGAGCAGCGCAAGCCACTCAGGCTCTGCTCCACCTTTGAAGAAGAGGAAGAAGGGTGCTCTGGCACTACAGGCTGAGACCCCATACACGGCTACACAGTCCGGCACGTCAAGGAAGCCTAGCTTTAATGACCCCAAACTTGATGCACTTGTGACCTATGTGTCGGCACATAGCAGCGAAATGGTGGTGACTGCAGGGTGCAAGACCACACCTGGTCAACGTAGGGCACTCTGGCAGACCATCGCAGACCGCATAAGTGCCCTTGGATTTGTGAGGTGCACAGCTGATGATTGCTACAAGCAGTGGAATTACCTGAAACGCAGAGCAAAGAACAAGCTGGCCTCAAATCATGCCGCTACTCTGGTGACTGGCGGTGGGTCTCCACCAGAGGACAACAAACTCACTGAACATGAGTCTGTTGCTGGAACATTCGTCACAGAGGAACAGATCCAAGGCGTAGGAGAGCTACCTGATTACGTGGCATTGTCCGGTGAGTGCCCATGCATGTGTGTGTAATCCATGTGTATGTTGTTTGGGTGACGGGTTCTGATTGAGTGCCAGGTGAGGGTGTGTACTGCTGAGTGTCATGGGTCACCCATGTGCTTTCTTGTCCCGGGAGGATAGCTCAGCGGCAACGTGCTCGCCATGGAAACAAGACGACACGAAGCAACACAGGTTCGATCCCCGGGTCCGCGCTTAGAAACCTCAGGGTATTAAGCGCGTTATAAATATGCAACTGATACATTCATGTGCCTTTGATTTGGGTATGACAGTATCCCTTCTGCCCACAGTAGCCAATTAGCCAGACATTACTGCTGTTGCACTTGAACTATCATCTTGCAACAACATTGTTCTGATTTTTTCTGTGTTCATTCAGGCTGATTGTTTAGATTATCCCATTTTTCATATGCTTTTTTCATCCCTAATGCCACATATGTGACATGCTTCTGTCATTGTTTACACCCCACATTGTGCCACTTTAGTTACCTGGTTATGTGAATGTTTAAACCAATCAGGGCGAGGGAGTATTGGCCTGCTGAAATTTCTTTTTAGGGCCTGTTTGCATGTGGAACATGATAGTTGTTTCCTGTCATGTTGAAGTGAGCAACCATTGATGTGTACATCTGCCTACAATCACTGTCTAATTGTACACTGGAAGTGTTGCAGTGTGGGGCACATGCATATTTTGCAACACTATTCTGCATTAATCTTCTCATCATGTCCATGTGACATGGATGCGTGATGGTACTCATTCACTGACATATCGCTGTAGTTGTCTAATTTACCATGGCTATGCTACATGACATCTGTGTGCTGGCATGTGTCATGTATGTGTATTGGACATGCCACTCACAGGCTGATGTGTGATGCCAGTGCTACACGACATGCTGCAAATGTGTTGCTTTTCCATCTTGGTGTCCTCATTGTCTGCCTTTTTGACTCCCCTTCAGAATCATTGACAGTGCATGCATGCCAGGGTTATGTCCATGTGGGACATGTGTTAACCATGTACAGGATCTCTGTCTTGTCAGGCCTATGTGTGTGCTATGGTGCTCATGCCTGTTTCCATTTCTTGTGTTTCATGTTTTTGCAGGTGACGACGCACTTGATGCTGGTGAGGTTCAGGAGATGGTGCAGACCCAGGAGGATTCTCAGCCATGACCAGGCACCAGTGGGGGACGTGGTGTGGTGGTGGGTGAAAACACTTTGGTACTGCAGACCATACTGTCGAGGGGTGCCTCTGGGTGCAGCTCCCCAGACCTCTTTTCAGGTGCTGAGTCGGATGATGAGACTTATGTGCTGTCGCAGGTCAGTGCTTCTGGCAGGGATTCTGTTCTGTCCAACCCACCTGGACCAGGGGTAGAACCCTCTATGGGGATGTCAGTGTTGGTAGGTCCGCCTTTGGTGGTTACGGATGCAGGGTCACACTCCACAGCATCTGATCCTGTTCCTGGGCCAGCAGATCAGAGGGGGAATGCAGTCCTGCAGCCTCAGGTAGTGCCAGCACAGCAAGGTGCATATCGCCTTGCCCCAAACAGGTGTGGTGCCTGCCGACGCGGTGGCCGTGTGCACCAGGCAATACTGTATGGGAAAACTCCATGTACGGTATGGCAACCCAACAGGCAGCATGAGTAGAAATGATGGCTCAGGCAATGGAGAGGGTGGCCACTTCCATTATCCCCCCTGAAAGGCAGATGGAGCAACAACAGCAGGCAACAGACTCCATTTGCCAATCACACAGGGAAGAGATGTTGGCGTCCAACAGGGACCGACGGGCGGCACTGGAGGGCGGCACTGGAGACTCTGCGTGAATCCATATCAATAGAGTCACAGGGCCACAGGGAAGCCCTGAGGGTGGAACTCCATAACCTCAGGCAGAGTCTGCTTGAACTTGAGGCTTCCCAAAATGTTAGGGCAGAACAGCAGCTGGAGCAGCTCACACGTTCACTCTCAGCTGAGCTGCAGGCAACACGTGAGGAGATCCGGGCATCCCGCGAGGCCATGGTTGCAGAAGTGCAGGCAACCCGTGACGTGCTGCATGGGGATCTCTGCACTTTAATCCTCCAGAATCAGACCTTCCAGACCTGCATGCTTGCTGCCATGGAGGACCATACCAGGGCTTTGCGTGGGCTGCCTCCCATAGTGCCACCACCTCCTGATGCAGCAGCAGAGGGTGAAGAGGGCGACAGCAGTTCTCCCACAATGGCATAGCCGTGCAGGCCATGAGCCCATGGAGGTATTATTTTTTACAACATCCACGCAGGTCGGTGTTGGTGTGAACCCTGTCCTCGAACCTCCTGGGTGGCCTCCCCCCCTGGCCCTCACATGGCCATTTTATTTTATTATTATTTTTTTTTTTACAGTGTGTTGCCTTGTGTGTCTCCCGTGGGCACACACACCCCTCCTGCTTCCCGTTTCCATGGGCCTGCAAAGGGTGTGACCAAGTGACAGTGACTTACACAGTGACATTGGGCTCCCATGAGCTGTGTGGGCAGTCTGTAGTCAATACTGTGTGTACATCCCTAGTGGGTATTGTTGTTGTATTGTACACTGCATGGTGTATTGATATGTGCTTGTGCATCCATGTCTTCCTCCTAATTTGCAGGTTCCTTCCTCATGTCTTCAGAAGGCCGTCTCCTTTGCAGATGGAGTTCATGTTGTATGCAGTGCACTGACACATTTGCGTGACAGCAACACTCTACAGTTGGAAGGGGTCGATGTGCTGGCTTATTCAGGTTGTAAGACTACCACTACTTTGACTTAGTACTATCATGTTTTTGCAATGTTTCATGGTGTGTTGCTGTATTGTGTTGGTGGTAAGTATTTGTTCATGTGTGCTGTTTGTTATTGATTACTGGGAGCATATTGTTTGTGGGCAGTTTCCATTTGGGACAGTGCACTTTGTGACACTTGTGTCAGGTCTTGTGCATTGCTTTGTTTGCTTTCACATTGCATGACATGCCATGGTGTGTTGGGTGGCGGAGCTGGGGAGGGGATGGGTGAAATGGCGCTATTTTCATGGTGTATTTTGCAAGGGGGTAGTCATTCATGCAGCATAAATGTGTGTTTTTTTGTGACACAGCATTGGTTGTCTTTCGGCAGGTAGGGATGCACACAATGTAACAATTCCAGGTGACCAATCTCAGGCTGGTATGGTTGCGAAAGTTGACTGTCCCTTATGTTATCATCATTGATTGTCAGCTGGTATGTGCCAGGGCTGTGTGCACTCCACAGGGGTGTGATTTTAGGTGAAGTAATTAGCCACCAGCTGCGTACGGGCTGCCTCACCACGTGCCCTTTCCCCTCCCATGCGCAGCGGCCGTGCTTGTGGTTGGGGATGTGGGATCACCACTGTGTCCACGGGCAGGCCCTGGCGTGTTGCAATGTTGTGCAGGACACATGCTGCCACTATGATCCTGCACACTACTGGGGGCGTGTATAGCAGCTGCCCACAAGAGCGGTCAAGGGAGCGAAAGCGTGACTTGAGCACTTCGAATGTGCGCTCCACTATGCCCCGGGTTGCAATATGGGCTGTGTTGTATCTTACCTCTGGTGGTGTGGTGGGGTTCCGAATTGGCGTCATCTTGTGGGTGCTCAGTGGGTAGGCACTGTCCCTTGGGGAGGTGATGATGGGTATCATTAGTGGGGTTGTGACATTACTCAGTATCTGACATGCATGCATGTGCAGGGGCATTTATACTCACCAAGCAGCCATGTATCGCCATGCCGCCCAGCTTCTAGGTCCCAGTTTAGGGTTGACATTCTGTAAATGAAACTGTCATGGGTGGACCCTGGATAGTTGGCATATACTGAGGTGATGATTCCCTTGGCATCACATACTACCTGCACGTTGATGGAATGCCAGTGCTTGCGGTTTCTGTAGATGTGCTCAGTTGCCCTGGGAGGACGTAGAGCCACATGGGTGCAGTCAATGGCACCTAGGACTTTGGGGAAGTGTGCCACCCCGTAAAAATCCTTGACGACAGCCTGCCTTTCTGCAGGTGTTCTGGGCAGGTATATGTGCCTGCGGACTGATGGGCGTGCAGTCATGATGGCCAAAACCTGGTGCAGGCAGCGTGACTGCGTGGCCTGTGATCCCCCCCACTATGGCAGTAGTCCGCTGAAATGAACCAGTGGTCAAGAAGTGCAGTACATTGAGCACCTTTTCCAAGGGGCTCAGTGCTTGGGAGCACAAGGTGGATGATGTGAGGTCATCCCCCCACTCACTCACCAGGTCGAGTATTATGTGAGGTGGAAACCTGTACCTCCCATACACCTGGTCATCAGGCATCCCAAAAAGGCTGGTTCTGGGTGTAAAAATTCTGGGCCTGACTATCCTCCTCCTCCTCCTGCGGTATCCCACGACCACTGCTGCGAGGAACGGTATATTCATCTTGGCGTCTGAGCTTGTTTGTTGTTTGCGCACACTTTTATGCTGCGCGGGTCCACGTACACCTGCTTCCTGCTGGCGTATGTGTTTCCGGATTAGTGTGTCTTTTTTGGCGCACGCATTGGCCCCGTTCGACTCCATGAATACGTGTTGTAGACGCGCGTGTGGGCGTTCCGTGCATTTGGCTCCTGTACTTCCCCCGTGACGCCCACATTTTTACGCGTTGTTCCCCATTCCGCGTGTTCCACTCCATGTTCCGCCTACTTTAGTTGTGTGCGCTGTGCTATGTGCGCTTTCACTGTGCGCGTAGCGCACGCTGTTTGGAGACGTGTGCGCCAGCGTGAGCCACGCAGGATTTTAGCGCACATCCAGGGATTGACATGCACACGGACTTCCATGAATCGCTGTGCGCAGGTTTCGCTGCGATTTTCGCACTTGCGCTGCGATTCGCACGCTTTTGCACGCTTGCGTGGGAATTTTCTGCGCACATTAATTCCATGAATCGGCCTCTTAATCTGCATCCTAGACCCCTGAAATTCCCAAAAGTATTTTTGGCCTGAAAAATGTATCCTACACCCCTGACAGTCCAGAAAATATTGGCAGACCAAAAAGGGTCTTAAAACACATTTTAGGACTCAAAAAATCTTGACAACTTTGGAGGCTGGAAAAAGGGCTTTACATAATTCCTAGAGCCCCTAAAGTGCAGAAAGTGTGTGGCCTAAAAAATGTGTCACAGGGCTCTAAATGGCCCAAAAATATTGGCAGCCTGTAAAGAGCTTTAATCCACATCCTAGATCCCTGAAATTCCCCAACATATTTTTAGCCTGAAAAATACATCCTACACCCCTGAAGGTCCAGAAAATATTGGCAGGCCAAAAAGGGACTTAAAACACATTTTAGGAGTCAAGGAAATCTTGAAAACTTTGGAGGCCTGAAAAAGGGGTTTACATAATTCCTAAACCCAATAAAGTGCAGAAAAAGTTGGTGGCCTAAAAAATGTGTCACAGAGCTCCAAATGTCCCAAAAATATTGGCAGCCTGTAAAGAGCCTTAATCCACATCCTAGACACCTGAAATTCCCAAAAACATTTTTGCCCCGAAAAATGCATCCTACACCACTGACGGTCCAGAAAATGTAGACAGACCAAAAAGGGTCTTAAAACGCATTTTAGGACTAAAATAATCTCTAAAACTTTGGAGGCCTAAAAAAGGGGCTTACATGCATCCTACAACCCTGAAAGTGCAGAAAAATTTGGTGGCCTAAAAATGTGTCACTGAGCTCCAAACGTCCCAAAAAGATTGGCAGCCTGTAAATGGCCTTAATGTGCATCCTAGATCCCTGAAATTCCCAGAATAAAATGTGCCCCGAAAAATGCATCCTACACCCATGAAGGTCCAGAAAATGTTGGCAGGCTAAAAAGGGCCTTAAAGCAAATCTTAGGACTCTAAAAATCTGGAAAACTTTGGAGTCCCAAAAAATGGGTTTACATAAATCCTAGACCCCCTAAAGTCCAGAAAAAGTTGGTGGTCCGAAAAATGTGCCTGAAAGCTCCAAATGTCCTATAAATATTGGCAGCCTGTATAGAGCCTTAATCCACAACCTAGACCCCTGAAAATCCCAAAATAGTTTTTGGGCCAAAAAATACATCCATTACCTCTGAAGGTCCAGAAAGGGCCTTTAAACACATTTTAGGAATCCAAAAATCTAGAAAACTTTGGAGGCCAGAAAAAGAGGTTCACATGAATCCTAGACCCCATAAGTCCAAAAAAATTTGGTGGTCAGAAAAATGTGTCACAATGCTCAAAATATCCCAAAAATATTGACAGCCTATAAAGGGGCTCCACATCCTAGACTCCTGAAATTCCCAAAAATATTTTGGGCCCAAAAATGCATCTTTCACCCCTGAAGGGACAGAAAATGTTGGCAAGCCAAAAAGGGTCTTAAAACCAAAAATATAGAAAACTTTGGAGGCCAAAAAAAATTGGTTTACATAAATCCTAGACCCCCTAAAGGCCAGAAAAAATTGGTGGCCCAAAAAATGTGTCACCGAGCTCCAAATGTCTCACAAATAGTGGCCGCCTGTGAAGGGCCTTAATCTGCATCCTAGACCCCAGAAATTCCCAAAAATATTGTTTGCCCGAAACATGCATCCTACACCCCTGGCGTTCCAGAATACATTGGCAGGCCAAAAAGGGACTTAAAACACATTTTAGGACTTAAAAAAATCTCAAAATCTTTGGAGGCCTGAAAAAGGGATTTACATAATTCCTAAACTCCCTAAAATGCAGAAAAAGTTGGTGGCCTACGAAATGTGTCACAGAGCTCCAAATGTCCCACAAATATTGGCAGCCTGTTAAGGGCTTTAATCCATATCCTAGACCCCTGAATTTACCCAAAATATTTTTTGCCCGAAAAATCCATCCTACACCCCTGAAGGTCCAGAAAATATTGGCAGGCTAAAAAGGGTCTTAAAACACATTTTAAGACTCAAAGTATCTTCAAAACTTTGGAGGCCTGAAAAAGGTGTTTACATAATTCCTAGGCCCCCTAAAGTGCAGAAAAGGTTTGTGGAATAAAAAATGTGTCACAGAACTCTGAATGTCCCAAAAATATTGGCAGTCTGTGTTTGTGCCCTCCCCGTCTTTGACGTGCAAAAGAATAAAACAAACACACCCCTGATGGTGAATAAGGCAAAGAGACCAGGCTGCAAGAGTTCAAGAAAAAATTTTATCTGATGAATAGTATTCAAGAGATATCTGAGAGCGCTCTGGCACAAGTTATCATTATATTACGTTTTATAGGGTAAATGAGACAACTAACATAGTATACTACGTTGGTCCCAGATTGGTCAGTTCACTCGATGTCTCAGGTGGGGTGGCATCTCTTCATCCGGGTTGGTCGCTTGGTTGGCGGGAGGATTGACGTCAGTCTTCTGTGCTCCGCATGGGTGAAGGTCAGGTCGCTGGGAGGCAGGGTGGTCACTATCTAAGTAACATAATATATTCTCAAAAAATCCATGCACTAAATAAGAGTTGTTCAAAGACCTTCAGTAGTTTATCATGTCTCTATAAAAGTCACATATATATCTATACTATCAATAACATAGGATTATAAAAGTCTTAGGTTAATGGTCTTGACCGCCATAATACACTGGTTGAAGTTAAGGTCCGTGCACATAAGAATCTCTGGTATGTGGCATTTGTTAGTGCTAGGCAACGATATATTGCAGCAGGGGTCTAATGTTAGTTGGGGATCTGCTGGGTGGGCATCATGGCATGATCAGTGGTCTGGCACATGAAAGGAATATCTTGCAGGGACACAGGGTCACAATGGCAATAAGTTTCCACAGGCGAGGGTGCGGGAGGGGAAACAACACGTTTGTGGAGATGGACGAGCTATGTGCTTAGCTCATGCAGGCTCACATGCAGGACAGTGATCTCAGAGGAAGAGCGATGTGTTAGATTTATTATTGTGTTTCAAGCATCAGCTTCAGCGTAAGAATGGACCCGCAGAGTTTTCCAGTCAGAGTGAGAACGAGGGTGGGAGCCCTGTGCCCTGCGCGCCTGGCTGTGCTGCTGCGAGAAAAGGGAAGAGAGGCATTTTTGTACTATCGCAGTGAGGCCTAGTCACCAAGATGGAGACGAAAGTGGGTACAAAAATGGAGGCCCCATGTCCTGCTCAGTGGTCCCATCTACGCAAAAGTCAACCAAAGTTAACATCGCATAAGGGCAAGGGGCGAACCCACTACTGGAGGCACTTGGTCCGAGTTTTGTACTGAGAAGTAAAGGACGCAAAGGGCCTGATGGCCCCTCGCTCCCACACATTCCCCCCTTTCGTTACATCTAAAGTAACGAATTATGACACTTTATTCTTTTCATTCTCCCTTCGGTAGTACTCAGCTTCAGTGACTGCTTCTTCCCAGGCTGGGCTACCCTTTATTGGCATCCATGCTCTGCATACACTTCTCAAGCTATTCCCTCTTCTTGCATATTCATCTGGAGTGCATGTTAAGTATATCCCACCATCCCCGTCCAGATCTACCCATACCTCATTATACCATTACAGTTCTGTTGGTTCCTTGATTGTGGTGTGGTATACATTATCGACCCTGTGCCCATATTGCCTGTAGATGGCAGTCATCCTGTACTTTGGAGGGTTATGTTCCCCTGTTTGTATTTTGGCATCTATCATAGTTGCTACCATTGTCGGTCGGCCCATTGTTACCATCATCATAGTTGAGGTAGGCATACTTTTTGCACAACACCGGAGTCCCAGTTGGCACACGCAGAAGAATAGTAACACAAAGACGATGATAGGAACTAGTATTTTTATCATCACATTTACTTATGATGGTATCCAGCTGAACAAGTTGTCAAACCATGTACTTTCTTCTGCTCCGCCCTCTGTTCTCATCTTCTCTCCTAGATTGTGGACTTCTGTTATCACATGTGAGAGTGTCCCGTTATCTCGCTGCGAGGAGATCTAGAACATATCTGTTTTGCATTGTCATTAGGCGTAGGACGCAGAGCTCTATTTTTATAACATTGAATCCTCTTCAGTGTCATTGGCCAGTTGGATGAGATCCCAGCGTACTATTCGCAACCATTTAGCGTTTGCTTGCGCTTGGAGCCCTGGTGTTAGGAGTGATGCAAAAAATGTCTCTGCAGATGAGAACAGCTTGTATTTTTGCAGGATCTCAGCAAGGAGTTTTGATGATTCGGACGAAATGTAGTTGGATGATCTTTTACTTTGTGACAACTTTGTTCTCAGCTCGTATTCTGACAATAGTTTATAAACTGGAAGGTTTGTGTTTTCTCGTTGGGGTGCTGCTGATGGATCAGCCGATTGCCCTGCTGCCGATTTGTCAGCCGAATCTCCTGCTGCCGACCAGCCAGCCGAACCCCCTGCTGCCCCTTGGATATGGCTTTCTCGTATTACCATCAGTGCTGTATGGAGAGTGGCTAAGGCGCAAGTACCCTTCCAGGATGCAGGTATGCCTGATTTCCGCAAACCCAGTACATGTCCATGAGGGCTGCGGTGCCTTTTTTCATGTCTGGTATTATTACTGTCTTGTTGCATTTTCTTGCTTCCCCCATGTTCACCTTTCCTTCTCCACGGAAGCATAGTTCATGGGTTGTTTCTTTTTGGGGTTTTATGGGCTTTTCCAGCACTGTAATCCATGTTAGCTTAGCAACATGCTGTGACCAGATAGGCGTGGACACTCCTTTTATGTATTGGAATGCATCTTCGGCCAGCCCCCGGAGTGCTTCTGCTCTGCACTCAATAGTTTCATCGTGCCATTTGTTCTCTGCATACCTCGTCCCCTTTATGACAAGAAATGGCTCTTTGAGGCATATCACTCCTTGACGCCGACTCATGCAGGTTTTCTCACTCTCCATTCTTTCTAGGCTGACGGTGTGTGCCTGGAAGGTGCTTTTTATCCTACACAGAACTAAATGAATTAAACACTGAGCCTCTGACAAGGGCACTTGTTGGGGTATCAACATTTTTGGTGTCACTGATGCATGAGGAATGAGTGAACAGACATAGCAGCTTTCATTTGTTGCTTGCTTTGCCGTAGCACTCATGTCCGAGTACCATTTGTTAGACTGGTCAGGGTGGCGGTGGTCTTCGATTTCATCTAACCCCAGGTCATGATAAATGTTGTATCTTTTCCCTCCCGCCCCCCTTTTCCTTCTCCTTCCCTCCTTGTGGCTTTTCACTCTTTGGTAATGTATTGGAAACATTCCAGCCCAGGTCGTGTCACTGCTGTTGAACATGGCATATGTATATTCACTAGTGGTAGTGGTAGGTTCTATAGCTGCCTGTGCATATGCACTTGCATTAGCTAAGTCTTTCGGCCAATAATAGTCACCATCATATTCATTTGAGTCATAATCATTACTCATATTTATGCCAGGATGTAACAATGAGACAATTGTTGGACCTGCAATGGTGTGTTCTGAAGGTTGCGTTACATTTGTACCGTTAATACCAATGTTATAGGTTTCTCCCCACATTGTCTTTACTCCAGTCCATATTAGGGTGGAACCTTCTCGTATCATATTAGCCCCTCTCCCCCCTTTGTGCAAATCGTTAACCAGAGATAAGACAGTATAGTACCAGGCCATGAAAAACAGCATCACTGAAAACAAAATTGCAGCACATTTCAAAACACATTCAACATTACTAAACCTTTTTGCCCTGATGGCATCCCTATCACTATCTAACATAATTGCATTCACCGTGATTGTACTTCGTTGGGCCATTTGTCACCTGGAGGGGTGATGCAAAGTTGTTAAGTCACCATAATATGTACATTTATTTATATATTTACATTTCATATTTACTCATTATTTCCATTTTGTGATTTCATTTTATATGCATTTCTTAGCCCTGTGTTTCAATTACGTTCTCTGTTCTAGGCATTCCTATCGACAGAGAGAGAGAGAGAGAGAGAGAGAGAAAGAGAGAGAGAGAGAGAGAGAGCAAGAGAGAGAGAGAGAGAGAGAGAGAGAGAAAAGGCAGTAAAAGGAAATTGATGCGATCATATGGCAGAGCAAACCAGAGGGCATAACATCCTTTCATGTTCCTTCTTCATTAAATCACATTATCATTGTTTTTCAACCTTGTTTGTAGTACCAGATGCACATTCTTGTTCGATCTGAGGGAGTGTACTATCGCGTGCCCTCCTCACATCTGAGAGGTGCACCCAATATTTCAGTCCCTTCACTTTGACTGCAGTCAGTGTACTATATATGACCTCGTAGGGGCCATGAAACCTGGGTGAATTCCATCTCCTCACAAAGCTTCGGACGTACACCAGTGACCCTGGCATCAGTGGCCCGCTGGGGCTGTCTGTAGCTGGTGTGGTAGTATCAGTTGCCACATTCTCAGTGAGTGGTGGTGCTATTTGGTGCGCCATGCTGCGAACTGCACGCTTCAGCTGAGTTAAATATTCCCTAAATTCTCCCCCCAACACTGTGGCAGCCCTGTGTGCATCTGACGCTCTCCTAATCATGGAGAGCGGTGTGTGTATTCGCCGCCCAGTCTCAATTTCATTGGGGCTCAGATGGTGGTCCTTGCATGGTTGCGTTCTGAGTTGGAACAGTGCTAGGGGCAGGCAATATACCCAGTTCTTTTTTAGTGTGTTGCACAACTTTGATAATTTGCTTTTGAGCAGGCCGTTGAACTTCTCCACCATCCCATTGGCCATCAGATGATAAATGGAACACAGTTTGTGCTTTACCCCCAAAAGTGTTGTCACTTCCTAGAAGAGGTCATTCACAAAGTGTGTGCCATTGTCTGACCATATCACATCACTTATTTCCCACCGGGAAAACACTTCTCGTACTACAAATTTCGCTGCACACTTCACGTCTGGGTGGGGACAAGGACCCGCCTCCACCAACCTTGAGAAGGGGCACACCACCACAATTAGATATCTTGCTCCATTACATCTCTCCCCCATGTCGGCATAATCAATATGGAGTTCTCTAAATGGCCCTATTGGTCGTGGCAAGGTTCCTCGCAATGTCCTCAGTGTCATCCCTCAATTGTATGTTTGACATGTCGTACACTCTATGACAAACTTTGACAAATGCTCCTGTAGGTTAGGGACAAACCAATGTTCCTGAATGTCTGCTGTGATGTGTTGTTTCGCTACATGGGCTGGGAAGTGCAGCTGTTGGAATGCTACTTCTAGCAATTCTACCTGCATCACTACCTTTCCCGTTGTCTCCTGCCTCCATATGAGGTCTGTGGCTGATTGTTTGCACCCTCGCTTGCTCCACAACTCTTGGTCCTACGGTGGTGCTCTCCTCTGTAGCTCTATTAGCTGTGCTATGGGTGTGTTACTATAGGCTTCTTGTAGTGGTTCTGTAGTAGCTGCTTTTACAATGCATTCTGTTGCTGGTGTTGTATTGAAATACGAGGCCTCCTTCACTGCTGCGTCGGCTGCCACGTTCCCCAATGAGATTGCATCTGTGTTGTTGGTATGGGCCTGGCATTTCACCACTGCCACTACCGATGGCTCCGCTAATGCATCTATCAATTCATTCAATAGTGCAGCGTGCTGTACTGGTGAGCCATCTGATCGTCTGAACCCTCTCCTACGCCAGCGCGATAGTCCTGAATGAACAGTCGTAGTTGCATATGCTCAATCTGAATATATTGTCACTGTGCATCCTTTGGCTGTGCGTAATGCTTCAATTAATGCAGTTAGTTCCGCTGCTTGTGCGGAGTAATGGGACGGGAGGCGCTTTTGGACGATTGTTTCATAGCTATCTTCTTCCATTCATACTACTGCCATCCCTACATGTTTTCCCCTGTTTCTGGATTTATTGATGCTGAGCCATCGATGAAGTATATTTCTCCTTCCTTCAGGGCATTTTCACTTGCTTTGGGAATATCGTCACCCTCCCCCTCATACGTTGCACAGTCATGTTCCTGCATGTCCTCCATTGTGCATGACTCTGTTATGAACGTTGCTGGGTTTACCATTTTACACCTAATTACATGTACATTGGGGCTTGAAATTATTATTTCATATGCTGTTGCTCTTTGTGTCGTCAGTGTCGATTTTGACCGCCCGAGGATTGCAAATAATGAATGCTCGGCATGTAGTGTTACTGAACATCCCATCACAATTGTGGCACTCTTTTCAATGGCGAATGCCACAGCTGCGAGGGCCTGTTCGCACGCAAAGTGACCTTGCATCACCGCGTCTAGTGTTCCACTGTAATAGGCCAATGGTTTGTGGCCTAATGATGTTTTTTGTGTCAGGACTGCTGTCATCAGTGTTCCATTGCAGTGTGAGAACAGGAAAAATTCCCTCTCATAATCTGGGTTCGTGAGGACTGGAGCATCTGCAATAAGGTCTTCTAGACTAAAGTACTGACTCATCATGTCATATGTCCATTTTATTGGGCCTCTGCTCTTCTGCGCTTCTTTTAGTTCGTGCAGTAATGGACGTGTGTATGCTGCGTAATCAAGGATCCATGCTCGGCAATAGTTACATATGCCAAGAAATTTTTGCATGTCCTTCACTGTTTTTGGTATGATTATGTTACGTATAGCAGCTGCTCTGTCTGGGAGTATTCATTTCATGTCTTTCGATATCAACTGTCCGAGGTATACAACTTCAGCAAGGCAATATTGTAATTTCCCCTTATCCACCTTGTACCCCTATGTAGCTAACACATTTAGTAGTGTTATGGAGTCTTCGATGCACCTTTCCTCTGTTTTGCTGCAGACGAGTAGATTGTCTATGTATTGTATAATGGTGCTCTCTACATTTATGTTTCCGATGTCTCCATGTAGTACCCTGTTAAAAAATGCTGGGGCTTTTGCAATACCCCTGTGGGAGTCTGCAATGCTCATATCTGTTGTTTCCCAGTGTGAATGCTGTGAGGTACTGTGATCCTGGATCAAGTGGTATAGAGAAGAAAGCATTCTTAAAGTCAAACACAGTAAAACATGTCGATTCTTTGGGTATACTGCACAGTATTGATGTCGGGTTAGGCACTAACGGGAATTCTTTTTGGATGACGTCATTTAGTGGGCGGAGATCTTGGATCATTCTCCCCGCCGCTCCTTTTGCTTTTTTGATCGGGAAGATTGCCGTATTACATGGGGAGTTTGATGGCACTATGAAACCTTGGCTCAGGAGTGCATTTATTGTTTCCCTAATTCCTTCTTCTGCTTCTCTTGATATTGAGTATTGTTTCGCTCTCTGCGGTATGGCACCTGGTTTGAGTTTTATCTTCATGGGTGTGACTTCATGTAGTAACCCTATATCATGGGGGCCTTTAGTCCAAATATCTGGCGCCACCTTTGCCATGTCTTCCTCAAATATTGTTGGTGGGGCACTAACACTGGCCATAAGCGGGTTGTGTACCTCTCTGTACTGGATCATAATGTCACATGGTATACTTATTTCCATTATTATTTCTCTGTCGTCTTCGTTATCAGTGAATAATTCTTCATCAGTTATGTCTCTGAGCATTATGTTGGGATCAATGCATAGCACAGTTCTCCACTCGCACCCATGCGTGTCCAAGCCTATGACCACAATATGTTTACTCGATACCTGAACTGCCTCAATGTCTATGGGCATTATCGTGCCTGGCACGGCATCTACACTTGTGATTGGGCGAAATATAAAGTCTGATGGTGTCCTCCACTCTTTTCTTGTTATTTCAGCCACTACTCGGGCTAACACCTTGATGCCATAGATAAACATGTCTATATCAATGGGTATCCCTCGCACTACAACTTCATTCATCATTGTACTGATCATCAACATTGCTCGTACTGGGCACTCTCCTGGGGTGGAACACACTATTCCCCGCTCTGTAAATGAAATGGTCATGTTCAATTTGCTTAGCAAATCTCTTCCCAGCAAGTTGATTGGCACGTCTTTGTGGTACAGTAAGGGTGAGCGCACTGTTGTTCCCCCCACCGTTCTATCAAGATCTTTTGTGTAAGGAACTTTTAAAATAGCCCCAGAGAACCCCTGCGTTTCCAAATTCCTGCCTGAGAGCGGAAACCGCCCTTCCATAAGACATGATTTTTCTGCTCCTGAGTCTACCATAAAGATAAACTGCTTATTTCCTATCTCTGCCCCCACTAGTTGTTCCTTTTCTGCATGTAGGGTGGTAGATAGGACTGGACACGCAAGTGCTCCCTGTGGGCTGTCCTAATCTGCGTACCTTTCTTGCCCTGGCACTGAAAAGACATTATCTCCAACTACTGTTACACCACAGAATGGTGCAGGTGCACCGTTTGCAGCTGTTGTAAAGCTGTTATTGCTGGCGTTCCCTACAGTTTTTTGTCGTGCCATGGGCTGTGATGCACTGTGATGTGGCTGTGGGGGTGGCTGTCTTTGTTGCATTTGGGGTTCATTATAACACTGGTCCTGTGGTCTTCCACTCCCCATTGGTAGTCCATAGGGGCTACCTGGTTTTGGGCAACCCCATACCTGTCCATTGTCCATCAGTGGTTGCCCTTGAAAGTACCCTGACGCCGCATTCTGCAATCTCTTGAATAATGTCCCCATCTTCCACAATTCCAACATGACCCTTGCTGTCCCCCTCTCATCCCTTGCCCACCAAAACCTCTGTTTCCCATACCTCTGAACCCCCCTTCTCTGGCCGCCGTACCCACCTCTTCCTCTGCTTTGTCTTTCTTGCCACTACAGTCCTCTCTGTGGTTCTTCTCCGTTCCACTGTCCTTGTTCTCCTGTAGCTCACAGCGCTGCTATTCCAACTGGTCTGTTTCCCATACTTTCATCCCCCTCGTTCTCTCTATCAGAAGTTATGCTGGCGTTTATTGCGGCGACCTTCACCAATTTGTTCTGCACTAGTTTTGCTTCGTCTGCCAACCTTTTTTGTTCTATCTCCTTTTCTCTCTCTTTGATCCTCTTACAGTGGTGTACAATTAGGTAGGAATTGCGTAGGATCCTCATTCTCCTCCATTGTACATTGCATCACTAAATGTAAATCTGGAATATCTGGAAACATGTGCCGCAATGCGTCCCATACTTGCGCTCGAACATTGTTGAATGGCGATCCATCGTGGCGGTCACAGCTCATTGGCACTCCTGGGAACCCTGCTTTTTCCCACACAGCATCTGCCTGATCACCGACGGCGAACACAAACAAACTCTTTACATCACCTATCGCTAATGGTACTCCTGCCGTGATTTTCTCAAATGCATGTATCCATTTCCCTGCCCCTCCCGCAAGTGGGGGGAGGAGCTTCAACAGGTTGTTTTTGTCTATTTGGGCCTACGGGATGTAGTGTGGCCTACCTGCTCCCTTATGTATCAGCAGCATCTGCAACTTATGTTTCTTTCCTGTCTTACTTACCGCCCCTTTCTTTATCTTACTCACCAACATGTTCCCTACTCACTGCCTTTATCTACCCTGCCATCGTGGGGGCGATGGTTTGTCAAAATCGTCGAGCTGAGATGGTAATGGGGATCCCATAGCTGCTGTTCCCTCTTCATACTCATCTAGATTACTCCACACCTCTTCTACTTCCTCTTCTTGCTCGCCATTATTATCGTGTCCTTCCCCTTGCTGACTTTCTGGGGTGGCTGGGCATATAATTTTCACTGGTTTATCATTCGGATGGAACGGAAACTCTCCTGACCGCCATTCCTTTTCTCACCCCTGTGAAATATGTGTTCCATAAGATGATATGGATCGCGCTGGCTCTGATGTTGCTGGTGCCAACTCCCCTGTTGTGCTTAAGGATGGCGTAAGATCTGCTACAGATAATGGTGGCACTTCCCCTCCCCCGGCAAAATTTGGCCCTTATCACACAATGCTCTCAGCCGTGTTATTTCCATCTGTGCATGCGCTAGCTGGCGGTCTAGCTCTCCAGTTAATCGCGCTAAATTTACAGGGGGTGCGCTCGTTGGGCCTTACAGGCCTCTTTTGTCATATGGCGGTGGTGCGGTGGCTATTGCTCCATTAGAGGGAGTGGGGTTGGGGCATGGCGATATGTACAGAGGCTCACTATATCCTACTGCTGGCCTTGTCATTAAAGGGTATATTTTGGTTGTGTCGTTCTCAGCTGTGGTCGTTGTGCACTCACCCTTCGGTGTTCCGCTTACCTCTTCCTGCATTTTCTCCTTTTCGATTTCCTTCCCTGTACTTACCTCTACTGTGGGGGCTATTTCCTCAAACATTCGCCACAGATCTAGCACTTCCCTTCTGTTCTGCAACTGTTTTCCCTTATACCTCGCCAGTAAGTGCGTGGACACTAAATCTAACACCCGTTTGTCGAACGACCCGCCCTCTGGCCAAATTGGTGTTGCGCTGTCTCCTTTTATCCCTGTCACCCACTGATCGTGGTATTTTTGTATTCTATCACTATACAGCGGGAGGGGTTGGCAAATATGAGCTAGTGGTGTTATTCCTCCCATGATAATATTTCTCCCTTCACTTGTACGTGCACTTGCACCTGAGCCTCCCTTCTAATCAACCCCCTCCAACCACTTATCCCCTTATACAGATCAGCAATGTCAAGTGTTTCTCAATTATTGGCAATTATTGTGTACCAATATTCAATGTTACCTTTGTACCTATTGCATTTCTAACTTCAATAGTTCACTTTTAGCATGTATGACTTTTTACCAACAAATCACTTACAATATTTCAGCATATGCGACACAAAATGGACAAAAGAAAAAACATATAACACATAACATGCACATGCACTACCTGCGCGCATTTATTTCTCCTTTGTTCCCGTTACTGAACATCTCTCCCTTTCCCCGTTTTACCTACTGTTCTTATTCACTCCCCACCTCTTACACCCTCTTACTTGTTCCCAAAGAATTCTTGCTTACACAGAAACAGAATATTCTAAATAACTACTCAATATACGAGACCCCTACTATTTTCTCTTTATCTTCACTTATTTATCTGCACTGGACGAGACAATGCTACGCGCCGCCGCCTTCTATCCTGTTCGGGCTAGGATACCTCTTCTCCTCACTTTTTCACAAAACCTAATGACCATATAAAGGACAGATCAGAAAAACCTCAACATCACTCACACAATCCCTGCTCTTGTCTTTAACACACTATCACCTGTTCCCTTGTTCCCGTACTTTCCCCCTTACCTTTCCTTGGAAACCTTTGCAACCGGCAATCACGTGTTCGGTCAGGTAATCCGAGGGTCACGTTCTCAGTCTGACCCCAGTCAGGACCGCACCCCAACCAAGCCGTGGCCCGCCTCGGCGAGCAGCTATTCAGTCGGGTATCCGTCAACCGGGAACCCTTGACCCTTTCTTGTAGTGCGCACAGGCTGGTCGGCCGCGGAGGCGATGGTTTGCTGGGGGGTGTCCTGGATCTCGCTGCACAGTGTGGGCCTTGAGGCACCTCTCCAAATCACATCGCAGGGGGTCAGCAAATGTTTGTGCCCTCCCCGTCTTTGACGTGCAAAAGAATAAAACAAACACACCCCTGACGGGGAATAAGGCAAAGAGAGCAGGCTGCGAGAGTTCAAGAAAAGGTTTTATCTGATGAACAGTATTCAAGAGATATCTGAGAGCACTCTGGCACAAGTTATCATTACATTACGTTTTATAGGGTAAATGACGCAACTAACATAGGATACTACGTTGGTCCCGTATTGGTCAGTTCACTCATTGTCTCAGGTGGATGGCATCTCTTAATCCGGGTTGGTCGCTTGGTTGGCGGGAGGATTGACGTCAGTCATCTGTGCTCCGCATGGGTGAAGGTCAGGCCGCTGGGAGGCAGGGTGGTCACTATCTAAGCTAACATAATATATTTTCAAAAAATGCACGCACTAAATAAGAGTTGTTCAAAGACCTTCAGTAGTTTGTCATGTCTCTATAAAAGTCAAACATATATCTATACTATCAATAACATAGTATTATACAAGTCTTAGGTTAAGGGTCTTGACCGCTATAATACACTGGTTGAAGTTAAGGTCCGTGCACATAAGAATCTCTGGTATGTGGCATTTGTTAGTGTTGGGGTGGTTATCCCAGGGTCGGCTGAGCCATCCGCGGACCTCCGGGCTGGGAGGCCCCGACTCCTCCCGTGCTTCCCAAAAATTATTATGAGACACACACAAGGAGCAAGGCGGTTCTGCTGTTTATTATAACAATGGCAGGGATGGGTCTAGGATCGTACGCGTCCATCAAGACTCTCAAAATTCGTGGGGCGCGCAGGCCCTTTTTACCGCAGTATGACGGGCTACTTGCGTCACCTGGGAAAGTTAGCGAAAAAACCTATTGCCACTTCGGATTGGTTCCTCGAGTGGTAGGGTTAGTATAATATACATATAGAGAACAATATTAGTGGCTAAGGATGAGTCAGGTGGTATACTTGGGCTGTCCCTTCTATTAGATACTTGAAAATTGTTACACGAAGACCCCTAATGATTGGCTAATGTTAGTGGCGTCAGTGATGAGTCCCCTCATGTTCTGATTGGTCCTCCCGCAAGCCCCCAAGTCTGGGACCATCGTCGTTCCCAGCTCGCGGTGTACCTGTCACTAGCAAAAATGTGTAACTATGTGTTTGTGCAGATAATGTGTGGGTTTGCTCATAGGCCTGAGAGCAGGCCATTCCCATCACCGTAGGTGTCCATCTTGTCATTTCATTGTTGCAGCCTGTGTCCCAGACGTGGGACCCAGGTGACTTCTTTCTCGTGGGTCTGGCACCTTGTCAGGTCGGCTTGGTCACATGTAGAGAGACCGTAGCTGGGGCGGAATTCTGCACATTTAAAGTTGTATTTTGCTTCTGTGTGCTTGGCTTTGCTTACAGGTGTGACCTTGGCGCCGGCTGGTAGCATACGAGTTGTAACATCGCGCCCTTGGCTATGAGCTTTCGCTGGGCTCGTTCTGCGTGATCAGCACATGTACTCTTGCTCATGCAGTGTTCATGGCGGTTCTTGCTTGCGGCCTACTTGGGCCTAGTTCATGGGTGGGGATGCATAATGCACGGCACCTATGTTGCGGTTTGACATGGCCTCATAAGCAATATGATGTCTTCATTATGTTCTCATCATGATGCGAGAGGTGGGAGAAGCGTCAGCAAGCGTATACGCGAGTGCTTCAGGCGTCTTGCGTTTCTGCATTACTATAAAGGGGCCTATGTGTAAAATAATAAAGATGCGCGTCGGTGGGTGTATCTGTCACCTACGTCATAGCACTGAATACATTCTTCGTGTAGGCTGGTGCGTGAGTGACCAGTGTGCATGGTGGCACGTGTGTTCTTGGCAGTTGGCTAGGTCGTTGTGGCATCTCTAACGATGTGGGTGCTCGTTGTTAATGTCTTAGTCGAGTTCATCCATGCCGCAGGTGTCGGCTTGAGTGGGACAGGCTGGTGGGCATATCCTTATGTTCTTGAACCAGGGTATTTTGTCATCTGGTAGATAGGCAAACTTGTCTCGTGGTGGATGCCTGGGCCGCGATCCTATAGGCCATGGTCGCGAGGAGATTGGGGGGAGCTTGTTCTCCCATTCTCCCACTTCAGTAGGCAATGATATATTGCAGCAGGGGTCTAATGTTAGTTGGGGATCTGCTGGGTGGGCATCATGGCATGGTCAGTGGTCTGGCACATGAAAGGAATATCTTGCAGGGACACAGGGTCACAATGGCAGGAAGTTTCCACGGGCGAGGGTGCGGGAGGGGAAACAATACATTTGTGGAGAAGGACGAGCTATGTGCTTAGCTCATGCTGGTTCACATGCAGGACAGTGATCTCAGAGGAAGAGCGATGTGTTACATTTATCATTGTATTTCAAGCATCTTTGGCTTCAGCGTAAGAATGGACCCGCAGAGTTTTCCAGTCAGAGTGAGAACGAGGGTGGGGGCCCTGGGCCCTGCGCGCCTGGCTGTGCTGCTGCGAGAAAAGGGAAGAGAAGCATTTTTGTACTATCGCAGTTAGGCCTGGTCGCCAAGATGGAGTCAAAAGGGGGTACAAAAATGGATGCCCCATGTCCTGCTCAGTGGTCCCATCTACGTGAAAGTCAACCAAAGTTGACATTGCATAAGGGCAAGGGGCGAACCAACTACTGGAGGCACTGGGTCCGAGTTTTGTACTGAGAAGTAGAGGACGGGAGGGGCCTGATGCCCCCTCGCTCCCACAAATCTGTAAAGATACTTAATCCACATCCTAGACCCCTGAAATTCCCAAACATATTTTGGCTTGAAAAATGCATCCTAAACCCCTGACGATCCAAAAAATATTGGCAGGCCAAAAAGGGTCTTAAAACACATTTAAGGACTCAAAACATTTCCAAAACTTTGGAGGCCTGAAAAAGGGGTTTACATGAATCCTACACCCCCTAAAGTCCAGAAAAGGTTTGTGGCCTAAAAAATGTGTCACAGAGCTCCAAATGTCCCAAAAACATCTGCAGCTAAGGGCCTTAATCCGCATTTTAGACCCCAGAAATTCCTAAAAATATTTTTGGCCAGAAAAATGCATCCTATACCCCTGAAGGTCCAGAAAATATTGGCAGGCCAAAAAAGGTCTTAAATCACAATTTAGGACTCAAAAAATCTCAAAAGCTTTGGAAGCCTGAAAAAGCGGTTTACATAATTCCTAGAACCCATAAAGTGCAGAAAAAGTTGGTGGCCTAAAAAATGTGTCAGAGCGTCAAATGTCCCACAAATGTCGGCAGCCTGTTAAGGTCCTTAATCCACATACTAGACCCCTCAAATTCACAAAATTATTTTTATCACAAAAAATGCATCCTACACCCCTGAAGGTCCAGAAGATAATGGCAGGCCATTAAAGAGTCTTAAAACACATTTTAGGACTCAAAAAATCTTGAAAGCTTTGGAAGCTCTGAATGTCGCAAAAATATCACCAGCCTTAATCCGCATCCTAGACCCCTGAGGTCCAGAAAATGTTGGCAAGCAAAAAAGAGCCTTAAAATGCATCTTAACACTCCAAAAATCGAGAAAACTTTGGAGGCCTGAAAAAGGGTTTACAAATTGCCTAGACCCCTAAAGTCCAGGAAAAGTTGGTGGCCCAGAAAATGTGTCACAGGGCTCTCAATGGGCCAAAAATCTCACCAGCCTGTAAAGGGCCTTAATCGGCATCCTAGATCCCTGAAATTCCCAAAAACATTTTTGGCCCCAAAAATGCATCCTACACCCCTCAAG
Organism: Ambystoma mexicanum; assembly: GCF_040938575.1. Classification (NCBI taxonomy): domain Eukaryota; kingdom Metazoa; phylum Chordata; class Amphibia; order Caudata; family Ambystomatidae; genus Ambystoma; species Ambystoma mexicanum. The sequence continues at coordinate 1,329,781,256 of NC_090923.1, forward strand.
TCCAGAAAATGTTGGCAAACCAAAGAAAAAGCCTTAAAACACATCTTAGGCCTCCAAAAATCTAGAAAACTTTGGAGGCCCGAAAAAGGGGTTTACAAATTGCCTACACCCCCTAAAATCCAGGAAAAGTTGGTGGCCCAGAAAATGTGTCACAGAGCTCCGAATGTCCAAAACATATCGCCATCCTGTAAAGGGCCTGAATCTGCATCATAGACCCCTGAAATTCCCCAAAACATTTTTGGGCCAGAAAATGCATCCTTCACCCCTGAGGTCCAGAAAAGTATGGCAGACCAAAAAGAGCCTTAAAGCACATCTTAGCCCTCCAAAAATCTAGAAAACTTTGGAGGCCTGAAAAAGGGGTTTACAAATAGCCTAAAACCCCTAAAATCCAGGAAAAGTTGGTGGCCCAGAAAATGTGTCACAGACCTCCGAATGTCCCACAAATATAGGCAGCCTGTAAAGTTCCTTAATCCGCATCCTAGACCCCTGAAATTCCTAAAAACATTTTTGGCCTAAAAAATGCATCCTACACCCCTGAGGTCTGGAAAATGTTGGCAGGCCAAAAAGAGCCTTAAAACACATCTTAGGCCTCCAAAAATCTTGAAAACTTTGGAGGCCCGAAAAAGGAGATTACAAATAGCCTAGACCCCCTAAAGTCCACGAAAAGTTGGTGGGCCACAAAATGTGTCACAAAGCTCCGAATGTCCCAAAAATATCGCCAGCCTGTAAAGGGAGTAATCCGGATCCTAGACCCATGAAATTCCCAAAAACATTTTTGGCCCAAAAAATACATCCTACACCTCTGAGGTCCAGAAAATGTTGGCAAGCCAAAAAAAGCCTTAAAACACATCTTAGCCCTCCAAAAATCTAGAAAACTTTGGAGGCCTGAAAAAGGGGTTTACAAATAGCCTAGACCCTCTAAAGTCCAGGAAAAGTTGGTGGCCCAGAAAGTGTGTCACAGAGCTCTGAATGTCCCAAAAATATTGCCAGCCTGTAAAAGGCCTTAATCTGCATCCTAGACCGCTGAAATTCCCAAAAATAATTTTGACCCAAAAAATGCATCCTACACCCCTGAGGTCCAGAAAATGTTGGCAGGCCAAAAAGAGCCTTAAAACACATCTTAGGCCACCAAAAATATAGAAAACTTTGGAGGCCTGAAAAAAGGAGTTTACAAATAGCCTAGGGCCCCTAAAGTCCAGAAAAGCTGTTGGCCCAGAAAATGTGTCACAGACCTCCGAATGTCCCAAAAATATCGTCAGCATGTAAAGGGCCTCAATCCGCATCCTAGACACCTGAAATTCCCAAAAACATTTTTGACTAAAAAAATGCACGCTACACCCATGAGGTCCAGAAAATGTTGGCAGGCCAAAAAGAGCCTTAAAACACATTTTAGGCGTCCAAAAATCTAGAAAACTTTGGAGGCCTGAAAAAGGGGATTACAAATTGACTAGACCCCCTGAAGTCCAGGAAAAGTTGGTGGCCCAGAAAATGTGTCACAGAGCTCCGAATGTCCCAAAAATATCACCAGCCTGTAAAGGGCCTTAATCCGTATCCTAGACCCCTGAAATTCCCAAAAACATTTTTGGCACAAAAAATACATTCTACACCACTGAGGTCCAGAAAATGTTGTCAGGCCAAAAAGAGCCTTAAAACACATCTTAGCCCTCCAAAAATCTACAAAACTTTGGAGGCCCGAATAAAAGGGCTTTACAAATAGCCTAGACCCCCTAAAATCCAGAAATGTTGGTGGCCCAGAAAATGTGTCACAGACCTCCGAATGTCCCAAAAATAAAGGCAGCCTGTAAAGGTCCTTAATCCGCATCCTAGACCCCTGAAATTCCTAAAAACATTTTTGGCCTAAAAAATGCATCCTACACCCCTGAGGTCTGGAAAATGTTGGCAGGCCAAAAAGAGCCTTAAAACACATCTTAGGCCTCCAAAAATCTTGAAAACTTTGGAGGCCCGAAAAAGGAGATTACAAATAGCCTAGACCCCCTAAAGTCCACGAAAAGTTGGTGGGCCACAAAATGTGTCACAAAGCTCCGAATGTCCCAAAAATATCGCCAGCCTGTAAAGGGAGTAATCTGGATCCTAGACCCATGAAATTCCCAAAAACATTTTTGGCCCAAAAAATACATCCTACACCTCTGAGGTCCAGAAAATGTTGGCAAGCCAAAAAAAGCCTTAAAACACATCTTAGCCCTCCAAAAATCTAGAAAACTTTGGAGGCCTGAAAAAGGGGTTTACAAATAGCCTAGACCCTCTAAAGTCCAGGAAAAGTTGGTGGCCCAGAAAGTGTGTCACAGAGCTCTGAATGTCCCAAAAAAATTGCCAGCCTGTAAAAGGCCTTAATCTGAATCCTAGACCGCTGAAATTCCCAAAAATAATTTTGACCCAAAAAATGCATCCTACAACCCTGAGGTCCAGAAAATGTTGGCAGGCCAAAAAGAGCCTTAAAACACATCTTAGGCCACCAAAAATATAGAAAACTTTGGAGGCCTGAAAAAAGGAGTTTACAAATAGCCTAGGGCCCCTAAAGTCCAGAAAAGTTGTTGGCCCAGAAAATGTGTCACAGACCTCCGAATGTCCCAAAAATATCGTCAGCATGTAAAGGGCCTCAATCCGCATCCTAGACACCTGAAATTCCTAAAAACATGTTTGGCCTAAAAAATGCATCCTACACCCCTGAGGTCTGGAAAATGTTGGCAAGCCAAAAAGAGCCTTAAAACACATCTTAGCCCTCCAAAAACATAGAAAACTTTGGAGGCCTGAAAAAGGGGTTAACAAATTGCCTAGACCCCCTGAAGTCCATTAAAAGTTGGTGGCCCAGAAAATGTGTCACAGAGCTCTGAATGTCCCAAAAATATCGCCAGCCTGTAAAGGGCCTTAATCCACATCCTAGACCCCTGAAATTCCCAAAAACATTTTAGACCCAAAAAATGCATCCTACACCCCTGAGGTCTGGAAAATGTTGGCAAGCCAAAAAGAGCCTTAAAACACATCTTAGGCCACCAAAAATATAGAAAACTTTGGAGGCCTGAAAAAGGGGTTAACAAATTGCCTAGACCCCCTGAATTCCAGTAAAAGTTGGTGGCCCAGAAAATGTGTCACAGAGCTCCGAATGTCCCAAAAATATCGCCAGCCTGTAAATGGCCTTCATCCGCATCCTAGACCCCTGAAATTCCCAAAAACATTTTTGGCACAAAAAATACATACTACACCACTGAGGTCCAGAAAATGTTGGCAGGTCAAAAAGAGCCTGAAAACACATCTTAGGCCTCCTAAAAATCGAGAAATCTTTGGAGGCCTGAAGAAGGAGTTTACAAATTGCCAAGATCCCCTAAAGTCCAGGAAAAGTTGGTGGCCCAGAAAATGTGTCACAGAGCCCCGAATGTCCCAAAAATATCGACAGCCTAGAAAGGGCCTTAATCTGCACCCTAGACCACTGAAATTCCCAAAAATATTTTTGACCCAATAAATGGATCCTACCACCTGAGGTCCAGAAAATGTTGGCAGGCCAAAAAGAGCCTTAAAACACATTTAGCCCTCCAAAAGTCTAGAAACTTTTGGAGGCCCGAAAAAGGAGTTTACAAATAGCCTAGGCCCCCTAAAGTTCAGAAAAGCTGTTGGCCCAGAAAATGTGTCACAGAGCTCCGAATGTCCCAAAAATATTGCCAGCCTGTAAATGGCCTTAATCCGCATCCTAGACCCCTGAAATTCCCCAAAACATTTTTGGCCCAAAAAATGCATTCTGTACCCCTGAGGTCAAGAAACGGAAGGTAGGCCAAAAAGAGCCTTAAAACACATCTTAGCCCTCCAAAAATCTAGAAAACCTTGGAGGCCCGAAAAAGGGTTTTACAAATAGCCTACACCCCCTAAAGTCCAGAAAAGTTGGTGGGCCAGTAAATGTGTCACAGACCTCCGAATGCCTCAAAAATATAAGATGCCTGTAAAGGGCCTTAATCCGCATCATAGACCCTGAAATTTCCAAAAACATTTTTGACCCAAAAAACGCGCCCTACACCCATGAGGTCCAGAAAATGTTGGCAGGCCAAAAAGAGCCTTAGAACACATTTTAGGCCTCCAAAAATCTAGAAAACTTTGGAGGCCTGAAAAGGGGGTTTACAAATTGCCTAGACGACCTAAAATCCAGGAAAAGTTGGTGGCCCAGAAAATGTGTCACAGAGCTCCGAATGTCCAAAAAATATCACCAGCTAAAGGAACTTAATCCGCATCCTAGACCCCTAAAATTACCAAAAACATTTTTGGCCCAAAAAATGCGTCGTACACCCCTGAGGTCCAGAAAATGTTGGCAAGCCAAATAGAGCCTTAAAAAACATTTGAGCCCTCCAAAAATCTAGAAAACTTTGGAGGCCTGAAAAAAGGAGTTTACAAATAGCCTAGGGCCCCTAAAGTCCAGAAAAGTTGTTGGCCCAGAAAATGTGTCACAGACCTCCGAATGTCCCAAAAATATCGTCAGCATGTAAAGGGCCTCAATCCGCATCCTAGACACCTGAAATTCCTAAAAACATGTTTGGCCTAAAAAATGCATCCTACACCCCTGAGGTCTGGAAAATGTTGGCAAGCCAAAAATAGCCTTAAAACACATCTTAGCCCTCCAAAAACATAGAAAACTTTGGAGGCCTGAAAAAGGGGTTAACAAATTGCCTAGACCCCCTGAAGTCCAGTAAAAGTTGGTGGCCCAGAAAATGTGTCACAGAGCTCTGAATGTCCCAAAAATATCGCCAGCCTGTAAAGGGCCTTAATCCACATCCTAGACCCCTGAAATTCCCAAAAACATTTTAGACCCAAAAAATGCATCCTACACCCCTGAGGTCTGGAAAATGTTGGCAAGCCAAAAAGAGCCTTAAAACACATCTTAGGCCACCAAAAATATAGAAAACTTTGGAGGCCTGAAAAAGGGGTTTACAAATTACCTAGATCCCCTAAAGCCCAGGAAAAGTTGTTGGCCCAGAAAATCTGTCACAGAGCTCCGAATGTCCCAAAAATATCACCAACCTGTAAAGGGCCTTAATCTGCATCATAGACCCCTGTAATTCCCAAAAACATTTTTGACTAAAAAAATGCACGCTACACCCATGAGGTCCAGAAAATGTTGGCAGGCCAAAAAGAGCCTTAAAACACATTTTAGGCGTCCAAAAATCTAGAAAACTTTGGAGGCCTGAAAAAGGGGATTACAAATTGACTAGACCCCCTGAAGTCCAGGAAAAGTTGGTGGCCCAGAAAATGTGTCACAGAGCTCCGAATGTCCCAAAAATATCACCAGCCTGTAAAGGGCCTTAATCCGTATCCTAGACCCCTGAAATTTCCAAAAACATTTTTGGCACAAAAAATACATTCGACACCACTGAGGTCCAGAAAATGTTGTCAGGCCAAAAAGAGCCTTAAAACACATCTTAGCCCTCCAAAAATCTACAAAACTTTGGAGGCCCGAATAAAAGGGCTTTACAAATAGCCTAGACCCCCTAAAATCCAGAAATGTTGGTGGCCCAGAAAATGTGTCACAGACCTCCGAATGTCCCAAAAATAAAGGCAGCCTGTAAAGGTCCTTAATCCGCATCCTAGACCCCTAAAATTACCAAAAACATTTTTGGCCCAAAAAATGCGTCGTACACCCCTGAGGTCCAGAAAATGTTGGCAAGCCAAATAGAGCCTTAAAAAACATTTGAGCCCTCCAAAAATCTAGAAAACTTTGGAGGCCTGAAAAAAAGGTTTACAAATAGCCTAGACCCCCTAAAGTCCAGAAAAGTTGGTGGCCCAGAAAATGTGTCACAGACTTCCGAATGTCCCAAAAATATAGGCAGCCTGTAAAGGTCCTTAATCCGCATCATAGAAACCTGAAATTCCCCAAAAAACTGATGACCCAAAAAATGCATCCTACACCCCTGAGGTCTAGAAAATGTTGGCAGGCCATAAAGAGCCTTAAAACACATCTTAGCCCTCCAAAAATCTTCAATACTTTGGAGGCCCGAAAAAGGGGTTTACAAATTGCCTAGACCCGTAAAGTCCAGGAAAAGTTGGTGGCCCAGAAAATGTGTCACAGACCTCCGAATGTCCCAAAAATATCACCAGCCTGTAAAGGGCCTTAATCCGTATCCTAGACCCCTGAAATTCCCAAAAACATTTTTGGCACAAAAAATACATTCTACACCACTGAGGTCCAGAAAATGTTGTCAGGCCAAAAAGAGCCTTAAAACACATCTTAGCCCTCCAAAAATCTAGAAAACTTTGGAGGCCCGAAAAAGGGGTTTACAAATAGCCTAGAACCCCTAAAGTCCAGAAAAGTTGGTGTGCCAGAAAATGTGTCACAGACCTCCGAATGTCCCAAAAATATAGGCAGCCTGTAAAGGTCCTTAATCCGCATCAAAGACCCCTGAAATTCCCAAAAACATTTTTGACCTAAAAAATGCATTCTACACCACTGAGGTCCAGAAAATGTTGGCAGGCCAAAAAGAGCCTGAAAACACATCTTAGGCCTCCAAAAATTTAGAAATCTTTGGAGGCCCGAAAAAAGGGTTTACAAATTGCCTAGACCTAGACCCCCTAAAGTCCAGGAAAAGTTGGTGGCCCAGAAAATTTGTCACAGAGCCCCGAATGTCCCAAAAATATTGCCAGTCTAGAAAGGGCCTTAATCCGCACCCTAGACCCCCGAAATTCCCAGAAACATTTTTGACACAAAAAATACATCTACCCCCTGAGGTCCAGAAAATGTTGGCAGGCCAAAAATAGCCTTAAAACACATCTTAGCCCTCCAAAAATCTACAAAACTTTGGAGGCCCGAAAAAGGTTTTTATAAATAGCCTAGACCGCCTAAAGTCCAGAAAAGTTGGTGGCCCAGAAAATGTGTCACAGACCTCAGAATGTCCCAAAAATATAGGCAGCCTGTAAAGGTCCTTAATCCGCATCATAGACCCCTGAAATTCCCAAAAACATTTTTGACCCAAAAAACGCGCCCTACACCCATGAGGTCCAGAAAATGTTGGCAGGCCAAAAAGAGCCTTAAAACACATTTTAGGCCTCCAAAAATCTAGAAAACTTTGGAGGCCTGAAAAGGGGGTTTACAAATTGCCTAGACGACCTAAAATCCAGGAAAAGTTGGTGGCCCAGAAAATGTGTCACAGAGCCCTGAATGTCCCAAAAATATTGCCAGTCTAGGCCTTAATCCGCACCCTAGACCCCTGAAATTCCCAGAAACATTCTTGACCCAAAAAATGCATCTACCCCCTGAGGTCCAGAAAATGTTGGCAGGCCAAAAAGAGCCTTAAAACACATTTTAGGCGTCCAAAAATCTAGAAAACTTTGGAGGCCTGAAAAAGGGGATTACAAATTGACTAGACCCCACTGAAGTCCAGGAAAAGTTGGTGGCACAGAAAATGTGTCACTGTCACGCCACGGGAGCGGTTTTCAAGAAACCCGCTGTTCACCAAGCGTCTCGCTGAATCTGATGTAAGACGGAAGGGCAGCAAAAGAATCCTGCTTTTCCGACCGAACTCACGCAGAAGGGCTTGGAAGTTACCTTGGCAACGGTGGAAGCCGTTGTCAAGGGGAGGGAATCGGCGTCCAGGAAGGAACCCTTAGTCACATGACTTCCCCTTCTTAAACTCCGCCCTGTCCTCTGCTCAGTGCTTCTGATTGAGCATTTTGGTTTACTGCTTCGATCCGTGCTATGTTGATTCTGCTTACGCTTTGTTCGGACCTGCTTTTTGGATTACCCTAGTCTGCCTTGGTACCTGGAACTTCTGATTTGTTTTCGACTTACGGCATTCGTCCCTGGATTCGCTACTTGCCTGTCCCCTGGTTCTGTCACCGCTCGTCTGTGTTTTCGATTCGGACTGGACTTTGGCTTGATGTGCTTGACCCTCTTGTTGTTTACGCCTTTTGGATTTCGGATTTTCCGTGCTTTGACTTCCTTTCTTTCTCTAACTCGCTTCCGTGGAATTTGAAGTTCTCAGCCTCAGCTGCACCGCGGGATCCTGCCAGCCTACGCTGCATCGTGGGATTTGTAGTTATCAGCCTCAGCTGCACCGCGGGATCCTGTCAGCCTCCGCTGCACCGCGGGATCCTGCCAGCCTCCGCTGCATCGTGGGATTAGTAGTTCTCAGCCTCAGCTGCACCGCGGGATCCTGTCAGCCTCTGCTGCATCGTGGGATTTGTAGTTCTCAGCCTCAGCTGCACCGCGGGATCATTGTAACTTCACGTACGGTAACTAGTGCTTCATTCTTATTTTTTCTTTGTTCAGGGAAGTGGGTCACCTCAATCCATACTAGTAGATAGGACCTTCCCTCACATTGGCTGTCCAAGGGTTATTCCTACCTATACCAACTGTTTAGTTTACATAGCACTTAGGGTATTGGTTATATCATTTATTTTCTCAGTTATTCTGTTCTTTTCACGCAGTGGTTTCTGTTACGTGACATTTCCATGACTCCCGACTAGAAATCTATAGTTCTGGGTTTGCTATTGAAGTCACCTATTAATTATCGTATCTTTCTTCACAGCCACGAGGTCTCCAAGGATTCCGGTCTTTCAATTAATCAATCTTTCTGGATGTTCCTTTGTACATTCAGAGAGGTATATTGATCGAAAGAATTCTTCCTCTACACTACGGGGTCAAGTTTGTGAGGAAGAATTCTGACAAAATCAGAAGCCTCATAAATGGAATCTAACGAGACCCTGGCTAATTTGTTTCAGTTAGTGGCAGATTTGCGCACTGACATGGCTAATGCACATGCCACGACCCAACAACAGATCCTAGAGATTCAAACGGCCATGCACCCCTCCTCTCTTCAGACTCATTCACCTCCGTCCACTTCGGGTGGAGGTGCTGCAGCCGCACAGGCCGAGGCAGGGCCGGTTTACGTCACCTCACAGTTTCCGCTAGCTCCTCCTGAGCGGTTTCATGGGGATCCTAAACATTTCAGGACCTTTTTGAATCAATGCCGGTTACACTTCTTATGTCGCCCAGGATCTTTCCCCGATTCCGCAACTAAAGCAGCCTTCCTGTTATCCCACCTTGGGGGTACTGCTGCAGCGTGGGCTAACCCTTTATTGGAAGAGGGTAGCCCCCTACTGTTTGACTGCGATGCACTAATTGCAGCCATGGGTAAAGTGTTTGATACACGGTACAAGGCCCAGGTTATGGAGTTGGAGTTGTTAAGTTTACAACAGGGGGATTCAACTCGTCTGGCTTATTTGGCCAAGTTCAATCAACTGGCTGCTGAGACAGGGTGGCCAGATGATAAGAAGGCCTCGCTCTTTTACAAGGGGCTATCCGATTCATTGAAAGACACTCTTGCTTTGGTACCAGTTGTTCCAAACACATTTCCAGGATTGTTGGAACTGGTTCTACAGATCGATGCCCGTAAAGCCGCCAGAAAGGGTGAGAAGAGGGGGTTACCTCCTCCAATATCTATTAACCCCATTCCAACTGCAGGTGGTCCTGAGCCCATGCAGATCGGAGCGGCTACACGGGGACCCCTTTCCCCAGAAGAAAGGGAAAATAGACGAAAGAATCGTTTATGTTTCTATTGTGGTGCTTCAGATCATCTCTTGAAAGAGTGTACTAAGAAACCCATGAAGAAACAGGGAAACTTGAAAGCTCGACAATAAGAGGAGTCCGTTTGTCGAGTCCTTCTGTGTTAATGGACTCCAACTTGGTAACGCCTTTCACCATCCAAGTTATGTTTCTGTTCCCTCCTGGGAAACCGGTTCCAGCTACTGCAGTGCTCGATTCGGGTGCTACTGGAAATTATATCGACTCACTATACGCCAAGGAGCTAGCCTTACCTGTTCTTGCGAAAGACAAACCGGTGGCTGTTAATGCTGTTGATGGTTCTTCCTTGTTGTCTGGTATGGTTACCCATCAGACCATTGACCTGGTTATGGAAACTTGTCAGGGGCATACTGAGACCATTGGATTCGATGTCATTTCAGCCCCACAGCTCAAGCTAATCTTAGGGATACCCTGGCTTAGAACACATAATCCAACCATTGATTGGTTTACGAATAATATTGAATTCTTGTCGGAACACTGTGAAAACCAGTGTTGGCAGTCGAGATCACCAGGAGATAATCCATGTCGTCCATTGATGGAGGCTACGTCCACCATCAGAGCAGTGCTCACAGGGGAATTACCTAAAGAATATGTTGAATTCCAAGACGTATTTGACGAAGGAAGTGCCATGGTTTTACCGCCTCATAGACCTTATGACTGCCCCATAGATCTTATTCCCGGATCTAAGATACCTTCTGGGAGGGTTTATTCATTGACACACAAGGAGGACCAAGTACTTAAAGAATACATTGACCAGTCTCTTAAGTCTGGGTTCATTTGTCCTTCTCGGTCTCCCGCGGCTTCTCCCCTCTTTTTTGTTCCGAAGAAAGAAGGGGAGCTGCGTCCATGTATCGACTACAGGGCCCTGAATCTAATCACTATTAGGAATCAATATCCTATTCCTCTAATCTCGGTCTTGTTAGACCAGCTGGGTTCTTCAGCCATATTTACCAAATTAGATCTCCGAGGAGCCTACAATTTGGTTAGAATTCGTAGTGGGGATGAATGGAAGACTGCATTCAAAACTAAATATGGCCTTTTTGAATACAGGGTTATGCCATTCGGACTTTGTAATGCCCCGGCTACCTTTCAGTACTTCATAAATGATGTCTTTCACGATATGATCGATCAATTCCTTGTTATCTACTTGGATGACATTTTGATTTACTCAGCTAACTATGATATTCATGTGCAACATGTCAACCAGGTCTTACAACGGCTTCGAGAGAACCGCCTGTATGCTAAATTAGAGAAATGTATCTTCCATGCCACGGAAGTGGAATTTCTCGGGTATGACATCACGTCCAAGGGAATACAAATGAGTCAATCTAAAGTCAAGGCCGTGTTAGACTGGCCAATACCTAAATCACTTAAAGCTCTCCAATCCTTTTTGGGATTTGCAAACTTCTACAGAAGATTCATTAGGGACTTCTCTACAGTGGCGACTCCTTTAACTGCTCTCACAAGCAGTAAAAAGTCGTTTATATGGGAAGAGGACTGCACTAATGCTTTTGTTAATCTCAAGACAGCGTTTACAACCGCTCCCATTCTTCAACATCCAGATCCTTCTCTTCCTTTTGTGGTTGAAGCTGATGCTTCTGACATAGCCCTGGGTGCGATCCTGTCTCAAGTATGCCCAGAGACTCACGGGTTACACCCAGTCGCTTTTCATTCACGTAAACTAACATCTTATGAAAGCAACTATACCATAACAGAAAAAGAGTTGTTGGCCATCAGGGATGCATTTATGACCTGGCGGCATCACTTGTTAGGTTCAGCGGTACCAGTCCAGGTATTCACAGATCACAAGAACTTACTAGCCCTACAATCAATTAAATGTTCTACGGCTCGACATGCAAGGTGGCATGAGTTCTTTGCAATGTTTAACTTTACCATAACATACAGACCTGGGTCCTTACATACCAAAGCTGATGCATTGTCACGTATGCATGGTGTTCCTTCTGCGAACCGACCCGAGAAGCAGCTGCTACTACCCCATCAGGTAGTATGCGCTTGTACTCTAAAACCTAGTCTTCGTTCTGAACTGCTGGTTTGGGTGCAGAAAAGTCCAGACGAAGTTAAACGTTTGAGTCTTGATGTTATCAGGGGTCTTCCGTATGTTAAGGGATTGTTATACTTACCAGACGAGAACACCCGAAAGAAAGCAGTTAGTTGGTGCCATGATTCTAAGGTGGCAGCACATCCTGGTACTAAGAAAACCATGGATCTATTACATCGGTGGTGTTGGTGGCCATCCATGGGCAAAGATGTCCCTGAATACATCGCTCGTTGTTATGTTTGCGCTCAGTGTAAGAGCACCCATGCTAAACCAGTAGGTTTGCTTCAATCCATGCCCATACCAGACCAGCTCTGGTATATGATATCTATGGACTTAGTAGTGGAACTGCCTCCAGTGTCCGGTTTCGATACCATTTGGGTTGTCGTTGACTATTTCACCAAGTTAGCCTTGTTCGTACCTTGTCATGGGATACCTACTGCTCCGGTGTTGGCGGAGTTGTTTCTAAAGAATGTCTTCCGTTTCTTTGGTCTTCCCTCGATTATCATCTCGGATAGGGGTTCACAATTCACCTCTCATTTCTGGAAATCCTTAACTACCTCTTTTGGTATCGACGACAGATATTCTAGCTCATATCATCCCCAGACGGATGGGCAAACGGAACGTTTGAATTCCACCATGGAGCAATACCTAAGATGTCTGACCCATCAATATCAGGACGACTGGCTCGCAGTCCTTACCATGGCGGAGTTTGCATATAATAATTCTCTGCACTCTTCTACTCAGTCTTCGCCTTTTTTTGCATTATTTGGACGTCATCCTAGGTCTTTGCCGGTGTCCCCTGTTTGTCCTTCTAACCATCCCGCGGCAACCTCTTGTGTGGAGCGTTTGGTGTCGATCCGTAGTCAGGTTAGACGTCATTTGGAACTGGCGCAGGTACGCACCAAACACTATGCTGATGCTCATCGTTCTCCAGCCCCTAACTATTCTGTGGGTGGGAAGGTGTGGTTATCTACAAAAAATCTACACTTGCCAGGCAGAAGGGCCCTCTTGCCTCGTTATGTGGGTCCTTATTCGATCACTGCATTAATAAATCTGGTGACGGTGCGTCTGCGCCTTCCTTTGAAGTGGCGGATACATCCGGTATTCCATGTGTCCCTTCTGAAACCTTTCTACCCAAACACCTCCCTGCCTTCACGCCCGCTACCTCTACAGATACAGGGAGAGGAGGAATATGAAGTTCACAAGATCCTCTCTACTAAGGTTTCCAAGGGTGTTCGATGGTATTTCGTTGATTGGAAGGGTTATGGGCCAGAGGACCGTACTTGGGAACCCGTGGATCATATCCATGCCCCACGCTTGATTGCCGACTTCTGGGCGTCCCGGAGAGGGGGTCTACCTTTTGGGGAGGGTACTGTCACGCCACGGGAGCGGTTTTCAAGAAACCCGCTGTTCACCAAGCGTCTCGCTGAATCTGATGTAAGACGGAAGGGCAGCAAAAGAATCCTGCTTTTCCGACCGAACTCACGCAGAAGGGCTTGGAAGTTACCTTGGCAACGGTGGAAGCCGTTGTCAAGGGGAGGGAATCGGCGTCCAGGAAGGAACCCTTAGTCACATGACTTCCCCTTCTTAAACTCCGCCCTGTCCTATGCTCAGTGCTTCTGATTGAGCATTTCGGTTTACTGCTTCGATCCGTGCTATGTTGATTCTGCTTACGCTTTGTTCGGACCTGCTTTTTGGATTACCCTAGTCTGCCTTGGTACCTGGAACTTCTGATTTGTTTTCGACTTACGGCATTCGTCCCTGGATTCGCTACTTGCCTGTCCCCTGGTTCTGTCACCGCTCGTCTGTGTTTTCGATTCGGACTGGACTTTGGCTTGATGTGCTTGACCCTCTTGTTGTTTACGCCTTTTGGATTTCGGATTTTCCGTGCTTTGACTTCCTTTCTTTCTCTAACTCGCTTCCGTGGAATTTGAAGTTCTCAGCCTCAGCTGCACCGCGGGATCCTGCCAGCCTCCGCTGCATCGTGGGATTTGTAGTTATCAGCCTCAGCTGCACCGCGGGATCCTGTCAGCCTCCGCTGCACCGCGGGATCCTGCCAGCCTCCGCTGCATCGTGGGATTAGTAGTTCTCAGCCTCAGCTGCACCGCGGGATCCTGTCAGCCTCTGCTGCATCGTGGGATTTGTAGTTCTCAGCCTCAGCTGCACCGCGGGATCATTGTAACTTCACGTACGGTAACTAGGGCTTCATTCTTATTTTTTCTTTGTTCAGGGAAGTGGGTCACCTCAATCCATACTAGTAGATAGGACCTTCCCTCACATTGGCTGTCCAAGGGTTATTCCTACCTATACCAACTGTTTAGTTTACATAGCACTTAGGGTATTGGTTATATCATTTATTTTCTCAGTTATTCTGTTCTTTTCACGCAGTGGTTTCTGTTACGTGACATTTCCATGACTCCCGACTAGAAATCTATAGTTCTGGGTTTGCTATTGAAGTCACCTATTAATTATCGTATCTTTCTTCACAGCCACGAGGTCTCCAAGGATTCCGGTCTTTCAATTAATCAATCTTTCTGGATGTTCCTTTGTACATTCAGAGAGGTATATTGATCGAAAGAATTCTTCCTCTACACTACGGGGTCAAGTTTGTGAGGAAGAATTCTGACAGTCACAGAGCTCCGAATGTCCCAAAAATAAAGGCAGCCTGTAAAGGTCCTTAATCCGCATCGTAGACCCCGGAAATTCCCCAAAAAATTGATGACCCAAAAAATGCATCCTACACCCCTGAGGTCTAGAAAATGTTGGCAGGCCATAAAGAGCCTTAAAACACATCTTAGCCCTCCAAAAATCTTCAATACTTTGGAGGCCCGAAAAAGGGGTTTACAAATTGCCTAGACCCGTAAAGTCCAGGAAAAGTTGTTGGCCCAGAAAATGTGTCACAGAGCTCCGAATGTCCCAAAAATATTGCCAGCCTGTAAAGGGCCTTAATCCACATCCTAGACCCCTGAAATTCCCAAAAACTTTTTTGGCCCAAAAAATGCATCCTACCCTCTGAGGTCCAGAAAATGTTGTCAGGCCAAAAAGAGCCTTAAAACACATCTTAGCCCTCCAAAAATCTAGAAAACTTTGGAGGCCCGAAAAAGGGGTTTACAAATAGCCTAGAACCCCTAAAGTCCAGAAAAGTTGGTGTGCCAGAAAATGTGTCACAGACCTCCGAATGTCCCAAAAATATAGGCAGCCTGTAAAGGTCCTTAATCCGCATCAAAGACCCCTGAAATTCCCAAAAACATTTTTGACCCAAAAAACACGCCCTACACCCATGAGGTCCAGAAAATGTTGACAGGCCATAAAGAGCCTTAAAACACATCTTAGCCCTCCAAAAATCTTCAATACTTTGGAGGCCCGAAAAAGGGGATTACAAATTGACTAGACCCCCTGAAGTCCAGGAAAAGTTGGTGGCCCAGAAAATGTGTCACAGAGCTCCGAATGTCCCGAAAATATCACCAGCCTGTAAAGGGCCTTAATCCGTATCCTAGACCCCTGAAATTCCCAAAAACATTTTTGGCACAAAAAATACATTCTACACCACTGAGGTCCAGAAAATGTTGGCAAGCCAAATAGAGACTTAAAACACATTTTAGCCCTCCAAAAATCTAGAAAACTTTGGAGGCCTGAAAAAAAGGTTTACAAATCACCTAGATCCCCTAAAGCCAAGGAAAAGTTGTTGGCCCAGAAAATGTGTCACAGAGCTCCGATTGTCCCAAAAATATCGCCAGCCTGTAAAGGGCCTTAATCCACATCCTAGACCCCTGAAATTCCCAAAAACATTTTTGACCCAAAAAATGCATCCTACCCCCTGAGGTCCAGAAAATGTTGGCAGGCCAAAAAGAGCCTTAAAACACATTTAGCCCTCCAAAAATCTACAAAACTTTGGAGGCCCGAAAAAGGGGTTTACAAATAGCCTAGACCCCCTAAAATCCAGAAATGTTGGTGGCCCAGAAAATGTGTCACAGACCTCCGAATGTCCCAAAAATGAAGGCAGCCTGTAAAGGTCCTTAATCCGCATCCTAGACCCCTAAAATTACCAAAAACATTTTTGGCCCAAAAATGCGTCGTACACCCCTGAGGTCCAGAAAATGTTGGCAAGCCAAATAGAGCCTTAAAAAACATTTGAGCCCTCCAAAAATCTAGAAAACTTTGGAGGCCTGAAAAAAAGGTTTACAAATAGCCTAGACCCCCTAAAGTCCAGAAAAGTTGGTGGCCCAGAAAATGTGTCACAGACTTCCGAATGTCCCAAAAATATAGGGAGCCTGTAAAGCTCCTTAATCCGCATCATAGAAACCTGAAATTCCCCAAAAAATTGATGACCCAAAAAATGCATCCTACACCCCTGAGGTCTAGAAAATGTTGGCAGGCCATAAAGAGCTTTAAAACACATCTTGGCCCTCCAAAAATCTTCAATACTTTGGAGGCCCGAAAAAGGGGTTTACAAATTGCCTAGACCCGTAAAGTCCAGGAAAAGTTGGTGGCCCAGAAAATGTGTCACAGAGCTCCGAATGTCCCAAAAATATTGCCAGCTTGTAAAGGGCCTTAATCCGTATCCTAGACCCCTGAAATTCCCAAAAACTTTTTGGGCCCAAAAAATGCATCCTACCGCCTGAGGTCCAGAAAATGTTGCCAGGCCAAAAAGAGCCTTAAAACACATTTTAGGCGTCCAAAAATCTAGAAAACTTTGGAGGCCTGAAAAAGGGGATTACAAATTGACTAGACCCCCTGAAGTCCAGGAAAAGTTGGTGGCCCAGAAAATGTGTCACAGAGCTCCGAATGTCCCAAAAATATCACCAGCTTGTAAAGGGCCTTAATCCGTATCCTAGACCCCTGAAATTCCCAAAAACATTTTTGGCACAAAAAATACATTCTACACCACTGAGGTCCAGAAAATGTTGTCAGGCCAAAAAGAGCCTTAAAACACATCTTAGCCCTCCAAAAATCTAGAAAACTTTGGAGGCCCGAAAAAATGGTTTACAAATAGCCTAGAACCCCTAAAGTCCAGAAAAGTTGGTGTGCCAGAAAATGTGTCACAGACCTCCGAATGTCCCAAAAATATAGGCAGCCTGTAAAGGTCCTTAATCCGCATCAAAGACCCCTGAAATTCCCAAAAACATTTTTGACCCAAAAAACGCGCCCTACACCCATGAGGTCCAGAAAATGTTGACAGGCCATAAAGAGCCTTAAAACACATCTTAGCCCTCCAAAAATCTTCAATACTTTGGAGGCTCGAAAAAGGGGATTACAAATTGACTAGACCCCCTGAAGTCCAGGAAAAGTTGGTGGCCCAGAAAATGTGTCACAGAGCTCCGAATGTCCCGAAAATATCACCAGCCTGTAAAGGGCCTTAATCCGTATCCTAGACCCCTGAAATTCCCAAAAACATTTTTGGCACAAAAAATACATTCTACACCACTGAGGTCCAGAAAATGTTGTCAGGCCAAAAAGAGCCTTAAAAAACATTTGAGCCCTCCAAAAATCTAGAAAACTTTGGAGGCCTGAAAAAAAGGTTTACAAATAGCCTAGACCCCCTAAAGTCCAGAAAAGTTGGTGGCCCAGAAAATGTGTCACAGACTTCCGAATGTCCCAAATATATAGGGAGCCTGTAAAGGTCCTTAATCCGCATCATAGAAACCTGAAATTCCCCAAAAAATTGATGACCCAAAAAATGCATCCTACACCCCTGAGGTCTAGAAAATGTTGGCAGGCCAAAAAGAGCCTTAAAACACATTCAGCCCTCCAAAAATCTACAAAACTTTGGAGGCCCGAAAAAGGGGTTTACAAATAGCCTAGACCCCCTAAAATCCAGAAATGTTGGTGGCCCAGAAAATGTGTCACAGACCTCCGAATGTCCCAAAAATAAAGGCAGCCTGTAAAGGTCCTTAATCCGCATCCTAGACCCCTAAAATTACCAAAAACATTTTTGGCCCAAAAAATGCGTCGTACACCCCTGAGGTCCAGAAAATGTTGGCAAGCCAAATAGAGCCTTAAAAAACATTTGAGCCCTCCAAAAATCTAGAAAACTTTGGAGGCCTGAAAAAAAGGTTTACAAATAGCCTAGACCCCCTAAAGTCCAGAAAAGTTGGTGGCCCAGAAAACGTGTCATAGACTTCCGAATGTCCCAAAAATATAGGGAGCCTGTAAAGGTCCTTAATCCGCATCATAGAAACCTGAAATTCCCCAAAAAATTGATGACCCAAAAAATGCATCCTACACCCCTGAGGTCTAGAAAATGTTGGCAGGCCATAAAGAGCTTTAAAACACATCTTAGCCCTCCAAAAATCTTCAATACTTTGGAGGCCCGAAAAAGGGGTTTACAAATTGCCTAGACCCGTAAAGTCCAGGAAAAGTTGGTGGCCCAGAAAATGTGTCACAGAGCTCCGAATGTCCCAAAAATATTGCCAGCCTGTAAAGGGCCTTAATCCACATCCTAGACCCCTGAAATTCCCAAAAACTTTTTGGGCCCAAAAAATGCATCCTACCGCCTGAGGTCCAGAAAATGTTGCCAGGCCAAAAAGAGCCTTAAAACACATTTTAGGCGTCCAAAAATCTAGAAAACTTTGGAGGCCTGAAAAAGGGGATTACAAATTGACTAGACCCCCTGAAGTCCAGGAAAAGTTGGTGGCCCAGAAAATGTGTCACAGAGCTCTGAATGTCCCAAAAATATCACCAGCTTGTAAAGGGCCTTAATCCGTATCCTAGACCCCTGAAATTCCCAAAAACATTTTTGGCACAAAAAATACATTCTACACCACTGAGGTCCAGAAAATGTTGTCAGGCCAAAAAAAGCCTTAAAACACATTTAGCCCTCCAAAAATCTACAAAACTTTGGAGGCCCGAAAAAGGGGTTTACAAATAGCCTAGACCCCCTAAAATCCAGAAATGTTGGTGGCCCAGAAAATGTGTCACAGACCTCCGAATGTCCCAAAAATAAAGGCAGCCTGTAAAGGTCCTTAATCCGCATCCTAGACCCCTAAAATTACCAAAAACATTTTTGGCCCAAAAAATGCGTCGTACACCCCTGAGGTCCAGAAAATGTTGGCAAGCCAAATAGAGCCTTAAAAAACATTTGAGCCCTCCAAAAATCTAGAAAACTTTGGAGGCCTGAAAAAAAGGTTTACAAATAGCCTAGACCCCCTAAAGTCCAGAAAAGTTGGTGGCCCAGAAAATGTGTCACAGACTTCCGAATGTCCCAAAAATATAGGGAGCCTGTAAAGGTCCTTAATCCGCATCATAGAAACCTGAAATTCCCCAAAAAATTGATGACCCAAAAAATGCATCCTACACCCCTGAGGTCTAGAAAATGTTGGCAGGCCATAAAGAGCTTTAAAACACATCTTAGCCCTCCAAAAATCTTCAATACTTTGGAGGCCCGAAAAAGGGGTTTACAAATTGCCTAGACCCGTAAAGTCCAGGAAAAGTTGGTGGCCCAGAAAATGTGTCACAGAGCTCCGAATGTCCCAAAAATATTGCCAGCCTGTAAAGGGCCTTAATCCACATCCTAGACCCCTGAAATTCCCAAAAACATTTTTGGCACAAAAAATACATTCTACACCACTGAGGTCCAGAAAATGTTGTCAGGCCAAAAAGAGCCTTAAAACACATCTTAGCCCTCCAAAAATCTAGAAAACTTTGGAGGCCCGAAAAAGGGGTTTACAAATAGCCTAGAACCCCTGAAGTCCAGGAAAAGTTGGTGGCCCAGAAAATGTGTCACAGAGCTCCGAATGTCCCAAAAATATCACCAGCTTGTAAAGGGCCTTAATCCGTATCCTAGACCCCTGAAATTCCCAAAAACATTTTTGGCACAAAAAATACATTCTACACCACTGAGGTCCAGAAAATGTTGTCAGGCCAAAAAGAGCCTTAAAACACATCTTAGCCCTCCAAAAATCTAGAAAACTTTGGAGGCCCGAAAAAGGGGTTTACAAATAGCCTAGAACCCCTAAAGTCCAGAAAAGTTGGTGTGCCAGAAAATGTGTCACAGACCTCCGAATGTCCCAAAAATATAGGCAGCCTGTAAAGGTCCTTAATCCGCATCAAAGACCCCTGAAATTCCCAAAAACATTTTTGACCCAAAAAACGCGCCCTACACCCATGAGGTCCAGAAAATGTTGACAGGCCATAAAGAGCCTTAAAACACATCTTAGCCCTCCAAAAATCTTCAATACTTTGGAGGCCCAAAAAAGGGGATTACAAATTGACTAGACCCCCTGAAGTCCAGGAAAAGTTGGTGGCCCAGAAAATGTGTCACAGAGCTCCGAATGTCCCGAAAATATCACCAGCCTGTAAAGGGCCTTAATCCGTATCCTAGACCCCTGAAATTCCCAAAAACATTTTTGGCACAAAAAATACATTCTACACCACTGAGGTCCAGAAAATGTTGTCAGGCCAAAAAGAGCCTTAAAAAACATTTGAGCCCTCCAAAAATCTAGAAAACTTTGGAGGCCTGAAAAAAAGGTTTACAAATAGCCTAGACCCCCTAAAGTCCAGAAAAGTTGGTGGCCCAGAAAATGTGTCACAGACTTCCGAATGTCCCAAAAATATAGGGAGCCTGTAAAGGTCCTTAATCCGCATCATAGAAACCTGAAATTCCCCAAAAAATTGATGACCCAAAAAATGCATCCTACACCCCTGAGGTCTAGAAAATGTTGGCAGGCCATAAAGAGCCTTAAAACACATCTTAGCCCTCCAAAAATCTTCAATACTTTGGAGGCCCGAAAAAGGGGTTTACAAATTGCCTAGACCCGTAAAGTCCAGAAAAAGTTGGTGGCCCAGAAAATGTGTCACAGAGCTCCGAATGTCCCAAAAATATTGCCAGCCTGTAAAGGGCCTTAATCCCCATCCTAGACCCCTGAAATTCCCAAAAACTTTTTTGGCCCAAAAAATGCATCCTACCCCCTGAGGTCCAGAAAATGTTGGCAGGCCAAAAAGAGCCTTAAAACACATTTTAGGCGACCAGAAATCTAGAAAACTTTGGAGGCCTGAAAAAGGGGATTACAAATTGACTAGACCCCCTGAAGTCCAGGAAAAGTTGGTGGCCCAGAAAATGTGTCACAGAGCTCCGAATGTCCTAAAAATATCACCAGCCTGTAAAGGGCCTTAATCCGTATCCTAGACCCCTGAAATTCCCAAAAACATTTTTGGCACAAAAAATACATTCTACACCACTGAGGTCCAGAAAATGTTGTCAGGCCAAAAAGAGCCTTAAAACACATCTTAGCCCTCCAAAAATCTAGAAAACTTTGGAGGCCCGAAAAAGGGGTTTACAAATAGCCTAGAACCCCTAAAGTCCAGAAAAGTTGGTGTGCCAGAAAATGTGTCACAGACCTCCGAATGTCCCAAAAATATAGGCAGCCTGTAAAGGTCCTTAATCCGCATCAAAGACCCCTGAAATTCCCAAAAACATTTTTGACCCAAAAAACGCGCCCTACACCCATGAGGTCCAGAAAATGTTGGCAGGCCAAAAAGAGCCTTAAAACACATTTTAGGCCTCCAAAAACCTAGAAAACTTTGGAGGCCTGAAAAGGGGGTTTACAAATTGCCTAGACGACCTAAAATCCAGGAAAAGTTGGTGGCCCAGAAAATGTGCCACAGAGCTCTGAATGTCCAAAAAATGTCACCAGCCTGTAAAGGGCCTTAATCCGCATCCTAGACCCCTGAAATTCCCAAAAACATTTTTGGCACAAAAAATGCATTCTACACCACTGAGGTCCAGAAAATGTTGGCAGGCCAAAAAGAGCCTGAAAACACATATTAGGCCTCCAAAAATTTAGAAATCTTTGGAGGCACGAAAAAAGGGTTTACAAATTGCCTAGACCTAGACCCCCTAAAGTCCAGGAAAAGTTGGTGGCCCAGAAAATTTGTCACAGAGCCCCGAATGTCCCAAAAATATCGCCAGTCTAGAAAGGGCCTTAATCCGCACCCTAGACCCCTGAAATTCCCAGAAACATTTTTGAACCAAAAAATGCATCTACCCCCTGAGGTCCAGAAAATGTTGGCAGGCCAAAAATAGCCCTAAAACACATCTTAGCCCTCCAAAAATCTACAAAACTTTGGAGGCCCGAAAAAGGTTTTTACAAATAGCCTAGACCGCCTAAAGTCCAGAAAAGTTGGTGGCCCAGAAAATGTGTCACAGACCTCAGAATGTCCCAAAAATATAGGCAGCCTGTAAAGGTCCTTAATCCGCATCATAGACCCCTGAAATTCCCAAAAACATTTTTGACCGAAAAAACGCGCCCTACACCCATGAGGTCCAGAAAATGTTGGCAGGCCAAAAAGAGCCTTAAAACACATTTTAGGCCTCCAAAAATCTAGAAAACTTTGGAGGCCTGAAAAGGGGGTTTACAAATTGCCTAGACGACCTAAAATCCAGGAAAAGTTGGTGGCCCAGAAAATGTGTCACAGAGCTCCGAATGTCCAAAAAATATCACCAGCCTGTAAAGGGCCTTAATAATAATAATAATAATTAATTTGGCATTTATATAGCGCTACGAACCCTCAGGTATCTGAGCGCTGCTTATTATTACCCACGGTGTGTGGTGCCTTAATCCGCATTCTAGACCCCTGAAATTCCCAAAAACATTTTTGGCACAAAAAATGCATTCTACACCACTGAGGTCCAGAAAATGTTGGCAGGCCAAAAAGAGCCTGAAAACACATCTTAGGCCTCCAAAAATCTAGAAATCTTTGGAGGCCCGAAAAAAAGGTTTACAAACTGCCTAGACCCCCTAAAGTCCAGGAAAAGTTGGTGGCCCAGAAAATGTGTCACAGAGCCCTGAATGTCCCAAAAATATCGCGAGTCTAGGCCTTAATCCGCACCCTAGACCCCTGAAATTCCCAGAAACATTTTTGACCCAAAAAATGCATCTACCCCCTGAGGTCCAGAAAATGTTGGCAGGCCAAAAAGAGCCTTAAAACACATTTTAGGCCTCCAAAAAGCTAGAAAACTTTGGAGGCCTGAAAAAGGGGTTTACAAATTGCCTAGACGCCCTAAAGTCCTGGAAAATTTAGTGGTGCAGAAAATGTGCCACAGAGCTGCGAATGTGCCAAAAATATCGCCAGCCTGTAAAGGGCCTTAATCCAAATCCTAGACCCCTGAAATTCCCAAAAACTTTTTTGGCCCAAAAAATGCATCCTACCCCCTGAGGTCCAGAAAATGTTGGCAGGCCAAAAAGAGCCTTAAAACACATTTTAGGCGTCCAAAAATATAGAAAACTTTGGAGGCCTGAAAAAGGGGATTACAAATTGACTAGACCCCCTGAAGTCCAGGAAAAGTTGGTGGCCCAGAAAATGTGTCACAGAGCTCCGAATGTCCCAAAAATATCACCAGCCTGTAAAGGGCCTTAATCCGTATCCTAGACCCCTGAAATTCCCAAAAACATTTTTGGCACAAAAAATACATTCTACACCACTGAGGTCCAGAAAATGTTGTCAGGCCAAAAAGAGCCTTAAAACACATCTTAGCCCTCCAAAAATCTACAAAACTTTGGAGGCCCGAAAAAGGGGTTTACAAATAGCCTAGACCCCCTAAAATCCAGAAATGTTGGTGGCCCAGAAGATGTGTCACAGACCTCCGAATGTCCTGTCCCAAAAATAAAGGCAGCCTGTAAAGGTCCTTAATCCGCATCCTAGACCCCTAAAATTACCAAAAACATTTTTGGCCCAAAAAATGCGTCGTACACCCCTGAGGTCCAGAAAATGTTGGCAAGCCAAATAGAGCCTTAAAAAACATTTGAGCCCTCCAAAAATCTAGAAAACTTTGGAGGCCTGAAAAAAAGGTTTACAAATAGCCTAGACCCCCTAAAGTCCAGAAAAGTTGGTGGCCCAGAAAATGTGTCACAGACTTCCGAATGTCCCAAAAATATAGGGAGCCTGTAAAGGTCCTTAATCCGCATCATAGAAACCTGAAATTCCCCAAAAAATTGATGACCCAAAAAATGCATCCTACACCCCTGAGGTCTAGAAAATGTTGGCAGGCCATAAAGAGCTTTAAAACACATCTTAGCCCTCCAAAAATCTTCAATACTTTGGAGGCCCGAGAAAGGGGTTTACAAATTGCCTAGACCCGTAAAGTCCAGGAAAAGTTGGTGGCCCAGAAAATGTGTCACAGAGCTCCGAATGTCCCAAAAATATTGCCAGCCTGTAAAGGGCCTTAATCCACATCCTAGACCCCTGAAATTCCCAAAAACTTTTTGGGCCCAAAAAATGCATCCTACCGCCTGAGGTCCAGAAAATGTTGCCAGGCCAAAAAGAGCCTTAAAACACATTTTAGGCGTCCAAAAATCTAGAAAACTTTGGAGGCCTGAAAAAGGGGATTACAAATTGACTAGACCCCCTGAAGTCCAGGAAAAGTTGGTGGCCCAGAAAATGTGTCACAGAGCTCCGAATGTCCCAAAAATATCACCAGCTTGTAAAGGGCCTTAATCCGTATCCTAGACCCCTGAAATTCCCAAAAACATTTTTGGCACAAAAAATACATTCTACACCACTGAGGTCCAGAAAATGTTGTCAGGCCAAAAAGAGCCTTAAAACACATCTTAGCCCTCCAAAAATCTAGAAAACTTTGGAGGCCCGAAAAAGGGGTTTACAAATAGCCTAGAACCCCTAAAGTCCAGAAAAGTTGGTGTGCCAGAAAATGTGTCACAGACCTCCGAATGTCCCAAAAATATAGGCAGCCTGTAAAGGTCCTTAATCCGCATCAAAGACCCCTGAAATTCCCAAAAACATTTTTGACCCAAAAAACGCGCCCTACACCCATGAGGTCCAGAAAATGTTGACAGGCCATAAAGAGCCTTAAAACACATCTTAGCCCTCCAAAAATCTTCACTACTTTGGAGGCCCGAAAAAGGGGATTACAAATTGACTAGACCCCCTGAAGTCCAGGAAAAGTTGGTGGCCCAGAAAATGTGTCACAGAGCTCCGAATGTCCCAAAAATATCACCAGCCTGTAAAGGGCCTTAATCCGTATCCTAGACCCCTGAAATTCCCAAAAACATTTTTGGCACAAAAAATACATTCTACACCACTGAGGTCCAGAAAATGTTGTCAGGCCAAAAAGAGCCTTAAAAAACATTTGAGCCCTCCAAAAATCTAGAAAACTTTGGAGGCCTGAAAAAAAGGTTTACAAATAGCCTAGACCCCCTAAAGTCCAGAAAAGTTGGTGGCCCAGAAAATGTGTCACAGACTTCCGAATGTCCCAAAAATATAGGGAGCCTGTAAAGGTCCTTAATCCGCATCATAGAAACCTGAAATTCCCCAAAAAATTGATGACCCAAAAAATGCATCCTACACCCCTGAGGTCTAGAAAATGTTGGCAGGCCATAAAGAGCCTTAAAACACATCTTAGCCCTCCAAAAATCTTCAATACTTTGGAGGCCCGAAAAAGGGGTTTACAAATTGCCTAGACCCGTAAAGTCCAGGAAAAGTTGGTGGCCCAGAAAATGTGTCACAGAGCTCCGAATGTCCCAAAAATATTGCCAGCCTGTAAAGGGCCTTAATCCCCATCCTAGACCCCTGAAATTCCCAAAAACTTTTTTGGCCCAAAAAATGCATCCTACCCCCTGAGGTCCAGAAAATGTTGGCAGGCCAAAAAGAGCCTTAAAACACATTTTAGGCGTCCAGAAATCTAGAAAACTTTGGAGGCCTGAAAAAGGGGATTACAAATTGACTAGACCCCCTGAAGTCCAGGAAAAGTTGGTGGCCCAGAAAATGTGTCACAGAGCTCCGAATGTCCCAAAAATATCACCAGTCTGTAAAGGGCCTTAATCCGTATCCTAGACCCCTGAAATTCCCAAAAACATTTTTGGCACAAAAAATACATTCTACACCACTGAGGTCCAGAAAATGTTGTCAGGCCAAAAAGAGCCTTAAAACACATCTTAGCCCTCCAAAAATCTAGAAAACTTTGGAGGCCCGAAAAAGGGGTTTACAAATAGCCTAGAACCCCTAAAGTCCAGAAAAGTTGGTGTGCCAGAAAATGTGTCACAGACCTCCGAATGTCCCAAAAATATAGGCAGCCTGTAAAGGTCCTTAATCCGCATCAAAGACCCCTGAAATTCCCAAAAACATTTTTGACCCAAAAAACGCGCCCTACACCCATGAGGTCCAGAAAATGTTGGCAGGCCAAAAAGAGCCTTAAAACACATTTTAGGCCTCCAAAAACCTAGAAAACTTTGGAGGCCTGAAAAGGGGGTTTACAAATTGCCTAGACGACCTAAAATCCAGGAAAAGTTGGTGGCCCAGAAAATGTGCCACAGAGCTCCGAATGTCCAAAAAATGTCACCAGCCTGTAAAGGGCCTTAATCCGCATCCTAGACCCCTGAAATTCCCAAAAATATTTTTGGCACAAAAAATGCATTCTACACCACTGAGGTCCAGAAAATGTTGGCAGGCCAAAAAGAGCCTGAAAACACATCTTAGGCCTCCAAAAATTTAGAAATCTTTGGAGGCCCGAAAAAAGGGTTTACAAATTGCCTAGACCTAGACCCCCTAAAGTCCAGGAAAAGTTGGTGGCCCAGAAAATTTGTCACAGAGCCCCGAATGTCCCAAAAATATCGCCAGTCTAGAAAGGGCCTTAATCCGCACCCTAGACCCCTGAAATTCCCAGAAACATTTTTGAACCAAAAAATGCATCTACCCCCTGAGGTCCAGAAAATGTTGGCAGGCCAAAAATAGCCCTACAACACATCTTAGCCCTCCAAAAATCTACAAAACTTTGGAGGCCCGAAAAAGGTTTTTACAAATAGCCTAGACCGCCTAAAGTCCAGAAAAGTTGGTGGCCCAGAAAATGTGTCACAGACCTCAGAATGTCCCAAAAATATAGGCAGCCTGTAAAGGTCCTTAATCCGCATCATAGACCCCTGAAATTCCCAAAAACATTTTTGACCGAAAAAACGCGCCCTACACCCATGAGGTCCAGAAAATGTTGGCAGGCCAAAAAGAGCCTTAAAACACATTTTAGGCCTCCAAAAATCTAGAAAACTTTGGAGGCCTGAAAAGGGGGTTTACAAATTGCCTAGACGACCTAAAATCCAGGAAAAGTTGGTGGCCCAGAAAATGTGTCACAGAGCTCCGAATGTCCAAAAAATATCACCAGCCTGTAAAGGGCCTTAATCCGCATTCTAGACCCCTGAAATTCCCAAAAACATTTTTGGCACAAAAAATGCATTCTACACCACTGAGGTCCAGAAAATGTTGGCAGGCCAAAAAGAGCCTGAAAACACATCTTAGGCCTCCAAAAATCTAGAAATCTTTGGAGGCCCGAAAAAAGGGTTTACAAACTGCCTAGACCCCCTAAAGTCCAGGAAAAGTTGGTGGCCCAGAAAATGTGTCACAGAGCCCTGAATGTCCCAAAAATATCGCGAGTCTAGGCCTTAATCCGCACCCTAGACCCCTGAAATTCCCAGAAACATTTTTGACCCAAAAAATGCATCTACCCCCTGAGGTCCAGAAAATGTTGGCAGGCCAAAAAGAGCCTTAAAACACATTTTAGGCCTCCAAAAAGCTAGAAAACTTTGGAGGCCTGAAAAAGGGGTTTACAAATTGCCTAGACGCCCTAAAGTCCTGGAAAAGTTAGTGGTGCAGAAAATGTGCCACAGAGCTGCGAATGTGCCAAAAATATCGCCAGCCTGTAAAGGGCCTTAATCCAAATCCTAGACCCCTGAAATTCCCAAAAACTTTTTTGGCCCAAAAAATGCATCCTACCCCCTGAGGTCCAGAAAATGTTGGCAGGCCAAAAAGAGCCTTAAAACACATTTTAGGCGTCCAAAAATCTAGAAAACTTTGGAGGCCTGAAAAAGGGGATTACAAATTGACTAGACCCCGTGAAGTCCAGGAAAAGTTGGTGGCCCAGAAAATGTGTCACAGAGCTCCGAATGTCCCAAAAATATCACCAGCCTGTAAAGGGCCTTAATCCGTATCCTAGACCCCTGAAATTCCCAAAAACATTTTTGGCACAAAAAATACATTCTACACCACTGAGGTCCAGAAAATGTTGTCAGGCCAAAAAGAGCCTTAAAACACATCTTAGCCCTCCAAAAATCTACAAAACTTTGGAGGCCCGAAAAAGGGGTTTACAAATAGCCTAGACCCCCTAAAATCCAGAAATGTTGGTGGCCCAGAAAATGTGTCACAGACCTCCGAATGTCCCAAAAATAAAGGCAGCCTGTAAAGGTCCTTAATCCGCATCCTAGACCCCGGAAATTCCCCAAAAAATTGATGACCCAAAAAATGCATCCTACACCCCTGAGGTCTAGAAAATGTTGGCAGGCCATAAAGAGCCTTAAAACACATCTTAGCCCTCCAAAAATCTTCAATACTTTGGAGGCCCGAAAAAGGGGTTTACAAATTGACTAGACCCCCTGAAGTCCAGGAAAAGTTGGTGGCCCAGAAAATGTGTCACAGAGCTCCGAATGTCCCGAAAATATCACCAGCCTGTAAAGGGCCTTAATCCGTATCCTAGACCCCTGAAATTCCCAAAAACATTTTTGGCACAAAAAATACATTCTACACCACTGAGGTCCAGAAAATGTTGTCAGGCCAAAAAGAGCCATAAAAAACATTTGAGCCCTCCAAAAATCTAGAAAACTTTGGAGGTCTGAAAAAAAGGTTTACAAATAGCCTAGACCCCCTAAAGTCCAGAAAAGTTGGTGGCCCAGAAAATGTGTCACAGACTTCCGAATGTCCCAGAAATATAGGGAGCCTGTAAAGGTCCTTAATCCGCATCATAGAAACCTGAAATTCCCCAAAAAATTGATGACCCAAAAAATGCATCCTACACCCCTGAGGTCTAGAAAATGTTGGCAGGCCATAAAGAGCCTTAAAACACATCTTAGCCCTCCAAAAATCTTCAATACTTTGGAGGCCCGAAAAAGGGGTTTACAAATTGCCTAGACCCGTAAAGTCCAGGAAAAGTTGGTGGCCCAGAAAATGTGTCACAGAGCTCCGAATGTCCCAAAAATATTGCCAGCCTGTAAAGGGCCTTAATCCCCATCCTAGACCCCTGAAATTCCCAAAAACTTTTTTGGCCCAAAAAATGCATCCTACCCCCTGAGGTCCAGAAAATGTTGGCAGGCCAAAAAGAGCCTTAAAACACATTTTAGGCGTCCAGAAATCTAGAAAACTTTGGAGGCCTGAAAAAGGGGATTACAAATTGACTAGACCCCCTGAAGTCCAGGAAAAGTTGGTGGCCCAGAAAATGTGTCACAGAGCTCCGAATGTCCTAAAAATATCACCAGCCTGTAAAGGGCCTTAATCCGTATCCTAGACCCCTGAAATTCCCAAAAACATTTTTGGCACAAAAAATACATTCTACACCACTGAGGTCCAGAAAATGTTGTCAGGCCAAAAAGAGCCTTAAAACACATCTTAGCCCTCCAAAAATCTAGAAAACTTTGGAGGCCCGAAAAAGGGGTTTACAAATAGCCTAGAACCCCTAAAGTCCAGAAAAGTTGGTGTGCCAGAAAATGTGTCACAGACCTCCGAATGTCCCAAAAATATAGGCAGCCTGTAAAGGTCCTTAATCCGCATCAAAGACCCCTGAAATTCCCAAAAACATTTTTGACCCAAAAAACGCGCCCTACACCCATGAGGTCCAGAAAATGTTGGCAGGCCAAAAAGAGCCTTAAAACACATTTTAGGCCTCGAAAAACCTAGAAAACTTTGGAGGCCTGAAAAGGGGGTTTACAAATTGCCTAGACGACCTAAAATCCAGGAAAAGTTGGTGGCCCAGAAAATGTGCCACAGAGCTCCGAATGTCCAAAAAATGTCACCAGCCTGTAAAGGGCCTTAATCCGCATCCTAGACCCCTGAAATTCCCAAAAACATTTTTGGCACAAAAAATGCATTCTACACCACTGAGGTCCAGAAAATGTTGGCAGGCCAAAAAGAGCCTGAAAACACATATTAGGCCTCCAAAAATTTAGAAATCTTTGGAGGCCCGAAAAAAGGGTTTACAAATTGCCTAGACCTAGACCCCCTAAAGTCCAGGAAAAGTTGGTGGCCCAGAAAATTTGTCACAGAGCCCCGAATGTCCCAAAAATATCGCCAGTCTAGAAAGGGCCTTAATCCGCACCCTAGACCCCTGAAATTCCCAGAAACATTTTTGAACCAAAAAATGCATCTACCCCCTGAGGTCCAGAAAATGTTGGCAGGCCAAAAATAGCCCTAAAACACATCTTAGCCCTCCAAAAATCTACAAAACTTTGGAGGCCCGAAAAAGGTTTTTACAAATAGCCTAGACCGCCTAAAGTCCAGAAAAGTTGGTGGCCCAGAAAATGTGTCACAGACCTCAGAATGTCCCAAAAATATAGGCAGCCTGTAAAGGTCCTTAATCCGCATCATAGACCCCTGAAATTCCCAAAAACATTTTTGACCGAAAAAACGCGCCCTACACCCATGAGGTCCAGAAAATGTTGGCAGGCCAAAAAGAGCCTTAAAACACATTTTAGGCCTCCAAAAATCTAGAAAACTTTGGAGGCCTGAAAAGGGGGTTTACAAATTGCCTAGACGACCTAAAATCCAGGAAAAGTTGGTGGCCCAGAAAATGTGTCACAGAGCTCCGAATGTCCAAAAAATATCACCAGCCTGTAAAGGGCCTTAATCCGCATTCTAGACCCCTGAAATTCCCAAAAACATTTTTGGCACAAAAAATGCATTCTACACCACTGAGGTCCAGAAAATGTTGGCAGGCCAAAAAGAGCCTGAAAACACATCTTAGGCCTCCAAAAATCTAGAAATCTTTGGAGGCCCGAAAAAAGGGTTTACAAACTGCCTAGACCCCCTAAAGTCCAGGAAAAGTTGGTGGCCCAGAAAATGTGTCACAGAGCCCTGAATGTCCCAAAAATATCGCGAGTCTAGGCCTTAATCCGCACCCTAGACCCCTGAAATTCCCAGAAACATTTTTGACCCAAAAAATGCATCTACCCCCTGAGGTCCAGAAAATGTTGGCAGGCCAAAAAGAGCCTTAAAACACATTTTAGGCCTCCAAAAAGCTAGAAAACTTTGGAGGCCTGAAAAAGGGGTTTACAAATTGCCTAGACGCCCTAAAGTCCTGGAAAAGTTAGTGGTGCAGAAAATGTGCCACAGAGCTGCGAATGTGCCAAAAATATCGCCAGCCTGTAAAGGGCCTTAATCCAAATCCTAGACCCCTGAAATTCCCAAAAACTTTTTTGGCCCAAAAAATGCATCCTACCCCCTGAGGTCCAGAAAATGTTGGCAGGCCAAAAAGAGCCTTAAAACACATTTTAGGCGTCCAAAAATCTAGAAAACTTTGG
Source organism: Ambystoma mexicanum (assembly GCF_040938575.1). Classification (NCBI taxonomy): domain Eukaryota; kingdom Metazoa; phylum Chordata; class Amphibia; order Caudata; family Ambystomatidae; genus Ambystoma; species Ambystoma mexicanum. The sequence goes on from NC_090923.1 coordinate 1,329,812,169, forward strand.
AGGCCTGAAAAAGGGGATTACAAATTGACTAGACCCCGTGAAGTCCAGGAAAAGTTGGTGGCCCAGAAAATGTGTCACAGAGCTCCGAATGTCCCAAAAATATCACCAGCCTGTAAAGGGCCTTAATCCGTATCCTAGACCCCTGAAATTCCCAAAAACATTTTTGGCACAAAAAATACATTCTACACCACTGAGGTCCAGAAAATGTTGTCAGGCCAAAAAGAGCCTTAAAACACATCTTAGCCCTCCAAAAATCTACAAAACTTTGGAGGCCCGAAAAAGGGGTTTACAAATAGCCTAGACCCCCTAAAATCCAGAAATGTTGGTGGCCCAGAAAATGTGTCACAGACCTCCGAATGTCCCAAAAATAAAGGCAGCCTGTAAAGGTCCTTAATCCGCATCCTAGACCCCGGAAATTCCCCAAAAAATTGATGACCCAAAAAATGCATCCTACACCCCTGAGGTCTAGAAAATGTTGGCAGGCCATAAAGAGCCTTAAAACACATCTTAGCCCTCCAAAAATCTTCAATACTTTGGAGGCCCGAAAAATGGGTTTACAAATTGCCTAGACCCGTAAAGTCCAGGAAAAGTTGGTGGCCCAGAAAATGTGTCACAGAGCTCCGAATGTCCCAAAAATATTGCCAGCCTGTAAAGGGCCTTAATCCACATCCTAGACCCCTGAAATTCCCAAAAACTTTTTTGGCCCAAAAAATGCATCCTACCCCCTGAGGCCCAGAAAATGTTGGCAGGCCAAAAAGAGCCTTAAAACACATTTAGCCCTCCAAAAATCTAGAAAACTTTGGAGGCCCGAAAAAGGGGTTTACAAATAGCCTAGGCCCCCTAAAGTTCAGAAAAGTTGTTGGCCCAGAAAATGTGTCACAGAGCTCCGAATGTCCCAAAAATATTGCCAGCCTGTAAAGGGCCTTAATCCACATCCTAGACCCCTGAAATTCCCAAAAACATTTTTGACCCAAAAAATGCATCCTACACCCCTGAGGTCCAGAAAATGTTGGCAAGCCAAATAGAGACTTAAAACACATTTTAGCCCTCCAAAAATCTAGAAAACTTTGGAGGCCTGAAAAAAAGGTTTACAAATTACCTAGATCCCCTAAAGCCAAGGAAAAGTTGTTGGCCCAGAAAATGTGTCACAGAGCTCCGATTGTCCCAAAAATATCGCCAGCCTGTAAAGGGCCTTAATCCACATCCTAGACCCCTGAAATTCCCAAAAACATTTTTGACCCAAAAAATGCATCCTACCCCCTGAGGTCCAGAAAATGTTGGCAGGCCAAAAAGAGCCTTAAAACACATCTTAGGCCTCCAAAAATCTACAAAACTTTGGAGGCCCGAAAAAGGGGTTTACAAATTGCCTAGACCCCCTAAAGTTCAGGAAAAGTTGGTGGCCCAGAAAATGTGTCACAGAGCTCCGAATGTCCCAAAAATATTGCCAGCCTGTAAAGGGCCTTAATCCACATCCTAGACCCCTAAAATTCCCAAAAACATTTTTGACCCAAGAAATGCATCCTACCCCCTGAGGTCCAGAAAATGTTGGCAGGCCAAAAAGAGCCTTACAACACATTTTAGGCCTCCAAAAATCTAGAAAACTTTGGAGGCCTGAAAAGGGGGTTTACAAATTGCCTAGACGACCTAAAATCCAGGAAAAGTTGGTGGCCCAGAAAATGTGTCACATAGCTCCGAATGTCCAAAAAATATCACCAGCGTGTAAAGGGCCTTAATCCGCATTCTAGACCCCTGAAATTCCCAAAAACATTTTTGGCACAAAAAATGCATTCTACACCACTGAGGTCCAGAAAATGTTGGCAGGCCAAAAAGAGCCTTAAAACACATTTAGCCCTCCAAAAATCTACAAAACTTTGGAGGCCCGAAAAAGGGGTTTACAAATAGCCTAGACCCCCTAAAATCCAGAAATGTTGGTGGCCCAGAAAATGTGTCACAGACCTCCGAATGTCCCAAAAATAAAGGCAGCCTGTAAAGGTCCTTAATCCGCATCCTAGACCCCTAAAATTACCAAAAACATTTTTGGCCCAAAAAATGCGTCGTACATCCCTGAGGTCCAGAAAATGTTGGCAAGCCAAATAGAGCCTTAAAAAACATTTGAGCCCTCCAAAAATCTAGAAAACTTTGGAGGCCTGAAAAAAAGGTTTACAAATAGCCTAGACCCCCTAAAGTCCAGAAAAGTTGGTGGCCCAGAAAATGTGTCACAGACTTCCGAATGTCCCAAAAATATAGGGAGCCTGTAAAGGTCCTTAATCCGCATCATAGAAACCTGAAATTCCCCAAAAAATTGATGACCCAAAAAATGCATCCTACACCCCTGAGGTCTAGAAAATGTTGGCAGGCCATAAAGAGCTTTAAAACACATATTAGCCCTCCAAAAATCTTCAATACTTTGTAGGCCCGAAAAAGGGGTTTACAAATTGCCTAGACCCGTAAAGTCCAGGAAAAGTTGGTGTCCCAGAAAATGTGTCACAGAGCTCCGAATGTCCCAAAAATATTGCCAGCCTGTAAAGGGCCTTAATCCACATCCTAGACCCCTGAAATTCCCAAAAACTTTTTGGGCCCAAAAAATGCATCCTACCGCCTGAGGTCCAGAAAATGTTGCCAGGCCAAAAAGAGCCTTAAAACACATTTTAGGCGTCCAAAAATCTAGAAAACTTTGGAGGCCTGAAAAAGGGGATTACAAATTGACTAGACCCCCTGAAGTCCAGGAAAAGTTGGTGGCCCAGAAAATGTGTCACAGAGCTCCGAATGTCCCAAAAATATCACCAGCTTGTAAAGGGCCTTAATCCGTATCCTAGACCCCTGAAATTCCCAAAAACATTTTTGGCACAAAAAATACATTCTACACCACTGAGGTCCAGAAAATGTTGTCAGGCCAAAAAGAGCCTTAAAACACATCTTAGCCCTCCAAAAATCTCGAAAACTTTGGAGGCCCGAAAAAGGGGTTTACAAACAGCCTAGAACCCCTAAAGTCCAGAAAAGTTGGTGTGCCAGAAAATGTGTCACAGACCTCCGAATGTCCCAAAAATATAGGCAGCCTGTAAAGGTCCTTAATCCGCATCAAAGACCCCTGAAATTCCCAAAAACATTTTTGGCACAAAAAATACATTCTACACCACTGAGGTCCAGAAAATGTTGTCAGGCCAAAAAGAGCCTTAAAAAACATTTGAGCCCTCCAAAAATCTAGAAAACTTTGGAGGCCTGAAAAAAAGGTTTACAAATAGCCTAGACCCCCTAAAGTCCAGAAAAGTTGGTGGCCCAGAAAATGTGTCACAGACTTCCGAATGTCCCAAAAATATAGGGAGCCTGTAAAGGTCCTTAATCCGCATCATAGAAACCTGAAATTCCCCAAAAAATTGATGACCCAAAAAATGCATCCTACACCCCTGAGGTCTAGAAAATGTTGGCAGGCCATAAAGAGCCTTAAAACACATCTTAGCCCTTCAAAAATCTTCAATACTTTGGAGGCCCGAAAAAGGGGTTTACAAATTGCCTAGACCCGTAAAGTCCAGGAAAAGTTGGTGGCCCAGAAAATGTGTCACAGAGCTCCGAATGTCCCAAAAATATTGCCAGCCTGTAAAGGGCCTTAATCCCCATCCTAGACCCCTGAAATTCCCAAAAACTTTTTTGGCCCAAAAAATGCATCCTACCCCCTGAGGTCCAGAAAATGTTGGCAGGCCAAAAAGAGCCTTAAAACACATTTTAGGCGTCCAGAAATCTAGAAAACTTTGGAGGCCTGAAAAAGGGGATTACAAATTGACTAGACCCCCTGAAGTCCATGAAAAGTTGGTGGCCCAGAAAATGTGTCACAGAGCTCCGAATGTCCCAAAAATATCACCAGCCTGTAAAGGGCCTTAATCCGTATCCTAGACCCCTGAAATTCCCAAAAACATTTTTGGCACAAAAAATACATTCTACACCACTGAGGTCCAGAAAATGTTGTCAGGCCAAAAAGAGCCTTAAAACACATCTTAGCCCTCCAAAAATCTAGAAAACTTTGGAGGCCCGAAAAAGGGGTTTACAAATAGCCTAGAACCCCTAAAGTCCAGAAAAGTTGGTGTGCCAGAAAATGTGTCACAGACCTCCGAATGTCCCAAAAATATAGGCAGCCTGTAAAGGTCCTTAATCCGCATCAAAGACCCCTGAAATTCCCAAAAACATTTTTGACCCAAAAAACGCGCCCTACACCCATGAGGTCCAGAAAATGTTGGCAGGCCAAAAAGAGCCTTAAAACACATTTTAGGCCTCCAAAAACCTAGAAAACTTTGGAGGCCTGAAAAGGGGGTTTACAAATTGCCTAGACGACCTAAAATCCAGGAAAAGTTGGTGGCCCAGAAAATGTGCCACAGAGCTCCGAATGTCCAAAAAATGTCACCAGCCTGTAAAGGGCCTTAATCCCCATCCTAGACCCCTGAAATTCCCAAAAACATTTTTGGCACAAAAAATGCATTCTACACCACTGAGGTCCAGAAAATGTTGGCAGGCCAAAAAGAGCCTGAAAACACATATTAGGCCTCCAAAAATTTAGAAATCTTTGGAGGCCCGAAAAAAGGGTTTACAAATTGCCTAGACCCCCTAAAGTCCAGGAAAAGTTGGTGGCCCAGAAAATTTGTCACAGAGCCCCGAATGTCCCAAAAATATCGCCAGTCTAGAAAGGGCCTTAATCCGCACCCTAGACCCCTGAAATTCCCAGAAACATTTTTGAACCAAAAAATGCATCTACCCCCTGAGGTCCAGAAAATGTTGGCAGGCCAAAAATAGCCCTAAAACACATCTTAGCCCTCCAAAAATCTACAAAACTTTGGAGGCCCGAAAAAGGTTTTTACAAATAGCCTAGACCGCCTAAAGTCCAGAAAAGTTGGTGGCCCAGAAAATGTGTCACAGACCTCAGAATGTCCCAAAAATATAGGCAGCCTGTAAAGGTCCTTAATCCGCATCATAGACCCCTGAAATTCCCAAAAACATTTTTGACCGAAAAAACGCGCCCTACACCCATGAGGTCCAGAAAATGTTGGCAGGCCAAAAAGAGCCTTAAAACACATTTTAGGCCTCCAAAAATCTAGAAAACTTTGGAGGCCTGAAAAGGGGGTTTACAAATTGCCTAGACGACCTAAAATCCAGGAAAAGTTGGTGGCCCAGAAAATGTGTCACAGAGCTCCGAATGTCCAAAAAATATCACCAGCCTGTAAAGGGCCTTAATCCGCATTCTAGACCCCTGAAATTCCCAAAAACATTTTTGGCACAAAAAATGCATTCTACACCACTGAGGTCCAGAAAATGTTGGCAGGCCAAAAAGAGCCTGAAAACACATCTTAGGCCTCCAAAAATCTAGAAATCTTTGGAGGCCCGAAAAAAGGGTTTACAAACTGCCTAGACCCCCTAAAGTCCAGGAAAAGTTGGTGGCCCAGAAAATGTGTCACAGAGCCCTGAATGTCCCAAAAATATCGCGAGTCTAGGCCTTAATCCGCACCCTAGACCCCTGAAATTCCCAGAAACATTTTTGACCCAAAAAATGCATCTACCCCCTGAGGTCCAGAAAATGTTGGCAGGCCAAAAAGAGCCTTAAAACACATTTTAGGCCTCCAAAAAGCTAGAAAACTTTGGAGGCCTGAAAAAGGGGTTTACAAATTGCCTAGACGCCCTAAAGTCCTGGAAAAGTTAGTGGTGCAGAAAATGTGCCACAGAGCTGCGAATGTGCCAAAAATATCGCCAGCCTGTAAAGGGCCTTAATCCAAATCCTAGACCCCTGAAATTCCCAAAAACTTTTTTGGCCCAAAAAATGCATCCTACCCCCTGAGGTCCAGAAAATGTTGGCAGGCCAAAAAGAGCCTTAAAACACATTTTAGGTGTCCAAAAATCTAGAAAACTTTGGAGGCCTGAAAAAGGGGATTACAAATTGACTAGACCCCGTGAAGTCCAGGAAAAGTTGGTGGCCCAGAAAATGTGTCACAGAGCTCCGAATGTCCCAAAAATATCACCAGCCTGTAAAGGGCCTTAATCCGTATCCTAGACCCCTGAAATTCCCAAAAACATTTTTGGCACAAAAAATACATTCTACACCACTGAGGTCCAGAAAATGTTGTCAGGCCAAAAAGAGCCTTAAAACACATCTTAGCCCTCCAAAAATCTACAAAACTTTGGAGGCCCGAAAAAGGGGTTTACAAATAGCCTAGACCCCCTAAAATCCAGAAATGTTGGTGGCCCAGAAAATGTGTCACAGACCTCCGAATGTCCCAAAAATAAAGGCAGCCTGTAAAGGTCCTTAATCCGCATCCTAGACCCCGGAAATTCCCCAAAAAATTGATGACCCAAAAAATGCATCCTACACCCCTGAGGTCTAGAAAATGTTGGCAGGCCATAAAGAGCCTTAAAACACATCTTAGCCCTCCAAAAATCTTCAATACTTTGGAGGCCCGAAAAAGGGGTTTACAAATTGCCTAGACCCGTAAAGTCCAGGAAAAGTTGGTGGCCCAGAAAATGTGTCACAGAGCTCCGATTGTCCCAAAAATATCGCCAGCCTGTAAAGGGCCTTAATCCACATCCTAGACCCCTGAAATTCCCAAAAACATTTTTGACCCAAAAAATGCATCCTACCCCCTGAGGTCCAGAAAATGTTGGCAGGCCAAAAAGAGCCTTAAAACACATCTTAGGCCTCCAAAAATCTACAAAACTTTGGAGGCCCGAAAAAGGGGTTTACAAATTGCCTAGACCCCCTAAAGTTCAGGAAAAGTTGGTGGCCCAGAAAATGTGTCACAGAGCTCCGAATGTCCCAAAAATATTGCCAGCCTGTAAAGGGCCTTAATCCACATCCTAGACCCCTAAAATTCCCAAAAACATTTTTGACCCAAGAAATGCATCCTACCCCCTGAGGTCCAGAAAATGTTGGCAGGCCAAAAAGAGCCTTAAAACACATTTTAGGCCTCCAAAAATCTAGAAAACTTTGGAGGCCTGAAAAGGGGGTTTACAAATTGCCTAGACGACCTAAAATCCAGGAAAAGTTGGTGGCCCAGAAAATGTGTCACAGAGCTCCGAATGTCCCAAAAATATCACCAGCGTGTAAAGGGCCTTAATCCGCATTCTAGACCCCTGAAATTCCCAAAAACATTTTTGGCACAAAAAATGCATTCTACACCACTGAGGTCCAGAAAATGTTGGCAGGCCAAAAAGAGCCTTAAAACACACTTAGCCCTCCAAAAATCTACAAAACTTTGGAGGCCCGAAAAAGGGGTTTACAAATAGCCTAGACCCCCTAAAATCCAGAAATGTTGGTGGCCCAGAAAATGTGTCACAGACCTCCGAATGTCCCAAAAATAAAGGCAGCCTGTAAAGGTCCTTAATCCGCATCCTAGACCCCTAAAATTACCAAAAACATTTTTGGCCCAAAAAATGCGTCGTACACCCCTGAGGTCCAGAAAATGTTGGCAAGCCAAATAGAGCCTTAAAAAACATTTGAGCCCTCCAAAAATCTAGAAAACTTTGGAGGCCTGAAAAAAAGGTTTACAAATAGCCTAGACCCCCTAAAGTCCAGAAAAGTTGGTGGGCCAGAAAATGTGTCACAGACTTCCGAATGTCCCAAAAATATAGGGAGCCTGTAAAGGTCCTTAATCCGCATCATAGAAACCTGAAATTCCCCAAAAAATTGATGACCCAAAAAATGCATCCTACACCCCTGAGGTCTAGAAAATGTTGGCAGGCCATAAAGAGCTTTAAAACACATCTTAGCCCTCCAAAAATCTACAAAACTTTGGAGGCCCGAAAAAGGGGTTTACAAATAGCCTAGACCCCCTAAAATCCAGAAATGTTGGTGGCCCAGAAAATGTGTCACAGACCTCCGAATGTCCCAAAAATAAAGGCAGCCTGTAAAGGTCCTTAATCCGCATCCTAGACCCCGGAAATTCCCCAAAAAATTGATGACCCAAAAAATGCATCCTACACCCCTGAGGTCTAGAAAATGTTGGCAGGCCATAAAGAGCCTTAAAACACATCTTAGCCCTCCAAAAATCTTCAATACTTTGGAGGCCCGAAAAAGGGGTTTACAAATTGCCTAGACCCGTAAAGTCCAGGAAAAGTTGGTGGCCCAGAAAATGTGTCACAGAGCTCCGATTGTCCCAAAAATATCGCCAGCTTGTAAAGGGCCTTAATCCACATCCTAGACCCCTGAAATTCCCAAAAACATTTTTGACCCAAAAAATGCATCCTACCCCCTGAGGTCCAGAAAATGTTGGCAGGCCAAAAAGAGCCTTAAAACACATCTTAGGCCTCCAAAAATCTACAAAACTTTGGAGGCCCGAAAAAGGGGTTTACAAATTGCCTAGACCCCCTAAAGTTCAGGAAAAGTTGGTGGCCCAGAAAATGTGTCACAGAGCTCCGAATGTCCCAAAAATATTGCCAGCCTGTAAAGGGCCTTAATCCACATCCTAGACCCCTAAAATTCCCAAAAACATTTTTGACCCAAGAAATGCATCCTACCCCCTGAGGTCCAGAAAATGTTGGCAGGCCAAAAAGAGCCTTAAAACACATTTTAGGCCTCCAAAAATCTAGAAAACTTTGGAGGCCTGAAAAGGGGGTTTACAAATTGCCTAGACGACCTAAAATCCAGGAAAAGTTGGTGGCCCAGAAAATGTGTCACAGAGCTCTGAATGTCCAAAAAATATCACCAGCTTGTAAAGGGCCTTAATCCACATCCTAGACCCCTGAAATTCCCAAAAACATTTTTGACCCAAAAAATGCATCCTACCCCCTGAGGTCCAGAAAATGTTGGCAGGCCAAAAAGAGCCTTAAAACACATCTTAGGCCTCCAAAAATCTACAAAACTTTGGAGGCCCGAAAAAGGGGTTTACAAATTGCCTAGACCCCCTAAAGTTCAGGAAAAGTTGGTGGCCCAGAAAATGTGTCACAGAGCTCCGAATGTCCCAAAAATATTGCCAGCCTGTAAAGGGCCTTAATCCACATCCTAGACCCCTAAAATTCCCAAAAACATTTTTGACCCAAGAAATGCATCCTACCCCCTGAGGTCCAGAAAATGTTGGCAGGCCAAAAAGAGCCTTAAAACACATTTTAGGCCTCCAAAAATCTAGAAAACTTTGGAGGCCTGAAAAGGGGGTTTACAAATTGCCTAGACGACCTAAAATCCAGGAAAAGTTGGTGGCCCAGAAAATGTGTCACAGAGCTCTGAATGTCCAAAAAATATCACCAGCGTGTAAAGGGCCTTAATCCGCATTCTAGACCCCTGAAATTCCCAAAAACATTTTTGGCACAAAAAATGCATTCTACACCACTGAGGTCCAGAAAATGTTGGCAGGCCAAAAAGAGCCTTAAAACACACTTAGCCCTCCAAAAATCTACAAAACTTTGGAGGCCCGAAAAAGGGGTTTACAAATAGCCTAGACCCCCTAAAATCCAGAAATGTTGGTGGCCCAGAAAATGTGTCACAGACCTCCGAATGTCCCAAAAATAAAGGCAGCCTGTAAAGGTCCTTAATCCGCATCCTAGACCCCTAAAATTACCAAAAACATTTTTGGCCCAAAAAATGCGTCGTACACCCCTGAGGTCCAGAAAATGTTGGCAAGCCAAATAGAGCCTTAAAAAACATTTGAGCCCTCCAAAAATCTAGAAAACTTTGGAGGCCTGAAAAAAAGGTTTACAAATAGCCTAGACCCCCTAAAGTCCAGAAAAGTTGGTGGGCCAGAAAATGTGTCACAGACTTCCGAATGTCCCAAAAATATAGGGAGCCTGTAAAGGTCCTTAATCCGCATCATAGAAACCTGAAATTCCCCAAAAAATTGATGACCAAAAAATGCATCCTACACCAACTGAGGTCTAGAAAATGTTGGCAGGCCATAAAGAGCTTTAAAACACATCTTAGCCCTCCAAAAATCTTCAATACTTTGGAGGCCCGAAAAAGGGGTTTACAAATTGCCTAGACCCGTAAAGTCCAGGAAAAGTTGGTGGCCCAGAAAATGTGTCACAGAGCTCCGAATGTCCCAAAAATATTGCCAGCCTGTAAAGGGCCTTAATCCACATCCTAGACCCCTGAAATTCCCAAAAACTTTTTGGGCCCAAAAAATGCATCCTACCGCCTGAGGTCCAGAAAATGTTGCCAGGCCAAAAAGAGCCTTAAAACACATTTTAGGCGTCCAAAAATCTAGAAAACTTTGGAGGCCTGAAAAAGGGGATTACAAATTGACTAGACCCCCTGAAGTCCAGGAAAAGTTGGTGGCCCAGAAAATGTGTCACAGAGCTCCGAATGTCCCAAAAATATCACCAGCTTGTAAAGGGCCTTAATCCGTATCCTAGACCCCTGAAATTCCCAAAAACATTTTTGGCACAAAAAATACATTCTACACCACTGAGGTCCAGAAAATGTTGTCAGGCCAAAAAGAGCCTTAAAACACATCTTAGCCCTCCAAAAATCTAGAAAACTTTGGAGGCCCGAAAAAGGGGTTTACAAATAGCCTAGAACCCCTAAAGTCCAGAAAAGTTGGTGTGCCAGAAAATGTGTCACAGACCTCCGAATGTCCCAAAAATATAGGCAGCCTGTAAAGGTCCTTAATCCGCATCAAAGACCCCTGAAATTCCCAAAAACATTTTTGACCCAAAAAACGCGCCCTACACCCATGAGATCCAGAAAATGTTGACAGGCCATAAAGAGCCTTAAAACACATCTTAGCCCTCCAAAAATCTTCAATACTTTGGAGGCCCGAAAAAGGGGATTACAAATTGACTAGACCCCCTGAAGTCCAGGAAAAGTTGGTGGCCCAGAAAATGTGTCACAGAGCTCCGAATGTCCCGAAAATATCACCAGCCTGTAAAGGGCCTTAATCCGTATCCTAGACCCCTGAAATTCCCAAAAACATTTTTGGCACAAAAAATACATTCTACACCACTGAGGTCCAGAAAATGTTGTCAGGCCAAAAAGAGCCTTAAAAAACATTTGAGCCCTCCAAAAATCTAGAAAACTTTGGAGGTCTGAAAAAAAGGTTTACAAATAGCCTAGACCCCCTAAAGTCCAGAAAAGTTGGTGGCCCAGAAAATGTGTCACAGACTTCCGAATGTCCCAAAAATATAGGGAGCCTGTAAAGGTCCTTAATCCGCATCATAGAAACCTGAAATTCCCCAAAAAATTGATGACCCAAAAAATGCATCCTACACCCCTGAGGTCTAGAAAATGTTGGCAGGCCATAAAGAGCCTTAAAACACATCTTAGCCCTCCAAAAATCTTCAATACTTTGGAGGCCCGAAAAAGGGGTTTACAAATTGCCTAGACCCGTAAAGTCCAGGAAAAGTTGGTGGCCCAGAAAATGTGTCACAGAGCTCCGAATGTCCCAAAAATATTGCCAGCCTGTAAAGGGCCTTAATCCCCATCCTAGACCCCTGAAATTCCCAAAAACTTTTTTGGCCCAAAAAATGCATCCTACCCCCTGAGGTCCAGAACATGTTGGCAGGCCAAAAAGAGCCTTAAAACACATTTTAGGCGTCCAGAAATCTAGAAAACTTTGGAGGCCTGAAAAAGGGGATTACAAATTGACTAGACCCCCTGAAGTCCAGGAAAAGTTGGTGGCCCAGAAAATGTGTCACAGAGCTCCGAATGTCCTAAAAATATCACCAGCCTGTAAAGGGCCTTAATCCGTATCCTAGACCCCTGAAATTCCCAAAAACATTTTTGGCACAAAAAATACATTCTACACCACTGAGGTCCAGAAAATGTTGTCAGGCCAAAAAGAGCCTTAAAACACATCTTAGCCCTCCAAAAATCTAGAAAACTTTGAAGGCCCGAAAAAGGGGTTTACAAATAGCCTAGAACCCCTAAAGTCCAGAAACGTTGGTGTGCCAGAAAATGTGTCACAGACCTCCGAATGTCCCAAAAATATAGGCAGCCTGTAAAGGTCCTTAATCCGCATCAAAGACCCCTGAAATTCCCAAAAACATTTTTGACCCAAAAAACGCGCCCTACACCCATGAGGTCCAGAAAATGTTGGCAGGCCAAAAAGAGCCTTAAAACACATTTTAGGCCTCCAAAAACCTAGAAAACTTTGGAGGCCTGAAAAGGGGGTTTACAAATTGCCTAGACGACCTAAAATCCAGGAAAAGTTGGTGGCCCAGAAAATGTGCCACAGAGCTCCGAATGTCCAAAAAATGTCACCAGCCTGTAAAGGGCCTTAATCCGCATCCTAGACCCCTGAAATTCCCAAAAACATTTTTGGCACAAAAAATGCATTCTACACCACTGAGGTCCAGAAAATGTTGGCAGGCCAAAAAGAGCCTGAAAACACATATTAGGCCTCCAAAAATTTAGAAATCTTTGGAGGCCCGAAAAAAGGGTTTACAAATTGCCTAGACCTAGACCCCCTAAAGTCCAGGAAAAGTTGGTAGCCCAGAAAATTTGTCACAGAGCCCCGAATGTCCCAAAAATATCGCCAGTCTAGAAAGGGCCTTAATCCGCACCCTAGACCCCTGAAATTCCCAGAAACATTTTTGAACCAAAAAATGCATCTACCCCCTGAGGTCCAGAAAATGTTGGCAGGCCAAAAATAGCCCTAAAACACATCTTAGCCCTCCAAAAATCTACAAAACTTTGGAGGCCCGAAAAAGGTTTTTACAAATAGCCTAGACCGCCTAAAGTCCAGAAAAGTTGGTGGCCCAGAAAATGTGTCACAGACCTCAGAATGTCCCAAAAATATAGGCAGCCTGTAAAGGTCCTTAATCCGCATCATAGACCCCTGAAATTCCCAAAAACATTTTTGACCGAAAAAACGCGCCCTACACCCATGAGGTCCAGAAAATGTTGGCAGGCCAAAAAGAGCCTTAAAACACATTTTAGGCCTCCAAAAATCTAGAAAACTTTGGAGGCCTGAAAAGGGGGTTTACAAATTGCCTAGACGACCTAAAATCCAGGAAAAGTTGGTGGCCCAGAAAATGTGTCACAGAGCTCCGAATGTCCAAAAAATATCACCAGCCTGTAAAGGGCCTTAATCCGCATTCTAGACCCCTGAAATTCCCAAAAACATTTTTGGCACAAAAAATGCATTCTACACCACTGAGGTCCAGAAAATGTTGGCAGGCCAAAAAGAGCCTGAAAACACATCTTAGGCCTCCAAAAATCTAGAAATCTTTGGAGGCCCGAAAAAAGGGTTTACAAACTGCCTAGACCCCCTAAAGTCCAGGAAAAGTTGGTGGCCCAGAAAATGTGTCACAGAGCCCTGAATGTCCCAAAAATATCGCGAGTCTAGGCCTTAATCCGCACCCTAGACCCCTGAAATTCCCAGAAACATTTTTGACCCAAAAATGCATCTACCCCCTGAGGTCCAGAAAATGTTGGCAGGCCAAAAAGAGCCTTAAAACACATTTCAGGCCTCCAAAAAGCTAGAAAACTTTGGAGGCCTGAAAAAGGGGTTTACAAATTGCCTAGACGCCCTAAAGTCCTGGAAAAGTTAGTGGTGCAGAAAATGTGCCACAGAGCTGCGAATGTGCCAAAAATATCGCCAGCCTGTAAAGGGCCTTAATCCAAATCCTAGACCCCTGAAATTCCCAAAAACTTTTTTGGCCCAAAAAATGCATCCTACCCCCTGAGGTCCAGAAAATGTTGGCAGGCCAAAAAGAGCCTTAAAACACATTTTAGGCGTCCAAAAATCTAGAAAACTTTGGAGGCCTGAAAAAGGGGATTACAAATTGACTAGACCCCGTGAAGTCCAGGAAAAGTTGGTGGCCCAGAAAATGTGTCACAGAGCTCCGAATGTCCCAAAAATATCACCAGCCTGTAAAGGGCCTTAATCCGTATCCTAGACCCCTGAAATTCCCAAAAACATTTTTGGCACAAAAAATACATTCTACACCACTGAGGTCCAGAAAATGTTGTCAGGCCAAAAAGAGCCTTAAAACACATCTTAGCCCTCCAAAAATCTACAAAACTTTGGAGGCCCGAAAAAGGGGTTTACAAATAGCCTAGACCCCCTAAAATCCAGAAATGTTGGTGGCCCAGAAAATGTGTCACAGACCTCCGAATGTCCCAAAAATAAAGGCAGCCTGTAAAGGTCCTTAATCCGCATTCTAGACCCCTGAAATTCCCAAAAACATTTTTGGCACAAAAAATGCGTTCTACACCACTGAGGTCCAGAAAATGTTGGCAGGCCATAAAGAGCCTGAAAACACATCTTAGGCCTCCAAAAATCTAGAAATCTTTTTTAGGCCCGAAAAAAGGGTTTACAAATTGCCTAGACCTAGATCCCCTAAAGTCCAGGAAAAGTTGGTGGCCCAGAAAATGTGTCACAGACCTCCGAATGTCCCAAAAATATCGCCAGCCTAGAAAGGGCCTTAATCCGCACCCTAGACCCCTGAAATTCCCCAAAATACTTTTGGCCCAAAAAATGCATTGTATACCCCTGAGGTCCAGAAACGGAAGGCAGGCCAAAAAGAGCCTAAAACACATCTTAGCCCTCCAAAAATCTAGAAAACTTTGGAGGCCCGAAAAAGGATTTTACAAATAGCCTAGACCCCCTAAAGTCCAGAAAAGTTGGTGGGCCAGAAAATGTGTCACAGACCTCCGAATGTCCCAAAAATATAGGCAGCCTGTAAAGGTCCTTAATCCACATCATAGACCCCTGAAATTCCCAAAAACATTTTTGACCCAAAAAAAATGCACCCTACACCCATGAGGGCCAGAAAATGTTGGCAGGCCAAAAAGATCCTTAAAACACATTTTAAGCCTCCAAAAATCTAGAAAACTTTGGAGGCCTGAAAAGGGGGTTTACAAATTGCCTAGACGACCTAAAATCCAGGAAAAGTTGGTGGCCCAGAAAATGTGTCACAGAGCTCCGAATGTCCCAAAAATATAGGCAGCCTGTAAAGGGCCTTAATCCGCATCCTAGACCCCTGAAATTCCCAAAAACATTTTTGGCACAATAAATACATTCTACACCACTGAGGTCCAGAAAATGTTGGCAGGCCAAAAAGAGCCTGAAAACACATCTTAGGCCTCCAAAAATCTAGAAATCTTTGGAGGCCCGAAAAAGGTGTTTACAAATTGCCTAGATCCCCTAAAGTCCAGGAAAAGTTGGTGGCCCAGAAAATGTGTCACGGAGCCCCGAATCTCCCAAAAACAAAAATATAGCCAGCCTAGAAAGGGCCTTAATCTGCTCCCTAGACCCCTGAAATTCCCAAAAACATTTTTGACCCAAAAAATGCATCCTACCCCCCAAGAGGTCCAGAAAATGTTGGGAGGCCAAAAAGAGCCTTAAAACACATCTTAGCCCTCCAGAAATCTACAAAACTTTGGAGGCCCGAAAAAAGGGGTTTACAAATTGCCTAGACCCGTAAAGTCCAAGAAAAGTTGGTGGCCCAGAAAATGTGTCACAGAGCTCCGAATGTCCCAAAAATATAGGCAGCCTGAAAAGGGCCTTAATCCACATCCTAGACCCCTGAAATTCCCAAAAACATTTTTGACCCAAAAAATGCATCCTACCCCCAGAGGTCCAGAAAATGTTGGCAGGCCAAAAAGAGCCTTAAAACACATTTAGCCCTCCAAAAATCTAGACAACTTTGGAGGCCCGAAAAAGGAGTTTACAAATAGCCTAGGCCCCCTAAAGTTCAGAAAAGTTGTTGGCCCAGAAAATGTGTCACAGAGCTCCGAATGTCCCAAAAATATTGCCAGCCTGTAAATGGCCTTAATCTGCATCCTAGACCCCTGAAATTCCCCAAAACATTTTCGGCCTAAAAATGCATTCTATACCCCTGAGGTCCAGAAACGGAAGGCAAGCCAAAAAGAGCCTTAAAACACATTTTAGGCCTCCAAAAATCTAGAAAACTTTGGAGGCCTGAAAAGGGGGTTTACAAATTGCCTAGACGACCTAAAATCCAGGAAAAGTTGGTGGCCCAGAAAATGTGTCACAGAGCTCCGAATGTCCAAAAAATATCACCAGCCTGTAAAGGGCCTTAATCCGCATTCTAGACCCCTGAAATTCCCAAAAACATTTTTGGCACAAAAAATGCATTCTACACCACTGAGGTCCAGAAAATGTTGGCAGGCCATAAAGAGCCTGAAAACACATCTTAGGCCTCCAAAAATCTAGAAATCTTTTTTAGGCCCGAAAAAAGGGGGTTTACAAATTGCCTAGACCTAGACCCCCTAAAATCCAGGAAAAGTTGGTGGCCCAGAAAATTTGTCACATAGCCCCGAATGTCCAAAAATTTCGCCAGTCTAGAAAGGGCCTTAATCCGCACCCTAGACCCCTGAAATTCCCAGAAACATTTTTGACCCAAAAATGCATCTACCCCCTGAGGTCCAGAAAATGTTGGCAGGCCAAAAATAGCCTTAAAACACATCTTAGCCCTCCAAAAATCTACAAAACTTTGGAGGCCCGAAAAAGGTTTTTACAAATAGCCTAGACCGCCTAAAGTCCATAAAAGTTGGTGGCCCAGAAAATGTGTTACAGACCTCAGAATGTCCCAAAAATATAGGCAGCCTGTAAAGGTCCTTAATCCGCATCATAGACCCCTGAAATTCCCAAAAACATTTTTGACCCAAAAAACGCGCCCTACACCCATGAGGTCCAGAAAATGTTGGCAGGCCAAAAAGAGCCTTAAAACACATTTAGCCCTCCAAAAATCTAGAAAACTTTGGAGGCCTGAAAAAGGGGTTTACAAATTGCTAGACGCCCTAAAGTCCAGCAAAAGTTAGTGGTGCAGAAAATGTGCCACAGAGCTCTGAATGTGCCAAAAATATCGCCAGCCTGTAAAGGGCCTTAATCCAAATCCTAGACCCCTGAAATTCCCAAAAACATTTTTGACACAAAAAATGCATCTACCCCCTGAGGTCCAGAAAATGTTGGCAGGCCAAAAATAGCCTTAAAACACATCCTAGCCCTTCAAAAATCTACAAAACTTTGGAGGACCGAAAAAGGGTTTTACAAATAGCCTAGACCCCCTTAAGTCCAGAAAATTTGGTGGCCCAGAAAATGTGTCACAGAGCCCCGAATGTCCCAAAAATATAGGCAGCCTGTAAAGGGCCTTAATCCGCATCCTAGACCCCTGAAATTGCAAAAAACATTTTTGACCCAAAAAATGCATCCTACCCCCTGAGGTCCAGAAAATGTTGGTAGGCCAAAAAGAGCCTTAAAACACATTTAGCCCTCCAAAAATCTAGAAAACTTTGGAGGCCCGAAAAAGGAGTTTACAAATAGCCTAGGCCCCCTAAAGTTAAGAAAAGTTGTTGGCCCAGAAAATGTGTCACAGAGCTCCGAATGTCCCAAAAATATTGCCAGCCTGTAAATGGCCTTAATCCGCATCCTAGACCCCTGAAATTCCCCAAAATATTTTTGGCCCAAAAAATGCATTGTATACCCCTGAGGTCCAGAAACGGAAGGCAGGCCAAAAAGAGCCTAAAACACATTTTAGCCCTCCAAAAATCTAGAAAACTTTGGAGGCCCGAAAAAGGATTGCACAAATAGCCTAGACCCCCTAAAGTCCAGAAAAGTTGGTGGGCCAGAAAATGTGTCACAGAGCCCCGAATGTCCCAAAAATATTGCCAGCCTGTAAATGGCCTTAATCTGCATTCTAGACCCCTGAAATTCCCCAAAACATTTTTGGCACAAAAAATGCATTCAACACCACTGAGGTCCAGAAAATGTTGGCAGGCCAAAAAGAGCCTGAAAACACATCTTAGGCCTCCAAAAATCTAGAAATCGTTGGAGGCCCGAAAAAAGAGTTTACAAATTGCCTAGACCCCCTAAAGTCCAGGAAAAGTTGGTGGCCCAGAAAATGTGTCACAGAGCCCCGAATGTCCCAAAAATATCACCAGTCTAGGCCTTAATCCGCACCCTAGACCCCTGAAATTCCCAGAAACATTTTTGACCCAAAAAATGCATCTACCCCCTGAGGTCCAGAAAATGTTGGCAGGCCAAAAATAGCCTTAAAACACATCTTAGCCCTCCAAAAATCTTCAATACTTTGGAGGCCCGAAAAAGGGGTTTACAAATTGCCTAGACCCGTAAAGTCCAGGAAAAGTTGGTGGCCCAGAAAATGTGTCACAGAGCTCCGAATGTCCCAAAAATATCGCCAGCCTGTAAAGGGCCTTAATCCACATCCTAGACCCCTGAAATTCCCAAAAACATTTTTGGCCCAAAAAATGCATCCCAGGCCAAAAAGAGCCTTAAAACACATCTTAGGCCTCCAAAAATCTACAAAACTTTGGAGGCCTGAAAAAGGGGTTTACAAATTGCCTAGACCCCCTAAAATCCAGAAAAAGTTGGTGGCCCAGAAAATGTGTCACAGACCTCCGAATGTCCCAAAAATATAGGCAGCCTGTAAATGTCCTTAATCCGCATCATAGACCCCTGAAATTCCCAAAAACATTGACCCGAAAAACGCTCCATACACCCCTGAGGTCCAGAAAATGTTGGCAGGCCAAAAAGAGCCTTAAAACACATTTTAGCCCTCCAAAAATCTACAAAACTTTGGAGGCCTGAAAAGGGGGTTTACAAATTGCCTAGACGACCTAAAATCCAGGAAAAGTTGGTGGCCCAGAAAATGTGTCACAGAGCTCCGAATGTCCCAAAAATATAGGGAGCCTGTAAAGGTCCTTAATCCGCATCATAGAAACCTGAAATTCCCCAAAAAATTGATGACCCAAAAAATGCATCCTACACCCCTGAGGTCTAGAAAATGTTGGCAGGCCATAAAGAGCTTTAAAACACATCTTAGCCCTCCAAAAATCTTCAATACTTTGGAGGCCCGAAAAAGGGGTTTACAAATTGCCTAGACCCGTAAAGTCCAGGAAAAGTTGGTGGCCCAGAAAATGTGTCACAGAGCTCCGAATGTCCCAAAAATATTGCCAGCCTGTAAAGGGCCTTAATCCACATCCTAGACCCCTGAAATTCCCAAAAACTTTTTGGGCCCAAAAAATGCATCCTACCGCCTGAGGTCCAGAAAATGTTGCCAGGCCAAAAAGAGCCTTAAAACACATTTTAGGCGTCCAAAAATCTAGAAAACTTTGGAGGCCTGAAAAAGGGGATTACAAATTGACTAGACCCCCTGAAGTCCAGGAAAAGTTGGTGGCCCAGAAAATGTGTCACAGAGCTCCGAATGTCCCAAAAATATCACCAGCTTGTAAAGGGCCTTAATCCGTATCCTAGACCCCTGAAATTCCCAAAAACATTTTTGGCACAAAAAATACATTCTACACCACTGAGGTCCAGAAAATGTTGTCAGGCCAAAAAGAGCCTTAAAACACATCTTAGCCCTCCAAAAATCTAGAAAACTTTGGAGGCCCGAAAAAGGGGTTTACAAATAGCCTAGAACCCCTAAAGTCCAGAAAAGTTGGTGTGCCAGAAAATGTGTCACAGACCTCCGAATGTCCCAAAAATATAGGCAGCCTGTAAAGGTCCTTAATCCGCATCAAAGACCCCTGAAATTCCCAAAAACATTTTTGACCCAAAAAACGCGCCCTACACCCATGAGGTCCAGAAAATGTTGACAGGCCATAAAGAGCCTTAAAACACATCTTAGCCCTCCAAAAATCTTCAATACTTTGGAGGCCCAAAAAAGGGGATTACAAATTGACTAGACCCCCTGAAGTCCAGGAAAAGTTGGTGGCCCAGAAAATGTGTCACAGAGCTCCGAATGTCCCGAAAATATCACCAGCCTGTAAAGGGCCTTAATCCGTATCCTAGACCCCTGAAATTCCCAAAAACATTTTTGGCACAAAAAATACATTCTACACCACTGAGGTCCAGAAAATGTTGTCAGGCCAAAAAGAGCCTTAAAAAACATTTGAGCCCTCCAAAAATCTAGAAAACTTTGGAGGCCTGAAAAAAAGGTTTACAAATAGCCTAGACCCCCTAAAGTCCAGAAAAGTTGGTGGCCCAGAAAATGTGTCACAGACTTCCGAATGTCCCAAAAATATAGGGAGCCTGTAAAGGTCCTTAATCCGCATCATAGAAACCTGAAATTCCCCAAAAAATTGATGACCCAAAAAATGCATCCTACACCCCTGAGGTCTAGAAAATGTTGGCAGGCCATAAAGAGCCTTAAAACACATCTTAGCCCTCCAAAAATCTTCAATACTTTGGAGGCCCGAAAAAGGGGTTTACAAATTGCCTAGACCCGTAAAGTCCAGAAAAAGTTGGTGGCCCAGAAAATGTGTCACAGAGCTCCGAATGTCCCAAAAATATTGCCAGCCTGTAAAGGGCCTTAATCCCCATCCTAGACCCCTGAAATTCCCAAAAACTTTTTTGGCCCAAAAAATGCATCCTACCCCCTGAGGTCCAGAAAATGTTGGCAGGCCAAAAAGAGCCTTAAAACACATTTTAGGCGACCAGAAATCTAGAAAACTTTGGAGGCCTGAAAAAGGGGATTACAAATTGACTAGACCCCCTGAAGTCCAGGAAAAGTTGGTGGCCCAGAAAATGTGTCACAGAGCTCCGAATGTCCTAAAAATATCACCAGCCTGTAAAGGGCCTTAATCCGTATCCTAGACCCCTGAAATTCCCAAAAACATTTTTGGCACAAAAAATACATTCTACACCACTGAGGTCCAGAAAATGTTGTCAGGCCAAAAAGAGCCTTAAAACACATCTTAGCCCTCCAAAAATCTAGAAAACTTTGGAGGCCCGAAAAAGGGGTTTACAAATAGCCTAGAACCCCTAAAGTCCAGAAAAGTTGGTGTGCCAGAAAATGTGTCACAGACCTCCGAATGTCCCAAAAATATAGGCAGCCTGTAAAGGTCCTTAATCCGCATCAAAGACCCCTGAAATTCCCAAAAACATTTTTGACCCAAAAAACGCGCCCTACACCCATGAGGTCCAGAAAATGTTGGCAGGCCAAAAAGAGCCTTAAAACACATTTTAGGCCTCCAAAAACCTAGAAAACTTTGGAGGCCTGAAAAGGGGGTTTACAAATTGCCTAGACGACCTAAAATCCAGGAAAAGTTGGTGGCCCAGAAAATGTGCCACAGAGCTCCGAATGTCCAAAAAATGTCACCAGCCTGTAAAGGGCCTTAATCCGCATCCTAGACCCCTAAAATTCCCAAAAACATTTTTGGCACAAAAAATGCATTCTACACCACTGAGGTCCAGAAAATGTTGGCAGGCCAAAAAGAGCCTGAAAACACATATTAGGCCTCCAAAAATTTAGAAATCTTTGGAGGCCCGAAAAAAGGGTTTACAAATTGCCTAGACCTAGACCCCCTAAAGTCCAGGAAAAGTTGGTGGCCCAGAAAATTTGTCACAGAGCCCCGAATGTCCCAAAAATATCGCCAGTCTAGAAAGGGCCTTAATCCGCACCCTAGACCCCTGAAATTCCCAGAAACATTTTTGAACCAAAAAATGCATCTACCCCCTGAGGTCCAGAAAATGTTGGCAGGCCAAAAATAGCCCTAAAACACATCTTAGCCCTCCAAAAATCTACAAAACTTTGGAGGCCCGAAAAAGGTTTTTACAAATAGCCTAGACCGCCTAAAGTCCAGAAAAGTTGGTGGCCCAGAAAATGTGTCACAGACCTCAGAATGTCCCAAAAATATAGGCAGCCTGTAAAGGTCCTTAATCCGCATCATAGACCCCTGAAATTCCCAAAAACATTTTTGACCGAAAAAACGCGCCCTACACCCATGAGGTCCAGAAAATGTTGGCAGGCCAAAAAGAGCCTTAAAACACATTTTAGGCCTCCAAAAATCTAGAAAACTTTGGAGGCCTGAAAAGGGGGTTTACAAATTGCCTAGACGACCTAAAATCCAGGAAAAGTTGGTGGCCCAGAAAATGTGTCACAGAGCTCCGAATGTCCAAAAAATATCAACAGCCTGTAAAGGGCCTTAATCCGCATTCTAGACCCCTGAAATTCCCAAAAATATTTTTGGCACAAAAAATGCATTCTACACCACTGAGGTCCAGAAAATGTTGGCAGGCCAAAAAGAGCCTGAAAACACATCTTAGGCCTCCAAAAATCTAGAAATCTTTGGAGGCCCGAAAAAAAGGTTTACAAACTGCCTAGACCCCCTAAAGTCCAGGAAAAGTTGGTGGCCCAGAAAATGTGTCACAGAGCCCTGAATGTCCCAAAAATATCGCGAGTCTAGGCCTTAATCCGCACCCTAGACCCCTGAAATTCCCAGAAACATTTTTGACCCAAAAAATGCATCTACCCCCTGAGGTCCAGAAAATGTTGGCAGGCCAAAAAGAGCCTTAAAACACATTTTAGGCCTCCAAAAAGCTAGAAAACTTTGGAGGCCTGAAAAAGGGGTTTACAAATTGCCTAGACGCCCTAAAGTCCTGGAAAAGTTAGTGGTGCAGAAAATGTGCCACAGAGCTGCGAATGTGCCAAAAATATCGCCAGCCTGTAAAGGGCCTTAATCCAAATCCTAGACCCCTGAAATTCCCAAAAACTTTTTTGGCCCAAAAAATGCATCCTACCCCCTGAGGTCCAGAAAATGTTGGCAGGCCAAAAAGAGCCTTAAAACACATTTTAGGCGTCCAAAAATCTAGAAAACTTTGGAGGCCTGAAAAAGGGGATTACAAATTGACTAGACCCCCTGAAGTCCAGGAAAAGTTGGTGGCCCAGAAAATGTGTCACAGAGCTCCGAATGTCCCAAAAATATCACCAGCCTGTAAAGGGCCTTAATCCGTATCCTAGACCCCTGAAATTCCCAAAAACATTTTTGGCACAAAAAATACATTCTACACCACTGAGGTCCAGAAAATGTTGTCAGGCCAAAAAGAGCCTTAAAACACATCTTAGCCCTCCAAAAATCTACAAAACTTTGGAGGCCCGAAAAAGGGGTTTACAAATAGCCTAGACCCCCTAAAATCCAGAAATGTTGGTGGCCCAGAAGATGTGTCACAGACCTCCGAATGTCCTGTCCCAAAAATAAAGGCAGCCTGTAAAGGTCCTTAATCCGCATCCTAGACCCCTAAAATTACCAAAAACATTTTTGGCCCAAAAAATGCATCGTACACCCCTGAGGTCCAGAAAATGTTGGCAAGCCAAATAGAGCCTTAAAAAACATTTGAGCCCTCCAAAAATCTAGAAAACTTTGGAGGCCTGAAAAAAAGGTTTACAAATAGCCTAGACCCCCTAAAGTCCAGAAAAGTTGGTGGCCCAGAAAATGTGTCACAGACTTCCGAATGTCCCAAAAATATAGGGAGCCTGTAAAGGTCCTTAATCCGCATCATAGAAACCTGAAATTCCCCAAAAAATTGATGACCCAAAAAATGCATCCTACACCCCTGAGGTCTAGAAAATGTTGGCAGGCCATAAAGAGCTTTAAAACACATCTTAGCCCTCCAAAAATCTTCAATACTTTGGAGGCCCGAGAAAGGGGTTTACAAATTGCCTAGACCCGTAAAGTCCAGGAAAAGTTGGTGGCCCAGAAAATGTGTCACAGAGCTCCGAATGTCCCAAAAATATTGCCAGCCTGTAAAGGGCCTTAATCCACATCCTAGACCCCTGAAATTCCCAAAAACTTTTTGGGCCCAAAAAATGCATCCTACCGCCTGAGGTCCAGAAAATGTTGCCAGGCCAAAAAGAGCCTTAAAACACATTTTAGGCGTCCAAAAATCTAGAAAACTTTGGAGGCCTGAAAAAGGGGATTACAAATTGACTAGACCCCCTGAAGTCCAGGAAAAGTTGGTGGCCCAGAAAATGTGTCACAGAGCTCCGAATGTCCCAAAAATATCACCAGCTTGTAAAGGGCCTTAATCCGTATCCTAGACCCCTGAAATTCCCAAAAACATTTTTGGCACAAAAAATACATTCTACACCACTGAGGTCCAGAAAATGTTGTCAGGCCAAAAAGAGCCTTAAAACACATCTTAGCCCTCCAAAAATCTAGAAAACTTTGGAGGCCCGAAAAAGGGGTTTACAAATAGCCTAGAACCCCTAAAGTCCAGAAAAGTTGGTGTGCCAGAAAATGTGTCACAGACCTCCGAATGTCCCAAAAATATAGGCAGCCTGTAAAGGTCCTTAATCCGCATCAAAGACCCCTGAAATTCCCAAAAACATTTTTGACCCAAAAAACGCGCCCTACACCCATGAGGTCCAGAAAATGTTGACAGGCCATAAAGAGCCTTAAAACACATCTTAGCCCTCCAAAAATCTTCACTACTTTGGAGGCCCGAAAAAGGGGATTACAAATTGACTAGACCCCCTGAAGTCCAGGAAAAGTTGGTGGCCCAGAAAATGTGTCACAGAGCTCCGAATGTCCCAAAAATATCACCAGCCTGTAAAGGGCCTTAATCCGTATCCTAGACCCCTGAAATTCCCAAAAACATTTTTGGCACAAAAAATACATTCTACACCACTGAGGTCCAGAAAATGTTGTCAGGCCAAAAAGAGCATTAAAAAACATTTGAGCCCTCCAAAAATCTAGAAAACTTTGGAGGCCTGAAAAAAAGGTTTACAAATAGCCTAGACCCCCTAAAGTCCAGAAAAGTTGGTGGCCCAGAAAATGTGTCACAGACTTCCGAATGTCCCAAAAATATAGGGAGCCTGTAAAGGTCCTTAATCCGCATCATAGAAACCTGAAATTCCCCAAAAAATTGATGACCCAAAAAATGCATCCTACACCCCTGAGGTCTAGAAAATGTTGGCAGGCCATAAAGAGCCTTAAAACACATCTTAGCCCTCCAAAAATCTTCAATACTTTTGAGGCCCGAAAAAGGGGTTTACAAATTGCCTAGACCCGTAAAGTCCAGGAAAAGTTGGTGGCCCAGAAAATGTGTCACAGAGCTCCGAATGTCCCAAAAATATTGCCAGCCTGTAAAGGGCATTAATCCCCATCCTAGACCCCTGAAATTCCCAAAAACTTTTTTGGCCCAAAAAATGCATCCTACCCCCTGAGGTCCAGAAAATGTTGGCAGGCCAAAAAGAGCCTTAAAACACATTTTAGGCGTCCAGAAATCTAGAAAACTTTGGAGGCCTGAAAAAGGGGATTACAAATTGACTAGACCCCCTGAAGTCCAGGAAAAGTTGGTGGCCCAGAAAATGTGTCACAGAGCTCCGAATGTCCCAAAAATATCACCAGTCTGTAAAGGGCCTTAATCCGTATCCTAGACCCCTGAAATTCCCAAAAACATTTTTGGCACAAAAAATACATTCTACACCACTGAGGTCCAGAAAATGTTGTCAGGCCAAAAAGAGCCTTAAAACACATCTTAGCCCTCCAAAAATCTAGAAAACTTTGGAGGCCCGAAAAAGGGGTTTACAAATAGCCTAGAACCCCTAAAGTCCAGAAAAGTTGGTGTGCCAGAAAATGTGTCACAGACCTCCGAATGTCCCAAAAATATAGGCAGCCTGTAAAGGTCCTTAATCCGCATCAAAGACCCCTGAAATTCCCAAAAACATTTTTGACCCAAAAAACGCGCCCTACACCCATGAGGTCCAGAAAATGTTGGCAGGCCAAAAAGAGCCTTAAAACACATTTTAGGCCTCCAAAAATCTAGAAAACTTTGGAGGCCTGAAAAGGGGGTTTACAAATTGCCTAGACGACCTAAAATCCAGGAAAAGTTGGTGGCCCAGAAAATGTGTCACAGAGCTCCAAATGTCCAAAAAATGTCACCAGCCTGTAAAGGGCCTTAATCCGCATTCTAGAGCCCTGAAATTCCCAAAAACATTTTTGGCACAAAAAATGCATTCTACACCACTGAGGTCCAGAAAATGTTGGCAGGCCAAAAAGAGCCTGAAAACACATATTAGGCCTCCAAAAATTTAGAAATCTTTGGAGGCCCGAAAAAAGGGTTTACAAATTGCCTAGACCTAGACCCCCTAAAGTCCAGGAAAAGTTGGTGGCCCAGAAAATTTGTCACAGAGCCCCGAATGTCCCAAAAATATCGCCAGTCTAGAAAGGGCCTTAATCCGCACCCTAGACCCCTGAAATTCCCAGAAACATTTTTGAACCAAAAAATGCATCTACCCCCTGAGGTCCAGAAAATGTTGGCAGGCCAAAAATAGCCCTAAAACACATCTTAGCCCTCCAAAAATCTACAAAACTTTGGAGGCCCGAAAAAGGTTTTTACAAATAGCCTAGACCGCCTAAAGTCCAGAAAAGTTGGTGGCCCAGAAAATGTGTCACAGACCTCAGAATGTCCCAAAAATATAGGCAGCCTGTAAAGGTCCTTAATCCGCATCATAGACCCCTGAAATTCCCAAAAACATTTTTGACCGAAAAAACGCGCCCTACACCCATGAGGTCCAGAAAATGTTGGCAGGCCAAAAAGAGCCTTAAAACACATTTTAGGCCTCCAAAAATCTAGAAAACTTTGGAGGCCTGAAAAGGGGGTTTACAAATTGCCTAGACGACCTAAAATCCAGGAAAAGTTGGTGGCCCAGAAAATGTGTCACAGAGCTCCGAATGTCCAAAAAATATCACCAGCCTGTAAAGGGCCTTAATCCGCATTCTAGAGCCCTGAAATTCCCAAAAACATTTTTGGCACAAAAAATGCATTCTACACCACTGAGGTCCAGAAAATGTTGGCAGGCCAAAAAGAGCCTGAAAACACATCTTAGGCCTCCAAAAATCTAGAAATCTTTGGAGGCCCGAAAAAAGGGTTTACAAACTGCCTAGACCCCCTAAAGTCCAGGAAAAGTTGGTGGCCCAGAAAATGTGTCACAGAGCCCTGAATGTCCCAAAAATATCACGAGTCTAGGCCTTAATCCGCACCCTAGACCCCTGAAATTCCCAGAAACATTTTTGACCCAAAAAATGCATCTACCCCCTGAGGTCCAGAAAATGTTGGCAGGCCAAAAAGAGCCTTAAAACACATTTTAGGCCTCCAAAAAGCTAGAAAACTTTGGAGGCCTGAAAAAGGGGTTTACAAATTGCCTAGACGCCCTAAAGTCCTGGAAAAGTTAGTGGTGCAGAAAATGTGCCACAGAGCTGCGAATGTGCCAAAAATATCGCCAGCCTGTAAAGGGCCTTAATCCAAATACTAGACCCCTGAAATTCCCAAAAACTTTTTTGGCCCAAAAAATGCATCCTACCCCCTGAGGTCCAGAAAATGTTGGCAGGCCAAAAAGAGCCTTAAAACACATTTTAGGCGTCCAAAAATCTAGAAAACTTTGGAGGCCTGAAAAAGGGGATTACAAATTGACTAGACCCCGTGAAGTCCAGGAAAAGTTGGTGGCCCAGAAAATGTGTCACAGAGCTCCGAATGTCCCAAAAATATCACCAGCCTGTAAAGGGCCTTAATCCGTATCCTAGACCCCTGAAATTCCCAAAAACATTTTTGGCACAAAAAATACATTCTACACCACTGAGGTCCAGAAAATGTTGTCAGGCCAAAAAGAGCCTTAAAACACATCTTAGCCCTCCAAAAATCTACAAAACTTTGGAGGCCCGAAAAAGGGGTTTACAAATAGCCTAGACCCCCTAAAATCCAGAAATGTTGGTGGCCCAGAAAATGTGTCACAGACCTCCGAATGTCCCAAAAATAAAGGCAGCCTGTAAAGGTCCTTAATCCGCATCCTAGACCCCGGAAATTCCCCAAAAAATTGATGACCCAAAAAATGCATCCTACACCCCTGAGGTCTAGAAAATGTTGGCAGGCCATAAAGAGCCTTAAAACACATCTTAGCCCTCCAAAAATCTTCAATACTTTGGAGGCCCGAAAAAGGGGTTTACAAATTGCCTAGACCCGTAAAGTCCAGGAAAAGTTGGTGGCCCAGAAAATGTGTCACAGAGCTCCGAATGTCCCAAAAATATTGCCAGCCTGTAAAGGGCCTTAATCCACATCCTAGACCCCTGAAATTCCCAAAAACTTTTTTGGCCCAAAAAATGCATCCTACCCCCTGAGGTCCAGAAAATGTTGGCAGGCCAAAAAGAGCCTTAAAACACATTTAGCCCTCCAAAAATCTAGAAAACTTTGGAGGCCCGAAAAAGGGGTTTACAAATAGCCTAGGCCCCCTAAAGTTCAGAAAAGTTGGTGTGCCAGAAAATGTGTCACAGACCTCCGAATGTCCCAAAAATATAGGCAGCCTGTAAAGGTCCTTAATCCGCATCATAGACCCCTGAAATTCCCAAAAACATTTTTGACCCAAAAAACGCGCCCTACACCCATGAGGTCCAGAAAATGTTGGCAGGCCAAAAAGAGCCTTAAAACACATTTTAGGCCTCCAAAAACCTAGAAAACTTTGGAGGCCTGAAAAGGGGGTTTACAAATTGCCTAGACGACCTAAAATCCAGGAAAAGTTGGTGGCCCAGAAAATGTGCCACAGAGCTCCGAATGTCCAAAAAATGTCACCAGCCTGTAAAGGGCCTTAATCCGCATCCTAGACCCCTGAAATTCCCAAAAACATTTTTGGCACAAAAAATGCATTCTACACCACTGAGGTCCAGAAAATGTTGGCAGGCCAAAAAGAGCCTTAAAACACATTTTAGGCCTCCAAAAACCTAGAAAACTTTGGAGGCCTGAAAAGGGGGTTTACAAATTGCCTAGACGACCTAAAATCCAGGAAAAGTTGGTGGCCCAGAAAATGTGCCACAGAGCTCCGAATGTCCAAAAAATGTCACCAGCCTGTAAAGGGCCTTAATCCGCATCCTAGACCCCTGAAATTCCCAAAAATATTTTTGGCACAAAAAATGCATTCTACACCACTGAGGTCCAGAAAATGTTGGCAGGCCAAAAAGAGCCTGAAAACACATCTTAGGCCTCCAAAAATTTAGAAATCTTTGGAGGCCCGAAAAAAGGGTTTACAAATTGCCTAGACCTAGACCCCCTAAAGTCCAGGAAAAGTTGGTGGCCCAGAAAATTTGTCACAGAGCCCCGAATGTCCCAAAAATATCGCCAGTCTAGAAAGGGCCTTAATCCGCACCCTAGACCCCTGAAATTCCCAGAAACATTTTTGAACCAAAAAATGCATCTACCCCCTGAGGTCCAGAAAATGTTGGCAGGCCAAAAATAGCCCTACAACACATCTTAGCCCTCCAAAAATCTACAAAACTTTGGAGGCCCGAAAAAGGTTTTTACAAATAGCCTAGACCGCCTAAAGTCCAGAAAAGTTGGTGGCCCAGAAAATGTGTCACAGACCTCAGAATGTCCCAAAAATATAGGCAGCCTGTAAAGGTCCTTAATCCGCATCATAGACCCCTGAAATTCCCAAAAACATTTTTGACCGAAAAAACGCGCCCTACACCCATGAGGTCCAGAAAATGTTGGCAGGCCAAAAAGAGCCTTAAAACACATTTTAGGCCTCCAAAAATCTAGAAAACTTTGGAGGCCTGAAAAGGGGGTTTACAAATTGCCTAGACGACCTAAAATCCAGGAAAAGTTGGTGGCCCAGAAAATGTGTCACAGAGCTCCGAATGTCCAAAAAATATCACCAGCCTGTAAAGGGCCTTAATCCGCATTCTAGACCCCTGAAATTCCCAAAAACATTTTTGGCACAAAAAATGCATTCTACACCACTGAGGTCCAGAAAATGTTGGCAGGCCAAAAAGAGCCTGAAAACACATCTTAGGCCTCCAAAAATCTAGAAATCTTTGGAGGCCCGAAAAAAGGGTTTACAAACTGCCTAGACCCCCTAAAGTCCAGGAATAGTTGGTGGCCCAGAAAATGTGTCACAGAGCCCTGAATGTCCCAAAAATATCGCGTGTCTAGGCCTTAATCCGCACCCTAGACCCCTGAAATTCCCAGAAACATTTTTGACCCAAAAAATGCATCTACCCCCTGAGGTCCAGAAAATGTTGGCAGGCCAAAAAGAGCCTTAAAACACATTTTAGGCCTCCAAAAAGCTAGAAAACTTTGGAGGCCTGAAAAAGGGGTTTACAAATTGCCTAGACGCCCTAAAGTCCTGGAAAAGTTAGTGGTGCAGAAAATGTGCCACAGAGCTGCGAATGTGCCAAAAATATCGCCAGCCTGTAAAGGGCCTTAATCCAAATCCTAGACCCCTGAAATTCCCAAAAACTTTTTTGGCCCAAAAAATGCATCCTACCCCCTGAGGTCCAGAAAATGTTGACAGGCCAAAAAGAGCCTTAAAACACATTTTAGGCGTCCAAAAATCTAGAAAACTTTGGAGGCCTGAAAAAGGGGATTACAAATTGACTAGACCCCGTGAAGTCCAGGAAAAGTTGGTGGCCCAGAAAATGTGTCACAGAGCTCCGAATGTCCCAAAAATATCACCAGCCTGTAAAGGGCCTTAATCCGTATCCTAGACCCCTGAAATTCCCAAAAACATTTTTGGCACAAAAAATACATTCTACACCACTGAGGTCCAGAAAATGTTGTCAGGCCAAAAAGAGCCTTAAAACACATCTTAGCCCTCCAAAAATCTACAAAACTTTGGAGGCCCGAAAAAGGGGTTTACAAATAGCCTAGACCCCCTAAAATCCAGAAATGTTGGTGGCCCAGAAAATGTGTCACAGACCTCCGAATGTCCCAAAAATAAAGGCAGCCTGTAAAGGTCCTTAATCCGCATCCTAGACCCCGGAAATTCCCCAAAAAATTGATGACCCAAAAAATGCATCCTACACCCCTGAGGTCTAGAAAATGTTGGCAGGCCATAAAGAGCCTTAAAACACATCTTAGCCCTCCAAAAATCTTCAATACTTTGGAGGCCCGAAAAAGGGGTTTACAAATTGCCTAGACCCGTAAAGTCCAGGAAAAGTTGGTGGCCCAGAAAATGTGTCACAGAGCTCCGAATGTCCCAAAAATATTGCCAGCCTGTAAAGGGCCTTAATCCACATCCTAGACCCCTGAAATTCCCAAAAACTTTTTTGGCCCAAAAAATGCATCCTACCCCCTGAGGTCCAGAAAATGTTGGCAGGCCAAAAAGAGCCTTAAAACACATTTAGCCCTCCAAAAATCTAGAAAACTTTGGAGGCCCGAAAAAGGGGTTTACAAATAGCCTAGGCCCCCTAAAGTTCAGAAAAGTTGTTGGCCCAGAAAATGTGTCACAGAGCTCCGAATGTCCCAAAAATATTGCCAGCCTGTAAAGGGCCTTAATCCACATCCTAGACCCCTGAAATTCCCAAAAACATTTTTGACCCAAAAAATGCATCTACCCCCTGAGGTCCAGAAAATGTTGGCAGGCCAAAAATAGCCTTAAAACACATCTTAGCCCTCCAAAAATCTACAAAACTTTGGAGGCCCGAAAAAGGTTTTTACAAATAGCCTAGACCGCCTAAAGTCCAGAAAAGTTGGTGGCCCAGAAAATGTGTCACAGACCTCAGAATGTCCCAAACATATAGGCAGCCTGTAAAGGTCCTTAATCCACATCCTAGACCCCTGAAATTCCCAAAAACATTTTTGACCCAAAAAATGCATCCTACACCCCTGAGGTCCAGAAAATGTTGGCAAGCCAAATAGAGACTTAAAACACATTTTAGCCCTCCAAAAATCTAGAAAACTTTGGAGGCCTGAAAAAAAGGTTTACAAATTACCTAGATCCCCTAAAGCCAAGGAAAAGTTGTTGGCCCAGAAAATGTGTCACAGAGCTCCGATTGTCCCAAAAATATCGCCAGCCTGTAAAGGGCCTTAATCCACATCCTAGACCCCTGAAATTCCCAAAAACATTTTTGACCCAAAAAATGCATCCTACCCCCTGAGGTCCAGAAAATGTTGGCAGGCCAAAAAGAGCCTTAAAACACATCTTAGGCCTCCAAAAATCTACAAAACTTTGGAGGCCCGAAAAAGGGGTTTACAAATTGCCTAGACCCCCTAAAGTTCAGGAAAAGTTGGTGGCCCAGAAAATGTGTCACAGAGCTCCGAATGTCCCAAAAATATTGCCAGCCTGTAAAGGGCCTTAATCCACATCCTAGACCCCTAAAATTCCCAAAAACATTTTTGACCCAAGAAATGCATCCTACCCCCTGAGGTCCAGAAAATGTTGGCAGGCCAAAAAGAGCCTTAAAACACATTTTAGGCCTCCAAAAATCTAGAAAACTTTGGAGGCCTGAAAAGGGGGTTTACAAATTGCCTAGACGACCTAAAATCCAGGAAAAGTTGGTGGCCCAGAAAATGTGTCACAGAGCTCCGAATGTCCAAAAAATATCACCAGCGTGTAAAGGGCCTTAATCCGCATTCTAGACCCCTGAAATTCCCAAAAACATTTTTGGCACAAAAAATGCATTCTACACCACTGAGGTCCAGAAAATGTTGGCAGGCCAAAAAGAGCCTTAAAACACACTTAGCCCTCCAAAAATCTACAAAACTTTGGAGGCCCGAAAAAGGGGTTTACAAATAGCCTAGACCCCCTAAAATCCAGAAATGTTGGTGGCCCAGAAAATGTGTCACAGACCTCCGAATGTCCCAAAAATAAAGGCAGCCTGTAAAGGTCCTTAATCCGCATCCTAGACCCCTAAAATTACCAAAAACATTTTTGGCCCAAAAAATGCGTCGTACACCCCTGAGGTCCAGAAAATGTTGGCAAGCCAAATAGAGCCTTAAAAAACATTTGAGCCCTCCAAAAATCTAGAAAACTTTGGAGGCCTGAAAAAAAGGTTTACAAATAGCCTAGACCCCCTAAAGTCCAGAAAAGTTGGTGGCCCAGAAAATGTGTCACAGACTTCCGAATGTCCCAAAAATATAGGGAGCCTGTAAAGGTCCTTAATCCGCATCATAGAAACCTGAAATTCCCCAAAAAATTGATGACCCAAAAAATGCATCCTACACCCCTGAGGTCTAGAAAATGTTGGCAGGCCATAAAGAGCTTTAAAACACATCTTAGCCCTCCAAAAATCTTCAATACTTTGGAGGCCCGAAAAAGGGGTTTACAAATTGCCTAGACCCGTAAAGTCCAGGAAAAGTTGGTGGCCCAGAAAATGTGTCACAGAGCTCCGAATGTCCCAAAAATATTGCCAGCCTGTAAAGGGCCTTAATCCACATCCTAGACCCCTGAAATTCCCAAAAACTTTTTGGGCCCAAAAAATGCATCCTACCGCCTGAGGTCCAGAAAATGTTGCCAGGCCAAAAAGAGCCTTAAAACACATTTTAGGCGTCCAAAAATCTAGAAAACTTTGGAGGCCTGAAAAAGGGGATTACAAATTGACTAGACCCCCTGAAGTCCAGGAAATGTTGGTGGCCCAGAAAATGTGTCACAGAGCTCCGAATGTCCCAAAAATATCACCAGCTTGTAAAGGGCCTTAATCCGTATCCTAGACCCCTGAAATTCCCAAAAACATTTTTGGCACAAAAAATACATTCTACACCACTGAGGTCCAGAAAATGTTGTCAGGCCAAAAAGAGCCTTAAAACACATCTTAGCACTCCAAAAATCTAGAAAACTTTGGAGGCCCGAAAAAGGGGTTTACAAATAGCCTAGAACCCCTAAAGTCCAGAAATGTTGGTGTGCCAGAAAATGTGTCACAGACCTCCGAATGTCCCAAAAATATAGGCAGCCTGTAAAGGTCCTTAATCCGCATCAAAGACCCCTGAAATTCCCAAAAACATTTTTGACCCAAAAAACGCGCCCTACACCCATGAGGTCCAGAAAATGTTGACAGGCCATAAAGAGCCTTAAAACACATCTTAGCCCTCCAAAAATCTTCAATACTTTGGAGGCCCGAAAAAGGGGATTACAAATTGACTAGACCCCCTGAAGTCCAGGAAAAGTTGGTGGCCCAGAAAATGTGTCACAGAGCTCCGAATGTCCCGAAAATATCACCAGCCTGTAAAGGGCCTTAATCCGTATCCTAGACCCCTGAAATTCCCAAAAACATTTTTGGCACAAAAAATACATTCTACACCACTGAGGTCCAGAAAATGTTGTCAGGCCAAAAAGAGCCATAAAAAACATTTGAGCCCTCCAAAAATCTAGAAAACTTTGGAGGTCTGAAAAAAAGGTTTACAAATAGCCTAGACCCCCTAAAGTCCAGAAAAGTTGGTGGCCCAGAAAATGTGTCACAGACTTCCGAATGTCCCAAAAATATAGGGAGCCTGTAAAGGTCCTTAATCCGCATCATAGAAACCTGAAATTCCCCAAAAAATTGATGACCCAAAAAATGCATCCTACACCCCTGAGGTCTAGAAAATGTTGGCAGGCCATAAAGAGCCTTAAAACACATCTTAGCCCTCCAAAAATCTTCAATACTTTGGAGGCCCGAAAAAGGGGTTTACAAATTGCCTAGACCCGTAAAGTCCAGGAAAAGTTGGTGGCCCAGAAAATGTGTCACAGAGCTCCGAATGTCCCAAAAATATTGCCAGCCTGTAAAGGGCCTTAATCCCCATCCTAGACCCCTGAAATTCCCAAAAACTTTTTTGGCCCAAAAAATGCATCCTACCCCCTGAGGTCCAGAAAATGTTGGCAGGCCAAAAAGAGCCTTAAAACACATTTTAGGCGTCCAGAAATCTAGAAAACTTTGGAGGCCTGAAAAAGGGGATTACAAATTGACTAGACCCCCTGAAGTCCAGGAAAAGTTGGTGGCCCAGAAAATGTGTCACAGAGCTCCGAATGTCCTAAAAATATCACCAGCCTGTAAAGGGCCTTAATCCGTATCCTAGACCCCTGAAATTCCCAAAAACATTTTTGGCACAAAAAATACATTCTACACCACTGAGGTCCAGAAAATGTTGTCAGGCCAAAAAGAGCCTTAAAACACATCTTAGCCCTCCAAAAATCTAGAAAACTTTGGAGGCCCGAAAAAGGGGTTTACAAATAGCCTAGAACCCCTAAAGTCCAGAAAAGTTGGTGTGCCAGAAAATGTGTCACAGACCTCCGAATGTCCCAAAAATATAGGCAGCCTGTAAAGGTCCTTAATCCGCATCAAAGACCCCTGAAATTCCCAAAAACATTTTTGACCCAAAAAACGCGCCCTACACCCATGAGGTCCAGAAAATGTTGGCAGGCCAAAAAGAGCCTTAAAACACATTTTAGGCCTCCAAAAACCTAGAAAACTTTGGAGGCCTGAAAAGGGGGTTTACAAATTGCCTAGACGACCTAAAATCCAGGAAAAGTTGGTGGCCCAGAAAATGTGCCACAGAGCTCCGAATGTCCAAAAAATGTCACCAGCCTGTAAAGGGCCTTAATCCGCATCCTAGACCCCTGAAATTCCCAAAAACATTTTTGGCACAAAAAATGCATTCTACACCACTGAGGTCCAGAAAATGTTGGCAGGCCAAAAAGAGCCTGAAAACACATATTAGGCCTACAAAAATTTAGAAATCTTTGGAGGCCCGAAAAAAGGGTTTACAAATTGCCTAGACCTAGACCCCCTAAAGTCCAGGAAAAGTTGGTGGCCCAGAAAATTTGTCACAGAGCCCCGAATGTCCCAAAAATATCGCCAGTCTAGAAAGGGCCTTAATCCGCACCCTAGACCCCTGAAATTCCCAGAAACATTTTTGAACCAAAAAATGCATCTACCCCCTGAGGTCCAGAAAATGTTGGCAGGCCAAAAATAGCCCTAAAACACATCTTAGCCCTCCAAAAATCTACAAAACTTTGGAGGCCCGAAAAAGGTTTTTACAAATAGCCTAGACCGCCTAAAGTCCAGAAAAGTTGGTGGCCCAGAAAATGTGTCACAGACCTCAGAATGTCCCAAAAATATAGGCAGCCTGTAAAGGTCCTTAATCCGCATCATAGACCCCTGAA
Source organism: Ambystoma mexicanum (assembly GCF_040938575.1). Classification (NCBI taxonomy): domain Eukaryota; kingdom Metazoa; phylum Chordata; class Amphibia; order Caudata; family Ambystomatidae; genus Ambystoma; species Ambystoma mexicanum. The sequence continues at coordinate 1,329,847,683 of NC_090923.1, forward strand.
ATTCCCAAAAACATTTTTGACCGAAAAAACGCGCCCTACACCCATGAGGTCCAGAAAATGTTGGCAGGCCAAAAAGAGCCTTAAAACACATTTTAGGCCTCCAAAAATCTAGAAAACTTTGGAGGCCTGAAAAGGGGGTTTACAAATTGCCTAGACGACCTAAAATCCAGGAAAAGTTGGTGGCCCAGAAAATGTGTCACAGAGCTCCGAATGTCCAAAAAATATCACCAGCCTGTAAAGGGCCTTAATCCGCATTCTAGACCCCTGAAATTCCCAAAAACATTTTTGGCACAAAAAATGCATTCTACACCACTGAGGTCCAGAAAATGTTGGCAGGCCAAAAAGAGCCTTAAAACACATCTTAGGCCTCCAAAAATCTACAAATCTTTGGAGGCCCGAAAAAAGGGTTTACAAACTGCCTAGACCCCCTAAAGTTCAGGAAAAGTTGGTGGCCCAGAAAATGTGTCACAGAGCCCTGAATGTCCCAAAAATATTGCCAGCCTGTAAAGGGCCTTAATCCACATCCTAGACCCCTAAAATTCCCAAAAACATTTTTGACCCAAGAAATGCATCCTACCCCCTGAGGTCCAGAAAATGTTGGCAGGCCAAAAAGAGCCTTAAAACACATTTTAGGCCTCCAAAAATCTAGAAAACTTTGGAGGCCTGAAAAGGGGGTTTACAAATTGCCTAGACGACCTAAAATCCAGGAAAAGTTGGTGGCCCAGAAAATTTGTCACAGAGCTCCGAATGTCCAAAAAATATCACCAGCGTGTAAAGGGCCTTAATCCGCATTCTAGACCCCTGAAATTCCCAAAAACATTTTTGGCACAAAAAATGCATTCTACACCACTGAGGTCCAGAAAATGTTGGCAGGCCAAAAAGAGCCTTAAAACACACTTAGCCCTCCAAAAATCTACAAAACTTTGGAGGCCCGAAAAAGGGGTTTACAAATAGCCTAGACCCCCTAAAATCCAGAAATGTTGGTGGCCCAGAAAATGTGTCACAGACCTCCGAATGTCCCAAAAATAAAGGCAGCCTGTAAGGGTCCTTAATCCGCATCCTAGACCCCTAAAATTACCAAAAACATTTTTGGCCCAAAAAATGCGTCGTACACCCCTGAGGTCCAGAAAATGTTGGCAAGCCAAATAGAGCCTTAAAAAACATTTGAGCCCTCCAAAAATCTAGAAAACTTTGGAGGCCTGAAAAAAAGGTTTACAAATAGCCTAGACCCCCTAAAGTCCAGAAAAGTTGGTGGCCCAGAAAATGTGTCACAGACTTCCGAATGTCCCAAAAATATAGGGAGCCTGTAAAGGTCCTTAATCCGCATCATAGAAACCTGAAATTCCCCAAAAAATTGATGACCCAAAAAATGCATCCTACACCCCTGAGGTCTAGAAAATGTTGGCAGGCCATAAAGAGCTTTAAAACACATCTTAGCCCTCCAAAAATCTTCAATACTTTGGAGGCCCGAAAAAGGGGTTTACAAATTGCCTAGACCCGTAAAGTCCAGGAAAAGTTGGTGGCCCAGAAAATGTGTCACAGAGCTCCGAATGTCCCAAAAATATTGCCAGCCTGTAAAGGGCCTTAATCCACATCCTAGACCCCTGAAATTCCCAAAAACTTTTTGGGCCCAAAAAATGCATCCTACTGCCTGAGGTCCAGAAAATGTTGCCAGGCCAAAAAGAGCCTTAAAACACATTTTAGGCGTCCAAAAATCTAGAAAACTTTGGAGGCCTGAAAAAGGGGATTAGAAATTGACTAGACCCCCTGAAGTCCAGGAAAAGTTGGTGGCCCAGAAAATGTGTCACAGAGCTCCGAATGTCCCAAAAATATCACCAGCTTGTAAAGGGCCTTAATCCGTATCCTAGACCCCTGAAATTCCCAAAAACATTTTTGGCACAAAAAATACATTCTACACCACTGAGGTCCAGAAAATGTTGTCAGGCCAAAAAGAGCCTTAAAACACATCTTAGCCCTCCAAAAATCTAGAAAACTTTGGAGGCCCGAAAAAGGGGTTTACAAATAGCCTAGAACCCCTAAAGTCCAGAAAAGTTGGTGTGCCAGAAAATGTGTCACAGACCTCCGAATGTCCCAAAAATATAGGCAGCCTGTAAAGGTCCTTAATCCGCATCAAAGACCCCTGAAATTCCCAAAAACATTTTTGACCCAAAAAACGCGCCCTACACCCATGAGGTCCAGAAAATGTTGACAGGCCATAAAGAGCCTTAAAACACATCTTAGCCCTCCAAAAATCTTCAATACTTTGGAGGCCCGAAAAAGGGGATTACAAATTGACTAGACCCCCTGAAGTCCAGGAAAAGTTGGTGGCCCAGAAAATGTGTCACAGAGCTCCGAATGTCCCGAAAATATCACCAGCCTGTAAAGGGCCTTAATCCGTATCCTAGACCCCTGAAATTCCCAAAAACATTTTTGGCACAAAAAATACATTCTACACCACTGAGGTCCAGAAAATGTTGTCAGGCCAAAAAGAGCCTTAAAAAACATTTGAGCCCTCCAAAAATCTAGAAGACTTTGGAGGTCTGAAAAAAAGGTTTACAAATAGCCTAGACCCCCTAAAGTCCAGAAAAGTTGGTGGCCCAGAAAATGTGTCACAGACTTCCGAATGTCCCAAAAATATAGGGAGCCTGTAAAGGTCCTTAATCCGCATCATAGAAACCTGAAATTCCCCAAAAAATTGATGACCCAAAAAATGCATCCTACACCCCTGAGGTCTAGAAAATGTTGGCAGGCCATAAAGAGCCTTAAAACACATCTTAGCCCTCCAAAAATCTTCAATACTTTGGAGGCCCGAAAAAGGGGTTTACAAATTGCCTAGACCCGTAAAGTCCAGGAAAAGTTGGCGGCCCAGAAAATGTGTCACAGAGCTCCGAATGTCCCAAAAATATTGCCAGTCTGTAAAGGGCCTTAATCCCCATCCTAGACCCCTGAAATTCCCAAAAACTTTTTTGGCCCAAAAAATGCATCCTACCCCCTGAGGTCCAGAAAATGTTGGCAGGCCAAAAAGAGCCTTAAAACACATTTTAGGCGTCCAGAAATCTAGAAAACTTTGGAGGCCTGAAAAAGGGAATTACAAATTGACTAGACCCCCTGAAGTCCAGGAAAAGTTGGTGGCCCAGAAAATGTGTCACAGAGCTCCGAATGTCCTAAAAATATCACCAGCCTGTAAAGGGCCTTAATCCGTATCCTAGACCCCTGAAATTCCCAAAAACATTTTTGGCACAAAAAATACATTCTACACCACTGAGGTCCAGAAAATGTTGTCAGGCCAAAAAGAGCCTTAAAACACATCTTAGCCCTCCAAAAATCTAGAAAACTTTGGAGTCCCGAAAAAGGGGTTTACAAATAGCCTAGAACCCCTAAAGTCCAGAAAAGTTGGTGTGCCAGAAAATGTGTCACAGACCTCCGAATGTCCCAAAAATATAGGCAGCCTGTAAAGGTCCTTAATCCGCATCAAAGACCCCTGAAATTCCCAAAAACATTTTTGACCCAAAAAACGCGCCCTACACCCATGAGGTCCAGAAAATGTTGGCAGGCCAAAAAGAGCCTTAAAACACATTTTAGGCCTCCAAAAACCTAGAAAACTTTGGAGGCCTGAAAAGGGGGTTTACAAATTGCCTAGACGACCTAAAATCCAGGAAAAGTTGGTGGCCCAGAAAATGTGCCACAGAGCTCCGAATGTCCAAAAAATGTCACCAGCCTGTAAAGGGCCTTAATCCGCATCCTAGACCCCTGAAATTCCCAAAAACATTTTTGGCACAAAAAATGCATTCTACACCACTGAGGTCCAGAAAATGTTGGCAGGCCAAAAAGAGCCTGAAAACACATATTAGGCCTCCAAAAATTTAGAAATCTTTGGAGGCCCGAAAAAAGGGTTTACAAATTGCCTAGACCTAGACCCCCTAAAGTCCAGGAAAAGTTGGTGGCCCAGAAAATTTGTCACAGAGCCCCGAATGTCCCAAAAATATCGCCAGTCTAGAAAGGGCCTTAATCCGCACCCTAGACCCCTGAAATTCCCAGAAACATTTTTGAACCAAAAAATGCATCTACCCCCTGAGGTCCAGAAAATGTTGGCAGGCCAAAAATAGCCCTAAAACACATCTTAGCCCTCCAAAAATCTACAAAACTTTGGAGGCCCGAAAAAGGTTTTTACAAATAGCCTAGACCGCCTAAAGTCCAGAAAAGTTGGTGGCCCAGAAAATGTGTCACAGACCTCAGAATGTCCCAAAAATATAGGCAGCCTGTAAAGGTCCTTAATCCGCATCATAGACCCCTGAAATTCCCAAAAACATTTTTGACCGAAAAAACGCGCCCTACACCCATGAGGTCCAGAAAATGTTGGCAGGCCAAAAAGAGCCTTAAAACACATTTTAGGCCTCCAAAAATCTAGAAAACTTTGGAGGCCTGAAAAGGGGGTTTACAAATTGCCTAGACGACCTAAAATCCAGGAAAAGTTGGTGGCCCAGAAAATGTGTCACAGAGCTCCGAATGTCCAAAAAATATCACCAGCCTGTAAAGGGCCTTAATCCGCATTCTAGACCCCTGAAATTCCCAAAAACATTTTTGGCACAAAAAATGCATTCTACACCACTGAGGTCCAGAAAATGTTGGCAGGCCAAAAAGAGCCTGAAAACACATCTTAGGCCTCCAAAAATCTAGAAATCTTTGGAGGCCCGAAAAAAGGGTTTACAAACTGCCTAGACCCCCTAAAGTCCAGGAAAAGTTGGTGGCCCAGAAAATGTGTCACACAGCCCTGAATGTCCCAAAAATATCGCGAGTCTAGGCCTTAATCCGCACCCTAGACCCCTGAAATTCCCAGAAACATTTTTGACCCAAAAAATGCATCTACCCCCTGAGGTCCAGAAAATGTTGGCAGGCCAAAAAGAGCCTTAAAACACATTTAGCCCTCCAAAAATCTAGAAAACTTTGGAGGCCCGAAAAAGGGGTTTACAAATAGCCTAGGCCCCCTAAAGTTCAGAAAAGTTGTTGGCCCAGAAAATGTGTCACAGAGCTCCGAATGTCCCAAAAATATTGCCAGCCTGTAAAGGGCCTTAATCCACATCCTAGACCCCTGAAATTCCCAAAAACATTTTTGGCACAAAAAATGCATTCTACACCACTGAGGTCCAGAAAATGTTGGCAGGCCAAAAAGAGCCTGAAAACACATCTTAGGCCTCCAAAAATCTAGAAATCTTTGGAGGCCCGAAAAAAGGGTTTACAAACTGCCTAGACCCCCTAAAGTCCAGGAAAAGTTGGTGGCCCAGAAAATGTGTCACAGAGCCCTGAATGTCCCAAAAATATCGCGAGTCTAGGCCTTAATCCGCACCCTAGACCCCTGAAATTCCCAGAAACATTTTTGACCCAAAAAATGCATCTACCCCCTGAGGTCCAGAAAATGTTGGCAGGCCAAAAAGAGCCTTAAAACACATTTTAGGCCTCCAAAAAGCTAGAAAACTTTGGAGGCCTGAAAAAGGGGTTTACAAATTGCCTAGACGCCCTAAAGTCCTGGAAAAGTTAGTGGTGCAGAAAATGTGCCACAGAGCTGCGAATGTGCCAAAAATATCGCCAGCCTGTAAAGGGCCTTAATCCAAATCCTAGACCCCTGAAATTCCCAAAAACTTTTTTGGCCCAAAAAATGCATCCTACCCCCTGAGGTCCAGAAAATGTTGGCAGGCCAAAAAGAGCCTTAAAACACATTTTAGGCGTCCAAAAATCTAGAAAACTTTGGAGGCCTGAAAAAGGGGATTACAAATTGACTAGACCCCGTGAAGTCCAGGAAAAGTTGGTGGCCCAGAAAATGTGTCACAGAGCTCCGAATGTCCCAAAAATATCACCAGCCTGTAAAGGGCCTTAATCCGTATCCTAGACCCCTGAAATTCCCAAAAACATTTTTGGCACAAAAAATACATTCTACACCACTGAGGTCCAGAAAATGTTGTCAGGCCAAAAAGAGCCTTAAAACACATCTTAGCCCTCCAAAAATCTACAAAACTTTGGAGGCCCGAAAAAGGGGTTTACAAATAGCCTAGACCCCCTAAAATCCAGAAATGTTGGTGGCCCAGAAAATGTGTCACAGACCTCCGAATGTCCCAAAAATAAAGGCAGCCTGTAAAGGTCCTTAATCCGCATCCTAGACCCCGGAAATTCCCCAAAAAATTGATGACCCAAAAAATGCATCCTACACCCCTGAGGTCTAGAAAATGTTGGCAGGCCATAAAGAGCCTTAAAACACATCTTAGCCCTCCAAAAATCTTCAATACTTTGGAGGCCCGAAAAATGGGTTTACAAATTGCCTAGACCCGTAAAGTCCAGGAAAAGTTGGTGGCCCAGAAAATGTGTCACAGAGCTCCGAATGTCCCAAAAATATTGCCAGCCTGTAAAGGGCCTTAATCCACATCCTAGACCCCTGAAATTCCCAAAAACTTTTTTGGCCCAAAAAATGCATCCTACCCCCTGAGGTCCAGAAAATGTTGGCAGGCCAAAAAGAGCCTTAAAACACATTTAGCCCTCCAAAAATCTAGAAAACTTTGGAGGCCCGAAAAAGGGGTTTACAAATAGCCTAGGCCCCCTAAAGTTCAGAAAAGTTGTTGGCCCAGAAAATGTGTCACAGAGCTCCGAATGTCCCAAAAATATTGCCAGCCTGTAAAGGGCCTTAATCCACATCCTAGACCCCTGAAATTCCCAAAAACATTTTTGACCCAAAAAATGCATCCTACACCCCTGAGGTCCAGAAAATGTTGGCAAGCCAAATAGAGACTTAAAACACATTTTAGCCCTCCAAAAATCTAGAAAACTTTGGAGGCCTGAAAAAAAGGTTTACAAATTACCTAGATCCCCTAAAGCCAAGGAAAAGTTGTTGGCCCAGAAAATGTGTCACAGAGCTCCGATTGTCCCAAAAATATCGCCAGCCTGTAAAGGGCCTTAATCCGCATCATAGAAACCTGAAATTCCCCAAAAAATTGATGACCCAAAAAATGCATCCTACACCCCTGAGGTCTAGAAAATGTTGGCAGGCCATAAAGAGCTTTAAAACACATATTAGCCCTCCAAAAATCTTCAATACTTTGGAGGCCCGAAAAAGGGGTTTACAAATTGCCTAGACCCGTAAAGTCCAGGAAAAGTTGGTGTCCCAGAAAATGTGTCACAGAGCTCCGAATGTCCCAAAAATATTGCCAGCCTGTAAAGGGCCTTAATCCACATCCTAGACCCCTGAAATTCCCAAAAACTTTTTGGGCCCAAAAAATGCATCCTACCGCCTGAGGTCCAGAAAATGTTGCCAGGCCAAAAAGAGCCTTAAAACACATTTTAGGCGTCCAAAAATCTAGAAAACTTTGGAGGCCTGAAAAAGGGGATTACAAATTGACTAGACCCCCTGAAGTCCAGGAAAAGTTGGTGGCCCAGAAAATGTGTCACAGAGCTCCGAATGTCCCAAAAATATCACCAGCTTGTAAAGGGCCTTAATCCGTATCCTAGACCCCTGAAATTCCCAAAAACATTTTTGGCACAAAAAATACATTCTACACCACTGAGGTCCAGAAAATGTTGTCAGGCCAAAAAGAGCCTTAAAACACATCTTAGCCCTCCAAAAATCTCGAAAACTTTGGAGGCCCGAAAAAGGGGTTTACAAACAGCCTAGAACCCCTAAAGTCCAGAAAAGTTGGTGTGCCAGAAAATGTGTCACAGACCTCCGAATGTCCCAAAAATATAGGCAGCCTGTAAAGGTCCTTAATCCGCATCAAAGACCCCTGAAATTCCCAAAAACATTTTTGGCACAAAAAATACATTCTACACCACTGAGGTCCAGAAAATGTTGTCAGGCCAAAAAGAGCCTTAAAAAACATTTGAGCCCTCCAAAAATCTAGAAAACTTTGGAGGCCTGAAAAAAAGGTTTACAAATAGCCTAGACCCCCTAAAGTCCAGAAAAGTTGGTGGCCCAGAAAATGTGTCACAGACTTCCGAATGTCCCAAAAATATAGGGAGCCTGTAAAGGTCCTTAATCCGCATCATAGAAACCTGAAATTCCCCAAAAAATTGATGACCCAAAAAATGCATCCTACACCCCTGAGGTCTAGAAAATGTTGGCAGGCCATAAAGAGCCTTAAAACACATCTTAGCCCTCCAAAAATCTTCAATACTTTGGAGGCCCGAAAAAGGGGTTTACAAATTGCCTAGACCCGTAAAGTCCAGGAAAAGTTGGTGGCCCAGAAAATGTGTCACAGAGCTCCGAATGTCCCAAAAATATTGCCAGCCTGTAAAGGGCCTTAATCCCCATCCTAGACCCCTGAAATTCCCAAAAACTTTTTTGGCCCAAAAAATGCATCCTACCCCCTGAGGTCCAGAAAATGTTGGCAGGCCAAAAAGAGCCTTAAAACACATTTTAGGCGTCCAGAAATCTAGAAAACTTTGGAGGCCTGAAAAAGGGGATTACAAATTGACTAGACCCCCTGAAGTCCAGGAAAAGTTGGTGGCCCAGAAAATGTGTCACAGAGCTCCGAATGTCCCAAAAATATCACCAGCCTGTAAAGGGCCTTAATCCGTATCCTAGACCCCTGAAATTCCCAAAAACATTTTTGGCACAAAAAATACATTCTACACCACTGAGGTCCAGAAAATGTTGTCAGGCCAAAAAGAGCCTTAAAACACATCTTAGCCCTCCAAAAATCTAGAAAACTTTGGAGGCTCGAAAAAGGGGTTTACAAATAGCCTAGAACCCCTAAAGTCCAGAAAAGTTGGTGTGCCAGAAAATGTGTCACAGACCTCCGAATGTCCCAAAAATATAGGCAGCCTGTAAAGGTCCTTAATCCGCATCAAAGACCCCTGAAATTCCCAAAAACATTTTTGACCCAAAAAACGCGCCCTACACCCATGAGGTCCAGAAAATGTTGGCAGGCCAAAAAGAGCCTTAAAACACATTTTAGGCCTCCAAAAACCTAGAAAACTTTGGAGGCCTGAAAAGGGGGTTTACAAATTGCCTAGACGACCTAAAATCCAGGAAAAGTTGGTGGCCCAGAAAATGTGCCACAGAGCTCCGAATGTCCAAAAAATGTCACCAGCCTGTAAAGGGCCTTAATCCCCATCCTAGACCCCGGAAATTCCCCAAAAAATTGATGACCCAAAAAATGCATCCTACACCCCTGAGGTCTAGAAAATGTTGGCAGGCCATAAAGAGCCTGAAAACACATATTAGGCCTCCAAAAATTTAGAAATCTTTGGAGGCCCGAAAAAAGGGTTTACAAATTGCCTAGACCTAGACCCCCTAAAGTCCAGGAAAAGTTGGTGGCCCAGAAAATTTGTCACAGAGCCCCGAATGTCCCAAAAATATCGCCAGTCTAGAAAGGGCCTTAATCCGCACCCTAGACCCCTGAAATTCCCAGAAACATTTTTGAACCAAAAAATGCATCTACCCCCTGAGGTCCAGAAAATGTTGGCAGGCCAAAAATAGCCCTAAAACACATCTTAGCCCTCCAAAAATCTACAAAACTTTGGAGGCCCGAAAAAGGTTTTTACAAATAGCCTAGACCGCCTAAAGTCCAGAAAAGTTGGTGGCCCAGAAAATGTGTCACAGACCTCAGAATGTCCCAAAAATATAGGCAGCCTGTAAAGGTCCTTAATCCGCATCATAGACCCCTGAAATTCCCAAAAACATTTTTGACCGAAAAAACGCGCCCTACACCCATGAGGTCCAGAAAATGTTGGCAGGCCAAAAAGAGCCTTAAAACACATTTTAGGCCTCCAAAAATCTAGAAAACTTTGGAGGCCTGAAAAGGGGGTTTACAAATTGCCTAGACGACCTAAAATCCAGGAAAAGTTGGTGGCCCAGAAAATGTGTCACAGAGCTCCGAATGTCCAAAAAATATCACCAGCCTGTAAAGGGCCTTAATCCGCATTCTAGACCCCTGAAATTCCCAAAAACATTTTTGGCACAAAAAATGCATTCTACACCACTGAGGTCCAGAAAATGTTGGCAGGCCAAAAAGAGCCTGAAAACACATCTTAGGCCTCCAAAAATCTAGAAATCTTTGGAGGCCCGAAAAAAGGGTTTACAAACTGCCTAGACCCCCTAAAGTCCAGGAAAAGTTGGTGGCCCAGAAAATGTGTCACAGAGCCCTGAATGTCCCAAAAATATCGCGAGTCTAGGCCTTAATCCGCACCCTAGACCCCTGAAATTCCCAGAAACATTTTTGACCCAAAAAATGCATCTACCCCCTGAGGTCCAGAAAATGTTGGCAGGCCAAAAAGAGCCTTAAAACACATTTTAGGCCTCCAAAAAGCTAGAAAACTTTGGAGGCCTGAAAAAGGGGTTTACAAATTGCCTAGACGCCCTAAAGTCCTGGAAAAGTTAGTGGTGCAGAAAATGTGCCACAGAGCTGCGAATGTGCCAAAAATATCGCCAGCCTGTAAAGGGCCTTAATCCAAATCCTAGACCCCTGAAATTCCCAAAAACTTTTTTGGCCCAAAAAATGCATCCTACCCCCTGAGGTCCAGAAAATGTTGGCAGGCCAAAAAGAGCCTTAAAACACATTTTAGGTGTCCAAAAATCTAGAAAACTTTGGAGGCCTGAAAAAGGGGATTACAAATTGACTAGACCCCGTGAAGTCCAGGAAAAGTTGGTGGCCCAGAAAATGTGTCACAGAGCTCCGAATGTCCCAAAAATATCACCAGCCTGTAAAGGGCCTTAATCCGTATCCTAGACCCCTGAAATTCCCAAAAACATTTTTGGCACAAAAAATACATTCTACACCACTGAGGTCCAGAAAATGTTGTCAGGCCAAAAAGAGCCTTAAAACACATCTTAGCCCTCCAAAAATCTACAAAATTTTGGAGGCCCGAAAAAGGGGTTTACAAATAGCCTAGACCCCCTAAAATCCAGAAATGTTGGTGGCCCAGAAAATGTGTCACAGACCTCCGAATGTCCCAAAAATAAAGGCAGCCTGTAAAGGTCCTTAATCCGCATCCTAGACCCCGGAAATTCCCCAAAAAATTGATGACCCAAAAAATGCATCCTACACCCCTGAGGTCTAGAAAATGTTGGCAGGCCATAAAGAGCCTTAAAACACACCTTAGCCCTCCAAAAATCTTCAATACTTTGGAGGCCCGAAAAAGGGGTTTACAAATTGCCTAGACCCGTAAAGTCCAGGAAAAGTTGGTGGCCCAGAAAATGTGTCACAGAGCTCCGATTGTCCCAAAAATATCGCCAGCCTGTAAAGGGCCTTAATCCACATCCTAGACCCCTGAAATTCCCAAAAACATTTTTGACCCAAAAAATGCATCCTACCCCCTGAGGTCCAGAAAATGTTGGCAGGCCAAAAAGAGCCTTAAAACACATCTTAGGCCTCCAAAAATCTACAAAACTTTGGAGGCCCGAAAAAGGGGTTTACAAATTGCCTAGACCCCCTAAAGTTCAGGAAAAGTTGGTGGCCCAGAAAATGTGTCACAGAGCTCCGAATGTCCCAAAAATATTGCCAGCCTGTAAAGGGCCTTAATCCACATCCTAGACCCCTAAAATTCCCAAAAACATTTTTGACCCAAGAAATGCATCCTACCCCCTGAGGTCCAGAAAATGTTGGCAGGCCAAAAAGAGCCTTAAAACACATTTTAGGCCTCCAAAAATCTAGAAAACTTTGGAGGCCTGAAAAGGGGGTTTACAAATTGCCTAGACGACCTAAAATCCAGGAAAAGTTGGTGGCCCAGAAAATGTGTCACAGAGCTCCGAATGTCCCAAAAATATCACCAGCGTGTAAAGGGCCTTAATCCGCATTCTAGACCCCTGAAATTCCCAAAAACATTTTTGGCACAAAAAATGCATTCTACACCACTGAGGTCCAGAAAATGTTGGCAGGCCAAAAAGAGCCTTAAAACACACTTAGCCCTCCAAAAATCTACAAAACTTTGGAGGCCCGAAAAAGGGGTTTACAAATAGCCTAGACCCCCTAAAATCCAGAAATGTTGGTGGCCCAGAAAATGTGTCACAGACCTCCGAATGTCCCAAAAATAAAGGCAGCCTGTAAAGGTCCTTAATCCGCATCCTAGACCCCTAAAATTACCAAAAACATTTTTGGCCCAAAAAATGCGTCGTACACCCCTGAGGTCCAGAAAATGTTGGCAAGCCAAATAGAGCCTTAAAAAACATTTGAGCCCTCCAAAAATCTAGAAAACTTTGGAGGCCTGAAAAAAAGGTTTACAAATAGCCTAGACCCCCTAAAGTCCAGAAAAGTTGGTGGGCCAGAAAATGTGTCACAGACTTCCGAATGTCCCAAAAATATAGGGAGCCTGTAAAGGTCCTTAATCCGCATCATAGAAACCTGAAATTCCCCAAAAAATTGATGACCCAAAAAATGCATCCTACACCCCTGAGGTCTAGAAAATGTTGGCAGGCCATAAAGAGCTTTAAAACACATCTTAGCCCTCCAAAAATCTACAAAACTTTGGAGGCCCGAAAAAGGGGTTTACAAATAGCCTAGACCCCCTAAAGTCCAGAAATGTTGGTGGCCCAGAAAATGTGTCACAGACCTCCGAATGTCCCAAAAATAAAGGCAGCCTGTAAAGGTCCTTAATCCGCATCCTAGACCCCGGAAATTCCCCAAAAAATTGATGACCCAAAAAATGCATCCTACACCCCTGAGGTCTAGAAAATGTTGGCAGGCCATAAAGAGCCTTAAAACACATCTTAGCCCTCCAAAAATCTTCAATACTTTGGAGGCCCGAAAAAGGGGTTTACAAATTGCCTAGACCCGTAAAGTCCAGGAAAAGTTGGTGGCCCAGAAAATGTGTCACAGAGCTCCGATTGTCCCAAAAATATCGCCAGCTTGTAAAGGGCCTTAATCCACATCCTAGACCCCTGAAATTCCCAAAAACATTTTTGACCCAAAAAATGCATCCTACCCCCTGAGGTCCAGAAAATGTTGGCAGGCCAAAAAGAGCCTTAAAACACATCTTAGGCCTCCAAAAATCTACAAAACTTTGGAGGCCCGAAAAAGGGGTTTACAAATTGCCTAGACCCCCTAAAGTTCAGGAAAAGTTGGTGGCCCAGAAAATGTGTCACAGAGCTCCGAATGTCCCAAAAATATTGCCAGCCTGTAAAGGGCCTTAATCCACATCCTAGACCCCTAAAATTCCCAAAAACATTTTTGACCCAAGAAATGCATCCTACCCCCTGAGGTCCAGAAAATGTTGGCAGGCCAAAAAGAGCCTTAAAACACATTTTAGGCCTCCAAAAATCTAGAAAACTTTGGAGGCCTGAAAAGGGGGTTTACAAATTGCCTAGACGACCTAAAATCCAGGAAAAGTTGGTGGCCCAGAAAATGTGTCACAGAGCTCCGAATGTCCCAAAAATATCACCAGCGTGTAAAGGGCCTTAATCCGCATTCTAGACCCCTGAAATTCCCAAAAACATTTTTGGCACAAAAAATGCATTCTACACCACTGAGGTCCAGAAAATGTTGGCAGGCCAAAAAGAGCCTTAAAACACACTTAGCCCTCCAAAAATCTACAAAACTTTGGAGGCCCGAAAAAGGGGTTTACAAATAGCCTAGACCCCCTAAAATCCAGAAATGTTGGTGGCCCAGAAAATGTGTCACAGACCTCCGAATGTCCCAAAAATAAAGGCAGCCTGTAAAGGTCCTTAATCCGCATCCTAGACCCCTAAAATTACCAAAAACATTTTTGGCCCAAAAAATGCGTCGTACACCCCTGAGGTCCAGAAAATGTTGGCAAGCCAAATAGAGCCTTAAAAAACATTTGAGCCCTCCAAAAATCTAGAAAACTTTGGAGGCCTGAAAAAAAGGTTTACAAATAGCCTAGACCCCCTAAAGTCCAGAAAAGTTGGTGGGCCAGAAAATGTGTCACAGACTTCCGAATGTCCCAAAAATATAGGGAGCCTGTAAAGGTCCTTAATCCGCATCATAGAAACCTGAAATTCCCCAAAAAATTGATGACCCAAAAAATGCATTCTACACCCCTGAGGTCTAGAAAATGTTGGCAGGCCATAAAGAGCTTTAAAACACATCTTAGCCCTCCAAAAATCTTCAATACTTTGGAGGCCCGAAAAAGGGGTTTACAAATTGCCTAGACCCGTAAAGTCCAGGAAAAGTTGGTGGCCCAGAAAATGTGTCACAGAGCTCCGAATGTCCCAAAAATATTGCCAGCCTGTAAAGGGCCTTAATCCGTATCCTAGACCCCTGAAATTCCCAAAAACATTTTTGGCACAAAAAATACATTCTACACCACTGAGGTCCAGAAAATGTTGTCAGGCCAAAAAGAGCCTTAAAACACATTTTAGGCGTCCAAAAATCTAGAAAACTTTGGAGGCCTGAAAAAGGGGATTACAAATTGACTAGACCCCCTGAAGTCCAGGAAAAGTTGGTGGCCCAGAAAATGTGTCACAGAGCTCCGAATGTCCCAAAAATATCACCAGCTTGTAAAGGGCCTTAATCCGTATCCTAGACCCCTGAAATTCCCAAAAACATTTTTGGCACAAAAAATACATTCTACACCACTGAGGTCCAGAAAATGTTGTCAGGCCAAAAAGAGCCTTAAAACACATCTTAGCCCTCCAAAAATCTAGAAAACTTTGGAGGCCCGAAAAAGGGGTTTACAAATAGCCTAGAACCCCTAAAGTCCAGAAAAGTTGGTGTGCCAGAAAATGTGTCACAGACCTCCGAATGTCCCAAAAATATAGGCAGCCTGTAAAGGTCCTTAATCCGCATCAAAGACCCCTGAAATTCCCAAAAACATTTTTGACCCAAAAAACGCGCCCTACACCCATGAGGTCCAGAAAATGTTGACAGGCCATAAAGAGCCTTAAAACACATCTTAGCCCTCCAAAAATCTTCAATACTTTGGAGGCCCGAAAAAGGGGATTACAAATTGACTAGACCCCCTGAAGTCCAGGAAAAGTTGGTGGCCCAGAAAATGTGTCACAGAGCTCCGAATGTCCCGAAAATATCACCAGCCTGTAAAGGGCCTTAATCCGTATCCTAGACCCCTGAAATTCCCAAAAACATTTTTGGCACAAAAAATACATTCTACACCACTGAGGTCCAGAAAATGTTGTCAGGCCAAAAAGAGCCTTAAAAAACATTTGAGCCCTCCAAAAATCTAGAAAACTTTGGAGGTCTGAAAAAAAGGTTTACAAATAGCCTAGACCCCCTAAAGTCCAGAAAAGTTGGTGGCCCAGAAAATGTGTCACAGACTTCCGAATGTCCCAAAAATATAGGGAGCCTGTAAAGGTCCTTAATCCGCATCATAGAAACCTGAAATTCCCCAAAAAATTGATGACCCAAAAAATGCATCCTACACCCCTGAGGTCTAGAAAATGTTGGCAGGCCATAAAGAGCCTTAAAACACATCTTAGCCCTCCAAAAATCTTCAATACTTTGGAGGCCCGAAAAAGGGGTTTACAAATTGCCTAGACCCGTAAAGTCCAGGAAAAGTTGGTGGCCCAGAAAATGTGTCACAGAGCTCCGAATGTCCCAAAAATATTGCCAGCCTGTAAAGGGCCTTAATCCCCATCCTAGACCCCTGAAATTCCCAAAAACTTTTTTGGCCCAAAAAATGCATCCTACCCCCTGAGGTCCAGAACATGTTGGCAGGCCAAAAAGAGCCTTAAAACACATTTTAGGCGTCCAGAAATCTAGAAAACTTTGGAGGCCTGAAAAAGGGGATTACAAATTGACTAGACCCCCTGAAGTCCAGGAAAAGTTGGTGGCCCAGAAAATGTGTCACAGAGCTCCGAATGTCCTAAAAATATCACCAGCCTGTAAAGGGCCTTAATCCGTATCCTAGACCCCTGAAATTCCCAAAAACATTTTTGGCACAAAAAATACATTCTACACCACTGAGGTCCAGAAAATGTTGTCAGGCCAAAAAGAGCCTTAAAACACATCTTAGCCCTCCAAAAATCTAGAAAACTTTGAAGGCCCGAAAAAGGGGTTTACAAATAGCCTAGAACCCCTAAAGTCCAGAAAAGTTGGTGTGCCAGAAAATGTGTCACAGACCTCCGAATGTCCCAAAAATATAGGCAGCCTGTAAAGGTCCTTAATCCGCATCAAAGACCCCTGAAATTCCCAAAAACATTTTTGACCCAAAAAACGCGCCCTACACCCATGAGGTCCAGAAAATGTTGGCAGGCCAAAAAGAGCCTTAAAACACATTTTAGGCCTCCAAAAACCTAGAAAACTTTGGAGGCCTGAAAAGGGGGTTTACAAATTGCCTAGACGACCTAAAATCCAGGAAAAGTTGGTGGCCCAGAAAATGTGCCACAGAGCTCCGAATGTCCAAAAAATGTCACCAGCCTGTAAAGGGCCTTAATCCGCATCCTAGACCCCTGAAATTCCCAAAAACATTTTTGGCACAAAAAATGCATTCTACACCACTGAGGTCCAGAAAATGTTGGCAGGCCAAAAAGAGCCTGAAAACACATATTAGGCCTCCAAAAATTTAGAAATCTTTGGAGGCCCGAAAAAAGGGTTTACAAATTGCCTAGACCTAGACCCCCTAAAGTCCAGGAAAAGTTGGTAGCCCAGAAAATTTGTCACAGAGCCCCGAATGTCCCAAAAATATCGCCAGTCTAGAAAGGGCCTTAATCCGCACCCTAGACCCCTGAAATTCCCAGAAACATTTTTGAACCAAAAAATGCATCTACCCCCTGAGGTCCAGAAAATGTTGGCAGGCCAAAAATAGCCCTAAAACACATCTTAGCCCTCCAAAAATCTACAAAACTTTGGAGGCCCGAAAAAGGTTTTTACAAATAGCCTAGACCGCCTAAAGTCCAGAAAAGTTGGTGGCCCAGAAAATGTGTCACAGACCTCAGAATGTCCCAAAAATATAGGCAGCCTGTAAAGGTCCTTAATCCGCATCATAGACCCCTGAAATTCCCAAAAACATTTTTGACCGAAAAAACGCGCCCTACACCCATGAGGTCCAGAAAATGTTGGCAGGCCAAAAAGAGCCTTAAAACACATTTTAGGCCTCCAAAAATCTAGAAAACTTTGGAGGCCTGAAAAGGGGGTTTACAAATTGCCTAGACGACCTAAAATCCAGGAAAAGTTGGTGGCCCAGAAAATGTGTCACAGAGCTCCGAATGTCCAAAAAATATCACCAGCCTGTAAAGGGCCTTAATCCGCATTCTAGACCCCTGAAATTCCCAAAAACATTTTTGGCACAAAAAATGCATTCTACACCACTGAGGTCCAGAAAATGTTGGCAGGCCAAAAAGAGCCTGAAAACACATCTTAGGCCTCCAAAAATCTAGAAATCTTTGGAGGCCCGAAAAAAGGGTTTACAAACTGCCTAGACCCCCTAAAGTCCAGGAAAAGTTGGTGGCCCAGAAAATGTGTCACAGAGCCCTGAATGTCCCAAAAATATCGCGAGTCTAGGCCTTAATCCGCACCCTAGACCCCTGAAATTCCCAGAAACATTTTTGACCCAAAAATGCATCTACCCCCTGAGGTCCAGAAAATGTTGGCAGGCCAAAAAGAGCCTTAAAACACATTTCAGGCCTCCAAAAAGCTAGAAAACTTTGGAGGCCTGAAAAAGGGGTTTACAAATTGCCTAGACGCCCTAAAGTCCTGGAAAAGTTAGTGGTGCAGAAAATGTGCCACAGAGCTGCGAATGTGCCAAAAATATCGCCAGCCTGTAAAGGGCCTTAATCCAAATCCTAGACCCCTGAAATTCCCAAAAACTTTTTTGGCCCAAAAAATGCATCCTACCCCCTGAGGTCCAGAAAATGTTGGCAGGCCAAAAAGAGCCTTAAAACACATTTTAGGCGTCCAAAAATCTAGAAAACTTTGGAGGCCTGAAAAAGGGGATTACAAATTGACTAGACCCCGTGAAGTCCAGGAAAAGTTGGTGGCCCAGAAAATGTGTCACAGAGCTCCGAATGTCCCAAAAATATCACCAGCCTGTAAAGGGCCTTAATCCGTATCCTAGACCCCTGAAATTCCCAAAAACATTTTTGGCACAAAAAATACATTCTACACCACTGAGGTCCAGAAAATGTTGTCAGGCCAAAAAGAGCCTTAAAACACATCTTAGCCCTCCAAAAATCTACAAAACTTTGGAGGCCCGAAAAAGGGGTTTACAAATAGCCTAGACCCCCTAAAATCCAGAAATGTTGGTGGCCCAGAAAATGTGTCACAGACCTCCGAATGTCCCAAAAATAAAGGCAGCCTGTAAAGGTCCTTAATCCGCATTCTAGACCCCTGAAATTCCCAAAAACATTTTTGGCACAAAAAATGCGTTCTACACCACTGAGGTCCAGAAAATGTTGGCAGGCCATAAAGAGCCTGAAAACACATCTTAGGCCTCCAAAAATCTAGAAATCTTTTTTAGGCCCGAAAAAAGGGTTTACAAATTGCCTAGACCTAGATCCCCTAAAGTCCAGGAAAAGTTGGTGGCCCAGAAAATGTGTCACAGACCTCCGAATGTCCCAAAAATATCGCCAGCCTAGAAAGGGCCTTAATCCGCACCCTAGACCCCTGAAATTCCCCAAAATACTTTTGGCCCAAAAAATGCATTGTATACCCCTGAGGTCCAGAAACGGAAGGCAGGCCAAAAAGAGCCTAAAACACATCTTAGCCCTCCAAAAATCTAGAAAACTTTGGAGGCCCGAAAAAGGATTTTACAAATAGCCTAGACCCCCTAAAGTCCAGAAAAGTTGGTGGGCCAGAAAATGTGTCACAGACCTCCGAATGTCCCAAAAATATAGGCAGCCTGTAAAGGTCCTTAATCCACATCATAGACCCCTGAAATTCCCAAAAACATTTTTGACCCAAAAAAAATGCACCCTACACCCATGAGGGCCAGAAAATGTTGGCAGGCCAAAAAGATCCTTAAAACACATTTTAAGCCTCCAAAAATCTAGAAAACTTTGGAGGCCTGAAAAGGGGGTTTACAAATTGCCTAGACGACCTAAAATCCAGGAAAAGTTGGTGGCCCAGAAAATGTGTCACAGAGCTCCGAATGTCCCAAAAATATAGGCAGCCTGTAAAGGGCCTTAATCCGCATCCTAGACCCCTGAAATTCCCAAAAACATTTTTGGCACAATAAATACATTCTACACCACTGAGGTCCAGAAAATGTTGGCAGGCCAAAAAGAGCCTGAAAACACATCTTAGGCCTCCAAAAATCTAGAAATCTTTGGAGGCCCGAAAAAGGTGTTTACAAATTGCCTAGATCCCCTAAAGTCCAGGAAAAGTTGGTGGCCCAGAAAATGTGTCACAGAGCCCCGAATCTCCCAAAAACAAAAATATCGCCAGCCTAGAAAGGGCCTTAATCTGCTCCCTAGACCCCTGAAATTCCCAAAAACATTTTTGACCCAAAAAATGCATCCTACCCCCCATGAGGTCCAGAAAATGTTGGGAGGCCAAAAAGAGCCTTAAAACACATCTTAGCCCTCCAGAAATCTACAAAACTTTGGAGGCCCGAAAAAAGGGGTTTACAAATTGCCTAGACCCGTAAAGTCCAAGAAAAGTTGGTGGCCCAGAAAATGTGTCACAGAGCTCCGAATGTCCCAAAAATATAGGCAGCCTGAAAAGGGCCTTAATCCACATCCTAGACCCCCGAAATTCCCAAAAACATTTTTGACCCAAAAAATGCATCCTACCCCCAGAGGTCCAGAAAATGTTGGCAGGCCAAAAAGAGCCTTAAAACACATTTAGCCCTCCAAAAATCTAGACAACTTTGGAGGCCCGAAAAAGGAGTTTACAAATAGCCTAGGCCCCCTAAAGTTCAGAAAAGTTGTTGGCCCAGAAAATGTGTCACAGAGCTCCGAATGTCCCAAAAATATTGCCAGCCTGTAAATGGCCTTAATCTGCATCCTAGACCCCTGAAATTCCCCAAAACATTTTCGGCCTAAAAATGCATTCTATACCCCTGAGGTCCAGAAACGGAAGGCAAGCCAAAAAGAGCCTTAAAACACATTTTAGGCCTCCAAAAATCTAGAAAACTTTGGAGGCCTGAAAAGGGGGTTTACAAATTGCCTAGACGACCTAAAATCCAGGAAAAGTTGGTGGCCCAGAAAATGTGTCACAGAGCTCCGAATGTCCAAAAAATATCACCAGCCTGTAAAGGGCCTTAATCCGCATTCTAGACCCCTGAAATTCCCAAAAACATTTTTGGCACAAAAAATGCATTCTACACCACTGAGGTCCAGAAAATGTTGGCAGGCCATAAAGAGCCTGAAAACACATCTTAGGCCTCCAAAAATCTAGAAATCTTTTTTAGGCCCGAAAAAAGGGGGTTTACAAATTGCCTAGACCTAGACCCCCTAAAATCCAGGAAAAGTTGGTGGCCCAGAAAATTTGTCACATAGCCCCGAATGTCCAAAGATTTCGCCAGTCTAGAAAGGGCCTTAATCCGCACCCTAGACCCCTGAAATTCCCAGAAACATTTTTGACCCAAAAATGCATCTACCCCCTGAGGTCCAGAAAATGTTGGCAGGCCAAAAATAGCCTTAAAACACATCTTAGCCCTCCAAAAATCTACAAAACTTTGGAGGCCCGAAAAAGGTTTTTACAAATAGCCTAGACCGCCTAAAGTCCATAAAAGTTGGTGGCCCAGAAAATGTGTTACAGACCTCAGAATGTCCCAAAAATATAGGCAGCCTGTAAAGGTCCTTAATCCGCATCATAGACCCCTGAAATTCCCAAAAACATTTTTGACCCAAAAAACGCGCCCTACACCCATGAGGTCCAGAAAATGTTGGCAGGCCAAAAAGAGCCTTAAAACACATTTAGCCCTCCAAAAATCTAGAAAACTTTGGAGGCCTGAAAAAGGGGTTTACAAATTGCTAGACGCCCTAAAGTCCAGCAAAAGTTAGTGGTGCAGAAAATGTGCCACAGAGCTCTGAATGTGCCAAAAATATCGCCAGCCTGTAAAGGGCCTTAATCCAAATCCTAGACCCCTGAAATTCCCAAAAACATTTTTGACACAAAAAATGCATCTACCCCCTGAGGTCCAGAAAATGTTGGCAGGCCAAAAATAGCCTTAAAACACATCCTAGCCCTTCAAAAATCTACAAAACTTTGGAGGACCGAAAAAGGGTTTTACAAATAGCCTAGACCCCCTTAAGTCCAGAAAATTTGGTGGCCCAGAAAATGTGTCACAGAGCCCCGAATGTCCCAAAAATATAGGCAGCCTGTAAAGGGCCTTAATCCGCATCCTAGACCCCTGAAATTGCAAAAAACATTTTTGACCCAAAAAATGCATCCTACCCCCTGAGGTCCAGAAAATGTTGGTAGGCCAAAAAGAGCCTTAAAACACATTTAGCCCTCCAAAAATCTAGAAAACTTTGGAGGCCCGAAAAAGGAGTTTACAAATAGCCTAGGCCCCCTAAAGTTAAGAAAAGTTGTTGGCCCAGAAAATGTGTCACAGAGCTCCGAATGTCCCAAAAATATTGCCAGCCTGTAAATGGCCTTAATCCGCATCCTAGACCCCTGAAATTCCCCAAAATATTTTTGGCCCAAAAAATGCATTGTATACCCCTGAGGTCCAGAAACGGAAGGCAGGCCAAAAAGAGCCTAAAACACATTTTAGCCCTCCAAAAATCTAGAAAACTTTGGAGGCCCGAAAAAGGATTGCACAAATAGCCTAGACCCCCTAAAGTCCAGAAAAGTTGGTGGGCCAGAAAATGTGTCACAGAGCCCCGAATGTCCCAAAAATATTGCCAGCCTGTAAATGGCCTTAATCTGCATTCTAGACCCCTGAAATTCCCCAAAACATTTTTGGCACAAAAAATGCATTCAACACCACTGAGGTCCAGAAAATGTTGGCAGGCCAAAAAGAGCCTGAAAACACATCTTAGGCCTCCAAAAATCTAGAAATCGTTGGAGGCCCGAAAAAAGAGTTTACAAATTGCCTAGACCCCCTAAAGTCCAGGAAAAGTTGGTGGCCCAGAAAATGTGTCACAGAGCCCCGAATGTCCCAAAAATATCACCAGTCTAGGCCTTAATCCGCACCCTAGACCCCTGAAATTCCCAGAAACATTTTTGACCCAAAAAATGCATCTACCCCCTGAGGTCCAGAAAATGTTGGCAGGCCAAAAATAGCCTTAAAACACATCTTAGCCCTCCAAAAATCTTCAATACTTTGGAGGCCCGAAAAAGGGGTTTACAAATTGCCTAGACCCGTAAAGTCCAGGAAAAGTTGGTGGCCCAGAAAATGTGTCACAGAGCTCCGAATGTCCCAAAAATATCGCCAGCCTGTAAAGGGCCTTAATCCACATCCTAGACCCCTGAAATTCCCAAAAACATTTTTGGCCCAAAAAATGCATCCCAGGCCAAAAAGAGCCTTAAAACACATCTTAGGCCTCCAAAAATCTACAAAACTTTGGAGGCCTGAAAAAGGGGTTTACAAATTGCCTAGACCCCCTAAAATCCAGAAAAAGTTGGTGGCCCAGAAAATGTGTCACAGACCTCCGAATGTCCCAAAAATATAGGCAGCCTGTAAATGTCCTTAATCCGCATCATAGACCCCTGAAATTCCCAAAAACATTGACCCAAAAAACGCTCCATACACCCCTGAGGTCCAGAAAATGTTGGCAGGCCAAAAATAGCCTTAAAACACATTTTAGCCCTCCAAAAATCTACAAAACTTTGGAGGCCTGAAAAGGGGGTTTACAAATTGCCTAGACGACCTAAAATCCAGGAAAAGTTGGTGGCCCAGAAAATGTGTCACAGAGCTCCGAATGTCCAAAAAATATCACCAGCCTGTAAAGGGCCTTAATCCGCATTCTAGACCCCTGAAATTCCCAAAAACATTTTTGGCACAAAAATGCATTCTACACCACTGAGGTCTAGAAAATGTTGGCAGGCCAAAAAAGCCTGAAAACACATCTTAGGCCTCCAAAAATCTAGAAATCTTTGGAGGCCCGAAAAAAGGGTTTACAAATTGCCTAGACCCCCTAAAGTCCAGGAAAATTTGGTGGCCCAGAAAATGTGTCACAGAGCCCCGAATATCCCAAAAATATCGCCAGTCTAGGCCTTAATCCGCACCCTAGACCCCTGAAATTCCCAGAAACATTTTTGACCCAAAAAATGCATTCTATACCCCTGAGGTCCAGAAAATGTTGGCAGGCCAAAAATAGCCTTAAAACACATCTTAGCCCTCCAAAAATCTACAAAACTTTGGAGGCCCGAAAAAGGAGTTTACAAATAGCCTAGGCCCCCTAAAGTTCAGAAAAGTTGGTGGCCCAGAAAATGTGTCACAGACCTGAGAATGTCCCAAAAATATAGGCAGCCTGTAAAGGTCCTTAATCCGCATCATAGACCCCTGAAATTCCCAAAAACATTTTTGGCACAAAAAATACATTCTACACCACTGAGGTCCAGAAAATGTTGGCAGGCCAAAAAGAGCCTGAAAACACATCTTAGGCCTCCAAAAATCTAGAAATCTTTGGAGGCCCGAAAAAGGAATTTACAAATTGCCTAGATCCCCTAAAGTCCAGGAAAAGTTGGTGGCCCAGAAAATGTGTCACAGAGCCACGAATGTCCCAAAAATATCGCCAGCCTAGAAAGGGCCTTAATCTGCTCCCTAGACCCCTGAAATTCCCAAAAACATTTTTGACCCAAAAAATGCATCCTACCCCCCCTGAGGTCCAGAAAATGTTGGGAGGCCAAAAAGAGCCTTAAAACACATCTTAGCCGTCCAAAAATCTACAAAACTTTGGAGGCCCGAAAAAGGGGTTTACAAATTGCCTAGACCCGTAAAGTCCAAGAAAAGTTGGTGGCCCAGAAAATGTGTCACAGAGCTACGAATGTCCCAAAAATATAGGCAGCCTGAAAAGGGCCTTAATCCACATCCTAGACCCCTGAAATTCCCAAAAACATTTTTGACCCAAAAAATGCATCCTACCCCCAGAGGTCCAGAAAATGTTGGCAGGCCAAAAAGAGCCTTAAATCACATTTAGCCCTCCAAAAATCTAGAAAACTTTGGAGGCCCGAAAAAGGATTTTACAAATAGCCTAGACCCCCTAAAGTCCAGAAAGGTTGGTGGGCCAGAAAATGTGTCACAGACCTCCGAATGTCCCAAAAATATAGGCAGCCTGTAAAGGTCCTTAATCCGCATCATAGACCCCTGAAATTCCCAAAAACATTTTTGACCCAAAAAACGCGCCCTACACCCATGAGGTCCAGAAAATGTTGGCAGGCCAAAAAGAGCCTTAAAACACATTTAGCCCTCCAAAAATCTAGAAAACTTTGGAGGCCTGAAAAAGGGGTTTACAAATTGCTAGACGCCCTAAAGTCCAGCAAAAGTTAGTGGTGCAGAAAATGTGCCACAGAGCTCCGAATGTGCCAAAAATATCGCCAGCCTGTAAAGGGCCTTAATCCAAATCCTAGACCCCGGAAATTCCCAAAAACATTTTTGACCCAAAAAATGCATCTACCCCCTGAGGTCCAGAAAATGTTGGCAGGCCAAAAATAGCCTTAAAACACATCCTAGCCCTCCAAAAATCTACAAAACTTTGGAGGACCGAAAAAGGAGTTTACAAATTGCCTAGATCCCCTAAAGTCCAGGAAAAGTCGGTGGCCCAGAAAATGTGTCACAGAGCACCGAATGTCCCAAAAATATCGCCAGCCTATAAAGGGCCTTAATCTGCACCCTAGACCCCTGAAATTGCAAAAAACATTTTTGACCCAAAAAATGCATCCTACCCCCTGAGGTCCAGAAAATGTTGGTAGGCCAAAAAGAGCCTTAAAACACATTTAGCCCTCCAAAAATCTAGAAAACTTTGGAGGCCCGAAAAAGGATTTTACAAATAGCCTAGACCCCCTAAAGTCCAGAAAAGTGGGTGGGCCAGAAAATGTGTCACAGACCTCCGAATGTCCCAAAAATATAGGCAGCCTGTAAAGGTCCTTAATCCGCATCATAGACCCCTGAAATTCCCAAAAACATTTTTGACCCAAAAAACGCGCCCTACACCCATGAGGTCCAGAAAATGTTGGCAGGCCAAAAAGAGCCTTAAAACACATTTAGCCCTCCAAAAATCTAGAAAACTTTGGAGGCCTGAAAAAGGGGTTTACAAATTGCTAAACGCCCTAAAGTCCAGCAAAAGTTAGTGGTGCAGAAAATGTGCCACAGAGCTCCGAATGTGCCAAAAATATCGCCAGCCTGTAAAGGGCCTTAATCCAAATCCTAGACCCCTGAAATTCCCAAAAACATTTTTGACCCAAAAAATGCATCTACCCCCTGAGGTCCAGAAAATGTTGGCAGGCCAAAAATAGCCCTAAAACACATCCTAGCCCTCCAAAAATCTACAAAACTTTGGAGGACCGAAAAAGGGGTTTACAAATTGCCTAGACCCGTAAAGTCCAAGAAAAGTTGGTGGCCCAAAAAATGTGTCACAGAGCTCCGAATGTCCCAAAAATATAGGCAGCCTGTAAAGGGCCTTAATCCACATCCTAGACCCCTGAAATTCCCAAAAACATTTTTGACCCAAAAAATGCATCCTACCCCCTGAGGTCCAGAAAATGTTGGCAGGCCAAAAAGAGCCTTAAAACACATTTTAGGCCTCCAAAAATCTAGAAAACTTTGGAGGCCTGAAAAAGGGGTTTACAAATTGACTAGACCCCCTAAAGTCCAGGAAAAGTTGGTGGCCCAGAAAATGTGTCACAGAGCCCCGAATGTCCCAAAAATATCGCCAGCCTAGAAAGGGCCTTAATCTGCACCCTAGACCCCTGAAATTGCAAAAAACATTTTTGACCCAAAAAATGCATCCTACCCCCTGAGGTCCAGAAAATGTTGGCAGGCCAAAAAGAGCCTTAAAACACATTTTAGGCCTCCAAAAATCTAGAAAACTTTGGAGGCCTGAAAAAGGGGTTTACAAATAGCCTAGGCCCCCTAAAGTTCAGAAAAGTTGTTGGCCCAGAAAATGTGTCACAGAGCTCCGAATGTCCCAAAAATATTGCCAGCCTGTAAATGGCCTTAATCCGCATCCTAGACCCCTGAAATTCCCCAAAATATTTTTGGCCCAAAAAATGCATTGTATACCCCTGAGGTCCAGAAACGGAAGGCAGGCCAAAAAGAGCCTAAAACACATCTTAGCCCTCCAAAAATCTAGAAAACTTTGGAGGCCCGAAAAAGGATTTTACAAGTAGCCTAGACCCCCTAAAGTCCAGAAAAGTTGGTGGGCCAGAATATGTGTCACAGACCTCCGAATGTCCCAAAAATATAGGCAGCCTGTAAAGGTCCTTAATCCACATCATAGACCCCTGAAATTCCCAAAAACATTTTTGACCCAAAAAAAACGCGTCCTACACCCATGAGGGCCAGAAAATGTTGGCAGGCCAAAAAGAGCCTTAAAACACATTTTAAGCCTCCAAAAATCTAGAAAACTTTGGAGGCCTGAAAAGGGGGTTTACAAATTGCCTAGACGACCTAAAATCCAGGAAACGTTGGTGGCCCAGAAAATGTGTCACAGAGCTCCGAATGTCCCAAAAATATAGGCAGCCTGTAAAGGGCCTTAATCCGCATCCTAGACCCCTGAAATTCCCAAAAACATTTTTGGCACAATAAATACATTCTACACCACTGAGGTCCAGAAAATGTTGGCAGGCCAAAAAGAGCCTGAAAACACATCTTAGGCCTCCAAAAATCTAGAAATCTTTGGAGGCCCGAAAAAGGAGTTTACAAATTGCCTAGATCCCCTAAAGTCCAGGAAAAGTTGGTGGCCCAGAAAATGTGTCACAAAGCCCCGAATCTCCCAAAAACAAAAATATCGCCAGCCTAGAAAGGGCCTTAATCTGCTCCCTAGACCCCTGAAATTCCCAAAAACATTTTTGACCCAAAAAATGCATCCTACCCCCCCTGAGGTCCAGAAAATGTTGGGAGGCCAAAAAGAGCCTTAAAACACATCTTAGCCGTCCAAAAATCTACAAAACTTTGGAGGCCCGAAAAAGGGGTTTACAAATTGCCTAGACCCGTAAAGTCCAAGAAAAGTTGGTGGCCCAGAAAATGTGTCACAGAGCTCCGAATGTCCCAAAAATATAGGCAGCCTGAAAAGGGCCTTAATCCACATCCTAGACCCCTGAAATTCCCAAAAACATTTTTGACCCAAAAAATGCATCCTACCCCAGAGGTCCAGAAAATGTTGGCAGGCCAAAAAGAGCCTTAAAACACATTTAGCCCTCCAAAAATCTAGAAAACTTTGGAGGCCCGAAAAAGGAGTTTACAAATAGCCTAGGCCCCCTAAAGTTCAGAAAAGTTGTTGGCCCAGAAAATGTGTCACAGAGCTCCGAATGTCCCAAAAATATTGCCAGCCTGTAAATGGCCTTAATCCGCATCCTAGACCCCTGAAATTCCCCAAAATATTTTTGGCCCAAAAAATGCATTGTATACCCCTGAGGTCCAGAAACGGAAGGCAGGCCAAAAAGAGCCTAAAACACATCTTAGCCCTCCAAAAATCTAGAAAACTTTGGAGGCCCGAAAAAGGATTTTACAAATAGCCTAGACCCCCTAAAGTCCAGAAAAGTTGGTGGGCCAGAAAATGTGTCACAGACCTCCGAATGTCCCAAAAATATAGGCAGCCTGTAAAGGTCCTTAATCCACATCATAGACCCCTGAAATTCCCAAAAACATTTTTGACCCAAAAAAAACGCGCCCTACACCCATGAGGGCCAGAAAATGTTGGCAGGCCAAAAAGATCCTTAAAACACATTTTAAGCCTCCAAAAATCTAGAAAACTTTGGAGGCCTGAAAAGCGGGTTTACAAATTGCCTAGACGACCTAAAATCCAGGAAAAGTTGGTGGCCCAGAAAATGTGTCACAGAGCTCCGAATGTCCCAAAAATATAGGCAGCCTGTAAAGGGCCTTAATCCGCATCCTAGACCCCTGAAATTCCCAAAAACATTTTTGGCACAATAAATACATTCTACACCACTGAGGTCCAGAAAATGTTGGCAGGCCAAAAAGAGCCTGAAAACACATCTTAGGCCTCCAAAAATCTAGAAATCTTTGGAGGCCCGAAAAAGGAGTTTACAAATTGCCTAGATCCCCTAAAGTCCAGGAAAAGTTGGTGGCCCAGAAAATGTGTCACAGAGCCCCGAATCTCCCAAAAACAAAAATATCGCCAGCCCAGAAAGGGCCTTAATCTGCTCCCTAGACCCCTGAAATTCCCAAAAACATTTTTGACCCAAAAAATGTATCCTACCCCCCCTGAGGTCCAGAAAATGTTGGGAGGCCAAAAAGAGCCTTAAAACACATCTTAGCCCTCCAAAAATCTACAAAACTTTGGAGGCCGAAAAAAGGGGTTTACAAATTGCCTAGACCCGTAAAGTCCAAGAAAAGTTGGTGGCCCAGAAAATGTGTCACAGAGATCCGAATGTCCCAAAAATATAGGCAGCCTGAAAAGGGCCTTAATCCACATCCTAGACCCCTGAAATTCCCAAAAACATTTTTGACCCAAAAAATGCATCCTACCCACAGAGGTCCAGAAAATGTTGGGAGGCCAAAAAGAGCCTTAAAACACATTTAGCCCTCCAAAAATCTAGAAAACTTTGGAGGCCCGAAAAAGGAGTTTACAAATAGCCTAGGCCCCCTAAAGTTCAGAAAAGTTGTTGGCCCAGAAAATGTGCCACAGAGCTCCGAATGTGCCAAAAATATCGCCAGCCTGTAAAGGGCCTTAATCCAAATCCCAGACCCCTGAAATTCCCAAAAACATTTTTGACCCAAAAAATGCATCTACCCCCTGAGGTCCAGAAAATGTTGGCAGGCCAAAAATAGCCTTAAAACACATCTTAGCCCTCCAAAAATCTACAAAACTTTGGAGGACCGAAAAAGGGTTTTACAAATAGCCTAGACCCCCTAAAGTCCAGAAAACTTGGTGGCCCAGAAAATGTGTCACAGAGCCCCGAATGTCCCAAAAATATAGGCAGCCTGTAAAGGGCCTTAATCCGCATCCTAGACCCCTGAAATTCCCAAAAACATTTTTGGCACAAAAAATAGATTCTACACCACTGAGGTCCAGAAAATGTTGGCAGGCCAAAAAGAGCCTGAAAACACATCTTAGGCCACCAAAAATCTAGAAATCTTTGGAGGCCCGAAAAAGGAGTTTACAAATTGCCTAGATCCCCTAAAGTCCAGGAAAAGTCGGTGGCCCAGAAAATGTGTCACAGAGCACCGAATGTCCCAAAAATATCGCCAGCCTAGAAAGGGCCTTAATCTGCACCCTAGACCCCTGAAATTGCAAAAAACATTTTTGACCCAAAAAATGCATCCTACCCCCTGAGGTCCAGAAAATGTTGGTAGGCCAAAAAGAGCCTTAAAACACATTTAGCCCTCCAAAAATCTAGAAAACTTTGGAGGCCCGAAAAAGGATTTTACAAATAGCCTAGACCCCCTAAAGTCCAGAAATGTTGGTGGGCCAGAAAATGTGTCACAGACCTCCGAATGTCCCAAAAATATAGGCAGCCTGTAAAGGTCCTTAATCCGCATCATAGACCCCTGAAATTCCCAAAAACATTTTTGACCCAAAAAACGCGCCCTACACCCATGAGGTCCAGAAAATGTTGGCAGGCCAAAAAGAGCCTTAAAACACATTTAGCCCTCCAAAAATCTAGAAAACTTTGGAGGCCTGAAAAAGGGGTTTACAAATTGCTAGACGCCCTAAAGTCCAGCAAAAGTTAGTGGTGCAGAAAATGTGCCACAGAGCTACGAATGTGCCAAAAATATCACCAGCCTGTAAAGGGCCTTAATCCAAATCCTAGACCCCTGAAATTCCCAAAAACATTTTTGACCCAAAAAATGCATCTACCCCCTGAGGTCCAGAAAATGTTGGCAGGCCAAAAATAGCCTTAAAACACATCCTAGCCCTCCAAAAATCTACAAAACTTTGGAGGACCGAAAAAGGAGTTTACAAATTGCCTAGATCCCCTGAAGTCCAGGAAAAGTCGGTGGCCCAGAAAATGTGTCACAGAGCACCGAATGTCCCAAAAATATCGCCAGCCTAGAAAGGGCCTTAATCTGCACCCTAGACCCCTGAAATTGCAAAAAACATTTTTGACCCAAAAAATGCATCCTACCCCCCTGAGGTCCAGAAAATGTTGGTAGGCCAAAAAGAGCCTTAAAACACATTTAGCCCTCCAAAAATCTAGAAAACTTTGGAGGCCCGAAAAAGGATTTTACAAATAGCCTAGACCCCCTAAAGTCCAGAAAAGTTGGTGGGCCAGAAAATGTGTCACAGACCTCCGAATGTCCCAAAAATATAGGCAGCCTGTAAAGGTCCTTAATCCGCATCATAGACCCCTGAAATTCCCAAAAACATTTTTGACCCAAAAAACGCGCCCTACACCCATGAGGTCCAGAAAATGTTGGCAGGCCAAAAAGAGCCTTAAAACACATTTAGCCCTCCAAAAATCTAGAAAACTTTGGAGGCCTGAAAAAGGGGTTTACAAATTGCTAGACGCCCTAAAGTCCAGCAAAAGTTAGTGGTGCAGAAAATGTGCCACAGAGCTCTGAATGTGCCAAGAATATCGCCAGCCTGTAAAGGGCCTTAATTCAAATCCTAGACCCCTGAAATTCCCAAAAACATTTTTGACCCAAAAAATGCATCTACCCCCTGAGGTCCAGAAAATGTTGGCAGGCCAAAAATAGCCTTAAAACACATCCTAGCCCTCCAAAAATCTACAAAACTTTGGAGGACCGAAAAAGGGTTTTACAAATAGCCTAGACCCCCTAAAGTCCAGAAAACTTGGTGGCCCAGAAAATGTGTCACAGAGCCCCGAATGTCCCAAAAATATAGGCAGCCTGTAAAGGGCCTTAATCCGCATCCTAGACCCCTGAAATTGCAAAAAACATTTTTGACCCAAAAAATGCATCCTACCCCCTGAGGTCCAGAAAATGTTGGTAGGCCAAAAAGAGCCTTAAAACACATTTAGCCCTCCAAAAATCTAGAAAACTTTGGAGGCCCGAAAAAGGAGTTTACAAATAGCCTAGGCCCCCTAAAGTTCAGAAAAGTTGTTGGCCCAGAAAATGTGTCACAGAGCTCCGAATGTCCCAAAAATATTGCCAGCCTGTAAATGGCCTTAATCCGCATCCTAGACCCCTGAAATTCCCCAAAATATTTTTGGCCCAAAAAATGCATTGTATACCCCTGAGGTCCAGAAACGGAAGGCAGGCCAAAAAGAGCCTAAAACACATCTTAGACCTCCAAAAATCTAGAAAACTTTGGAGGCCCGATAAAGGATTGTACAAATAGCCTAAACCCCCTAAAGTCCAGAAAAGTTGGTGGGCCAGAAAATGTGTCACAGACCTCCGAATGTCCCAAAAATATAGGCAGCCTGTAAATGTCCTTAATCCGCATCATAGACCCCTGAAATTCCCAAAAACATTGACCCAAAAAACGCGCCCTACACCCCTGAGGTCCAGAAAATGTTGGCAGGCCAAAAATAGCCTTAAAACACATCTTAGCCCTCCAAAAATCTAGAAAACTTTGGAGGCCTGAAAAGGGGGTTTACAAATTGCCTAGACGACCTAAAATCCAGGAAAAGTTGGTGGCCCAGAAAATGTGTCACAGAGCTCCGAATGTCCCAAAAATATAGGCAGCCTGTAAAGGGCCTTAATCCGC
The DNA here is from genome assembly GCF_040938575.1 of Ambystoma mexicanum. Classification (NCBI taxonomy): domain Eukaryota; kingdom Metazoa; phylum Chordata; class Amphibia; order Caudata; family Ambystomatidae; genus Ambystoma; species Ambystoma mexicanum. Next base: position 1,329,879,259 of record NC_090923.1, read on the forward strand.
ATCCTAGACCCCTGAAATTCCCAAAAACATTTTTGGCACAATAAATACATTCTACACCACTGAGGTCCAGAAAATGTTGGCAGGCCAAAAAGAGCCTGAAAACACATCTTAGGCCTCCAAAAATCTAGAAATCTTTGGAGGCCCGAAAAAGGAGTTTACAAATTGCCTAGATCCCCTAAAGTCCAAGAAAAGTTGGTGGCCCAGAAAATGTGTCACAGAGCTCCGAATGTCCCAAAAATATAGGCAGCCTGAAAAGGGCCTTAATCCACATCCTAGACCCCTGAAATTCCCAAAAACATTTTTGACCCAAAAAATGCATCCTACCCCCAAAGGTCCAGAAAATGTTGGCAGGCCAAAAAGAGCCTTAAAACACATTTAGCCCTCCGAAAATCTAGAAAACTTTGGAGGCCCGAAAAAGGGGTTTACAAATTGCCTAGACCCGTAAAGTCCAGGAAAAGTTGGTGGCCCAGAAAATGTGTCACAGAGCTCCGATTGTCCCAAAAATATCGCCAGCCTGTAAAGGGCCTTAATCCACATCCTAGACCCCTGAAATTCCCAAAAACATTTTTGACCCAAAAAATGCATCCTACCCCCTGAGGTCCAGAAAATGTTGGCAGGCCAAAAAGAGCCTTAAAACACATCTTAGGCCTCCAAAAATCTACAAAACTTTGGAGGCCCGAAAAAGGGGTTTACAAATTGCCTAGACCCCCTAAAGTTCAGGAAAAGTTGGTGGCCCAGAAAATGTGTCACAGAGCTCCGAATGTCCCAAAAATATTGCCAGCCTGTAAAGGGCCTTAATCCACATCCTAGACCCCTAAAATTCCCAAAAACATTTTTGACCCAAGAAATGCATCCTACCCCCTGAGGTCCAGAAAATGTTGGCAGGCCAAAAAGAGCCTTAAAACACATTTTAGGCCTCCAAAAATCTAGAAAACTTTGGAGGCCTGAAAAGGGGGTTTACAAATTGCCTAGACGACCTAAAATCCAGGAAAAGTTGGTGGCCCAGAAAATGTGTCACAGAGCTCCGAATGTCCCAAAAATATCACCAGCGTGTAAAGGGCCTTAATCCGCATTCTAGACCCCTGAAATTCCCAAAAACATTTTTGGCACAAAAAATGCATTCTACACCACTGAGGTCCAGAAAATGTTGGCAGGCCAAAAAGAGCCTTAAAACACACTTAGCCCTCCAAAAATCTACAAAACTTTGGAGGCCCGAAAAAGGGGTTTACAAATAGCCTAGACCCCCTAAAATCCAGAAATGTTGGTGGCCCAGAAAATGTGTCACAGACCTCCGAATGTCCCAAAAATAAAGGCAGCCTGTAAAGGTCCTTAATCCGCATCCTAGACCCCTAAAATTACCAAAAACATTTTTGGCCCAAAAAATGCGTCGTACACCCCTGAGGTCCAGAAAATGTTGGCAAGCCAAATAGAGCCTTAAAAAACATTTGAGCCCTCCAAAAATCTAGAAAACTTTGGAGGCCTGAAAAAAAGGTTTACAAATAGCCTAGACCCCCTAAAGTCCAGAAAAGTTGGTGGGCCAGAAAATGTGTCACAGACTTCCGAATGTCCCAAAAATATAGGGAGCCTGTAAAGGTCCTTAATCCGCATCATAGAAACCTGAAATTCCCCAAAAAATTGATGACCCAAAAAATGCATCCTACACCCCTGAGGTCTAGAAAATGTTGGCAGGCCATAAAGAGCTTTAAAACACATCTTAGCCCTCCAAAAATCTACAAAACTTTGGAGGCCCGAAAAAGGGGTTTACAAATAGCCTAGACCCCCTAAAGTCCAGAAATGTTGGTGGCCCAGAAAATGTGTCACAGACCTCCGAATGTCCCAAAAATAAAGGCAGCCTGTAAAGGTCCTTAATCCGCATCCTAGACCCCGGAAATTCCCCAAAAAATTGATGACCCAAAAAATGCATCCTACACCCCTGAGGTCTAGAAAATGTTGGCAGGCCATAAAGAGCCTTAAAACACATCTTAGCCCTCCAAAAATCTTCAATACTTTGGAGGCCCGAAAAAGGGGTTTACAAATTGCCTAGACCCGTAAAGTCCAGGAAAAGTTGGTGGCCCAGAAAATGTGTCACAGAGCTCCGATTGTCCCAAAAATATCGCCAGCTTGTAAAGGGCCTTAATCCACATCCTAGACCCCTGAAATTCCCAAAAACATTTTTGACCCAAAAAATGCATCCTACCCCCTGAGGTCCAGAAAATGTTGGCAGGCCAAAAAGAGCCTTAAAACACATCTTAGGCCTCCAAAAATCTACAAAACTTTGGAGGCCCGAAAAAGGGGTTTACAAATTGCCTAGACCCCCTAAAGTTCAGGAAAAGTTGGTGGCCCAGAAAATGTGTCACAGAGCTCCGAATGTCCCAAAAATATTGCCAGCCTGTAAAGGGCCTTAATCCACATCCTAGACCCCTAAAATTCCCAAAAACATTTTTGACCCAAGAAATGCATCCTACCCCCTGAGGTCCAGAAAATGTTGGCAGGCCAAAAAGAGCCTTAAAACACATTTTAGGCCTCCAAAAATCTAGAAAACTTTGGAGGCCTGAAAAGGGGGTTTACAAATTGCCTAGACGACCTAAAATCCAGGAAAAGTTGGTGGCCCAGAAAATGTGTCACAGAGCTCCGAATGTCCAAAAAATATCACCAGCGTGTAAAGGGCCTTAATCCGCATTCTAGACCCCTGAAATTCCCAAAAACATTTTTGGCACAAAAAATGCATTCTACACCACTGAGGTCCAGAAAATGTTGGCAGGCCAAAAAGAGCCTTAAAACACACTTAGCCCTCCAAAAATCTACAAAACTTTGGAGGCCCGAAAAAGGGGTTTACAAATAGCCTAGACCCCCTAAAATCCAGAAATGTTGGTGGCCCAGAAAATGTGTCACAGACCTCCGAATGTCCCAAAAATAAAGGCAGCCTGTAAAGGTCCTTAATCCGCATCCTAGACCCCTAAAATTACCAAAAACATTTTTGGCCCAAAAAATGCGTCGTACACCCCTGAGGTCCAGAAAATGTTGGCAAGCCAAATAGAGCCTTAAAAAACATTTGAGCCCTCCAAAAATCTAGAAAACTTTGGAGGCCTGAAAAAAAGGTTTACAAATAGCCTAGACCCCCTAAAGTCCAGAAAAGTTGGTGGGCCAGAAAATGTGTCACAGACTTCCGAATGTCCCAAAAATATAGGGAGCCTGTAAAGGTCCTTAATCCGCATCATAGAAACCTGAAATTCCCCAAAAAATTGATGACCCAAAAAATGCATTCTACACCCCTGAGGTCTAGAAAATGTTGGCAGGCCATAAAGAGCTTTAAAACACATCTTAGCCCTCCAAAAATCTTCAATACTTTGGAGGCCCGAAAAAGGGGTTTACAAATTGCCTAGACCCGTAAAGTCCAGGAAAAGTTGGTGGCCCAGAAAATGTGTCACAGAGCTCCGAATGTCCCAAAAATATTGCCAGCCTGTAAAGGGCCTTAATCCGTATCCTAGACCCCTGAAATTCCCAAAAACATTTTTGGCACAAAAAATACATTCTACACCACTGAGGTCCAGAAAATGTTGTCAGGCCAAAAAGAGCCTTAAAACACATTTTAGGCGTCCAAAAATCTAGAAAACTTTGGAGGCCTGAAAAAGGGGATTACAAATTGACTAGACCCCCTGAAGTCCAGGAAAAGTTGGTGGCCCAGAAAATGTGTCACAGAGCTCCGAATGTCCCAAAAATATCACCAGCTTGTAAAGGGCCTTAATCCGTATCCTAGACCCCTGAAATTCCCAAAAACATTTTTGGCACAAAAAATACATTCTACACCACTGAGGTCCAGAAAATGTTGTCAGGCCAAAAAGAGCCTTAAAACACATCTTAGCCCTCCAAAAATCTAGAAAACTTTGGAGGCCCGAAAAAGGGGTTTACAAATAGCCTAGAACCCCTAAAGTCCAGAAAAGTTGGTGTGCCAGAAAATGTGTCACAGACCTCCGAATGTCCCAAAAATATAGGCAGCCTGTAAAGGTCCTTAATCCGCATCAAAGACCCCTGAAATTCCCAAAAACATTTTTGACCCAAAAAACGCGCCCTACACCCATGAGGTCCAGAAAATGTTGACAGGCCATAAAGAGCCTTAAAACACATCTTAGCCCTCCAAAAATCTTCAATACTTTGGAGGCCCGAAAAAGGGGATTACAAATTGACTAGACCCCCTGAAGTCCAGGAAAAGTTGGTGGCCCAGAAAATGTGTCACAGAGCTCCGAATGTCCCGAAAATATCACCAGCCTGTAAAGGGCCTTAATCCGTATCCTAGACCCCTGAAATTCCCAAAAACATTTTTGGCACAAAAAATACATTCTACACCACTGAGGTCCAGAAAATGTTGTCAGGCCAAAAAGAGCCTTAAAAAACATTTGAGCCCTCCAAAAATCTAGAAAACTTTGGAGGTCTGAAAAAAAGGTTTACAAATAGCCTAGACCCCCTAAAGTCCAGAAAAGTTGGTGGCCCAGAAAATGTGTCACAGACTTCCGAATGTCCCAAAAATATAGGGAGCCTGTAAAGGTCCTTAATCCGCATCATAGAAACCTGAAATTCCCCAAAAAATTGATGACCCAAAAAATGCATCCTACACCCCTGAGGTCTAGAAAATGTTGGCAGGCCATAAAGAGCCTTAAAACACATCTTAGCCCTCCAAAAATCTTCAATACTTTGGAGGCCCGAAAAAGGGGTTTACAAATTGCCTAGACCCGTAAAGTCCAGGAAAAGTTGGTGGCCCAGAAAATGTGTCACAGAGCTCCGAATGTCCCAAAAATATTGCCAGCCTGTAAAGGGCCTTAATCCCCATCCTAGACCCCTGAAATTCCCAAAAACTTTTTTGGCCCAAAAAATGCATCCTACCCCCTGAGGTCCAGAACATGTTGGCAGGCCAAAAAGAGCCTTAAAACACATTTTAGGCGTCCAGAAATCTAGAAAACTTTGGAGGCCTGAAAAAGGGGATTACAAATTGACTAGACCCCCTGAAGTCCAGGAAAAGTTGGTGGCCCAGAAAATGTGTCACAGAGCTCCGAATGTCCTAAAAATATCACCAGCCTGTAAAGGGCCTTAATCCGTATCCTAGACCCCTGAAATTCCCAAAAACATTTTTGGCACAAAAAATACATTCTACACCACTGAGGTCCAGAAAATGTTGTCAGGCCAAAAAGAGCCTTAAAACACATCTTAGCCCTCCAAAAATCTAGAAAACTTTGAAGGCCCGAAAAAGGGGTTTACAAATAGCCTAGAACCCCTAAAGTCCAGAAAAGTTGGTGTGCCAGAAAATGTGTCACAGACCTCCGAATGTCCCAAAAATATAGGCAGCCTGTAAAGGTCCTTAATCCGCATCAAAGACCCCTGAAATTCCCAAAAACATTTTTGACCCAAAAAACGCGCCCTACACCCATGAGGTCCAGAAAATGTTGGCAGGCCAAAAAGAGCCTTAAAACACATTTTAGGCCTCCAAAAACCTAGAAAACTTTGGAGGCCTGAAAAGGGGGTTTACAAATTGCCTAGACGACCTAAAATCCAGGAAAAGTTGGTGGCCCAGAAAATGTGCCACAGAGCTCCGAATGTCCAAAAAATGTCACCAGCCTGTAAAGGGCCTTAATCCGCATCCTAGACCCCTGAAATTCCCAAAAACATTTTTGGCACAAAAAATGCATTCTACACCACTGAGGTCCAGAAAATGTTGGCAGGCCAAAAAGAGCCTGAAAACACATATTAGGCCTCCAAAAATTTAGAAATCTTTGGAGGCCCGAAAAAAGGGTTTACAAATTGCCTAGACCTAGACCCCCTAAAGTCCAGGAAAAGTTGGTAGCCCAGAAAATTTGTCACAGAGCCCCGAATGTCCCAAAAATATCGCCAGTCTAGAAAGGGCCTTAATCCGCACCCTAGACCCCTGAAATTCCCAGAAACATTTTTGAACCAAAAAATGCATCTACCCCCTGAGGTCCAGAAAATGTTGGCAGGCCAAAAATAGCCCTAAAACACATCTTAGCCCTCCAAAAATCTACAAAACTTTGGAGGCCCGAAAAAGGTTTTTACAAATAGCCTAGACCGCCTAAAGTCCAGAAAAGTTGGTGGCCCAGAAAATGTGTCACAGACCTCAGAATGTCCCAAAAATATAGGCAGCCTGTAAAGGTCCTTAATCCGCATCATAGACCCCTGAAATTCCCAAAAACATTTTTGACCGAAAAAACGCGCCCTACACCCATGAGGTCCAGAAAATGTTGGCAGGCCAAAAAGAGCCTTAAAACACATTTTAGGCCTCCAAAAATCTAGAAAACTTTGGAGGCCTGAAAAGGGGGTTTACAAATTGCCTAGACGACCTAAAATCCAGGAAAAGTTGGTGGCCCAGAAAATGTGTCACAGAGCTCCGAATGTCCAAAAAATATCACCAGCCTGTAAAGGGCCTTAATCCGCATTCTAGACCCCTGAAATTCCCAAAAACATTTTTGGCACAAAAAATGCATTCTACACCACTGAGGTCCAGAAAATGTTGGCAGGCCAAAAAGAGCCTGAAAACACATCTTAGGCCTCCAAAAATCTAGAAATCTTTGGAGGCCCGAAAAAAGGGTTTACAAACTGCCTAGACCCCCTAAAGTCCAGGAAAAGTTGGTGGCCCAGAAAATGTGTCACAGAGCCCTGAATGTCCCAAAAATATCGCGAGTCTAGGCCTTAATCCGCACCCTAGACCCCTGAAATTCCCAGAAACATTTTTGACCCAAAAATGCATCTACCCCCTGAGGTCCAGAAAATGTTGGCAGGCCAAAAAGAGCCTTAAAACACATTTCAGGCCTCCAAAAAGCTAGAAAACTTTGGAGGCCTGAAAAAGGGGTTTACAAATTGCCTAGACGCCCTAAAGTCCTGGAAAAGTTAGTGGTGCAGAAAATGTGCCACAGAGCTGCGAATGTGCCAAAAATATCGCCAGCCTGTAAAGGGCCTTAATCCAAATCCTAGACCCCTGAAATTCCCAAAAACTTTTTTGGCCCAAAAAATGCATCCTACCCCCTGAGGTCCAGAAAATGTTGGCAGGCCAAAAAGAGCCTTAAAACACATTTTAGGCGTCCAAAAATCTAGAAAACTTTGGAGGCCTGAAAAAGGGGATTACAAATTGACTAGACCCCGTGAAGTCCAGGAAAAGTTGGTGGCCCAGAAAATGTGTCACAGAGCTCCGAATGTCCCAAAAATATCACCAGCCTGTAAAGGGCCTTAATCCGTATCCTAGACCCCTGAAATTCCCAAAAACATTTTTGGCACAAAAAATACATTCTACACCACTGAGGTCCAGAAAATGTTGTCAGGCCAAAAAGAGCCTTAAAACACATCTTAGCCCTCCAAAAATCTACAAAACTTTGGAGGCCCGAAAAAGGGGTTTACAAATAGCCTAGACCCCCTAAAATCCAGAAATGTTGGTGGCCCAGAAAATGTGTCACAGACCTCCGAATGTCCCAAAAATAAAGGCAGCCTGTAAAGGTCCTTAATCCGCATTCTAGACCCCTGAAATTCCCAAAAACATTTTTGGCACAAAAAATGCGTTCTACACCACTGAGGTCCAGAAAATGTTGGCAGGCCATAAAGAGCCTGAAAACACATCTTAGGCCTCCAAAAATCTAGAAATCTTTTTTAGGCCCGAAAAAAGGGTTTACAAATTGCCTAGACCTAGATCCCCTAAAGTCCAGGAAAAGTTGGTGGCCCAGAAAATGTGTCACAGACCTCCGAATGTCCCAAAAATATCGCCAGCCTAGAAAGGGCCTTAATCCGCACCCTAGACCCCTGAAATTCCCCAAAATACTTTTGGCCCAAAAAATGCATTGTATACCCCTGAGGTCCAGAAACGGAAGGCAGGCCAAAAAGAGCCTAAAACACATCTTAGCCCTCCAAAAATCTAGAAAACTTTGGAGGCCCGAAAAAGGATTTTACAAATAGCCTAGACCCCCTAAAGTCCAGAAAAGTTGGTGGGCCAGAAAATGTGTCACAGACCTCCGAATGTCCCAAAAATATAGGCAGCCTGTAAAGGTCCTTAATCCACATCATAGACCCCTGAAATTCCCAAAAACATTTTTGACCCAAAAAAAATGCACCCTACACCCATGAGGGCCAGAAAATGTTGGCAGGCCAAAAAGATCCTTAAAACACATTTTAAGCCTCCAAAAATCTAGAAAACTTTGGAGGCCTGAAAAGGGGGTTTACAAATTGCCTAGACGACCTAAAATCCAGGAAAAGTTGGTGGCCCAGAAAATGTGTCACAGAGCTCCGAATGTCCCAAAAATATAGGCAGCCTGTAAAGGGCCTTAATCCGCATCCTAGACCCCTGAAATTCCCAAAAACATTTTTGGCACAATAAATACATTCTACACCACTGAGGTCCAGAAAATGTTGGCAGGCCAAAAAGAGCCTGAAAACACATCTTAGGCCTCCAAAAATCTAGAAATCTTTGGAGGCCCGAAAAAGGTGTTTACAAATTGCCTAGATCCCCTAAAGTCCAGGAAAAGTTGGTGGCCCAGAAAATGTGTCACAGAGCCCCGAATCTCCCAAAAACAAAAATATCGCCAGCCTAGAAAGGGCCTTAATCTGCTCCCTAGACCCCTGAAATTCCCAAAAACATTTTTGACCCAAAAAATGCATCCTACCCCCCATGAGGTCCAGAAAATGTTGGGAGGCCAAAAAGAGCCTTAAAACACATCTTAGCCCTCCAGAAATCTACAAAACTTTGGAGGCCCGAAAAAAGGGGTTTACAAATTGCCTAGACCCGTAAAGTCCAAGAAAAGTTGGTGGCCCAGAAAATGTGTCACAGAGCTCCGAATGTCCCAAAAATATAGGCAGCCTGAAAAGGGCCTTAATCCACATCCTAGACCCCCGAAATTCCCAAAAACATTTTTGACCCAAAAAATGCATCCTACCCCCAGAGGTCCAGAAAATGTTGGCAGGCCAAAAAGAGCCTTAAAACACATTTAGCCCTCCAAAAATCTAGACAACTTTGGAGGCCCGAAAAAGGAGTTTACAAATAGCCTAGGCCCCCTAAAGTTCAGAAAAGTTGTTGGCCCAGAAAATGTGTCACAGAGCTCCGAATGTCCCAAAAATATTGCCAGCCTGTAAATGGCCTTAATCTGCATCCTAGACCCCTGAAATTCCCCAAAACATTTTCGGCCTAAAAATGCATTCTATACCCCTGAGGTCCAGAAACGGAAGGCAAGCCAAAAAGAGCCTTAAAACACATTTTAGGCCTCCAAAAATCTAGAAAACTTTGGAGGCCTGAAAAGGGGGTTTACAAATTGCCTAGACGACCTAAAATCCAGGAAAAGTTGGTGGCCCAGAAAATGTGTCACAGAGCTCCGAATGTCCAAAAAATATCACCAGCCTGTAAAGGGCCTTAATCCGCATTCTAGACCCCTGAAATTCCCAAAAACATTTTTGGCACAAAAAATGCATTCTACACCACTGAGGTCCAGAAAATGTTGGCAGGCCATAAAGAGCCTGAAAACACATCTTAGGCCTCCAAAAATCTAGAAATCTTTTTTAGGCCCGAAAAAAGGGGGTTTACAAATTGCCTAGACCTAGACCCCCTAAAATCCAGGAAAAGTTGGTGGCCCAGAAAATTTGTCACATAGCCCCGAATGTCCAAAGATTTCGCCAGTCTAGAAAGGGCCTTAATCCGCACCCTAGACCCCTGAAATTCCCAGAAACATTTTTGACCCAAAAATGCATCTACCCCCTGAGGTCCAGAAAATGTTGGCAGGCCAAAAATAGCCTTAAAACACATCTTAGCCCTCCAAAAATCTACAAAACTTTGGAGGCCCGAAAAAGGTTTTTACAAATAGCCTAGACCGCCTAAAGTCCATAAAAGTTGGTGGCCCAGAAAATGTGTTACAGACCTCAGAATGTCCCAAAAATATAGGCAGCCTGTAAAGGTCCTTAATCCGCATCATAGACCCCTGAAATTCCCAAAAACATTTTTGACCCAAAAAACGCGCCCTACACCCATGAGGTCCAGAAAATGTTGGCAGGCCAAAAAGAGCCTTAAAACACATTTAGCCCTCCAAAAATCTAGAAAACTTTGGAGGCCTGAAAAAGGGGTTTACAAATTGCTAGACGCCCTAAAGTCCAGCAAAAGTTAGTGGTGCAGAAAATGTGCCACAGAGCTCTGAATGTGCCAAAAATATCGCCAGCCTGTAAAGGGCCTTAATCCAAATCCTAGACCCCTGAAATTCCCAAAAACATTTTTGACACAAAAAATGCATCTACCCCCTGAGGTCCAGAAAATGTTGGCAGGCCAAAAATAGCCTTAAAACACATCCTAGCCCTTCAAAAATCTACAAAACTTTGGAGGACCGAAAAAGGGTTTTACAAATAGCCTAGACCCCCTTAAGTCCAGAAAATTTGGTGGCCCAGAAAATGTGTCACAGAGCCCCGAATGTCCCAAAAATATAGGCAGCCTGTAAAGGGCCTTAATCCGCATCCTAGACCCCTGAAATTGCAAAAAACATTTTTGACCCAAAAAATGCATCCTACCCCCTGAGGTCCAGAAAATGTTGGTAGGCCAAAAAGAGCCTTAAAACACATTTAGCCCTCCAAAAATCTAGAAAACTTTGGAGGCCCGAAAAAGGAGTTTACAAATAGCCTAGGCCCCCTAAAGTTAAGAAAAGTTGTTGGCCCAGAAAATGTGTCACAGAGCTCCGAATGTCCCAAAAATATTGCCAGCCTGTAAATGGCCTTAATCCGCATCCTAGACCCCTGAAATTCCCCAAAATATTTTTGGCCCAAAAAATGCATTGTATACCCCTGAGGTCCAGAAACGGAAGGCAGGCCAAAAAGAGCCTAAAACACATTTTAGCCCTCCAAAAATCTAGAAAACTTTGGAGGCCCGAAAAAGGATTGCACAAATAGCCTAGACCCCCTAAAGTCCAGAAAAGTTGGTGGGCCAGAAAATGTGTCACAGAGCCCCGAATGTCCCAAAAATATTGCCAGCCTGTAAATGGCCTTAATCTGCATTCTAGACCCCTGAAATTCCCCAAAACATTTTTGGCACAAAAAATGCATTCAACACCACTGAGGTCCAGAAAATGTTGGCAGGCCAAAAAGAGCCTGAAAACACATCTTAGGCCTCCAAAAATCTAGAAATCGTTGGAGGCCCGAAAAAAGAGTTTACAAATTGCCTAGACCCCCTAAAGTCCAGGAAAAGTTGGTGGCCCAGAAAATGTGTCACAGAGCCCCGAATGTCCCAAAAATATCACCAGTCTAGGCCTTAATCCGCACCCTAGACCCCTGAAATTCCCAGAAACATTTTTGACCCAAAAAATGCATCTACCCCCTGAGGTCCAGAAAATGTTGGCAGGCCAAAAATAGCCTTAAAACACATCTTAGCCCTCCAAAAATCTTCAATACTTTGGAGGCCCGAAAAAGGGGTTTACAAATTGCCTAGACCCGTAAAGTCCAGGAAAAGTTGGTGGCCCAGAAAATGTGTCACAGAGCTCCGAATGTCCCAAAAATATCGCCAGCCTGTAAAGGGCCTTAATCCACATCCTAGACCCCTGAAATTCCCAAAAACATTTTTGGCCCAAAAAATGCATCCCAGGCCAAAAAGAGCCTTAAAACACATCTTAGGCCTCCAAAAATCTACAAAACTTTGGAGGCCTGAAAAAGGGGTTTACAAATTGCCTAGACCCCCTAAAATCCAGAAAAAGTTGGTGGCCCAGAAAATGTGTCACAGACCTCCGAATGTCCCAAAAATATAGGCAGCCTGTAAATGTCCTTAATCCGCATCATAGACCCCTGAAATTCCCAAAAACATTGACCCAAAAAACGCTCCATACACCCCTGAGGTCCAGAAAATGTTGGCAGGCCAAAAATAGCCTTAAAACACATTTTAGCCCTCCAAAAATCTACAAAACTTTGGAGGCCTGAAAAGGGGGTTTACAAATTGCCTAGACGACCTAAAATCCAGGAAAAGTTGGTGGCCCAGAAAATGTGTCACAGAGCTCCGAATGTCCAAAAAATATCACCAGCCTGTAAAGGGCCTTAATCCGCATTCTAGACCCCTGAAATTCCCAAAAACATTTTTGGCACAAAAATGCATTCTACACCACTGAGGTCTAGAAAATGTTGGCAGGCCAAAAAAGCCTGAAAACACATCTTAGGCCTCCAAAAATCTAGAAATCTTTGGAGGCCCGAAAAAAGGGTTTACAAATTGCCTAGACCCCCTAAAGTCCAGGAAAATTTGGTGGCCCAGAAAATGTGTCACAGAGCCCCGAATATCCCAAAAATATCGCCAGTCTAGGCCTTAATCCGCACCCTAGACCCCTGAAATTCCCAGAAACATTTTTGACCCAAAAAATGCATTCTATACCCCTGAGGTCCAGAAAATGTTGGCAGGCCAAAAATAGCCTTAAAACACATCTTAGCCCTCCAAAAATCTACAAAACTTTGGAGGCCCGAAAAAGGAGTTTACAAATAGCCTAGGCCCCCTAAAGTTCAGAAAAGTTGGTGGCCCAGAAAATGTGTCACAGACCTGAGAATGTCCCAAAAATATAGGCAGCCTGTAAAGGTCCTTAATCCGCATCATAGACCCCTGAAATTCCCAAAAACATTTTTGGCACAAAAAATACATTCTACACCACTGAGGTCCAGAAAATGTTGGCAGGCCAAAAAGAGCCTGAAAACACATCTTAGGCCTCCAAAAATCTAGAAATCTTTGGAGGCCCGAAAAAGGAATTTACAAATTGCCTAGATCCCCTAAAGTCCAGGAAAAGTTGGTGGCCCAGAAAATGTGTCACAGAGCCACGAATGTCCCAAAAATATCGCCAGCCTAGAAAGGGCCTTAATCTGCTCCCTAGACCCCTGAAATTCCCAAAAACATTTTTGACCCAAAAAATGCATCCTACCCCCCCTGAGGTCCAGAAAATGTTGGGAGGCCAAAAAGAGCCTTAAAACACATCTTAGCCGTCCAAAAATCTAGAAATCTTTGGAGGCCTGAAAAAAGGGTTTACAAATTGCCTAGACCCCCTAAAGTCCAGGAAAAGTTGGTGGCCCAGAAAATGTGTCACAGAGCCCCGAATGTCCCAAAAATATCGCCAGTCTAGGCCTTAATCCGCACCCTAGACCCCTGAAATTCCCAGAAACATTTTTGACCCAAAAAATGCATTCTATACCCCTGAGGTCCAGAAAATGTTGGCAGGCCAAAAATAGCCTTAAAACACATCTTAGCCCTCCAAAAATCTACAAAACTTTGGAGGCCCGAAAAAAGGAGTTTACAAATAGCTTAGGCCCCCTAAAGTTCAGAAAAGTTGGTGGCCCAGAAAATGTGTCACAGACCTGAGAATGTCCCAAAAATATAGGCAGCGTGTAAAGGTCCTTAATCCGCATCATAGACCCCTGAAATTCCAAAAAACATTTTTGACCCAAAAAATGCGCCCTACACCCATGAGGTCAAGAAAATGTTGGCAGGCCAAAAAGAGCCTTAAAACACATTTTAGGCCTCCAAAAATCTACAAAACTTTGGAGGCCCGAAAAAGGAGTTTACAAATAGCCTAGACCCCCTAAAGTCCATAAAAGTTGGTGGCCCAGAAAATGTGTCACAGACTTCCGAATGTCCCAAAAATATAGGCAGCCTGTAAAGGGCCTTAATCCGCAGCCTAGACCCCTGAAATTCCCAAAAACATTTTTGGCACAAAAAATACATTCTACACCACTGAGGTCCAGAAAATGTTGGCAGGTTAAAAGAGCCTGAAAACACATCTTAGGCCTCCATAAATCTAGAAATCTTTGGAGGCCCGAAAAAGGAATTTACAAATTGCCTAGATCCCCTAAAGTCCAGGAAAAGTTGGTGGCCCAGAAAATGTGTCACAGAGCCACGAATGTCCCAAAAATATCGCCAGCCTAGAAAGGGCCTTAATCTGCTCCCTAGACGCCTGAAATTCCCAAAAACATTTTTGACCCAAAAAATGCATCCTACCCCCCCTGTGGTCCAGAAAATGTTGGGAGGCCAAAAAGAGCCTTAAAACACATCTTAGCCCTCCAAAAATCTACAAAACTTTGGAGGCCCGAAAAAGGGGTTTACAAATTGCCTAGACTTGTAAAGTCCAAGAAAAGTTGGTGGCCCAGAAAATGTGTCACAGAGCTCCGAATATCCCAAAAATATAGGCAGCCTGTAAAGGGCCTTAATCCACATCCTAGACCCCTGAAATTCCCAAAAACATTTTTGACCCAAAAAATGCATCCTACCCCCTGAGGTCCAGAAAATGTTGGCAGGCCAACAAGAGCCTTAAAACCCATTTAGCCCTCCAAAAATCTAGATAACTTTGGAGGCCCGAAAAAGGAGTTTACAAATAGCCTAGGCCCCCTAAAGTTCAGAAAAGTTGTTGGCCCAGAAAATGTGTCACAGAACTCCGAATGTCCCAAAAATATTGCCAGCCTGTAAATGGCCTTTATCTGCATCCTAGACCCCTGAAATTCCCAAAAACATTTTTGGCACAAAAAACGTGCCCTACACCCATGAGGTCCAGAAAATGTTTGCAGGCCAAAAAGAGCCTTAAAACACATTTTAGGCCTCCGAAAATCAAGAAAACTTTGGAGGCCTGAAAAGGGGGTTTACAAATTGCCTAGATGACCTAAAATCCAGGAAAAGTTGGTGGCCCAGAAAATGTGTCACAGAGCTCTGATTGTCCAAAAAATATCACCAGCCTGTAAAGGGCCTTAATCCGCATTCTAGACCCCTGAAATTCCCAAAAACATTTTTGGCACAAAAAATACATTCAACACCACTGAGGTCCAGAAAATGTTGGCAGGCCAAAAAGAGCCTGAAAACACATCTTAGGCCTCCAAAAATCTAGAAATCGTTGGAGGCCCGAAAAAAGAGTTTACAAATTGCCTAGACCCCCTAAAGTCCAGGAAAAGTTGCTGGCCCAGAAAATGTGTCACAGAGCCCCGAATGTCCCAAAAATATCACCAGTCTAGGCCTTAATCCGCACCCTAGACCCCTGAAATTCCCAGAAACATTTTTGACCCAAAAAATGCATCTACCCCCTGAGGTCCAGAAAATGTTGGCAGGCCAAAAATAGCCTTAAAACATCTTAGCCCTCCAAAAATCTACAAAACTTTGGAGACCCGAAAAAGGGGTTTACAAATTGCCTAGACCCGTAAAGTCCAGGAAAAGTTGGTGGCCCAGAAAATGTGTCACAGAGCTCTGAATGTCCCAAAAATATCGCCAGCCTGTAAAGGGCCTCAATCCACATCCTAGACACCTGAAATTCCCAAAAACATTTTTGACCCAAAAAATGCATTCTACACCCCTGAGGTCCAGAAAATGTTGGCAAGCCAAATAGAACCTTAAAACACATTTTAGCCCTCCAAAAATCTAGAAAACATTGGAGGCCTGAAAAAAAGGTTTACAAATTACCTAGATCCCCTAAAGCCCAGGAAAAGTTGTTAGCCCAGAAAATGTGTCACAGAGCTCCGATTGTCCCAAAAATATCGCCAGCCTGTAAAGGGCCTTAATCCACATCCTAGACCCGTGAAATTCTCAAAACATTTTTGACCCAAAAAATGCATCCTACCCCCTGAGGTCCAGAAAATGTTGGCAGGCCAAAAAGAGCCTTAAAACACATCTTAGGCCTCCAAAAATCTACAAAATTTTGGAGGCCTGAAAAAGGGGTTTACAAATTGCCTAGACCCCCTAAAGTCCAGGAAAAGTTGGTGGCCCAGAAAATGTGTCACAGAGCTCCGAATGTCCCAAAAATATAGGCAGCCTGTAAAGGGCCTTAATCCACACCCTAGACCCCTGAAATTCCCAAAAACATTTTTGACCCAAAAAATGCATCCTACCCCCTGAGGTCCAGAAAATGTTGGCAGGCCAAAAAGAGCCTTAAAACACATTTAGCCCTCCAAAAATCTAGAAAACTTTGGAGGCCCGAAAAAGGAGTTTACAAATAGCCTAGGCCCCCTAAAGTTCAGAAAAGTTGTTGGCCCAGAAAATGTGTCACAGAGCTCCGAATGTCCAAAAAATATCACCAGCCTGTAAAGGGCCTTAATCCGCATTCTAACCCCTGAAATTCCCAAAAACATTTTTGGCACAAAAAATGCATTCTAGACCACTGAGGTCCAGAAAATGTTGGCAGGCCAAAAAGAGTCTGAAAACACATCTTAGGCCTCCAAAAATCTAGAAATCTTTGGAGGCCCGAAAAAAGGGTTTACAAATTGCCTAGACCCCCTAAAGTCCAGGAAAAGTTGGTGGCCCAGAAAATGTGTCACAGAGCCCCAAATGTCCCAAAAATATCGCCAGTCTAGGCCTTAATCCGCACCCTAGACCCCTGAAATTCCCAGAAACATTTTTGACCCAAAAAATGCATCTACCCCCTGAGGTCCAGAAAATGTTGGCAGGCCAAAAATAGCCTTAAAACACATCTTAGCCCTCCAAAAATCTACAAAACTTTGGAGGCCCGAAAAAGGTTTTTACAAATAGCCTAGACCCCCTAATGTCCAGAAAAGTTGGTGGCCCAGAAAATGTGTCACAGACCTGAGAATGTCCCAAAAATATAGGCAGCCTGTAAAGGTCCTTAATCCGCATCATAGACCCCTGAAATTCCCAAAAACATTTTTGACCAAAAAATGCGCCCTACACCCATGAGGTCAAGAAAATGTTGGCAGGCCAAAAAGAGCCTTAAAACACATTTTAGGCCTCCAAAAATCTACAAAACTTTGGAGGCCCGAAAAAGTGTTTTACAAATAGCCTAGACCCCCTAAAGTCCAGAAAAGTTGGTGGCCCAGAAAATGTGTCACAGACTTCCGAATGTCCCAAAAATATAGGCAGCCTGTAAAGGGCCTTAATCCGCATCCTAGACCCCTGAAATTCCCAAAAACATTTTTGGCACAAAAAATACATTCTACACCACTG
Organism: Ambystoma mexicanum; assembly: GCF_040938575.1. NCBI lineage: Eukaryota > Metazoa > Chordata > Amphibia > Caudata > Ambystomatidae > Ambystoma > Ambystoma mexicanum. Next base: position 1,329,896,162 of record NC_090923.1, read on the forward strand.
AGGTCCAGAAAATGTTGGCAGGCCAAAAAGAGCCTGAAAACACATGTTTGGCCTCCAAAAATCTAGAAATCTTTGGAGGCACGAAAAAGGAATTTACAAATTGCCTAGATCCCCTAAAGTCCAGGAAAAGTTGGTGGCCCAGAAAATTTGTCACAGAGCCACGAATGTCCCAAAAATATCGCCAGCCTAGAAAGGGCCTTAATCTGCTCCCTAGACCCCTGAAATTCCCAAAAACATTTTTGACCCAAAAAATGCATCCTACCCCCCCTGTGGTCCAGAAAATGTTGGGAGGCCAAAAAGAGCCTTAAAACACATCTTAGCCCTCCAAAAATCTACAAAACTTTGGAGGCCCGAAAAAGGGGTTTACAAATTGCCTAGACCCGTAAAGTCCAAGAAAAGTTGGTGGCCCAGAAAATGTGTCACAGAGCTCCGAATGTCTCAAAAATATAGGCAGCCTGTAAAGGGCCTTAATCCACATCCTAGACCCCTGAAATTCCCAAAAACATTTTTGACCCAAAAAATGCATCCTACCCCCTGAGGTCCAGAAAATGTTGGCAGGCCAACAAGAGCCTTAAAACACATTTAGCCCTCCAAAAATCTAGAAAACTTTGGAGGCCCGAAAAAGGAGTTTACAAATAGCCTAGGCCCCCTAAAGTTCAGAAAAGTTGTTGGCCCAGAAAATGTGTCACAGAACTCCGAATGTCCCAAAAATATTGCCAGCCTGTAAATGGCCTTTATCTGCATCCTAGACCCCTGAAATTCCCCAAAACATTTTTGGCCCAAAAAATGCATTCTATACCCCTGAGGTCCAGAAACGTAAGGCAGGCCAAAAAGAGCCCTAAAACACATTTAGCCCTGCAAAAATCTACAAAACTTTGGAGGCCCGAAAAAGGTTTTTACAAATAGCCTAGACCCCCTAATGTCCAGAAAAGTTGGTGGCCCAGAAAATGTGTCACAGTCCTGAGAATGTCCCAAAAATATAGGCAGCCTGTAAAGGTCCTTAATCCGCATCATAGACCCCTGAAATTCCCAAAAACATTTTTGACCCAAAAAACGTGCCCTACACCCATGACGTCCAGAAAATGTTTGCAGGCCAAAAAGAGCCTTAAAACACATTTTAGGCCTCCGAAAATCTAGAAAACTTTGGAGGCCTGAAAAGGGGGTTTACAAATTGCCTAGATGACCTAAAATCCAGGAAAAGTTGGTGGCCCAGAAAATGTGCCACAGAGCTCTGATTGTCCAAAAAATATCACCAGCCTGTAAAGGGCCTTAATCCACATTCTAGACCCCTGAAATTCCCAAAAACATTTTTGGCACAAAAAATGCATTCAACACCACTGAGGTCCAGAAAATGTTGGCAGGCCAAAAAGAGCCTTAAAACACATTTTAGGCCTCCGAAAATCTAGAAAACTTTGGAGGCCTGAAAAGGGGGTTTACAAATTGCCTAGATGACCTAAAATCCAGGAAAAGTTGGTGGCCCAGAAAATGTGTCACAGAGCTCTGATTGTCCAAAAAATATCACCAGCCTGTAAAGGGCCTTAATCCGCATTCTAGACCCCTGAAATTCCCAAAAACATTTTTGGCACAAAAAATGCATTCAACACCACTGAGGTCCAGAAAATGTTGGCAGGCCAAAAAGAGCCTGAAAACACATCTTAGGCCTCCAAAAATCTAGAAATCGTTGGAGGCCCGAAAAAAGAATTTACAAATTGCCTAGACCCCCTAAAGTCCAGGAAAAGTTGCTGGCCCAGAAAATGTGTCACAGAGCCCCGAATGTCCCAAAAATATCACCAGTCTAGGCCTTAATCCGCACCCTAGACCCCTGAAATTCCCAGAAACATTTTTTACCCAAAAAATGCATCTACCCCCTGAGGTCCAGAAAATGTTGGCAGGCCAAAAATAGCCTTAAAACACATCTTAGCCCTCCAAAAATCTTCAATACTTTGGAGGCCCGAAAAAGGGGTTTACAAATTGCCTAGACCCGTAAAGTCCAGGAAAAGTTGGTGGCCCAGAAAATGTGTCACAGAGCTCTGAATGTCCCAAAAATATCGCCAGCCTGTAAAGGGCCTCAATCCACATCCTAGACCCCTGAAATTCCCGAAAACATTTTTGGCCCAAAAAATGCATTCTACACCCCTGAGGTCCAGAAAATGTTGGCAAGCCAAATAGAACCTTAAAACACATTTTAGCCCTCCAAAAATTTAGAAAACTTTGGAGGCCTGAAAAAAAGGTTTACAAATTACCTAGATCCCCTAAAGCCCAGGAAAAGTTGTTAGCCCAGAAAATGTGTCACAGAGCTCCGATTGTCCCAAAAATATCGCCAGCCTGTAAAGGGCCTTAATCCACATCCTAGACCCGTAAAATTCTCAAAACATTTTTGACCCAAAAAATGCATCCTACCCCCTGAGGTCCAGAAAATGTTGGCAGGCCAAAAAGAGCCTTAAAACACATCTTAGGCCTCCAAAAATCTACAAAATTTTGGAGGCCTGAAAAAGGGGTTTACAAATTGCCTAGACCCCCTAAAGTCCAGGAAAAGTTGGTGGCCCAGAAAATGTGTCAGAGAGCTCCGAATGTCCCAAAAATATAGGCAGCCTGTAAAGGGCCTTAATCCACACCCTAGACCCCTGAAATTCCCAAAAACATTTTTGACCCAAAAAATGCATCCTACCCCCTGAGGTCCAGAAAATGTTGGCAGGCCAAAAAGAGCCTTAAAACACATTTAGCCCTCCAAAAATCTAGAAAACTTTGGAGGCCCGAAAAAGGAGTTTACAAATAGCCTAGGCCCCCTAAAGTTCAGAAAAGTTGTTGGCCCAGAAAATGTGTCACAGAGCTCCGAATGTCCAAAAAATATCACCAGCCTGTAAAGGGCCTTAATCCGCATTCTAGACCCCTGAAATTCCCAAAAACATTTTTGGCACAAAAAATGCATTCTAGACCACTGAGGTCCAGAAAATGTTGGCAGGCCAAAAAGAGTCTGAAAACACATCTTAGGCCTCCAAAAATCTAGAAATCTTTGGAGGCCCGAAAAAAGGGTTTACAAATTGCCTAGAACCCCTAAAGTCCAGGAAAAGTTGGTGGCCCAGAAAATGTGTCACAGAGCCCCAAATGTCCCAAAAATATCGCCAGTCTAGGCCTTAATCCGCACCCTAGACCCCTGAAATTCCCAGAAACATTTTTCACCCATAAAATGCATCTACCCCCTGAGGTCCAGAAAATGTTGGCAGGCCAAAAATAGCCTTAAAACACATCTTAGCCCTCCAAAAATCTACAAAACTTTGGAGGCCCGAAAAAGGTTTTTACAAATAGCCTAGACCCCCTAAAGTCCAGAAAAGTTGGTGGCCCAGAAAATGTGTCACAGACCTGAGAATGTCCCAAAAATATAGGCAGCCTGTAAAGGTCCTTAATCCGCATCATAGACCCCTGAAATTCCCAAAAACATTTTTGACCCAAAAAATGTGCCCTACACCCATGAGGTCAAGAAAATGTTGGCAGGCCAAAAAGAGCCTTAAAACACATTTTAGGCCTCCAAAAATCTACAAAACTTTGGAGGCCCGAAAAAGGGTTTTACAAATAGCCTAGACCCCCTAAAGTCCAGAAAAGTTGGTGGCCCAGAAAATGTGTCACAGACTTCCGAATGTCCCAAAAAAAAAAAGGCAGCCTGTAAAGGGCCTTAATCCGCATCCTAGACCCCTGAAATTCCCAAAAACATTTTTGGCACAAAAAATACATTCTACACCACTGAGGTCCAGAAAATGTTGGCAGGCCAAAAAGAGCCTGAAAACACATCTTAGGCCTCCAAAAATCTAGAAATCTTTGGAGGCCCGAAAAAGGAATTTACAAATTGCCTAGATCCCCTAAAGTCCAGGAAAGGTTGGTGGCCCAGAAAATGTGTCACAGAGCCACGAATGTCCCAAAAATATCGCCAGCCTAGAAAGGGCCTTAATCTGCTCCCTAGACCCCTGAAATTCCCAAAAACATTTTTGACCCAAAAAATGCATCCTACCCCCTGAGGTCCAGAAAATGTTGGCAGGCCAACAAGAGCATTAAAACACATTTAGCCCTCCAAAAATCTAGAAAACTTTGGAGGCCCGAAAAAGGAGTTTACAAATAGCCTAGGCCCCCTAAAGTTCAGAAAAGTTGTTGGCCCAGAAAATGTGTCACAGAACTCCGAATGTCCCAAAAATGCTGCCAGCCTGTAAATGGCCTTTATCTGCATCCTAGACCCCTGAAATTCCCCAAAACATTTTTGGCCCAAAAAATGCATTCTATACCCCTGAGGTCCAGAAACGGAAGGCAGGCCAAAAAGAGCCCTAAAACACATTTAGCCCTCCAAAAATCTAGAAAACTTTGGAGGCCCGAAAAAGGAGTTTACAAATAGCCTAGGCCCCCTAAAGTTCAGAAAAGTTGTTGGCCCAGAAAATGTGTCACAGACCTCAGAATGTCCCAAAAATATAGGCAGCCTGTAAAGGTCCTTAATCCGCATCATAGACCCCTGAAATTCCCAAAAACATTTTTGACCCAAAAAACGTGCCCTACACCCATGAGGTCCAGAAAATGTTTGCAGGCCAAAAAGAGCCTTAAAACACATTTAAGGCCTCCAAAAATCTAGAAAACTTTGGAGGCCTGAAAAGGGGGTTTAAAAATTGCCTAGATGACCTAAAATCCAGGAAAAGTTGGTGGCCCAGAAAATGTGTCACAGAGCTCTGATTGTCCAAAAAATATCACCAGCCTGTAAAGGGCCTTAATCCGCATTCTAGACCCCTGAAATTCCCCAAAAAATTTTTGGCACAAAAAATGCATTCAACACCACAGAGGTCCAGAAAATGTTGGCAGGCCAAAAATAGCCTTAAAACACATCTTAGCCCTCCAAAAATCTTCAATACTTTGGAGGCCCGAAAAAGGGGTTTACAAATTGCCTAGACCCGTAAAGTCCAGGAAAAGTTGGTGGCCCAGAAAATGTGTCACAGAGCTCTGAATGTCCCAAAAATATCGCCAGCCTGTAAAGGGCCTTAATCCACATCCTAGACCCCTGAAATTCCCAAAAACATTTTTGGCCTAAAAAATGCATTCTACACCCCTGAGGTCCAGAAAATGTTGGCAAGCCAAATAGAACCTTAAAACACATTTTAGCCCTCCAAAAATCTAGAAAACTTTGGAGGCCTGAGAAAAAGGTTTACAAATTACCTAGATCCCCTAAAGCCCAGGAAAAGTTGTTGGCCCAGAAAATGTGTCACAGAGCTCCGATTGTCCCAAAAATATCGCCAGCCTGTAAAGGGCCTTAATCCACATCCTAGACCCGTGAAATTCTCAAAAACATTTTTGACCCAAAAAATGCATCCTACCCCCTGAGGTCCAGAAAATGTTGGCAGGCCAAAAAGAGCCTTAAAACACATCTTAGGCCTCCAAAAATCTAGAAATCTTTGGAGGCCCGAAAAAAGGGTTTACAAATTGACTAGACCCCCTAAAGTCCAGGAAAAGTTGGTGGCCCAGAAAATGTGTCACAGAGCCCCGAATGTCCCAAAAATATCGCCAGTCTAGGCCTTAATCCGCACCCTAGACCCCTGAAATTCCCAGAAACATTTTTGACCCAAAAAATGCATCTACCCCCCCTGTGGTCCAGAAAATGTTGGCAGGCCAAAAAGAGCCTTAAAACACATCTTAGGCCTCCAAAAATCTACAAAATTTTGGAGGCCTGAAAAAGGGGTTTACAAATTGCCTAGACCCCTAAAGTCCAGGAAAGGTTGGTGGCCCAGAAAATGTGTCACAGAGCTCCGAATGTCCCAAAAATATAGGCAGCCTGTAAAGGGCCTTAATCCACATCCTAGACCCCTGATATTCCCAAAAACATTTTTGACCCAAAAAATGCATCCTACCCCCTGAGGTCCAGAAAATGTTGGCAGGCCAACAAGAGCCTTAAAACACATTTAGCCCTCCAAAAATCTAGAAAACTTTGGAGGCCCGAAAAAGGAGTTTACAAATAGCCTAGGCCCCCTAAAGTTCAGAAAAGTTGTTGGCCCAGAAAATGTGTCACAGAACTCCGAATGTCCCAAAAATATTGCCAGCCTGTAAATGGCCTTCATCTGCATCCTAGACCCCTGAAATTCCCCAAAACATTTTTGGCCCAAAAAATGCATTCTATACCCCTGAGGTCCAGAAACGGAAGGCAGGCCAAAAAGAGCCCTAAAACACATTTAGCCCTCCAAAAATCTAGAAAACTTTGGAGGCCCGAAAAAGGAGTTTACAAATAGCCTAGGCCCCCTAAAGTTCAGAAAAGTTGTTGGCCCAGAAAATGTGTCACAGACCTCAGAATGTCCCAAAAATATAGGCAGCCTGTAAAGGTCCTTAATCCGCATCATAGACCCCTGAAATTCCCAAAAACATTTTTGACCCAAAAAACGTGCCCTACACCCATGAGGTCCAGAAAATGTTTGCAGGCCAAAAAGAGCCTTAAAACACATTTAAGGCCTCCAAAAATCTAGAAAACTTTGGAGGCCTGAAAAGGGGGTTTAAAAATTGCCTAGATGACCTAAAATCCAGGAAAAGTTGGTGGCCCAGAAAATGTGTCACAGAGCTCTGATTGTCCAAAAAATATCACCAGCCTGTAAAGGGCCTTAATCCGCATTCTAGACCCCTGAAATTCCCCAAAAAATTTTTGGCACAAAAAATGCATTCAACACCACAGAGGTCCAGAAAATGTTGGCAGGCCAAAAATAGCCTTAAAACACATCTTAGCCCTCCAAAAATCTTCAATACTTTGGAGGCCCGAAAAAGGGGTTTACAAATTGCCTAGACCCGTAAAGTCCAGGAAAAGTTGGTGGCCCAGAAAATGTGTCGCAGAGCTCTGAATGTCCCAAAAATATCGCCAGCCTGTAAAGGGCCTTAATCCACATCCTAGACCCCTGAAATTCCCAAAAACATTTTTGGCCTAAAAAATGCATTCTACACCCCTGAGGTCCAGAAAATGTTGGCAGGCCAAAAAGAGCCTTAAAACACATCTTAGGCCTCCAAAAATCTAGAAATCTTTGGAGGCCCGAAAAAAGGGTTTACAAATTGCCTAGACCCCCTAAAGTCCAGGAAAAGTTGGTGGCCCAGAAAATGTGTCACAGAGCCCCGAATGTCCCAAAAATATCGCCAGTCTAGGCCTTAATCCGCACCCTAGACCCCTGAAATTCCCAGAAACATTTTTGACCCAAAAAATGCATCTACCCCCTGAGGTCCAGAAAATGTTGGCAGGCCAAAAAGAGCCTTAAAACACATCTTAGGCCTCCAAAAATCTACAAAATTTTGGAGGCCTGAAAAAGGGGTTTACAAATTGCCTAGACCCCCTAAAGTCCAGGAAAGGTTGGTGGCCCAGAAAATGTGTCACAGAGCTCCGAATGTCCCAAAAATATAGGCAGCCTGTAAAGGGCCTTAATCCACATCCTAGACCCCTGAAATTCCCAAAAACATTTTTGACCCAAAAAATGCATCCTACCCCCTGAGGTCCAGAAAATGTTGGCAGGCCAAAAAGAGCCTTAAATCACATTTAGCCCTCCAAAAATCTAGAAAACTTTGGAGGCCCGAAAAAGGAGTTTACAAATAGGCTAGGCCCCCTAAAGTTCAGTAAAGTTGTTGGCCCAGAAAATGTGTCACAGAGCTCCGAATGTCCCAATAATATAGGCAGCCTGTAAAGGGCTTTAATCCCCACCTAGACCCCTGAAATTCCCAAAAACATTTTTGACCCAAAAAATGCATCCTACCCCCTGAGGTCCAGAAAATGTTGGCAGGCCAAAAAGAGCCTTAAAACACATTTTAGGAAAATGACTAAGATGGCCGCCGGGGTGAGGAGTCGCAGCTAAACAGCGCTCCGCCCGGGCCGCCGAAAAGAGCACGACCGAAGCCGTGACGGCCGTCCCTCGGCCCCCCCCAGACTACATTAGCTGCCCCCCCATACACCCCTCCAGCGAAGAAACAGGCGCTGAGGACGGACGAGCGCCGCCGAGGAGCGAGGCATCCGCCCCCTCCCCCATCGGGGCCGAAAGAACTTGTCCCGCGTCGCCGGGTGCCCTCCGGCGCGGCGCCGGTTAACTGTGCAGCATCGGCCAGCGCGTGAGCGGGATCGGGACACAGCGGATCCCGAGGAACGGAGCAGCCCCTGCGCCGCCCCGCGTCGCCCCGAGGTGAGGGGAGAGCGGCGTCCAGCGAGGCGGCTGCAGCGCCGGGAGACAGCAGCGCGAGCAGGGCGGACCGCGGGTGAGGAGCCGCGGGGGCCGCCCTGCACGGAGCGCACAGGAAGACCCTGAAACGAAGGTGAGCAGGCCTGGGGGGGCCAGAAACTAAGCACCAGCCTGTGCGCACATACCCCGAGGGGGGGGGACTCACAGGAAGGAGGAAAAAAAAAAAAAAACAAAAAAAAAAAAACAAAAAAAAAACCTCTCTCGGGCGCCAACCTTTTTCCCCCTGGGACACTAGGAGCCACCACACAAGTCCCCCAACAAGACAGGGGTGAAGAAAGGGGGGGAACCCAGGAAGGTGATGCACTCTCTCTGGCACCAACCATTTTTCCCCCGGGGACACTAGGAGCCACCTCACAAGTCCCCCCAACGAGACAGGGGTGAAGAAAGGGGGGAACCCAGGAAGGTGAAGCACAAGACCACAGGACCCACAACAACTAAGAACACCTCGGAGGGCAGGAAAGCGAGAGGCCCCATCGAAGGGTCACAAGAGGGCGCAGGAACCATATAGACTATCAGACGGAGAGTCCTACCATGTCTAGAGCAAAAGGAAAGGGGAACCCCACCCAGCAAACTCCCCAAACAGCGAAACAAGGGGCCGACATTCTACAAATGTGGTCAACAGAGGGGACACCACAACCGAGAGGAAGAACCCAGGGAGACCCCATGGGAGAAGCAGAACCACTATCCCAACAACAGCAACCACTGACCAGGGAGGACATGCAAACCTGGTTCATGGACCTGCAGGAGAAATTCATGGCCACAGTTCAGGAACAATTCACATCCATGAAGAACGAAATGAAACAGGCGGTACAAGATATGAGATTAGACATAAACAACCTAGAAGAAAGAACAGATATTGTGGAAAAAACAGTGCAAAATCTTGAAGAAGACACGAGACAAACAAGTGAAACGCAAGAACACCTGGTGACACTTACTCACAACTTGGAACTACAATGTGAGGATTTAGAGAACCGCTCCAGACGCTCCAACATCCGAATCAAGAACATGGTGGAATCAGTGCTGGACAAAGATCTGAAGTAGGCGATGAAGGAGGTGTTCAGAGACATCCTGGGAACACAAGACATCGAGGATATCGGAATCGACAGAATCCACAGGGTAGGACCGAAAAGAGCGGGGGCCCCAGGGGAAAGACCACGTGATGTTCTGGTGGCGCTATCCTCCTACCCGCAGAAAGAGCAGATCCTAAGGAGAGCCAGGGAAATGGAACATATTAAAATGAATGGGCAAGACATCCAACTGTATCAGGACCTGGCACTAATAACCCTCCAAAAAAGAAGAGCAATGGCCCCACTGGTGAAAGTGCTCATTGAAAAACAAATTCGCTACAAATGGACCTTCCCGTTTGGCTTATTGTTCACATGGGAAGGAAAACAGAAAAGAGTGACCACGCTGGAAGAAGGCCTCAGCACGATGGGACTACAAGACGAAGAGATGGAGCAGGGGGAGGCCACAAACAGGAGAGCCCGAACGAGAAAACCGATGGGCTGGGAATTCACCAAGCAGAAGAATGCAAATCCAGGGAGAGACACCCGGAGAAAGGTGCCATGAGGAAGACAAGAAAATACATGCTGGGGGGACAGACATGGATACGATGCCACTAAAGACCCAGTCGGGGGGGGACGTGGGAGCGGAGCGGAACGGACAATGCAAGGAGGGCGGCCTGGCCGAGACCCAACGGTCTGGAACCAGGTAAAGACAAATGGTTCAGTGGGGTTTAGGAATCCCCATAACATACCCCCCGAGGGTATGGAGGGCAGGGAGCGAAGGGCGCAACGCCCTAGTGTCAATAGGAACCCTTGCCCTACTCGGGGGACAGTTCGGTTGGTTTAAAGTTCAAAGTTGGGGGGGAAGGGAAGTTCAAGGGATGGGAAGGGATCGGAAGAAACAAAGAGTTGAATCGGGAACAGAAGGGGACCGGAGGCAATGGCATACAAACAAAATAGAATGGGGATGATACGCTTTATGACCTACAACATCAGAGGCATGAACCACCCAACAAAAAGAACGAAACTGGAGAAGCAATTCAAAAGGGGGAAGGCGGATGTACTGCTCCTCCAGGAAACCCATATCAAAACTAAAGATAAGCACAAAATGCGAATAAAAGGATATAAAATATGGGCACAGGCAACGACAACAGAAAAAAAAGCAGGAGTCCTGATAGCGATAAAAGAAGGAAAGGACGTAAAACCATTAGACACCATAACTGATAAGGAAGGGAGGTACGCCTTTACCAACGTAGAGATTGAAGGATGTCGCATGACGCTCGCCTCAATATATGCACCCAATCAGGGACAGGATGGCTTCCTCAGAAACGCACTATCGAAACTGGAAGATTTGGCTAGAGGAGAGGTGATACTGGGGGGGGACTTTAATCTGGCATGGAACCCAATGCTAGATAGGAGTGCAGGAAACACACACGGACAGGGGGTGCCATCAAAACGTTTGAAACAGCAAATGGACCAAATGGCTCTGAATGATGTCTGGAGGGAACTGAAGGGTGAACAGAGGGGGTACACCTATTTCTCACATGTACACAACTCTATGTCCAGGATCGACTATCTCTGGGTGTCAGTGGGGCTACTGGGAAAGATACAAGGGCTAGATAAGGGCTCTATAACCCTCTCGGACCATGCCCCTCTATGGGTGGACGTGACTCTCCCAGGGAGGAAGAGCGGGTTATGGAAATGGAGGTTACCACAGGAGTTGATCCATGACCCAGTGGCAGGGGAGGCCATAAGGGAAATGATAGCAGAATACTTCTTACAAAATGATACGGGGGAGGTCGCAATGAGCGCAGTCTGGGACGCGTTTAAAGCAGTCTTGAGGGGGAAGATGATAGTGATGAAAATCACGAGAGACAAACAAAGGGATCAGTGGGAAAAAGAGCTGGAAAAAACAATTGAGGAGATCCAAAAGAAATTGACGACTCAACCCACAAAGATATTAAAAAAATCTCTGAAACATACACAAGGCCAACTAGAGATGTTACGTACAAAGGGCGTAGAAAGGAATCTACTCTATCTGAAACAGAGATATTATATAAGAGCGAACAAAGCAGACAGACTCATGGCACGACAACTAAGGGCGAAACAAAAATAAACAACGATTAAGGCCATATGTGATGCGAAAGGCGCCACTCATACTTCTACGCACGACATGGGGGAAACAATGAGGTAATATTATCAAACGCTCTACTCCACAGAACACCCCGATATAAACGCCCAGACTTCATACCTTGAGGCCCTAAAGATCCCGAAAATCTCAGAAGAAGACAAGCAGGCACTAGAGACCCCTATTAGAGAAGAAGAAGTCATTAAAGCCATAAAAGGACTCCCAAGTAACAAAGCTCCAGGCCCGGATGGGTTTACGGCCCCATTTTATAAAAAATACGCAGACATACTAACCCCGACCCTAACAAGACTCCTAAACTCATTCAAAGACACCGGTAATGTGACCCCCACAATGAATGAAGCGAAGGTGCTGGTGTTTCATAAACCAGGCAAAGATCCAACTAATCCCACATCATACAGACCAATCTCCCTAATCAACCTAGATGCAAAAATATATACTAAAATCCTGGCAACAAGGCTATCCCCGCTCCTCCCTAAACTGATTAGCGAGGATCAATCAGGCTTCATTCCAGGCAGGCAAACCCACGATAATACTAGGAGACTAGCCCACCTGATCGAAAAAATAGGGATAACCCGCACCCCAGCGATACTACTGTCAGTAGACGCCGAGAAGGCCTTCGATAGAGTGGAGTGGTCCATACTGTTTAGGGTTCTGGAATCCATGGGGTTTGGGGAAAAATATATCGCGAGTATTAGAGCAAACTACAATTCCCCATCCAGCAGAATAGCCATTAATGGCGAGCTTACTGGCAAGGTAACGATAACGAGAGGAACGAAACAGGGCTGCCCCCTATCACCACTATTGTACGCTCTCTTCTTAGAACCCCTCCTAATCAAAATACGGGAGTCAATACACATTAAAGGGATAGAAATGGCGGGTCAGCAACACAAAGTAATTGCGTATGCAGACGATTTGCTAATAACCTTAGAGGACCCTGAATCTACTCTATCGGCCACAGTTAGAGAACTAGAAAACTATGGGACCATCTCTGGCCTAAAAATAAATAGGAAAAAATCAGAGATCCTCATCCTGGCAGGGGATAGAACGAACATAGAAAAGCAGGCAAAAACACTGGACCTCAAGATAGCACAGAAAGGCATTAAATATCTGGGAATGAGTGTACCCCCAAAAATAGAACAATTCTACGGGGAAAACTACCCGTCGCTAATTCTAAACATCCAAAGAGAATTAAACAGATGGAACCCACTACAGATATCCTGGTGGGGTAGAATACAATCAATCAAGATGACCATCCTCCCAAAAGTACTATATTATTTTCAGGCTCTCCCAGTGGGGGTCCCAGACACGTTCTTCAAAACCTTAACAAAAATGGTATTGTCCTACATATGGAAAGGGAAAACACAGAGAATTGCCAGGAAGGTCCTCACAGCCCCAACCAGAGAAGGAGGAATGGCGCTACCCCACTTTAGAAAATACTATCAGGCAGCACAGCTCAAAGTTCTAAGGGAGTGGGTGGGGGAGGATCCGCAACAGATATGGGCCAAACAAGACAGAGCAGTAGCAAGGACCCCACTGGTAGAACTTCTCTGGAAACAGAAGCAGCACAGGCATGAAAATCTAAGGCTAAGCGAAATCATGAAAACCACGTTAGAAGCATGGGATAGCCAAACAAAAAAAGGCATAATGACCACAGCGATAGGACCCTTTACACCCATCTGTAGAAACCCACTATTTCCACCGGGGATGGAACAAGGGGCATATGACACCTGGGAGAAAGCGGGCATTACTAAAATAGGAGAGATGTTTATGGACAAGGAAATCATCCCCCTGGAGTCGTGCGTGGCAACCACGAGAATCCCTAAAAGCGATAGATACAGATATGAACAGCTAAAACACTGGCTCAACTCTCCAATAATCACCGAGGCAGCAACCAGGGACCTTACAGGGTTCGAAACATACATCATATCGAACACGGGGGAGAGAAAGTGGGTATCAACGCTATACAAATACATAAACTCACAAGGGGAAAGCATTAAATGGTCATACAGAATAAAATGGGGCAGAACATTGGGGGAGGAACCAACGGATAAACAATGGGAGGACCTATGGAAACAGATCCCCAGAATGACCCGCTCGGCACAAACTAGGGAGATGTGGGTCAAAATAATGACACAGTGGCACTACACTCCAGAGAGGCTTCACACAATGTACCCCAACACGTCCAGCCACTGCTGGAGAGGATGTGACTAAGTGGGAACTTGGAGACACATATGGCATGACTGTAAAGGCATAAAACCCTTTTGGGAAGAAGTGAAAAACGAGATGGGCAAAATATTCCCGGATGTGGGGTTGATGGGGGAGAAGGTGTGGCTCTGTGGAATCAAAGACGACACAGCAAGGCAATACAGCAAAACGCAATGGAGATCATTCATGGGACTACTCATTGCAGCTTGGACCACCATTGCACAGAACTGGAAAAATAAAAATACCCCACTGACCTACACCTGGCTACAGAAAGTTTGGGCCCATATAACAATGGAGAAAATTACCCACAAACTCCAAGGAACAGGAGACAAATTTGTAAAGGAATGGGAAGGGACCCTGCAATACCTCCAGTCAGACTTTATGGAGCAATGGTGCCCCCATAACATAAAAATCTCAGACATATTTAACGCATAACAGGATCCCTGGACAAAATGACTCCATCCGTCCCGTGGGGAGGGAGGGGGGAGGGGGGGAAGGGAATGTTATAAGATTCAATGTTAACTTCTCCAAGTAATATTTATGTAAAACTAATAAATATAAGTTTTAAAATAAGAAAAAAAAAAAAAAAACACATTTTAGGCCTCCAAAAATCTAAAAAACTTTGGAGGCCTGAAAAGGGGGTTTACAAATTGCCTAGATGACCTAAAATCCAGGAAAAGTTGGTGGCCCAGAAAATGTGTCACAGAGCTCCGAATGTCCAAAAAATATCACCAGCCTGTAAAGGGCCTTAATCCGCATTCTAGACCCCTGAAATTCCCAAAAACATTTTTGGCACAAAAAATACATTCTACACCACTGAGGTCCAGAAAATGTTGGCAGGGCAAAAAGAGCCTGAAAACACATCTTAGGCCTCTAAAAATCTAGAAATCTTTGGAGGCCCGAAAAAAGGGTTTACAAATTGCCTAGACCCCCTAAAGTCCAGGAAAAGTTGGTGGCCCAGAAAATGTGTCACAGATCCCCGAATGTCCCAAAAATATCGCCAGTCTAGGCCTTAATCCGCACCCTAGACCCCTGAAATTCCCAGAAACATTTTTGACCCAAAAAATGCATCTACCCCCTGAGGTCCAGAAAATGTTGGCAGGCCAGAAATAGCCTTAAAACACATCTTAGCCCTCCAAAAATCTTCAATACTTTGGAGGCCCGAAAAAGGGGTTTACAAATTGCCTACACCCGTAAAGTCCAGGAAAAGTTGGTGGCCCAGAAAATGTGTCACAGAGCTCCGAATGTCCCAAAAATATCGCCAGCCTGTAAAGGGCCTTAATCCACATCCTAGACCCCCTGAAATTCCCAAAAACTTTTTTGGCCCAAAAAATGCATCCTACACCCCTGAGGTCCAGAAAATGTTGGCAAGCTAAATAGAGCCTTAAAACACATTTTAGCCCTCCAAAAATCTAGAAAACTTTGGAGGCCTGAAAAAAAGGTTTACAAATTACCTAGATCCCCTAAAGCCCAGGAAAAGTTGTTGGCCCAGAAAATGTGTCACAGAGCTCCGATTGTCCCAAAAATATCGCCAGCCTGTAAAGGGCCTTAATCCACATCCTAGACCCCTGAAATTCCCAGAAACATTTTTGACCCAAAAAATGCATCCTACCCCCTGAGGTCCAGAAAATGTTGGCAGGCCAAAAAGAGCCTTAAAACACGTTTAGCCCTCCAAAAATCTGGAAAATTTTGGAGGCCCGAAAAAGTAGTTTACAAATAGCCTAGGCCCCCTAAAGTTCAGAAAAGTTGTTGGCCCAGAAAATGTGTCACAGAGCTCCGAATGTCCCAAAAATATAGCCAGCCTGTAAATGGCCTTAATCCGCATCATAGACCCCTGAAATTCCCCAAAAACATTTTTGACCCAAAAAACGCGCCCTACACCCATGAGGGCCAGAAAATCTTGGCAGGCCAAAAAGAGCCTTAAAACACATTTTAGGCCTCCAAAAATCTAGAAAACTTTGGAGGCCTGAAAAGGGGGTTTACAAATTGCCTAGACGACCTAAAATCCAAGAAAAGTTGGTGGCCCAGAAAATGTGTCACAGAGCTCCGAATGTCCAAAAAATATCACCAGCCTGTAAAGGGCCTTAATCCGCATTTTAGACCCCTGAAATTCCCAAAAACATTTTTGGCACAAAAAATGCATTCTACACCACTGAGGTCCAGAAAATGTTGGCAGGCCAAAAAGAGCCTGAAAACACATCTTAGGCCTCCAAAAATCTAGAAAACTTTGGAGGCCCGAAAAAGGAGTTTACAAATAGCCTAGGCCCCCTAAAGTTCAGAAAAGTTGTTGGCCCAGAAAATGTGTCACAGAGCTCCGAATGTCCCAAAAATATAGGCAGCCTGTAAAGGTCCTTAATCCGCATCCTAGACCCCTGAAATTCCCCAAAACATTTTTGGCCCAAAAAATGCATTCTATACCCCTGAAGTCCAGAAACGGAAGGCAGGCCAAAAAGTGCCTTAAAACACATCTTAGCCCTCCAAAAATCTAGAAAACTTTGGAGGCCCGAAAAAGGGTTTTACAAATAGCCTAGAACCCCTAAAGTCCAGAAAAGTTGGTGTGCCAGAAAATGTGTCACAGACCTCCGAATGTCCCAGAAATATAGGCAGCCTGTAAAGGTCCTTAATCCGCATCCTAGACCCCTGAAATTCCCAAAAACATTTTTGACCCAAAAAATGCATTCTACACCACTGAGGTCCAGAAAATGTTGGCAGGCCAAAAAGAGCCTGAAAACACATCTTAGGCCTCCAAAAATCTAGAAAACTTTGGAGGCCCGAAAAAGGAGTTTACAAATAGCCTAGGTCCCCTAAAGTTCAGAAAAGTTGGTGGCCCAGAAAATGTGTCACAGACCTCAGAATGTCCCAAAAATATAGGCAGCCTGTAAAGGTCCTTAATCCGCATCATAGACCCCTGAAATTCCCAAAAACATTTTTGACTAAAAAAACGCACACTACTTCCATGAGGTCCAGAAAATGTTGGCAGGCCAAAAAGAGCCTTAAAACACATTTTAGGCCTCCAAAAATCTAGAAAACTTTGGAGGCCTGAACAGGGGGTTTACAAATTGCCTAGACGACCTAAAATCCAGGAAAAGTTGGTGGCCCAGAAAATGTGTCACAGAGCTCCGAATGTCCAAAAAATATCACCAGCCTGTAAAGGGCCTTAATCCGCATTCTAGACCCCTGAAATTCCCCAAAACATTTTTGGCACAAAAAATGCATTCTACACCACTGAGGTCCAGAAAATGTTGGCAGGGCAAAAAGAGCCTGAAAACACATCTTAGGCCTCCAAAAATCGAGAAATCTTTGGAGGCACGAAAAAAGGGTTTACAAATTGCCTAGACCCCCTAAAGTCCAAGAAAAGTTGGTGGCCCAGAAAATGTGTCACAGAGCTCCGAATGTCCCAAAAATATAGGCAGCCTGTAAAGGGCCTTAATCCACATCCTAGACCCCTGAAATTCCCAAAAACATTTTTGACCCAAAAAATGCATCCTACCCTCTGAGGTCCAGAAAATGTTGGCAGGCCAAAAAGAGCCTTAAAACACATTTAGCCCTCCAAAAATCTAGAAAACTTCGGAGGCCCGAAAAAGGAGTTTACAAATAGCCTAGGCCCCCTAAAGTTCAGAAAAGTTGTTGGCCCAGAAAATGTGTCACAGAGCTCCGAATGTCCCAAAAATATTGCCAGCCTGTAAATGGCCTTAATCTGCATCCTAGACCCCTGAAATTCCCCAAAACATTTTTGGCCCAAAAAATGCATTCTATACCCCTGAGGTCCAGAAACGGAAGGCAGGCCAAAAAGAGCCTTAAAACACATTTAGCCCTCCAAAAATCTAGAAAACTTTAGAGGCCCGAAAAAGGAGTTTACAAATAGCCTAGGCCCCCTAAAGTTCAGAAAAGTTGTTGGCCCAGAAAATGTGTCACAGACCTCAGAATGTCCCAAAAATATAGGCAGCCTGTAAAGGTCCTTAATCCGCATCATAGACCCCTGAAATTCCCAAAAACATTTTTGACCCAAAAAACGTGCCCTACACCCATGAGGTCCAGAAAATGTTTGCAGGCCAAAAAGAGCCTTAAAACACATTTTAGGCCTCCAAAAATCTAGAAAGCTTTGGAGGCCTGAAAAGGGGGTTTACAAATTGCCTAGATGACCTAAAATCCAGGAAAGGTTGGTGGCCCAGAAAATGTGTCACAGAGCTCCGAATGTCCAAAAAATATCACCAGCCTGTAAAGGGCCTTAATCCGCATTCTAGACCCCTGAAATTCCCAAAAACATTTTTGGCACAAAAAATGCATTCTACACCACTGAGGTCCAGAAAATGTTGGCAGGGCAAAAAGAGCCTGAAAACACATCTTAGGCCTCCTAAAATCTAGAAATCTTTGGAGGCCAGAAAAAAGGGTTTACAAATTGCCTAGACCCCCTAAAGTCCAGGAAAAGTTGGTGGCCCAGAAAATGTGTCACAGATCCCCGAATGTCCCAAAAATATCGCCAGTCTAGGCCTTAATCCGCACCCTAGACCCCTGAAATTCCCAGAAACATTTTTGACCCAAAAAATGCATCTACCCCCTGAGGTCCAGAAAATGTGTCACAGACCTCAGAATGTCCCAAAAATATAGGCAGCCTGTAAAGGTCCTTAATCCGCATCATAGACCCCTGAAATTCCCAAAAACATTTTTGACTAAAAAAACGCACACTACTTCCATGAGGTCCAGAAAATGTTGGCAGGCCAAAAAGAGCCTTAAAACACATTTTAGGCCTCCAAAACTCTAGAAAACTTTGGAGGCCTGAAAAGGGGGTTTACAAATTGCCTAGACGACCTAAAATCCAGGAAAAGTTGGTGGCCCAGAAAAAGTGTCACAGAGCTCCGAATGTCCAAAAAATATCACCAGCCTGTAAAGGGCCTTAATCCGCATTCTAGACCCCTGAAATTCCCAAAAACATTTTTGGCAAAAAAAATGCATTCTACACCACTGAGGTCCAGAAAATGTTGGCAGGGCAAAAAGAGCCTGAAAACACATCTTAGGCCTCCAAAAATCTAGAAATCTTTGGAGGCCCGAAGAAAGGGTTTACAAATTGCCTAGACCCCCTAAAGTCCAAGAAAAGTTGGTGGCCCAGAAAATGTGTCACAGAGCTCCGAATGTCCCAAAAATATAGGCAGCCTGTAAAGGGCCTTAATCCACATCCTAGACCCCTGAAATTCCCAAAAACATTTTTGACCCAAAAAATGCATCCTACTGTCATGCGCCGCTTTCTCACCTGGCGTCTTTGGCCCCGCTGCCGCTTACGGACTTCCTGATTTCCGTCACGTAGATGCTACGTTCACTAAGCGGTCTAGTCTTTCTCCGCTAGGAGGACCGCAGCGGTATTTAACCACTCCTCTCCCTGGGTCCAGCGCGTTGCAACCTTCCACGGTCAGCTGCTTTTCTTCGCGGCCGCGGTCTTGGTACATGCTGTTTTCCTCTTGCTCCTCGAGCCTTTCCTCTTTCACCCCTCTTACTCTTCCCGCTCCTTCTCAGGTCCCCGCCTTCTGTTCTCTCCCTCCTTCCTACTTTCCCTCCTTCGTGCCCGGCTTTCTGCCTTTGGCTTTGTTTACTTTCGCTTCCGGTGTATGCTGGAGTGTACATTTCCTACTGGGTCCTGTTGCTGCCTTCTCCCGTTGATCATCTGCTTACACGCCCAACTACCATCAGGATACCTGCCGGTTCCAGGGGTTTTTTGCCTATTCTGGCTTTTTTCCCCCTTTTTTGTCCCTCCCGGGAGTGGGACACGGTCAGGGCGCATTTACACGCTCTCACTGTGGCTTCCTCTTGTGGGAGACACGCTCAGCCTCGGAAAAAAGAAAAGGACTACACGGCACATCGAGCGCTCAGCCCAGTTGAGGAGGATTTCGACTCCACAGGTGAGGAGGTTGAAGAGATAAAAAAGGGTTCTACAACTGTATTAGAAGTCGGTGCTGACAGTTTGCAACGCCCACAAACAACAACCATGGCAACTCCTGAGCAAGTACAGGAACTAATTGCTGCAGTACAAAGCCTCTCTCTAGAAATGCAAAATATAAAAACCGAAAACAACCTGCTAAAACAAATGGTAGCAGTGAGGGAGCCCCCCAACACAGATCTGCCTCCTATGCCTTTGTCTTCGGGGAAGTACGATGGTTCCCCCAAGACCCTGAAAGAATTTCTTGACGCTTGCAAGGTGTATTTCTCTTTCAGAACCCGCACTTACGCCTCTGATCATGCCAAGGTTGGATTCCTGGTGTCTAATATGACAGGGAACGCTCTTGCTTGGGCCACCCCTCTAGTAACCGGAAATGACCCTGTCCTACAGAATTTTGATGCCTTTATCGATTATGTCAAACAAACCTTTGAAAGACCCGAAATCTCAATGGCAGCTGGTGAAGACTTGATGGACATTCGTCAAGGACAAGCTGATGTGCTGTCTTATATCTCCTCCTTTAAGAGATTGGCCATGGAGACGGGTTGGTCTGAGCAGTCCCAATTTATTCTGTTCCGCCGAGGTCTTAGGGAAGAATTAAAAGATGAAATGGCTCATTTTCCTCGGCCTACTTCCCTGCAGGATCTGATGACGGCCGCCGTTCAGATGGAGTTCAGGATGCAAGAAAGACGCCTAGAAAGAAGAAAGACGCGTACCTCCTTTTCAAGGACCTCCTCACCACCTTCAACAGCGCTCAAACCTCACGATGAGCCCATGCAAATCGGCACTACTCGCCGTTCTCTTACGCCTGAAGAAAGAAGGAGGAGAAGGGAACAGGGCCTATGTGCCTATTGTGCCTCTGATCGCCACACGGTGCATAACTGTACTGAACTTACCAAGAAACCGGCGGAAAACGCAAACCCTCGAACCTAGTTGGGACGGGTTATCGAGGGCAGTCTTCCAGTCCCTACGTTACTATGTCTATTGATTCCTCGAACCCTTCAGAAAATTCCCGCCTGATGGTTATAACGGTCAAGGTTACTATCAATGGCAGCCCGGTAGAGACGCTGGCTCTCTTGGATTGCGGTGCCGCAGGGAACTTCGCTGACACCCTTTCGGTTGACAAAGTAGGGGCTTCACGGATAGATCGCGAACACGGCCAGAAAGTAGAAGGGGTAGACGGCACACCTTTGAGCTCAGGACTCATTGTTCAGACTACCGAACCCCTTCCTCTAACTATATTTCAGCACTCAGAAGTCATTACTTTTGATATCATTCGAGCAGCCCATTTTCCCTTAATCTTGGGGATTACCTGGCTGCGACAATATAATCCCCATGTCGACTGGAAGTCCAATAGTTTGCATTTTAATTCCAGTTATTGCCAGACACACTGCTTTCAAGAGGCACATTACCAGGAGGTAAAAATATCTCCCACTGTTCTCCCCACGAGTATTGGGGTGCATTCCATTGACAAGATATTGGAAGAATACCCTATGGTGTTTGCGGAATCCGCCCCCATGGCATTACCACCTCACAGACCGGAGGACTGCTCCATTGAGCTGATACCCAATGCCCAAGTGCCATTTGGCCGAATGTTTGCCTTATCCAAGACTGAAAAGGACGCTTTACGAAAGTATTTGGATGACAACTTGTGCAACAGTCTCATCAGACCCTCTAAATCCCCGGCGGGTGCTCCCTTATTTTTTATTCCTAAGAGGGATTCCAAGGACCTCAGGCCATGCATCGATTACAGGGGACTCAATAAGGTAACTTGCAAGGACAGATATCCCATGCCCCTCATTCCTGACATATTGGAATCAGTACAGGGAGCGACAGTTTTCTCCAAATTGGATCTGCGCAATGCTTATCACTTACTCAGAGTAAGTCCAGGAGATGAATGGAAGACGGCCTTCAGGACACCCTTTGGTCTGTACGAATACTACGTTATGCCCTTCGGACTGGTCAATGCTCCAGCAATATTTCAAAGGTTCATAGACCGAATATTCTCAGATTTATTGTTTATTTCAGTAGTAGTTTACCTTGACGACATATTTGTTTTTTCACAGTCTATGTCGGAGCATCTACTGCATCTTACAGAGGTCCTGGAGCGCCTTAAGAAACATCGTTTATTGGCCAAACGTGAAAAATGTGTATTTGGGGCATCTTCGGTCCCTTACTTGGGGTTTATCCTCTCACCACAAGGAGTGCAAATGGATCAAAAGAAGGTCGAGGCTATTCTCCATTGGCAGGCTCCTTCCTCAGTCAAAGAGGTTCAGAGATTCCTGGGCCTGGCTAATTTTTACAGGCGTTTCGTGCCAGGTTTTTCCAACACTGTTCTACCAATTACAAACTTGTTGAAGAAGACATCTGTGCCTTTCCTCTGGAGCCCTCAGGCTGAAGAGAGCTTTCAACTCTTGAAGAAGAGCTTCTGCAGCGCTCCCATCCTATGCCAGCCGGACCAAAACAAGCCTTTTATCGTTGAGACAGATGCCTCTGCTGCAGCTATAGGAGCTGTTCTACTACAAGAGCATGACAACGCGGAACACCCAATAGCGTATCTGTCTAAGACTCTCACTACTAGTCAACGGAATTATTCAGTAATTGAACGTGAACTTCTGGCCATGAAAAGAGCATGTGAAGTTTGGAGACACCTCCTACAGGGGTGCAGCCACCCTTTTGTAATCCGGACTGACCATAAGAATCTACAAGTTCTACAGTCTATGGAGTGCATCAATTCCAGACAAGCCCGTTGGGCGCATTTTTTCTCACAATATGACTTTACCATCACTTATATTCCTGAAAGCCAAAATGCTTTGGCAGATGCCCTGTCCAGGAAGTCTTTCTCCTCCCAGGTTGCCCCATCCTGCCCGGAGAAGTTGTTTCCCAGAAACCGCATTGTTGCCACTATCTCCTCCTTGTTTCAACGGATAAAAGAAGCCGTCTCTTTACATCCAGAACCCCGCGGCATGATTCAAAAGGGTGGTTTGTTCCTGAAGAATCAGAGGATCTGGGTACCATCTAAACCTCTTCAGAAAGACATATTGTCCTGGTGCCATGATCATCAGACGGCAGGCCATAGGGGACAGGCGAGTACCTTGGACTTGATCAGTAGAGCCTTTTTCTGGCCAGGTTTGTCGGGAGATGTTAAGCGTTACGTCAGGTCCTGCAGAGTCTGCTGTCAAAGTAAAAACAACACAAAAAAACCCATAGGTTTGCTGCAGCAAGATTCCATCCCGGAGCGTCCGTGGAGTCATGTATCTACTGATTTCATTGTGGACTTACCTTTGTCTCAAGGATGTACATGCATAATGGTGTCCATCGACTCCCTCACCAAGATGGCTCATTTCTCTCCACTCCCTGGTATACCAACTGCCGATGCCATGGCATTGGTTTTCATTAAAGATGTGTTTCGACTCCATGGTCTCCCAGACAAGATAGTATCAGACCGAGGGAGCCAATACGTCTCCAAATTTTGGAAGTCCTTATGTGCCGCTCTTAATATTCACCGCGCATTATCATCAGGATATCATCCCCATACCAATGGGCAGACAGAGCGGTTAAACGCTACCTTGGAACAATATTTGCGCAGCTACACCAATCTGGAACAAGACAACTGGGTGGATATGCTGCCGACGGCGGAGTTCGCATATAATAATGCCAGTCATTCTGCAAGCAAGATGTCTCCTTTCTATTGCTCATATGGATTTCACCCCCGAGCCATCATTCCCCATTTTTCCTGCAATCCTGCATTTCCGGCGGTAGAGGAGGTACTACTAGGTATAAGGGACGTCCAAGACAAAGCTAAGGTGAACCTCAGAGATAGCCTCCAGGCATATAAGAGGCAAGCCGACCGGCACCGGCAGGTAGTACCTGATTGGGACGTTGGCTCCAAGGTGTGGTTATCCACCAAATACCTTCCTAGATGGTCTCGTCCGTCTAAGATGTCCCCCAGGTTTATTGGTCCCTATCCCATTACTGCCAAAATTAATCCAGTGGCCTTCCGCCTAAAGCTGCCACATTCTCTTAGGCGAATTCACCCAGTGTTTCATGCATCTCTTTTGAAGAGTGCCGAACAGTCACTAAGGGCTCGCCCTTTTCCCATTCTCTCACACTCGCCTGATACACCTGAGTATGAAGTATCCAGGTTGCTGGACTCCAGGTACTGCAAAGGGCGCCTGGAATACCTGGTGCATTGGAAGGGTTTTTCCCATGCTGAGGACTCTTGGGAACCAAATACACATATCCATGCTCCTGTCCTTCTCCGGAAGTTTCACCGTTTACATCCCGGTAAACCGGGTGGCCTGGGCCTTGGCGGGGGGCATGCTGTCATGCGCCGCTTTCTCACCTGGCGTCTTTGGCCCCGCTGCCGCTTACGGACTTCCTGATTTCCATCACGTAGATGCTACGTTCACTAAGCGGTCTAGTCTTTCTCCGCTAGGAGGACCGTAGCGGTATTTAACCACTCCTCTCCCTGGGTCCAGCGCGTTGCAACCTTCCACGGTCAGCTGCTTTTCTTCGCGGCCGCGGTCTTGCTACACGCTGTTTTCCTCTTGCTCCTCGAGCCTTTCCTCTTTCACCCCTCTTACTCTTCCCGCTCCTTCTCAGGTCCCCGCCTTCTGTTCTCTCCCTCCTTCCTACTTTCCCTCCTTCGTGCCCGGCTTTCTGCCTTTGGCTTTGTTTACTTTCGCTTCCGGTGTATGCTGGAGTGTACATTTCCTACTGGGTCCTGTTGCTGCCTTCTCCCGTTGATCATCTGCTTACACGCCCAACTACCATCAGGATACCTGCCGGTTCCAGGGTTTTTTTGCCTATTCTGGCTTTTTTCCCCCTTTTTTGTCCCTCCCGGGAGTGGGACACGGTCAGGGCGCATTTACACGCTCTCACTGTGGCTTCCTCTTGTGGGAGACACGCTCAGCCTCGGAAAAAAGAAAAGGACTACACGGCACATCGAGCGCTCAGCCCAGTTGAGGAGGATTTCGACTCCACAGGTGAGGAGGTTGAAGAGATAAAAAAGGGTTCTACAACTGTATTAGAAGTCGGTGCTGACACCTACCCTCTGAGGTCCAGAAAATGTTGGCAGGCCAAAAAGAGCCTTAAAACACATTTAGCCCTCCAAAAATCTAGAAACCTTCGGAGGCCCGAAAAAGGAGTTTACAAATAGCCTAGGCCCCCTAAAGTTCAGAAAAGTTGTTGGCCCAGAAAATGTGTCACAGAGCTCCGAATGTCCCAAAAATATTGCCAGCCTGTAAATGGCCTTAATCTGCATCCTAGACCCCTGAAATTCCCCAAAACATTTTTGGCCCAAAAAATGCATTCTATACCCCTGAGGTCCAGAAACGGAAGGCAGGCCAAAAAGAGCCTTAAAACACATTTAGCCCTCCAAAAATCTAGAAAACTTTAGAGGCCCGAAAAAGGAGTTTACAAATAGCCTAGGCCCCCTAAAGTTCAGAAAAGTTGTTGGCCCAGAAAATGTGTCACAGACCTCAGAATGTCCCAAAAATATAGGCAGCCTGTAAAGGTCCTTAATCCGCACCATAGACCCCTGAAATTCCCAAAAACATTTTTGACCCAAAAAACGTGCCCTACACCCATGAGGTCCAGAAAATGTTTGCAGGCCAAAAAGAGCCTTAAAACACATTTTAGGCCTCCAAAAATCTAGAAAACTTTGGAGGCCTGAAAAGGGGGTTTACAAATTGCCTAGATGACCTAAAATCCAGGAAAGGTTGGTGGCCCAGAAAATGTGTCACAGAGCTCCGAATGTCCAAAAAATATCACCAGCCTGTAAAGGGCCTTAATCCGCATTCTAGACCCCTGAAATTCCCAAAAACATTTTTGGCACAAAAAATGCATTCTACACCACTGAGGTCCAGAAAATGTTGGCAGGGCAAAAAGAGCCTGAAAACACATCTTAGGCCTCCAAAAATCTAGAAATCTTTGGAGGCCCGAAAAAAGGGTTTACAAATTGCCTAGACCCCCTAAAGTCCAGGAAAAGTTGGTGGCCCAGAAAATGTGTCACAGATCCCCGAATGTCCCAAAAATATCGCCAGTCTAGGCCTTAATCCGCACCCTAGACCCCTGAAATTCCCAGAAACATTTTTGACCCAAAAAATGCATCTACCCCCTGAGGTCCAGAAAATATTGGCAGGCCAAAAATAGCCTTAAAACACATCTTAGCCCTCCAAAAATCTTCAATACTTTGGAGGCCCGAAAAAGGGGTTTACAAATTGCCTAGACCCGTAAAGTCCAGGAAAAGTTGGTGGACCAGAAAATGTGTCACAGAGCTCCGAATGTCCCAAAAATATAGCCAGCCTGTAAATGGCCTTAATCCGCATCCTAGACCCCTGAAATTCCCCAAAACATTTTTGGCCCAAGAAATGCATTCTATACCCCTGAAGTCCAGAAAAGGAAAGCAGGCCAAAAAGAGCCTTAAAACACATCTTAGCCCTCCAAAAATCTAGAAAAAATTTGGAGGCCCGAAAAAGGGTTTTACAAATAACCTAAACCCCCTAAAGTCCAGAAAAGTTGGTGGGCCAGAAAATGTGTCACAGACCTCCGAATGTCCCAAAAATATAGGCAGCCTGTAAAGGTCCTTAATCCGCATCATAGACCCCTGAAATTCCCAAAAACATTGACCCAAAAACGCACCCTAGACCCCTGAGGTCCAGAAAATGTTGGCAGGCCAAAAATATCCTTAAAACACATCTT
Source organism: Ambystoma mexicanum (assembly GCF_040938575.1). NCBI lineage: Eukaryota > Metazoa > Chordata > Amphibia > Caudata > Ambystomatidae > Ambystoma > Ambystoma mexicanum. Next base: position 1,329,922,367 of record NC_090923.1, read on the forward strand.
AGCCCTCCAAAAATCTACAAAACTTTGGAGGCCCGAAAAAGGTTTTTACAAATTGCCCAGACGACCTAAAGTCCAGAAAAGTTGGTGGGCCAGAAAATGTGTCACAGACCTCAGAATGTCCCAAAAATATAGGCAGCCTGTAAAGGTCCTTAATCCGCATCATAGACCCCTGAAATTCCCAAAAACATTTTTGACCCAAAAAACGCGCCCTACACCCATGAGGTCCAGAAAATGTTGGCAGGCCAAGAAGAGCATTAAAACACATTTTAGGCCTCCAAAAATCTAGAAAACTTTGGAGGCCCGAAAAGGAGTTTACAAATAGTCTTTACCCCCTAAAGTCCAGAAAAGTTGGTGGCCCAGAAAATTTGTCACAGACCTCCGAATGTCCCAAAAAATATCACCAGCCTGTAAAGGGCCTTAATCCACATCCTAGACCCCAGAGGAAGCACACGTATCATCCGAGGTTCTACATGCTGACCTACGTGTCATCGCTGCACAGAACCAGACTCACCTGTCCCGCAGACTTGCTGCCGATGAGGGGCAAGCTGTGCCTAGGCGTGGTCAACCTTTTCAGCCAGAGGGTGATGAGGACGACGAGTTATCTCCCACACAGGTCGGGCTGTGAAGGCGTTGAGCCCATGGAGGTTTTTTTTGTCTCAACATCATTGTATGTGGGTGTTGAGGTGCACCCTGTGCCTCCCCCCTCCTGGGTGCCTTCCCCCGGGTCGTATGTGGCCATTTTTGATTTTTATAGTTAGTTTAATTAGTTAATATGGTTTTTCATAGCTATTTTAAATAGGTAATATAGTTTTTTTATAGTTAGTTTAATTAGTTATTATAGTTTAAAATAGCTTGTCAATTGTGCATTCATGTGATAGTGTGGTGCTTTGTGGCATTTGAAAGCATCTACTGTCTGTTTCAGCTGGGTCCTTCAAGCTTGTCTCGTGCATGTTTTTGCAGCTTGTGGTCCTGACACACATAGGCCACTCCTGCTTCCCTTATCCATGGGCTAGTAAGGATGGTTCGGTGTTACAGTCATTTACACAAGGGCATTTAACTTTCCTCATATCTGTGGCCTGTCTGCTGCTGTACTACTTGTGTTAACAGCCCTAGTGGGGATTAAGTGGGTTTTCTCCACGGCATGTCTGCATCAATTAGGGTGAGTCCATGATTGATATGTCCATTTATTGATGTTGATTGTGATGTATGTTCTTTTCTTGCCTCTATATGTGCTTGATGCACTTCATGCTGTAGACAGTAGCCTGCACCCTTTGGCTGTCAAAGTCACACTGATGGTTGGTGGAGTTCGGATGTAGGTCTCCAACATGGGACAGTGACAACCAGCATGACGACACACACTCAGGGAACTTTGCAGATGTATCAATATCTTTTATGCCCTTTATGCAGGAAAATGAGCCTCCAGACTACTTTTTCCAGCAGACACGGGGCCAAGAACTACTGAGACCTGGCCACGTTGGGTGGTGCACACGTGCGCATGTGTGCACAAGCAGAAGCACAGGGCTTGTGGTCAGATGTCCGACAGAAGCAGACATGTTTCCAGGACCTCCAAGCAAAGTGAGCAGCACAAGGGGCCACACCGCAGCCAACCTTCCACCAGGCCACTTGCACATGCTTACAAAGTAGCGCCAGTGCTGGGGAGCTTGGCTAGGCATGGTTGAAGAAGCGCACAGTACAGCTAAGACATGTTGAGGAGCAAAAGCCAAGTAGCTTTACAAGTTGTAAGGGGCACACGCAGGGGCTGTCGCACATATCCTCCAGTCCCCCCTGCTCCATAGAAGCTGAGTTGTTAGCTCAGTGGCGTTGCTAGCCAGACACTAATACAGCGCACAGGGGCACCCAGCGAGGCACAGACTCGAGTGCAGTGCATATCATTTGCATGTGCAAATTGCCACATGCACTACCTATTGAGATCCGTGGCTGCCAGAACATGACTTGTACTGAAGTCGCACCTCGCTATATGTGTCTTGCAGCTCACCCAGGGACCTTTCTATCATGTGTGATTCTTGACACATTTGTCTTCCATTTACTGCACGGCCACATGGGCCTGCCTTACTGCATTGACAGTGTATGAACCATCACGGGGGCAAGCTAACGTATACGTACACAGCAGCAGACAAGAGTGTTTGTTTGTAGAGCAGTCACTTAGTTTGAGGCATGAATGGTGTTGTGTGTGTTGAAAAAACACAGAGATTAGTAACTCACGCTCTCTTTGCAGCATTGAACTGCTCCTGTTACCAGACCTGAGAGTGCGCAGGCAGGAGGCCAGCACTAACTCCAGAGATAAGTCTCTCTTTGGCTTGCATTTGACTCATTTTGGACAATGTGCATGAAGAACATGGTTTCTCTGATTGAGTATGTGTTATTGTCAATAGTTGCATTTTGTATTTTGCCTACTTTCCCTTGCCAATCCAACTCCCCTCTCCTGCCCCTCTTTCCGTTTGTCCTGAATACCAGTGCCTGTCCAAACGACAGATCCCTGACCCTCTTTCCTCACCGTGGTCTCGGAGGACTGTGTAAGTTTGACCTTGCAGGTGCCCAGGCCACGAAGGGGGTGGTTGGTTCGTGCCACTCATGTGCCTGGAGTCCAGAGCTGTGACACTACCCATCAGTTGTTGCATCCTCATTGTATATTGGGTACTGAAAATGGTACCCATCCTGTTGAACCATTGTTGAACTGTGCTACCTTGGTTGTTCTATCATTCTGCTTGGACATGTGCCTGGACATTTTCTGCTACTTCAAGTCAACTACTGGAGACTCTTCCAGGGTTTTTTGGTGCCTACAGGCTTTTTCACTGGTTTGGGGGTTTGGCTCCTTGGAGTTCTCTGCGATTTGGTATTTTTTACCAGTCAAGGAGGCCTCAGTGTGGGCTGGACCCTATTTACATGCAAGGTGGAACAAGGAGACCAAGGGGTAGGGTGATCCTGTAGCCAGGTAGACTTGAAGGAAGAAGGCTACATACCCCAGACACAGCTGTTCAGAAGGTCATGGTGATGTGTAAATGAGGGAGGTTCTTTTGTTGTTGGACAGTTGGCTTGGGCTACAGTGTTTGGGCACTCTCTGACATTGTAATTGTGGGGTACTATGTACATGATGTGTTCTGCTGGTCAATGCCTGTTCCTGTGTTGTGTTTACTTTTCAGATGTCAGGGGATTGGTGTGGTTTGACATGCTGGGTGTACACTGAAGTGGGAAAAGTGAACAAAAGGCTCCCACCAATCCCCTCTCAACCCTGGCCTAGAGGATCACGGCCCAGACACCCGCCACGAGAGGAGTTTGCCCATCTACCAGACGACCAAATACCCTGGTACAAGAACATACGGATGTGCCCACTCGCATGCCCACCCGCCTGCCCACCAGCCTGCCCTGCACATGCCGACACCTGCGGCATGGATGGACTCGACTGAACCATCCAGCACCAAATCAACACATCGTTAGAGATGCCATGACGACCTAGCCAACGGTCAGCACACCGTGCAAATATACACACCGGACACTCCCACACCAATCCACACGAAGAACATACTCAGTGCTATGACGTAGGCGACGGACACACCCACGGACGTGCATCTTTATTATTTTCCACATAGGCTTTTCAAATGCAGAAACGCAAGACGCATAATGAACTCATCTAAAAAGGCTTGCTCACGCTCTCCTAAACCCATGTACCATAATGAGAAATATAACGAAGACACGATACTGGGGATAGAGCGATATGATACCATAACCTAAAGCGCTCTGTATCACACGGTTCCACCTATGCACCAGGCCCAAGTAGGCCGCAAGCAAAAGCTTCCATGAACATTGAATGAGCAAGAGTTTGGTTGCTGACCCTGCAGAATGAGCCCAGCGAAAGCAGACAGTCAAGGGCACAAAATTGCAAACTCTCATACCGCAAGCCGACGCCAAGGTCACACCTGCAAGATAAGCCAGGCACACAGTGAGAAATGCAATATTAATTGTGCAGAATTCTGCCTCAACTACGGTCCCACCTCACGTGACCAAGCCGAACCTGATAGGGTGCCAAGCCCAGGAGGAAGAAGGCGCCTGGATGCCCCGTCTCAAGACACAGGCAGATACAATTAAGCGACTCAATGGACATCTGTGGCGGTGGGAGTAGTCGGCCTTCCTGCTTATGAATAAATCCTCACATTGTCTGCACATACCCATAGTGAAACATTGTTGCAAATGACAGGTGCACCGCGAGCTGGGAACAGCGATGGTCCCAGACTGGGGGGCTCGCGGATGGACCAATCAGAACATGGGGCCCTTATCACTGACGCCTCTAACATTGACCAATCCTCAGGGGTCTTCATGTAACAATTTTTATGTATCAAACTGAAGGGACGACCCAAGTATACCACCTGACTGACCCTTAACCACTAACAACGTTCTCTATACGTATGCTATACTAACCCTACCACTCGGGGAACCAATCCAGAGTGGCGATAGGTTTTTTGCTAACTTTCTCAGGTGACGCAAGTAGCGCGTCATACTAAGGTAAAAAGGGCCTGCGAGCCCCACAATGTTGAGAGAGTGTCAGGACGGACGCGTACGATCCTTGACCCATCCCTGCCGTTTTGTTTAATAAACAGCAGAATCACCTTGCTTCTTGCGTGTGTCTCATACTCTATCTCTTTTGGGATATACGGGAGGAGTTGGGGCCTCCCTGCCCGGAGGTCCGCGGACGGCCCAGCCGACCCCGGGAGAATTTCCCCCCGACAAGTTGGAGGCACTGCTGGGATCTGTTTAAGGTCCGCTTTTATTTTTTATTTTTCCAAGTACTCCCGTTGCGGGGAGGCCCGGCGGCGCGGCCCCCTCTGCCGCTGCCCCCTTTTTGAGGACTACAGGACCATCGCGGAACTGCGAGAAGACCAGACAGCGCAATCCGGATATTGGCCCTCGGGAGCCGGTTGAGAAGTATCCCACCCGCGGTTGGCGAGTGTCCAGACGTAGTCCAGACGAGGGGAGGTGGCGAGCCGCTTGGAGAGGTGCACGCAGTCGAGCGGCCCGGCATCAAGAGAACTTGGTGAGTATGCCACGCCCAACAAGCAATGTGAAATTGTGAGGGAGGGGGGAGGAATTGAATACGGGAGGTATTACACAGGTGCGCGGCGAAGGTTTGATAATTTAGTGTTGGCAATGAAATGAATGGTAGCCGGACGAGTGCAAGAGCAGTCTGCTACGTTACGGGAGAGAAGGGGGCGGAGCACGAAAACATCACGTGCGGCCGCTCATAGAAACTGATTAGCCTAGGTCGCGACCATGTGTAAGGGTGTGTGTGTGCCTGGTTTCCTACGATTTGGCAATTATTGATCAATGAGTAGATGAGGATCCCTATTGATCGAGCAGGAAACTCGATAGATAGATGACGTTTCCCTGTAGGCGGTAGCTAGCTAGTTGCCCAATACGGAAGATAATTGGCTGGTTAAGCCCTCCTGTCGAGGGGCGTATCACACGCGAGGCGACGCAGCGTGCGCAGTCCGATTATATTATTGATTACCTTGTTCCAGGAGTGACAGGAAGACAGCTGTGGGGTTAACGGGGGTAGATTGCAAGTGTATCTTGGATTTAGAGAATATATGAAGAACTTACCAGTAGTTTGAAGAGATCGGTGACGTCACCAGCAGGGCTTTCATAGGACATCTCGAGAACCAGGCATCTTTATTTTTGAGTGGCGGGGAGGAGAGCTGTGTTAAGGGCGTGGAAACGGAGGTAAACGGTAATGAGTTGATCGGGGGAAGGCGAAAAGGGGGACGTGGCTGCGCACGGAGAACGCCGGCCTTGGCAAGTGTAGAAGAGGGAGGAGGAGCAAGTGAAAGTAGGACGGCAGTATAAGAACTTCACAAGGGGCACGCAGCCGCAGGGGGCTACGTGCGCCTCGGCCGCAGGGGGCAGTAAGGGTGTTGTATAAAGGAAGAAACGAAAAGAAAAGAATATACAAATGTAAATACTATATTTTATTAATTTTTCCTTAGCGGACTATCGCAAGTCCCCAAACTTACGGGGCCAGGTAAAGACATTAGGCTGTATATTGTAAAGTGCTAGTAAAATAACCGCTACCAAATAGGGGAAGGATAACAAGTGGAGCGCTACTATGTCACACGGGGCAGGATCGGGGGGTGGGGGAACACCCTCACTACCCCACTGCAACACATATGTAAAACACTGTCACCCCATAGGGAGAAACTGATCAAGTATAGCATAGAATGGACACAGGGGACGGACAACAAAATGACGACACCATGGCCGCCTAATGGTAGCTTCGATCCATATACCCAACACTCACTATTAAACCATCTGCATAATACATACAAGGGGAAGAAGTTGACACACCACGTGGAGGTGTTCAACTTATGGAGGATGTTCCAAGGGTCCCGACCAGGACCAAACGGAATGTTCATTGTAGGGGAAACAACGGGAGATAAGGAGATTAAAGAGGAGGGAGAGAATGGGGAAAAAGAGAGTGAAGGCACACAGAACACGGAGAACGGACAAGAGGGAGGAGAAAAGAGTGACAACTCAAACGAAAACGAAATAAAAAAGGAACAGCGCGACGATATACCCCTAGCGAAGGTAGTGAAAACAGAGGAAGGGGGGTTGTATCCTTTACGAGAACTAGAAGAAATAGCAAGAGAACCATTAAGGGCGGCTGAGGGATACTCGAACCCGGCATACAGCCCGCCTCCATATACAGCTACAGGTGGCCACACGGGAGGGGAGCGGACTAGTACAACGGGATCAGCTCATAGGAAGACGCTAGCAGGGGAGGGGAGGACTGAAGAAGAGCAGACTATGGACATAGGAAATGATGAGTGGGTAGCTGCGCAGATACTATTAAAATTACGAGGTTCATTAACAAGAAAAGAGAAGGAGGTGGTAAGAAAAATGGACGAGGATAATACCAGGGAGGGTGAAATGAAAGGGGAAGAGCTGATAAGACAAAAGGAAGAGACTTTGGAGGAACGATTAGCAGAATTAAGGGATGAGCAGAATGCACTGATCAAGCAGCTCGAAAGGGGGGAAAGAGAGAGAGCACGGGAAAGGAAAGAAGGTAAGAATGAGTTGGAAAAAATGAGAGAACGAACTGAGGAGCAAAAGAGAGAAACCGAAAGGGTAAAGGCAGTAGCAGAGAGGGTATCAAGAGCAGCACTGCGCGACAGGAAAAGAGAGGAAGAGGAGAAAGAAAAAGAAATGGCAATATGGAAGAAGAGATTACTGTCAGAAGCGACAAGGAAATACGAGGAAGGGAGGATGATAGAGAGTATATTAGAAAGGGAGAGGGAGAGATGGGAAAGGAAGAAAGAAGATGAAAAGATATTGGAAAAAATGAGTAGTGAAGTAATGGAAGAATTAAAAAAGAAAAGAGAGGACATTGGTAGAGAAATAGCGGAGAAAAATGAAGGGGAAAGAGAAGATAGGAGAGGGGAGAGCGAAGTAAGGAGGCATGTATATAGAGGTAAAGAACTAGCGACAACATCGGCACAAAGGGGAGCGATTAGTAAAGAAGAAAAGGAAGGAACGGACCTAATAGACATAAGAACAGTAACGATTGGGGGGGAAAAGACAGATTGGGGGTTGCCATTTTTGAATGACTTTTGTAGTGAGGAAGAAGAAGGAATGGAGAAGGAAGGAAGAAATAGTGAAAGGAAAAGACTAGATAAACTATACACCACCCGGACAAATAGAGACTCACCATGGATCTGCAGGAGAAAGGAAGAACTGCAGAGAAGTGAGGAGGAAGAGCAAGGAATAGCGGAAAGGCAGACACGTGAAGCCACACCATCACCATCCCGTCCTTCATGCTCCACCACCTCACGCTCATTACGTGCAACATGCCCACCTAAACTTGCGCCCTTCACAAACGACCTGACACCCTATGCAGGAAGGCTTAGAGACCTCCCTGGACGCAGGCAGGGAGAACGAATACACACGCCCACATTAAATAAAGGAAATGATGAAAGAAGGGGAAGTGGTGGAGGAGAAAGAGTTAAGAGCAGGAGAAATATGGAAGAAATTGACGATGTAGAAGAGACGGAAGAAGAGGAGGGGTGTGCGGACTCGATTTTGTGGAACCCAGGGGGTCAAACGGGACACAACTTGATGCCTCTTCTGGAGAGGGGAGGGGTTAGACCACAATACGTCCCTTGGAAGCATGCAGACAAGGAAAATATAAAGTGCAGACTCCCATCATTAAGTGGAGGTGCGGGTAAATGGATATATGAAATGGAAAAATACACCGCAGGACAGAAATTGGCAGTGGGAGATGTAAAGGGCCTTCTAATATCAATATTAGGGGATGCTGCGGATGACATCTGGAAGAGAGCGGGCTTCCCCGGGGTCACAATAACAAACACATCTCACGATGGGGCACCATTCGCAAACTGCAGACATGCATTATGGCAGGCACTGAGGGTACAGTATCCAGACACATCACACATAGGAGCAATTACCTCGCGCAAGATGCGTGAGAACGAAGATCCTGTTGATTATATCCAGGAAATTCAAGAGAAGTGGCGTATGGAAACTAGAGAACAATGGGACAAAACACCAGCAATATTCTATCATATACTAGTACAGGGGCTCCCAGAAGCAGTTCAGAAACAACTGAAGAAAGTAGTGGGGATGGAAGCAAAAGCATGGCCAGAAATACAACTGACTATAGTACATCATTGCAGGACATGGCAAGAAAAAATGAAAAAAAAGGAAGAGGACAGGAAAACGGAAGAGGCTAAACTAGTACAGAAAAAACGTACTAAATACACGATGGAAGGCGCACTAATAACTACACCTACAACAATGACTCAAAGCCCCACACAAGTAGTGGCTGCACAAGATCCCTCCCAAATACAATCATCGCAGACTGTAACACAACAGATGCCGCCACTCCAACCATACACGACTAACATGGGAGGAGGATACTCAACGCCAGGAGCTGGGTATTATAATTACAACAGGGGAAGGGGAGGAATAATGAGAGGGAGAGGATACGGATATAACACACAACAACAGGTGGGGGGACTTAGAAATTCCTACCCCACCGGGCACTCAGTATACCAGGACAACACAGGAAGCTTTCCATGGCAGAACAGGAAACCTCTGGTGTGTTGGATTTGTGGATTAGTAGGACACATGTCACGCACGTGTAGAGTGAGACCAGGCACACCATCGTGGAGTGAACAGGGACAACAAGAGCTCACACAGGAACAGCAGGGCATCTAGCAACAGCAGACATTGCAACAGGGAAATGGACAGCAACAACTAGTAACACAACAGCCACGGACATATCCAGCGCCTCAACAACAGGTAGCGATAACACAACAATCCCAAGCACAGCAAGTACAGCAACCTGCACAAGTCCAAGACCATAACATAACATCTACCAATACCCAACTACAGCAAACACAACGGTGTAGGGTGACGGTACTGGGATACAACCCTTACACAGGAAGTGGTCAATCATTATACCCTCAATAGGACAGCCCACAGACGACCTTGGTGTGTCCCATCCTGTTGGTAACACCTAATAGTGCGGAGGAACCACGCATAGAGGTAACGATAGGTGACAAAAAATTATCATTCCTTGTTGACACCGGGGCGACCCGGTCTTGCATAAGGGAAGGTAAATTTAAGATGTCAGGTGAAGCCATGAACACCCAAGGATTCTCTGGGGCTAGGGGGTTGGTTCCCTTTACTGATAACATTCCCTTATCAATAGGGGATTATGACATGTCAGTCCCACTTTTATATTCTAGGGCCTCACCAGTAAATATAATGGGGAGAGACATAATGAGCAGGTTGAATATGACGATCTCCTTTACGGAGGACGGCATAATTTGCTCCACTCCAGGAATTAACATGCTCACTGCACGACAGATTATGCAGGCATACTGTGGACAGACAGTGATTAGGGCTGAGCCAGTAGATGGTGAACTGTTCCAGTACGGTACGGACATGGCATTTGCATGGATGCCAGGGATAGAAGGAAAGATCTGGAGAAGGCCAGCAGCCTACTTGTTTAGACCAGAAACACCAGCCAATGAACCAGAAGGAAAGGTGATTTCAGTGGACATAGAGAGCATTATAGCAACCGCTGATTACATTGCAGTGCATGCCCAAGACAGAGAAGGAAGAGCATGGAGGGCAGTGATAGCACTAGCAGAGGGATGTACACTCACCCAGGTGTCAGATGAGGAGCTCTTCTCAGGAGAAAAGGAAGAAGGTGAAATGGTATTTATGATGAGTGTGGAAATATGGCTAAGGGTGACGTACAAACAAGTGGCACAGAAAATTGCAATGGCACTTGAGGCACCCACGTCCACCCCAGTTCCCTTCTTTGAGGAGGATATGGCAAAAGTACCCACATCATTATGGACTACTAGCCCCTATGACGTGGGGTGTATAAAAAGCATAGGGGGAATAAGAATAAAATTGAAAAAGGGTGCAATACTCCCCAGAGTGAAACAGTACCCACTATCAAAAGAGGCAGATGAGGGCATATATGAAACAATAACGGCCCTTATTAATAATGGCATATTGGTCCCATCAGAATCACCATGCAACACAGCTGTATACCCAGTGCGCAAGGCTAAAGGGGGGTCTTGGCGCTTCATACAGGACCTCAGGCCTTTGAACAACATAGTGGAAGCAGAATACCCCATAGCAGCAAACCCGGCCACAATATTGTGCGGCATTCCAGCAGAGGCATCACGGTTTACAGTGATCGACCTTAAAAATGCCTTTTTCTCAATACCACTGCACCCAGACTCACAAAATCTGACAAGCTTCACTTACAGAAACACAAAGTGGAAACACACCAGATTGCCACAAGGGTACTGCGAGTCACCCTCAATATTCAACAGAGTAATACAGATGGATTTGGGTAACATAAAAGTAGAAAGCACAGTGTTGCAGTATGTTGACGACATAATAATTTGCAGCACAAATGAAAGAAGATGCAGAGAGGACTCATTAAAGATGCTGACAATATTGGCTGAAAAAGGTTACAAGGTAGACAAGGAAAAGTTACAGTACTGTCAGGAACAGGTACTTTACATTGGCCAGCTCATATCCCAATATGGAAGAAAGATTGCACCACAAAGAGCACAGGCCATTTCAAAAACGCCATTGCCACAAACAGTGAGAGAATTACAGCAGTTCCTGGGTCTGTGCAACTACTGCAGAGCATGGGTATTTGATTACAGCTCATACATAGGACCCCTACTTGAGGGGTTAAAAGAAGCTAACAAAGGGGAGAAAAAGTTGGGGTGGACAATGGAAATGAAAGAGGCTTTTGATGAACTGAAAGATGCAATATCAACCACTCCGGTACTGGCCACCCCAGATTATGAACGACAATTCTTTATATTTTCACATTGCGACTCAGCAGTAATGAAAGCAGTGTTGGCCCAAAAAACAAGCATGGGCTACAAACCAGTAGCGTTTTATAGCGGCCACTTGGATCCTGTGATGTTAGGTCATTTCCCTTGCGAACAAGGTCTCGCCGCAGCTGCCTTTGCGGTAGAGAAAGCATCAGCAATCACCATGGGGTGCCCAACCACACTATTTGTGGAACATGCACTATTTGCAATATTGAACAAGCCTAGGTCCACACTAACCACGCAGAGGGCGTCAGGTTATGAGATAATCTTATCTAGAGCTGACCTATCAATTGTTAGGTGCAGCACGGTCAACCCTGCAAGGTTTATAGCAGAAGCAATTAAGGAAGGAGACTATGCGCACGATTTTACAAAGACTACCGAAATGTATTCATGTACTAGAAGGGTTGAAGAGAACGCACTAGACGGAGGTGAGCTCTTGTTCATTGATGGGTCATCAACAATTGACCAAAGTGACGGGATCAGGAGAACTGGGGCAGCAGTGGTAAAAATGACGGAGGTACCGGTGTGTGTGGCGATGAAATGCGTACAATTACCACAGCATTACTCTGCTCAAGCAGCGGAATTAGTTGCACTGATCTTGGCGTTGAAGGAAAGCTTTGACAAACGAGTGACCATATATTCCGACAGTGCATATGTCACGTCTACGGTCCACTCGGGGTTGTCCAAATGGAGGAGAAGAGGGTTTAGGAGAGCTGACGGCACTCCAGTGCAACATGCCCTCTTATTGGCTGAACTAATTGAAGTAATAAATGACCCCCAAGAATTAGCCTTGGTCAAATGCACCGCACACACTAATGGAGAAGATCATATTTCAAAAAGGAATGCAGCAGCAGACGCACACGCGAAGTATGCTGCATATTTTGGCGAGATATGGAACACCCCAGAGTAAGAGAGAGGGAGAGGGAGGGGAATAGCTAAGGAGATGTTAATACGAGAAGGGTACACCCATCTCCCAGCCACACAGATAATGGAACTACAAGCGGCTGCACCAATGGCAGAAAAAGAAATATGGGTAAAAAGAGGATGTACAATGTCACCAACTGACGCACTATGGCGCCAGGTTAGCACTGGAAAGATGGTAATGCCACTGGCACTATTGAACATCGCCCTGAGCCAACTATACCACCCAGCCCACACAGGCAAGGAAGTAATTGCAGCACGAATTAGGGAAGATTGGTTCTGCCCCGAGTTAAATTCCCATGTGTCAAATTTTATCAGCAATTGTCTCACATGTCAACAGTTCACGGCCGGTCACACACTGAAGGTGATAAAAGGTACTATACCCCGGCCAGAGGGACCCTTCCGACACATCCATATTGACTATGTTGATATGATCAACGTATGTCAAGGAAATAGGTATATGATTGTAGTTGTATGTCCATTCTCGAGGTGGATTGAGGCAGGGCCCTGCTCACACCCAGATGCATTCCGAGCAGCTAAATTCCTAGTGAGGGAAGTCTTCCCCAGGTGGGGAGTGTGCGAAATACTGCAGTCAGACAATGGCCCGCATTTCGCCAATGAAATGTTCCAGCATATCACATCCTTACTGAACATCAAGCATAAATTTGCATGTGCATATCACCCGCAGGCCAACGGTATATGCGAACGCCTGAATGGCCTATTAAAGGAAGCAATTGCAAAAATACAGCAAACAACAAAGAAGAGTTGGCTGTATTGCCTTCCGCTAGCCCTATTTGAGCTAAGGAATAGACCAGGCTCCGACCACCACCTCACCCCTCACGAGGTGGTGACCGGACGTCAAATGCGCCTTCCTCTGACGCCAACATCAAGAGCATTCACCGACCATGAGAGTACTGCAACTGTCCTTGGTGATGAAATGTACCAATATGTGTCTTCTTTGATTACTAGTGTAGTGTTTGTGTCTCAACAGCTCGAGCGCACGCGGGGCGGGTCTAAGAGTGATCAACGAGAAGACGCGGATGAAGAATTGGAAAAGGAAAAACTGTGCAAAATTGCTAAAGGTGACCACGTACTACTCCGCAATTTCAACAGAAAGTGGAACAGCCCACGCTTCACTGGCCCCCACTTGGTAGAGGAAGTATCAACAAGAGCAGTAAAGCTACAGAACAAACGTGCCTGGAATCACCTACACGACGTAAAGATCTGCAAACTCCAGACCCGCCCTAGCATCACCGACAGGGCCTTTGGAAGAACAGCAACAGCGTCGCCAACGGAGGAAGGGACTTCTACCGCAGCTAACGGCCAAAGTGTCCCCATACCCTGCCACCCCCCTGATTACCCAGAGACAACTACTGAAATAGAAAGGGGTAATTACCATACCGCCCACCCCATGGTCACACGATCAAAGAGTAAAGAGACCTCTACCAGTTGAGCCCAAAACCCTCTGCCCATCGACCCCCTACCCACTGCAGTAATAACCCAACTGAAGGACATTGTTTTGCACATACACATGTAAACACTTGAATGTTCTTTTTTTTTTCTCTCGCACATGCAGGTACTGTGTATTATTGTACTGCTAAGAAAACAGATAACTAACAAAGTTCACTGCCCAGGAGTAGATGATACCCTCAGACAATAACTACCATGAAGAATTATCGCACCAATTTGTCTATTACATAAAAAGGCCAAAGTACCTGAAAAGGAGGAGGGTACGTGTCTACTACACAGCACTTCTCTTGGCCATAGAACAATCAATGCCCCACCTCCACCCATACTTGCCTGTCCTAAGAGATAGATCACTTAGATTGGCGTGGGAACAGCTCTTCTCCTGGGCACTGAACGACTACTTGATAGGGAGATCTTGAAAACAACAACTAACACTAATAACAAGCATATTGAGAATTTTCAGGCGGGCAACTTTAACGTCGCAAGAATTAGCTGCCGGACTGCAGCAAGGTAAGAGCAAAATGCCGGTGAGACTAGCCTCTGTAATAAAGATGATAGGGATTTTGATGATCACCGGGTTCGTGGCTGCCTCTGTATGGCAGAACAGTTATGCTATCAATATTTTTGCTGTACCCAAACCTAATATACCCCCACCCCCAGCTGCAACAGGTGTCACATCAGGTGGTACTAGCGAAATTCCACACAAAGGAAATAGAGTTAAACGCAGCACATACTTAGACAATAAAGATATTGACAACTACATACAAAATTCAGCACACGTCTCAAACAACATGTGGTACCAACACATGACTCAAATAGGTAAACAAACAACAGAAGACAGCTGCTACGTCTGCTCATTGATCCCATACGCCATGAGCGCTTCCCGAACTTTCGTTGCCACGGAAATAGATGAAAAACAGCACGGTGCATAATATACCTGGCACTGTTCCAAACGAAAGGGAGGTTTCAAGGAAACACGGTGCACCTGGTATGGAAAACACGAGACACATACCCGTATGAAAATAACTTCCTTAAGAGTTATTTGAGTTACCACAAGGCCGGTTTACATGCTGAAGCATTCAGATACATAACAAATGGCCCTGAAAAAGGAGAAACAAAGAAAGTTACACTACAGTACCTACCATGTGATTGGTACGCCACTGAAGTTCCTGGTAAACAAGGATGTTGGGAAAGACCACTGATAATAATAACAGGGAAGGTGTACCTGGGTGACAAATGGGACACAGGAGTGGTTGGCAGCAACATGGTAATGAGAGAGGATACTACAACTATTGCTGAACACAACAACAGATGTTGGATGACTTGGGTCAAGTACGTACCCATGCTAACGTGGATAGAGAAGGATGAAGACCCAATAACAATACTGCCGATGACTGCACCTAAGGTATGCTATCAACATAAAGGAGAAGTGGACGTGGGATACAACACCAACTGTGCAAGCGTGACAGAGCTACCTGAGGGGGAGCAGGAACAGCAGTAGTAATGGACCATTACTGGGCCTGTGGAGACAAGGCATACCACACACTGCCCCCTCTGTGGAATGGTGTATGCATAATGGTACACGTTAATGTACCATCACTAGTGGTGCCCCAGAAACATGTGAATGTGGCGAACTTCCCCAAAATGGATGAAGGAAACAAGAGAAAGAAGAGATCTGCACAGCTTCAGAAGGGGCCAGAGAACCAAAACAACGGCAACAACACTGTCCTGAATAGAAAGAAAAGACAGGAGAACCTCTGACAGGAAATTACCTATGGGGAAGGTCGGAAACAGCACTCACTTCAATTCCGCCAGAACACAGACTATTCAGCAGAGCAGCAATGTTCTTCTCCTCAATAATACATCCGGGACTACAGGCTTACGCAAACGCAAAATGGCTCCAGATAACTAGACGGGAATTAATGATGACAATTAACTCTACAGTAAATGGATTCAACGCAATAAAAGAGGAACTGCGAGCAGTGAGGATGGTAGCACTACAGAACAGATATGTACTGGACCTCCTCACAGCAATGGAAGGACGAGTTTGCGCAAAGATAGGACAATCATGCTGCACATTCATTCATGCTAACGATGCTGACAATGGTACACTGACAGAAGCAGTATCACAATTGGCCCAGATGCACTCCAAAATGATGGATGAAAGTAAAGGTGTGAAAAAGGATGAGAGCTGGTTTTCGACGCTATGGTCATGGATGCCATCTTGGCTGTCAGATGGACTGAAGATTATAGTTGGATGCATTATTTTGGCTGGAGCTGCACTTATCATAATAAGATTTTGGAAGGCCCAGAAGGCATGCACCACAGACGAGATGATCGAAATGGTCGGTATGCACCCCTTGATGCCAGCAGATGACGGCCAACACACAGGCACAATAATAAAAGAGAGAGAGAGGTTGCGCAACCAGATCATCACCAACCACCTGGACCCACCATCTGTGAAGCTCGAAAACCCAAGAAACCCAAGGAGCTACATAGGGAAATGGGTATACTGCACACCTGGAGGGACCTGTGTATATATGTACTGGTCATTTGAAGACCATGTTAACCACTATGGGCATTTGGGAGGAGTAACTAAAATATGGAGAGTGAGAGGAGATAAGGAAAAGGATATGTTTGTGGTCGACAAGTCGACCAGAGGGGGGACTGAAGTGGGAAAAGTGAACAAAAGGCTCCCACCAATCCCCTCTCAACCCTGGCCTAGAGGATCACGGCCCAGACACCCGCCACGAGAGGAGTTTGCCCATCTACCAGACGACCAAATACCCTGGTACAAGAACATATGGATGTGCCCACTCGCGTGCCCACCCGCCTGCCCACCAGCCTGCCCTGCACATGCCGACACCTGCGGCATGGATGGACTCGACTGAACCATCCAGCACCAAATCAACACATCGTTAGAGATGCCATGACGACCTAGCCAACGGTCAGCACACCCGTGCAAATATACACACCGGACACTCCCACACCAATCCACACGAAGAACATACTCAGTGCTATGACGTAGGCGACGGACACACCCACAGACGTGCATCTTTATTATTTTCCACATAGGCTTTTCAAATGCAGAAACGCCAGACGCATAATGAACTCATCTAAAAAGGCTTGCTCACGCTCTCCTAAACCCATCTACCATAATGAGAAATATAACGAAGACACGATACTGGGGATAGAGCGATATGATACCATAACCTAAAGCGCTCTGTATCACACGGTTCCACCTATGCACCAGGCCCAAGTAGGCCGCAAGCAAAAGCTTCCATGAACATTGAATGAGCAAGAGTTCGGTTGCTGACCCTGCAGAATGAGCCCAGCGAAAGCAGACAGTCAAGGGAAAAACGTTGCAAACTCTCATACCGCAAGCCGACGCCAAGGTCACACCTGCAAGATAAGCTAGGCACACAGTGAGAAATGCAATATTAATTGTGCAGAATTCTGCCTCAACTACGGTCCCACCTCACGTGACCAAGCCGAACCTGATAGGGTGCCAAGCCCAGGAGGAAGAAGGCGCCTGGATCCCCCGTCTCAAGACACAGGCAGATACAATTAAGCGACTCAATGGACATCTGCGGCGGTGGGAGTAGTCGGCCTTCCTGCTTATGAATAAATCCTCACATTGTCTGCACATACCCATAGTGAAACATTGTTGCAAATGACAGGTGCACCGCGAGCTGGGAACAGCGATGGTCCCAGACTGGGGGGCTCGCGGATGGACCAATCAGAACATGGGGCCCTTATCACTGACGCCATTAACATTGACCAATCCTCAGGGGTCTTCATGTAACAATTTTTATGTATTAAACTGAAGGGACGACCCAAGTATACCACCTGACTGACCCTTAACCACTAACAACGTTCTCTATACGTATGCTATACTAACCCTACCACTCGGGGAACCAATCCAGAGTGGCGATAGGTTTTTTGTTAACTTTCTCAGGTGACGCAAGAAGCGCGTCATACTAAGGTAAAAAGGGCCTGCGAGCCCCACAATGTTGAGAGAGTGTCAGGACGGACGCGTACGATCCTTGACCCATCCCTGCCGTTTTGTTTAATAAACAGCAGAATCACCTTGCTTCTTGCGTGTGTCTCATACTCTATCTCTTTTGGGATATACGGGAGGAGTTGGGGCCTCCCTGCCCGGAGGTCTGCGGACGGCCCAGCCGACCCCGAGAGAATTTCCCCCCGACAACACATGGGCAATGTTCACATGTACTGTGTACAGGACACTGAGGGTCACTTGATTTCACATGCATATACTGAGTGCATGTCCCTACTGACACACACAGTTGCACAATGCTCCACCACATGTACAACCACCCTTTCATGCCCACAGGTGCACACAGATTGCCTTCTCGGGCACGCTGTGTCCCTGCAGAGCATGATCAATTACAATTTGGGGATCCTGTACATGCGTCAATAGGTTATTTATTTTGTTTGTCCTTTTCATGTGATGCTCAAAGTGTATCCCCAACACAATGGCTTCTCACTGTGCTGTGTGCTGAACAGTGTGTTGCAGGAGACACACACAGCACACAGGTTCGGGAGTAGCAATTTTGCCCTGCCCAATGTGCATGTGAACAGGCATTCAGTGTTGTGTTCATGCTACCACTGGTGGAAAGCATTTGTGTATGACTTGGTATGTGTGGGAGGTTGTTGCTCAGTCATTTCATCTGATTCCATGCAAGGCATCAATGTCTCGGGCCATTTTCCATTTATCACATGTCACTTCGTATCTTGTTGGTCATGTGTTGGGCTTTTGCTATTGCATGCCATGTCATGGTGTGGCAGACAAGGGTGATGTGGGTTTTGAGGGTTTGGGTGACATACCAGGGATTGTCATGGCCTGTTTTGCGGTGGGGGGTGGGGGGGTTAGACACACCTTGCATGTGTTCCTTTTGGTCACACAGGATTGGTTATGTTTAAGTAGCTAGGGATGCACACAATGTAGCACTTCCATGGCAACATCCTCAGGGTGGTAAGGTTGTGACAGTTGACTGTCTCTTTGTCATCATCGATTGTCACCTGGTATGTACCAGGCCTGTGTGCACTCCCCAGGGTGGGAGTTTAGGTGAAAAATGTGGCCACAAGCTGGGTGCGGGCTGCCTCGCCACGTGCCCTTTTCCCTCCCATGGGCAGTGCCTGTGCCTGTGGTTGGGGATGTGGGGGCATTGCTGCCACAATGATCCTGCACACTACTGGGGGTGCATATAGTAGCTGGCCACCAGAGCGGTCAAGGGAGCGGAAGCGTGACTTGAGCACTCCGAATGTGCGCTGCACTATGGCCCTGGTTGCAATATGGGCAGTGTTGTATCTTACCTGGGGTGGTGTGGTGGGGTTCCGGATTGGTGTCATCATGTGGTTGCTCAGAGGGTAGGCACTGTCTCCTGGGGAGGTGATAATGGTTGTGATTAGTTGGGTTTGAGTATTTGTCTGTGTGTGACATGCATGCATGTGCACAGGCATTTGTACTCACCTAGGAGCCATGTGTCGCCATGCTTCCCAGCTTCCAAGGCCCGGCTTAGGGTGGGCATTCTGTATATGAAACTGTCATGGGTAGAGCCAGGGTAGTTTGCATAGACAGAGGTGATGATTCCCTTGGCATTGCATACAACCTGCATGTTGATAGAATGCCAGAGCTTGCGGTTTCGATAGATGTGCTCAGTGGCCCTAGCTGGACGTAGGGCCACATGCGTGCAATCTATGGCACTGAGCACTTTGGGGAAGTGTGCCACCCTGTAAAAGTCCTGGACCACGGCCTGCCTTTCCATGGGTGTTCTGTATATGTGCCTGTGTATATGTGCCTGCGGTCTGAGGGGAGCGCAGTCATGATTGCCAACGACTGGTGTAGGCAGCGTGACTGCATGGCCTGTGAGACCCCCCACTATTTGTATTTATTTGTATTTGTATTTATTGATTTATAAAGCGCTTTACACCAAATATGGCAGTTGTCCGCTGAAATGACCTAGTGACCAAAAAATGCAGGACAGCACCTTCTCCAAGGGGCTCAATGCTTGGGAGCACAGGGTGGGGGATGTAAGGTCATCTTCCCACTCCCTGACCAGGTCTAGCATGATACGAGGTGGAAACCTATACCTGCCATAGACCTGGTCGTCAGGCATCCCAAAAAGGCTGGTCCGAGGCAAAAAAATGCGGGGCCTGGCTATTCTCCTCCTCCTGCGGTGTCCCACGATCAGTGCTGCGACAAATGGGGCATTCATCGTAGCTGTATATACGTGTTTGTTGTTTGCACGCACTTTTATACTGTGCGCAGGGACACTTCCGCCTGCCTTCGGCGGAAGTGTCACACCTAGTACAATCGCCGCCGTATGGCGGATGTGTTGACGCCTGTGCGCGTCTTTTAGCGTGCGTGGGTTTCGCCTATTCGATTCCATGAATACGTGTTGTTTGCATGCGTGTGGGCGTTCCATGTATTTCCCTGCAGTACTTCCCCAGTTACGCCTTCTTTGTCATGCGTTGTTCCCCATTCCGGGTGTTATGCCCCACGACCCGCCCCCTTTTTGGTGTGTGCGCTGATGTTGTGCGCCGACGTTGAGTGCTTTCCCTGTGCGCATCGCGCATGACGTTCGGGATGTTGCTGTGACGTGTGCGCCCATGCGTGCCACGCTCGGATTTGGCGCACATCCCGCAGTGAACACGCGCAGGCCCTTCCATGAATCGCACGTGCTTGCTTTTTCACGCTAGCGCCGGCTTGCGCCAAGATTTTCAGTGCACATTTGTTCTATGAATCAGCCCCATAGTGTAGAAAGGGGTTTGTCCAGTGCTGGTGTATAATTAATTATTATAGGCATATTCAGCTATCCATAACAAGTCCTTCCAATTTCTTTCCACTTGATGTAACATGCAACGTAATTATTGCTCGAGGGTTTGGTTTGTTCTTTCTGTTTGGCCATCTGTTTGAGGATGGTAACTTGTGGATTGTCGAATGCCAATTTGGGCCATTGAACAGCATTTCCTCCAGAAGTTGGATACGAACTGACTACCTCGAACTGAGATCAAGACCGATGGAAAGCCATGTAGCCGTACGATTTCTTCCAGGAATACTTTTGCTAAATTGGATGCATTTGGAAGACCCTTAAAAGGAATAAAGTGAGCCATTTTAGAGAAAAAGTCTACAACTACTAAGATGGTGTTGAATCCTTGACTGGGAGGTAGATCTGTAATGAAATCAAGGGACAGTGTGTGCCATGGTGCGGGAGGAATTTCCAATGGTTGGAGAAGACCAGCTGGTTTCTGCTTTTGGGACTTGTTTTGTGCACACACATCGCAAGATTGGATAAATTGTATGATGTCTTTACGCCATGTGGGCCACCAATAGTTTCGTTTTACTTTAGCTAGAGTTTTGGCAATTCCAGGATGACCTTCAATCAGGGAGTCGTGATAACCCGAAATAACCTGCTCTTGTAAATCTTTACTTAGCAAGTATAGACAGTTTCTAAAATATGGTAACTGGTCTTTAATGGTGTAATGTTCTGCTTGAGTACACCACTCTTGTGAGAAAGTGGGATCCATTAAGAGTTGGATCTTGTTTTGGAGTTCACCCTGTGTCAATGTTGTCGTAAGACCCAGGAGTTTGTCTTCTGGAATGAGGACTACTGGATCTGGAGTTATGTATACATTTTCATCAAGACCCATGCCGGACAAGGCGTCAGCCTTTCCGTTTCGGACTCGTGGCCGGTAGGTGATCACATAGTCATTTCAGCGAAGAAAAGAGCCCACCGCAGTTGACGGGATGATTGGGCCTTTGCTGTTTTTAGGTATTGCAGGATTCGATGATCAGTTATGACCGTGACAGTATGTCAAGCACCAAGGAGATAGTGTCGCCATGCCTTGAAAGCTGATTTTATAGCGAAGAGTTCTTTGGCTGTGATAGCATAGTTGAGTTCGGAAGGTGAGAATTTTTGTGACCAGAAGGCCACAGGGTGTAACTGGCCAGTTCCTGGTTCCCTTTGTGAGAGAACAGCTACCATAGCCATGCTAGAGGCAACTGTTTCAACTATATAAGGGAGGTCTGGGTGAGGATGCCGTAGAACTGGAGCAGAAGTGAATTTTTTCTTAAGTTCTTGAAAGACATTCTCTGCTTCTTCGGTCCAATGGAACTTTTTATTGTTTTTTCTCAATAGTGATGTAATTGGATGCACTATTTGGGAAAAATCTGGGATGAATCGGCTGTAAAGGTTTGCAAAGCCCAACATATTCTGGATTCCTTTAAATGAAGTTGGTGACGGCCAGTTAAGAATGGCATCTACCTTGTGCCTATCCATTCTGATACCTTTTGGTGTGAGGATGAAACCGAGGAATTCCACTTCGGTGACATGAAAAGAGCATTTTCTGAGTTTAGCATACAGTTTACGTTGGCGGAGTTTAGTAAGGACGGAGCGACATGCCTGACACGGTCTTCTTTTGTAGCAGAATACACTAAAATGTCATCAATGTAAACCACGGCACAAATGTCGATTAACTCCCGCAAAACATCATTCATAAAGTACTGGAATGCAGCAGGAGCGTTGCAAAGTTCAAAAGGCATTACCTGGTATTCATACAAGCCGTATTTCGTACGAAAGGCGGTTTTCCATTCGTCTCCTTTCTTCACTCGAACAAGATGGTATGCCCCCCTAAGGTCCAGTTTGGTATAGATTTGAACGTCACAGTGACATGTGATAAATGGAAAGTGGCCCGAGACATTGACGCCTGACATGGAATCAGATGAAATGGCTGACCAACAACCTCCCACACATACCAAGTCATACACAAATGCTTTCCACCAGTGGTAGCATGAACACAACACTGAATGCCTGTTCACATGCACATTGGGCAAGGCAAAATTGCTACTCCCGAACCTGTGTGCTGTGTGTGTCTCCTGCAACACACTGTTCAGCACACAGCACAGTGAGAAGCCATTGTGTTGGGGATACACCTTGAGCATCACATGAAAAGGACAAACAAAATAAATAACCTATTGACGCATGTACAGGATCCCCAAATTGTAATTGATCATGCTCTGCAGGGACACAGCGTGCCAGAGAAGGCAATCTGTGTGCATCTGTGGGCATGGAAGGGTGGTTGTACATGTGGTGGAGCATTGTGCAACTGTGTGTGTCAGTAGGGACATGCACTCAATATATGCATGTGAAATCAAGTGACCCTCAGTGTCCTGTACACATCACATGTGAACATTGCCCATGTGTACACCCCAGCATGTCAAACCACACCAATCCCCTGACACTTGAAAAGTAAACACAACATAGGAACAGGCATTGACCAGCAGAACACATCATGTACATAGTACCCCACAATTACAATGTCAGAGAGTGCCCAAACACTGTAGCCCAAGCCAACTCTCCAACAACAAAAGGCCCTCCCTCATTTACACATCAGCATGACCTTCTGAACAGCTGTGTCTGGGGTATGTAGCCTTTTTCCTGACTTGATCCAATAATTCAGGAATATGGGGCAGTGGATAACGTTTTTTTACTGTGATCTGCTTTAATGCGCGATAGTCGATGCAAGTCCTCAAATCTCCTTCCTTCTTTGGTACGAAGAATAAGGGACTGGCTGCTGGTGATTTAGATGGGCGGATAAATCCATTTGCCAGGTACTGATCAAGATAAGATTTCAAATGGAGGTTTTCTGGTTAAGTAAGTGCATAGATTCGACCACAAGGAAACTGCGCACCAGGTATGAGGTCGATCTGACAATCGTAGGGCC
The DNA here is from genome assembly GCF_040938575.1 of Ambystoma mexicanum. Classification (NCBI taxonomy): domain Eukaryota; kingdom Metazoa; phylum Chordata; class Amphibia; order Caudata; family Ambystomatidae; genus Ambystoma; species Ambystoma mexicanum. The sequence continues at coordinate 1,329,945,901 of NC_090923.1, forward strand.
TGTGCGGTGGTCGAGTATTGGCTTGTTCTTTCTGGAACATGTCTTGAAAATCTTGGTATTCATTTAGTAGAGTACTAGTCACACCTCGAACAATCGCCGCCGTACTAGGAGATGCAGATGTACATATGTTTTTTTCCCCTTTTCTTGGTAATAACAGGTGCAAGCACAATCATCGGAAAAGGCCAACTTCTTGGCACACCAATCTATTAGAGGATTGTGAGCTACCAACCATGGCATCCCTGATATTAGTCAAAACTGAGGAGCTTTGATGAGATCGAATTCAATCGATTCTCGGTGTCCATCTTGGCACAGTAGGGTTAGTGCTGCTGTGCATTGGGTTACTGGTCCGGAAGCTATTTCTGTCCCATCAACAGTAGTAACTTTTTCAGTAGTCGACTTAGAGCATAAGGGAAGCCCCATTTCTGCTGCCAGATTTTGGTCTACATAATTCCCAACTGCTCCGCTGTCTATGTATGCTTCGACAGCATGCATCCGAGACGGTTGGTGGTGATTGATCAAAATTACTGGTAATGCAAAATGTGAGGTCTGTGGCTCATCCTTCTCGCTCGACAAGCGGACCTCTATGCTTGCCGGGCTTGGTAGTTTTCTGACTCCTCGTTATTATCTTCCTTCTCTGTGGCTCCAACAGTTCTCCTTGGTGGTTTCACTGGACATTCTTTGAGGAAGTGGCCTGATTTTCTGCAATATGAGCATAATTGTTATTGCCTTCTCTTGTCTCTTTCAGTTTTAGTTAAAGGGGGCCGTACACCTCCGATTTGCATGGCTTCTACCGTGTTTTCCAATGTACGTGGAACATTATCCTTTGACCGGACATACACATCTCGAGTGTCTAACCTTCCGGTCCGCTTTTTGGTCTTGTACTCTGTGATCTAATTGCACCACAAGGTTGATGAATTCTCCACAGTCTTTAGGTGGGTTAACCACTTGAGCAAAGACATCCTTTAGTTCCCCTCGTAGACCCCGATGAAATAGTGGGGTCCTTTTTTCCTCAGGCCACACAGCTTCAACGACTAGTCTGTTAAATGTTGCTATATATGTAAGCAAGTGTTGACTTCCATGACGGAGTGACAAAAGTTTGTTGTCTAATGCTTGGCCTTGGGTATGACGAGCAAAGAGTTTTTCCATTTCCATCTGGAAACCCCCAAAGTCATGTAACAACCGTTTTTCATGACTTACCAATGGTACTGATCAATCCACAGCACTGCCACTCAGATATGAAAAGACAAAAGCAACCCGCGCTTGGTCGTTAGGAAAAGCCCCAGGTCTGCAAAGGAAATGAAGACGACACTGGTTCATGAACGTTGCATGCATCTTGGGATCCCCTGTAAATCATTCAGGTGGAGCTAAAGGAACTGCCCCAGAAAGGGTTATTTGTACTGGATTGGTGGAAGACGTTGGTACAGGTGCTGGCAGAATGTTACCGGGCAATGGGGTCTGTCCTGCGTGTGATTGGAGCAACTGTCTACTTATGTCGTCGGTACGATCCTTAGTAACAATCAAATCCCTCCTAAGAGCATTGGTTTCTTGCCTGGCTGAATGTACTTCAGAGCGTAATTGTCCCAACAACTGAACTAACTGGTCAGTCCCTGAAGTCTCCATGACGCCCAGGTGGATAATATTATTGAGGCTTTGCGTTCTGTTACGCTAACCTGGTATCCACGGGGAAGCCACCCAGCCCTGGTTGGATGATTTGCACTCTCGAACCCTCTCCTGGTCCCTTGGTAAGGCCTCTGGTTAAAGATGGGTCTGCAATATAGGAGAAATGGATTCAATACCAGATTGTCTTTATGTTTTCCCACCTCCCTTGGCCTCAACTCCTTCCTTCCCCTTGGGCCCTCTCCTCACCTGTAAAAGATGGATTCTCCCTCCTGCTCCTCGTGGCAGGGGCGCGTAGATGTGGGGGGCGAGCAGCGACCAAGTTACTTCACTGGTGCAAACCCCCCTGTGGGAAACCAGGCCTGCTGCGACTCTGTAGCTTTGCTGCTTTAAAGTCTTTACATTCAGTTCTTATGTTCCTCTTAGTTCGAATAATAATGTCTTGCTTCTTTCCTTTTAGGTATGGAAAGGTATTTTTTTGTTGCCATGCAGTTTGAAGATGAGCATTGGCCAGTAGGCGAAAGCTCGGTGTGCGCGATGCTGTCCGGTGAGTAATGCGCGATGCGCAGCGCTGTTTCGCCTTTTGTATTGCTAACCTGTGTCTTTTCTCTCCTTGCAGGTTGCGATGTTCCTTGCCGAGCGCCGTAATGTTGCAGAAATGATACTGACCAGGAGACGACTACCCAGGTAAGAATTGTGTGGCTTTCTTCATTCGGGAGGAAACGTGAGTAATCGCTTACTACTGCTGTCTTTCTTTCTCCTCTTTCCGGGTTATGGTATTCCAGGATGCATGCGGTGCCGGATGATGGAGTTCGTACCTTCAGGTGAGTGGAACTGAAGTCGGCGATGGATTGAAGACAGGATACTGTTCCAGGTAAGTTTCGTAGTGTTCTTTCTCTCTCTGCAGGACCTTGGTTTCAGGTAAACTGGCATCAAAGAACTGGACACAGTGAGCGTTACACTGCCCACAGCAGAATAACGCAAAGCATGTTCTGCTGTTTGGGTGCGGTTTAAATAGTCTCAAGTAAAGTAGTCCAGGTAAAATAGTCCCAGGCCTGCCACACCCAAAGTAGTCCAGGTAAAGTAGTCCCAGGCCTGCCACACCCAAAAGACTAGACCGCATAACTCAGTGCATCCATGTTGGCTGAACCCCCCAAAGTTAAATAGTCCCAAGTAAATAGTCCCATTCTAATGTTGGTCTTCATGATGGTTATGAGCCTGGTGCCAAAGGTGCCAGGACTGACTCCAAGAGAGTCTTGGATGAGGTTTTAAGGCCTTTGACCTGGCCCTAACTGGAAGGCTGACTTGGTAGTGAGGGCCAGGGGCAAGGGACATAACACTTTGGGTGAAGTCAGAGTTGTCAGGGGTGCAGCTATGGTTCCATAGTCTGCCATGAAATTGCGATAATACCCAGTGAGGCCCTAAAAGGCTCTCACCTGGGTTAGAGTAGTGGGAGTCTCCCAGTCATGTACCTCCTGTACTTTACTGGGGAGAGGTTGGATTTGATCCCATCCTACCTCATGACCAATATACGTGACTTCCCCCTGAGCTATCTGGCACTTGGTGGCCTTGATAGTGAGGTTAGCCCTTTTTAAGGCCTGCAACACCTTATCCAGATGCCTCAAATGCTCTTCCCAGGTGGAACTGTAGACGGTAATGTCGTCTAAGTAAGCCACACAAAAGGCTTCCAGCCCACTGAGCGCATGATTGACCAATCTCTGGAAGGCGGCAGGGGCATTCTTCAACCCAAAAGGCATGACCCTAAACTGGTAGAGTCCCTCAGGTGTTGAGAACGCCGTCTTTTCTTTGGCATGGTCCGTCAGAGCTATTTGCCAATAGCCTGAGGTAAGGTCAAAGGTGCTCACGAATTTGGCAGCACCTATGGTGTCCACGAGCTCGTAAGGCCGGGGCAATGGGTGCGCGTCAGTTTTGGTGACGGCATTGACCCCTCGGTAGTCCACACAGAACCTCCAATCCTTGGTACCTGTCTGGGAACTTGCCTTGGGGACAAGGACCTCGGGACTGAACCAGGGACTGGTTGAAGGTTCAATAACACCCAGATCCAACATCTTGGCAACCTCAGCCTGGATATGGTTCTTAACTGTATCTGACATACGGTAGCACCTGCTTTTGACAGGCACACTGTCACTACTGTCAATCTCATATCTACACCACGGTGCAAGGTCTGGTGTCAGTGAGAACAGAGAGGCATACTGCCGGAGCAAAGTCCTGCTGGCCTTCTGCTGCTCTGTCGTCAGATCGGGAGAGAGATGTACTCCCTCCACTGAGCCGTCCTGAGGGTTGCTATGCAGCAAATCAAGAAGGGGCTCACTCTCATCCTCTTCTTGCTCTGAAGCTAGACTTCAGCTCGCCTGTGGAAATGCTTGAGCCTGTTAACCTGGAATACCTGAGGGGCTACCCCAGAGGATCCCATGTCAACCAGATAATTTACCTCGCCCATCTTGGATATTATCCTGAAGGGTCCAGTCCATTTATCTGCCAAAGCCCGAGGCTTGGTAGGCTCCATCACGAGGACCTCCTGTCCCGGAGTCCAGTCCACTTGCGATGCTTTAAGGTCATGCCAGTACTTATTCAATTCCTGGCTGGCCTTGAGATTCGATGTTGCCTGACCCATCATCTGTGTCATCCTCCGTCTGAGGCCTAACACATAGTCCCCCACTTGCTTGGCGGGACCTGGAGGGGTGGCCTCCAAACCTTCTCTGATTACGGCAAGGGGCCCCCTCACGGCATGTCCAAAGAGTAACTCAAAGGGGCTGAAACCAACACCCTCTTGAGGTACCTCTCTGTAAGCAACTTCTTCCCACTTCTTCCTTAGGTGCTCTTCCAAAGCACCTAGCATGCCCTTGAGAGTTGTGTTAAACCTCTTAACCAGACCATTGGTCTGGGGTGGTAAGAGGTGGAGAACTTGTAGGTTACCCCACACTCTTTCCTCATGGTTTTCATGGAACTTGACATGAAGTTGGATCCTCGGTCAGAGACAACCTCCTTAGGGAATCCAACATGGGTGAAAATACCCAGGAGAGCCCGGGCAACCACCTTGGCAGTAATAGTCCGAAGGGGTAGAGCCTCAGGGTACCTGGTGGCATGATCGACCAAGACTAGGATGAACCGATGTCCACCTGAAGTGGGAGGGTCAAGGGGACTGACAATGGCGTGGGACAGATCCAGGTGTTCGGGAACTGAACAGAATGGTGACGCTTTCTTTACGCGGAAGCCTGATGTATCCTTTGGAGTTTTATCTATGCTTATGTTTACTCTTCTTGTCCAGATGGTGGTCGCCTGTTTTGACTGTCAAAGCGTATCTGGAGTTTGGAGTATGGATGGTTTGGGTATGATGTGGATATAGTGTAAAGTCCTTATCTTTTAATCCTTAGCTTCTAACTTTCTTTTGAGGATTTTCAGCTTACGCCCACAAGAGCTGGCATGGACTTATAGCATTTTAAACATAAGCACCAACAATGGTTGGTTGATGTTGGGTGAGCTAGACATGTGAGAAATCTAGCGCTAACTGGTTGAGGATTTGCAGCTTTTAGGTCCTATAGAAGCGACATGGACTTTTAGCTTTGGATTTGGGATGGATTTGGTACATCTAATGTTTTTGGAGACTATGCTTTAAGCTTCATTGATTTAGATATATGGTGTTTAAGAAATACGTCAATTCAAATGTAAGGAATAATGCAATGTAGTCTGCATATTGTGTTATGTGATGTATGGTCGGGTTGGGTATGGATGGGAGTGGTTATGAGTGCCTTCAATCCTGGTTATGGATGGTGCTGACATACATGTTAGGAGCATAGATTGGCTGATGGTGATTGTGCATGGCCGACTTGTTAGGAGTATGCTTTGGCTGATGGTGAGTGTGCCTAGCCGACATGTTTGACATACCTTATGCTGTAGATGGGTTGTAATCTCAGCAATGTTTTAAGTATGGTATGGGTGCGTCTGTGGTAGGGGCATACATGGGTTAACAGCATACGTGGGTTAATGGTGGTAGCTCCACTAGTTTCTGTCGGGGCGTAACCGCAATTAGGTTATGCATGGTTATTCCACGTATGCTGTATGAGGTTGTAGCGCCGCCTATTGTCAGAGTGTGACTGAGGTTAGTCACGCAAAGTGATTGGTTGGTATCTGGGTGGTAGCGCCCCCAGCAGGTGTAGGGGTATGTGACTGTGGGTGGTAGCACCCCCGGTTTTGGTAAGGGCATGTCTGTAGTATTAGGCATGGCCTGGTCAAACATTACCCCGACTTTGTGATTTGCTTATCACAAATAATTGTATTTATTTTCATTCCCTTGCACATGCGGTGTGGCTATTTTTAGCTGTACTGTGTGTGCCCCATGGCTCCTTCCACCCTCATCAGGGTCCGGATTGTGACAGTGAGATTAGTTGTTGGACCTGGTGTACCTGGCCAGCGCATCGGGAATGAGGTGAATGGTAGAACGTCAGCATATGTTGTGTGCTAGTCCTGATGACGTGAGTCGATGTGAATGGTTTGTGTTGGTGCGTGTGCAGGTGTTGTGTAATTGTCTTGCGTTGTTGTCGGAAGAGGGGAGATGTTTTGTGAAATGGATTGCTGTGTCTGATGTGCAATGTAAGGGGAGGAGATGTGTTGTGTATGGCTTAGCTTTGCAGAAGGAATGTTGTGATGTCATGTGGAGTGTTTACGCCTGAGTGATGGAATGTATGGGTGAGTGTTCCATGTGAGTCAGCCAGAGGCCTGGGTAATGGGCTGCCAGTGTTATTGTCCTATATACTTGTAACTTAAATGACTGCCTGTAAAGACACTTATGAAGCTGTTAATAAACCTGGCGAGTCAATCTAAGAAGGCTGGGAGTCACTTCGTAACACACCCCAGTCAAGATTCTCTATAAGGTAGATATGGACGAGCAATCATGGCTTAAGCTCTCAGGAGGTGATTCAGACTGGTTCTTAAGTACAGTGTAGTCCCCGAGCCCCCAGAAAGGAATGTCCAAACACTATGTTAGTGATAACGCAGTTCTTTATATAAATAAGGTTCAAGTTATATACACATACAATAACACACTTTGGGTATCTGGTAATTGCATTGAATGCAATAACATCGAATGCCTTACCATCGAATAAAATGCATTAAAAAAAGCATCAAATGCATTTTTTTTAAAGGTAAAGGGGTTAGTTTAATTATAATGGTTTGTATATGTTAAATAAGGGGCTTTGGGGGGACCCCCCATTAAAAATAAAAAATAAATGCATTTGATGCTTTTTTTCCGATGCATTTTTTTCGATGGAATGGTATGTCGATGGTAGGAATTCGATGCAATGACTATAAACCCACACTTTGTGCTCAGGCAATACTATAATGATAAATGTACAATTTCTATGTGGTACCACAATTATTCTTTGACTCCATTAAAATGCACCAACTGCTGACAGTTTCAAATGGCATACAAACCAATAGCAAAAGGTATCAACCGTAGACTTGGGAGGAAATCAAGGTGGTTAAACAATTGCCAGAATACTTTGACCCATTACCTAGACACAGTTCTGTGTGAGGATCCCCCCACCTGGGCAACCTGTAAATAAATGATATATTGACTAGCCCAGTCCATATATTGTTTAGCAGAGTCGTGTTCCTTTCTAAAAATGTTCTACGACCCCAATGTACCTGGTTTAGCAGAGTTCGACAAAGGGTCGTCGACAAATCCTTCTTGAGTGAACTCCCTTTACGGCAGAAGCCATGGAGCGTCGAGATTCCAAGAAGAAAAGGCGAACAATATGGTAGAGGCAGCAGCTTCAGTCCTTGCGGTGCTCGTCGGAGATCGATCGGGGACGTCCTGCAAAGATGAGGCGTGCAGTGCACTGCAGCGACAATAGTTTGTTGCCGCAAAGAGTCAATGGAGAACATAGGCCCAGCAAGGGCGTCGGTTAATCATTGTTTGGCGTTGCGATCAGGACTCTACCACGGTTGGCTTTCGGATCTTCATCAGCGTCTTTGAGGACTTCGGGTGGCGGGAAAACCACCAGTGTATTCTCCTCGGTTCGGCAGCGACTTTGACTTTCTCCGGCAGGACAAAACGGTCGACGGTGATGAGCAAGAAAGTCCTTGATTCAGTGTCTTAGGCAATGGAGCGTTGCGGCTCCGGTCGGCGATGATGGTTGTCAACGGCTAAGGACTTCAATGTCCAGGCGTTTCACTTCAGATTCCTCTGCGATCCCCATCTCCGGTCGGCAGCCTTTAGAGGATTGACTTCCAGGGAGCATTAGTGAAGGTTAGCTGGTGCACGATGTTCCCTCGTAGCTTTGGAAGATGTCTCCTGGCCAGGTCCGCTCTTGGATCAGTTCTTAGAGGCACGACAGCTTTCAAATTGCGTCGAAGGAAAGCAGCAGCAAAGCCTTCTTCTTCCAGCTGGGCTTCAAGGTAAGCATCAAGTTTCGAGTCCAGCTTCGGAACGATTTCCATCAGTGAGAGGTCCCCAGATATACTGTTCGGTCTCTCATTCACTCTGCTGGGTCACATTCAATCAACCAATCATTCAGAAGGGCATTCATGCAGTCAGGCAGCCAATCAGGCTCACAGTGCATTCAGGCCATTCTTCTCCATCCAGACACTCACGACAAGGAATGTGGATTGGGACACGTACCCAGCCATTCACCACTCCACACTGCATTCATACCAGTGTGGGGCAGGACTGTCTCAGTCTTTGTGTCAGATACCAGAAACCAGACACCCATAACATGAAATGCATATTGGTCACACACTCCATTCACCCAGGTCCCACCCCAAGGGCGTACCCACGACATACAGTCATTGGGATGGATCCAGCCAGTCTGGCCTGGACTTCCCCACAATACCATATATGGGACTTCCATCCAACAGCCAGTCAGAGGAAGGGGCAGAGTCAGGGCTTCCCAGGACTTTGGGAAAACAAGGTAAAAGGCAATAGAATGCAAGAGGCCACAGGGGCCATTTTATCTTCTATCAGGAATCAACTGATTCAATGACAGGGCCTGCGTATCCCAAAATGGAGGATACTCAGAGCACCTGTCAAATTCAGCAAGGAGCTGTCACCAACCCATACCCTGCTCTGTGGGTCACACACAGGTGCCCAAAAACATACACTAGGAGTACAGGGTTGCACCCTCCACACATGGGTGCCATAAGGGTATCCAATGGGTCTGCTCACCACTACCAAAATGAGGAAGAGCTGCACGGCCAGGAGTCCCACATGGACTCCTGTGCAGAAAATAACACAGAATACACATGATAAAAGGAGTAAAGGACAAGGACATAGAGTCCCAGTCCCTCCAATGTATTTCCAGCATCACACCCCCCTTTTCTGGTGAGAAGGTCAGGGGCCAGTGGCAGCCTGATGGATGGAGCCAATGACAGACCCATCAAGTATGGATACCAGATTTGTCTCAACCACGCTGGGGCAACAAGTATTATCCTGCAGTGATAATGTCAGAGTATGCTGATCACACGTGAGAGGAGTGGAAATGGAGGAAAAGCATATAGGAACAGTCCCTCTCACAGAAATGAAAATGCATCCCCCATGCTCCTCAGTTGAGGGAACCTGCTGGCGAATCTCCGGCTCCTGCTGACGGAGTCTGCGATGGTGTTCTTGATGCCCGCTAGGTGAAAAGGGGCTAGGAACATGCTTTGACAAATGGCCCAGCATTAGAGGTCATGGGCCTCCTTGGAAAGTGCCGGCGAGTGCATCCCCCCTTGTTTCCAGATGTAGAATATGGTGGTGGTGTTGTCTGCTAAGATCCTCAACACCTTGCTCCTCGACAATTGTAAAAAAGACTTGAGGGCCCAGAATACAGCCCAACGTTCCAGGACATTGATGTGGAAGTCCTTCTCTTCCAGTTGCAAGAGGCCTCAGGCATGCAACTGTCCAGTGTGGGCTCCCCATCCCTCTAGAGATGCGGCCGTACTGACCATCTCTTGGTAAGGAGAGACCTGAAATGGATTCCCCTGGATGAGATGCGGCCGTACACTCCACCACTGTATCGCTCGACGGAACTCATCGTTGAGGGAGATCTTGTCCGCAAAGTTCCCTGATACTTGCATCCATTTTGCATCCAGAAACTCCTGGAGAGGTCTCATGTGAAGTCTGCAGAGCTTGACGAGGCTGATGAATTAGGACATCATGCCCAGCAGTGACTTGATGGACCGCAATGTCGCCGTCTGAGTCGAAGATTATTGTCTCCTTCGTCGGAACTTGAGTAAATCTGCTCCACCCTATCTGGAGCAGGACGCAGGTCCACGTACAGAGGAAGCTACACCAGGGGGACCGTCTTTCTCTCCCTCTCAGGAGGCTGCTCGGTCAATGCGGTCACCAGGTCTTTCCACGACCCCGGCATGGCCACTCCCTTTGTCACTGCCTAATCAGCCATATCTCGCCTTGGGGGTAAGGACACCCATGGGGTGGTCGTCACTTCCTTCACAGATCCACTCTCCTTCAGTGCATTCATAGCAGATGTCATTGACTTCGTCGACGATGTGCTCATCGAAGCCTACAATGATGCCACTGTCACTGACTCAGTTGACCCGGCAGGCTGCAAGGTCTTAGCTAGCTGCGACGAGTCCTCTCTGGACTTGTCGCTCATCGGTTTATCTGTGGAGATACAGAGTTTGGACGGTGTTAACAACTTCCTCTTCGAAGAGGCCCCTTTCGTTGGTAGGGTCACCCTAGAGGCTGATGGTGATGGTGATCACCTTTTGCCGGACCCGGGACCCGTATTAGTGGTGAACCCAGCAGAGCCATCATCGCAGAGCTTGGACCCCCAAGAGCGGGACACCTTCAAAGGATTTCGACCACCTTCCGGAGGGAGTTCGCTCCTCGTACCAGTTGGTCCTAGATGAGGCCTGACCTTGCCCCGAGGCTGAGTTAGTGGCCTTGCTTGGCTTCAGCCACACTGACAGTCTACTGTAGCTGTTTTTAGAAAACCACGGCACCTCCTCATCGTGGTCCGGATGGAGGCAATCTAAGCATTTATGATGCCGATCTTCCATGAAAATATTCCTTAATCCATACTTCGTGCAGAGTTTGAAGAGGCTTCTGCTTTCCTTCTTCTAAGTCATGGCTGAAAGGCATGAAGTAGGTCCTAAGCTGGGCCTTCTCGAAACTGAAACCGAGGATGGATGAAGATCATTGCCGGTAGCGGATCCCCGCTGCTGGTCTCTGCCCTTCGTCGAAGACAATCAACCAAAAATCGGTAAAAATGCTGTAACTTGGGGACTCCCAACACTGAAGTGTGGGGCTCGGGGGGGAGCTGTCATAGAATGGGGCAGTATGACCCAGGGGACAGTGATTGGTTTAGGGGAGAAATACAGTTTTAAAGTGAAAGTGAAACTGTTTTTTCTTTTGCCGGGGACTCCCAGCCTGACAACAGGGAATATTCATGAGCATGTGCACTTCTGTGGATGCTTCTTTACATTCTGACTTGGTCAACATCGCAACATATGCTATCGAGTGCATCCTGTTGTTGCTGCAATGGATCATAAATTGATCGCAGATGTGTTCATCCAAAAAACTCCAAAAGTTACACCACATTTCCAAATGACACAAAGCAGTGATGTAGTCCTCCAGGCTCTCACTTGCTTCTTGATAATTCACACCAAAATGATAACGTTCCAAGATTGTGCTCGTTTTTGGATTGAAAGGGGCATCAAGTTTTAGCATTGCAATTTCCAATGCGTTAATTTCTTCTGCCTCTGTACTTTCTGGTAATTCTGGAAGGGTTTCAAATATGTGTTGACCCTCATATCCTAGAAAGTGCATTAGTAGGGACACCTTTCGATCCACTGCAAAGCCAGTGCTGCATGCAGCCTTAATGTAGTGAACAAATCCCTTTTCTATTGGGACCATTTAACTTTTGTGTGGCCAGGCGAGGCCATAACTATCACTGGACCAGGCAGGCTTTGCGTGGCCATAATTCACACTATTGCAATATTCAGGAGGAGTAAGGGTTATCTAGTTGTCCTGACAGTATGTCTGTCTTGGGTTGATTAAGCTATGTATAAAAATAGCACTGCCCTCTTAGACAAAGGGCCTCATCACGAGTTGGGTGGTATCCCGGTGGTATTACAGCCGGGATACCGCCCGGGCTAATAGCATTACCGCCAAACCCTCTGGCGCTATTAGTGCCGGATCATGGGTTTGGCAGTAACAGTAATTCCCCATTCCCTTTTCGGCGCTAATAATTGTCATTTTCCTGGCGCATGTACCCCCCGCTCAGAGATGGGGGTAAATGCAGCCAAACCCGTGATTTGGCAGACCCTTAAATGCAGTGGTAATAGCGTTACCGCCACATTTTAGGGTTACCTCCAAACTCGTGATGAGGCTGAAAGACAATTTCCTGGAGAAAAGGTTTGCATTTTGGGCTAATTTGTACGCCCACAATGCCTTGCTCTTCTGGCTCAGAACTGGAGGTGAACTTCCAGCTATGGCTACTAGGGGCGCTGTGGAGTGTGCGATTTGGCTCAAATGGCTCTACATATACATAAGGGCATATTTCAAGGTGAATATATAGCAACAGTGAAATATATGAGTTCCATATCATGCATTCAAGGTACACTGAAGCATGGTATTGACCATAAAGAAAACAAATGAGCACACCTCTTTATTGTGCCACTGGGAAGTGAGCACCTCTAGAACGCAGGGATGGGGGGGTGGGTCTGCAGAGGAGCGATTTAGCGTCTGATTTTGAGCGAGTCCAATCAGAATACATGTCACATTTTTAATGAAGTTATACACTTTTAATAAGTTGACACTTGATATATTTCTAACTTTAATGAGCTTTCCAAACTTATCTGATTAGGGCTGCGAGCTGAATTTTAAACACGTCCTTTTCCTTGTTATGTTTTAATGCTTTTCAGAACTTTTTTTTTTCAAGACTTTCTGCGCCATTTGGTCGATGAGCTACTAATAAATGGAAGGGTCTGTGGGGAATCTCTCCTTAAAAAGATGTTTTCATTATTTAGCACAAGAGGAAGAGAAGTTTGGAAAATTGGACATCAGCGTCTGCAGTAAGAATATAAATAACGTACATAGAGTGCCGGCGATTAAAGTCGAATACACTCTCACTAAGCCTACATTGCTTATTACATGGGAATAACATATTACTCTCGGAAACATGTGGGCCCTCATTATGCGAGGGGTTATTATTTATTGCATGCAGTACTTAATTTGCCCCTCGCAATGAAACAATATCCCATCACTAGTAATGATTACTCATGTCACGCTCGCATGGCTACACTACGGGAGAAATTAGTATTGTACTACATGATTAAATTAGCACATGCTGTAACGCCATGCCACTTCATTACAAATACAGACGGCGGCGAATCCACTGTATTTTCCGCTTCTCCCCTAGGGGGAGCCACCGCCTTTTTTTTTACCAACTTTATTTATGAAGGGTTGCATAAATCATAACAAGTTACTGACAATTAGGTGCCAGATAGACATAAAATGCACCATGACGCCCCCTCCAAACAATTCCACCCCTCCCTCCCTTTACTATTCACTCCCCTCCCTCGCAGTCCCACCAGGGCCGGGCATTCTCCACAGTCTTTAACAGCTTTGCAGGAGCTGCGCCACTAGGCGTGGCTTGTACACTTGAGTGAGAAAGGCTAGGCCATATTCCAAGCTAGGGGTCGAAATGTCAGTGAAATGGTGTAGCACTCCCTCCTGAGCAGCAATGACCTTCTCTGGCACTAGAATGTCCCAGATTTTAGCCCACAACTCGGGAAACAACGTGCCTTCTGAGGCCTTACAGGCCCGGGCAATTGTGATCCTCAAAGCCAAGAGGAGGTGAGTAAGCAGCTTGGCCAGTCACCCCGACCTCTGGTATTTCTCTGGGATCGCCCGCCCCACAACAATGTTACTTCGGCTTCCAAAGGGAGTTTGACCTGAGTGATAGCCTCGATTGTGGGAACCACTTTCTCCCAGAAAGTTTAAACTAGGGGGCATTCCCACCACATATGAAAATATGTCCCCCCGAGTCCCACATTTCCGCCAACAGGCTGGGTCCAGCGATCTCTTGATATGGTGCAGCCTAACCCGGGGATAATACCACCGGTAAGTCAATTTAAAGGCACATTCCTTGTTAGCCACACTTTTAAATGAGGAATAGTTCCTTTTCCAAATTTCCATCCATGTTTGGTCCTCTTTGGAGTGGCCCAGATCCACCTCCCATTGGACAATGTATCGGGGCCAGAACGTTCACATGTCCACCTGCAGAAGGCTATACACCCTGGGTATGTTCCCCCCTTGTGTGCCCTCTAGTAGAGTAAGCTCAACGGCTCCCATGTAGCCCCCTATCGAACCAACGGATGAACAATCCAATGCCGGAGTTGGGCGTAGCTGTATCTTTTCGCCTCCATTTGTTACAACACACAAAACCCTCAGGTATCTAGATGCGAGTTACATTAAGGTACAAAGTTACAAGTTGCATTAAGGTAAAAAGAGAAGAAGGGAGGGGTGGGGAAATGCAGTAATGGGATGGAAGAGTCTTAGGAGGAACAAAGTTCATTGAACAGCCAAGTGTTTACGTTTCTGCAGAAGGTCCAGTAGGCCTGTTCTTTTCTGAGTGCTGGTGGTAGATTATTCCAGAGTTTGACAGCCACAACTGGGAAGCTCTTGCCCCCTACTGAGAGGCGGTTGAAGTTGGGGGTCTTACAGAAAGTGAAAGTTTGAAGATCAAAGAGGACGGGAAGGGACATATTTCTCCACGCAGCATGAGAGGTAGGTCGGAGAGTGTTGGAGAGACATTGGTGGACCAGGGACAATATTTTGAACGTAATCATTTCCCTGATGGGCAACCAGTGTGCAGCTCTCCTGGCTTCGGAGATATGGTCAGATTTGAAGAGACCAATGGCCGCTCAGAGTGCATTGTTCTAAATCGTCTGGAGTTTGTTCAGGTTGCATCTAGAAGTGCCAGTAAATAGGGCGTTACAGTAGGCGAGCTTGGCTCCTGTGATAGCTCTGGCAATTGTTAGATGGTTAGGAGTGGAGAGGAAGGGCCTGCTGGCATGAAACAGTTTGGCTGTGTAAGACGCTGCTGAGGCAGTCGAGTTCACTTGACATGAGAGGTTGAGGTTGGCATCCAGGTAGACGCCAAGCGTTTTGGCAGCGGCAGAAGTGGTGATAGGCTTACTATCGATGATAAACTCTTTGTATGCTGGGTCAAAGTTGTGAAGTGTGGAGTTGGAGCCGACAATAAGGATTTTTTTTTTGTCGTCGTTGAGGCAGAGTAGGTGAGAAGCCATCCAATTTTGTATGACCTTGAATTCAGAGTTTCTGGTGGCTGAGTCCTGGGCGTATGATCTGGACAGGGGGATAAGGAGCTGGGTGTCATTAGCGTATTTCATGTAAGATATGCCTAGTAGATCAAGTTGGTTGAAGAAGGGTTTTGTGTAAATGTTGTAGAGGGTGGGGGAGAGGCAGGAACCTTGGGGGACTCCAGAGGTGACAGGAGTAGGTTCAGTGGAAAAGTAATCGATGAAGAAACGTGAGGATCTGTCAGTTGGGAAGGACCTAAACCAATTGGTGGCTGATGGAGAGAAGTTCCCTGTTGAGGAAAGTTGAGAGCTGAGGATTTGTTGGTCTACCAAATCTAATGCTGCAGAGAGGTCTAGAATCATCAGGAGGGCAGGTTTGCCAGTGTCTTTGAAGACATCGGTTTGTATTTTCAAGTCAAGTAGGGCAGTCTCGGTTCCGTTTTCAGTGCGGAATCCTGATTGGCGAGTGCCCAAGATGTTGCTTTCCTCAAGATACTGTTGAACCTGGATATAAGCAACACAATCCAGGATCTTCAATAGGTAGGGTACCATAGAAATGGAGCAGCAGTTTGGCAAAATGAAGGGGTTGAGGCAGGGTTTCTTGAGGAGTGGCAGGACCCATGCTTCCTTCAAGGAAGTTGGCACTGAGTTGTTGGAGAAGGATGCGTTGATGATGGCTGTGAAGAAGGAAATGAGTGACACGACACAGCCTTTAATGATTGGAGCTGGGCAAGTGTCACCTTTGCAGCATGACGGTTTGAGGCTCTTGATGATCTTGGTGACATCCATATCTGAGACAGGGTGGAAGTTGAATGGGGTCCTGGTGTGGGTCGGTAAGGGGCTGGGTGCTTTGGGCAATGGTGGTTTGGTTAGCATAGCAAGTTGCTTGGAGACGATTTTTCCTTTGAAGGAGTTGACCTTTGCAGTAAGGGCGTCTTGGATTTTTTTGCACCAAGTACTGTCTACTGTCAAGTCTGGCTGACAAAGGAACTTTGGAAGCAAGACCCAAGACCCATTAATGAGATCTCCTGGGTTGTCAACCTCTCGAGTTCAGCTTCCAAACCTTTGAAAAGTTGTGGAAAGCTGGCAGCATAAAGCTCTTTTGGGTGCGCTGAAATGCGAACCCCAGATATCCTATAGCCTTGTACTCTCACATAATGGAACAACAGGGACGGAGGGCCTCCACTACCCCTCATGCCAAGTCCCCTCCCAGTGCCCCAGATAGGTGGTGATTAGCCTCAAAGCCAGCGGCATGTTTGAAGGAATCCAGTTCTATCAGGCACTGATGCAGAGATGACAGGACATTCGTGAGGGTCAGCATCATGTTGTCCACATACAGGGACATCTTATAATGTTTCTGGCCCACCATAACCCCCTCAATGGCAGGGTTGTTACAGACCCATTGGGCAAAGTGCTCCATTATCAGGGCAATGATTCGTTTAGTAGGGGCACCCTTGTTTAGTTCCACACGTGAGGGATATGGGGCCCATCGGCCTCTGGTTTACCAACAGTGAGGTTCTTGACAAGTAATAATTGGCCATTAGCATTGTCTGAAAGAGTGCTCCAAATTAGAATGCCTGAAGAGTCGGTTTTGTGAAGGCCCAGTCAACAGTGTCAAAGGCCTTGGTGGCGTCTAGCGCCAACAGCACCATCTTGCATAGCTCTGATGTCACTTTTTCTACCAGGTTCAGGGCCCGCCGGATTTTATCCCCTGTGGTTCTACCCAGAAAAAAAAACGGTCTGATCTGCGTTGACTACTTTGGGGAGAACCAAGGCCAACCGATTGGCCAGAATTTTTGAGTAAACATTTTCATCAATGTTCAGCAACGAGATTGGCCTGTTATAGGCACAGTCTCCAGGGTCCTTATAAGGTTTTAGCAAACGAATGGTGGAGGATTCTTACATGGATTTGTAATCTTTCTAGTCTGCCACAAAGAGTTAAAGAGATTAGTTAGGGGTTTCAGGAGCTGTACCCCGATGAGTTTGTAGAACTGAGGAGTAAAGCCGATGGGTCCCTGCTTGCCTTCAGGGTTTCAGTCACAGCTTCTACCTCATCCATCTTGATAGGCAAATCTAGGGTATCCATGTCTGCATCGATGAGGCGCAGGAGGGCAGCCTCTTTGATGTATTGCCTCTGCTCTGCGAGAACTCGAAGAGAGGTTCACATGGTTTCTATTAAGTGACATTCCGCCAAATGTAGTTTGATGTCCTCTGAATATTGTACTGAGCGTCCAGCAAGCCCACTTGTGTATTCTGTGGTTTTGTTTTTGCCAGCTTTCCTACCAGAAAAGTAATGGCTTTATTGCTTTTAGCGTAGTAACCTTGTTTGGCTGTTCCTCTGAAAAATGTGCCTCCAATTTTTTACGGGTTTACGGGCTATCTGGATTGACTAGTGTGCCTTCAGGGGCCAACTCTTTTTATGCCTACGTTCTGCTTCTATGACCTTCCTCTCCAATTGGGCTTTAGACCCTAAACAGTGTTTGCTGTAGGCCGCCGCCTGGGCTATGGGCTCCGCCTAATGGCCCCCTTCATGACCTCCCACACTTGCTATCAAAGTGGGCCCCTCTTCATTCTCCCGCAAATAATTCCTAATGGCCTTCGCAGTTCCATCGCAGAGAGCCATGTCGTTCAGGATCGGTTCGTATAATCTCCACAGCGGCTTTGGGGGGGGGCGGTGCATCACAAATCCGGACCGATAATTGGACCGGAACATGGTATGACAGAGTTCTCATTCTTATGGTTATATCATCCACATAGGACAATCGCTGGGGTTTGGCCAAGAGCAGGTCTATATGGAATGAGGTACAGTGTACATAAGAAAAGTAAGAGTAATCTCTTTTCCCCCGTATGGAGCAGCCTCCAAACGTCAATTACCCAAAAGTCTTAAATAGATGTAGTAGCCCTAATGCGATTTTGAAGTCTCTCTCTGTCGGCTAATGTGTTTTATGAATATGAGGATCCGGTAACTCGTTGAAGTCGCCCCCCCAATCACCACTTGGCCCTAGATGAAGGGGGGTAGCTCCAACTCAAGCTCCTTCAGTAATCCACCCTGCCCTCGTTTGACGCCTAAACAGAAATCAGGGTTTATATTTGCCCAAACAACATACGTTTGACCTCCACATATCTTCCTTCCAGGCCATGCCGTTCGACGAACGGGACCGCTCTCACGAGAAGGATCACTGTGCCTCCTTTTTTTAGAGCTGCTGG
The DNA here is from genome assembly GCF_040938575.1 of Ambystoma mexicanum. Taxonomy (NCBI): domain Eukaryota; kingdom Metazoa; phylum Chordata; class Amphibia; order Caudata; family Ambystomatidae; genus Ambystoma; species Ambystoma mexicanum. The sequence continues at coordinate 1,329,964,012 of NC_090923.1, forward strand.
ATGCCAGGAATTGATTTGGTAAATGTTTGCTGCGCAATCTGTCAAAGTACGCAGGGAATATGTAAGTCTCTTATAGGAATGCTATATAACTGTTCAGGTCCACAAGACGCTAAAGGATCGATTTGCGCTTGGAGGTCGAGTTTAAGCCTTTTACGTTAAGAGCCACAAATTTCAGAGTTTGGTGAGGGGGTGGTGTCGGTTGAGGTTCTGAGTTCTTGGAGGGGGCTGAGGGCTTGAGGTGTCAGCTGCCCTCTGGTTCCGCTATCACTTTGTGCTTCTCGTGCAACCGGATTTTCAAAGTATGAACCAAAACTGAACCAATGCCAACAGTGCACTAACAAAACTGGGCCATCCCCCCAGGTGAACAGTGAGCAACATTGCTCTGGTGGTCTGGCTAAGGCCATGCCAGTCTAAACCAGCCAAGTACTGTTTTCAGCCAGAGATTGTTAGACCGCAGTCGTCTTGCGAGTGGTGCCCGCTAGAGTGGGAGCAGTATGCAGACTCATACAGAGGCGTTGTTAGGGGGGGCACAGGGGGCTATAGCCCCGGTTCTTTTGGTTGTAGCCCCGGATAGAAGCTCAGGAGCTGCAACCAAAATGTTAGCTAGCCCGGAGTCCCAACAGTCCCAACATTAGCGTAGCCACAGATCTTTTCCAGACCTAGCAACACCCCTGGACTCATATACTTTTTGGGTGACCTCTGGGCTTTTGAGCTTTCCCTTTCATTGACCTTTCGGTGTGTTGCGGTTTCTGGTTCTCCCCCCTCTGGGGTGCAGGCTGCCGCAGACGACAATCTTTATTTTCCACGAGACGAGACTCTTCGCACAGATCTTCCGCCTCCTCAAGGGAACTGATTGTCCTGGTAGTATCCGCTATGGTGAACTGCTGCCAGGAAGATCCACCTATAATGCCTAGGGACGCCTCTTGGAAGATAATTTCTGATTACGCCCGGTACGCGGCCATGACATCTTGTTCGGTGGTGAAGAAATGTACTCTCGTTACCACATCCACTGGGGGGGTCCAAGAGGCACGGGTTCCGTCTCCCTCGTATTTTGCACGTACAATCGAGCAGCAGGGTAGCTCGGTAATGGTGTGGAAGAAGCATCTTGAAAAAGTTACTTATGTATTCGCTTAGTTCCCGGTCCGGGCATGAGGATGTGACCCCCTTAATGTGCAGATTATATCTCTGCGCCCTGTTCTCTGGGTCCTCCTGTTTCATTGCCATGGCCTCGCTCTCAACCTCCTGGGCTTGTACCCAGTGCTGTCGTTCTGTGATCACTGATGCGTGTTCCGACGTCCGGTGCTCAACCTCCCCTAGCCTTTGCTCAGCCTCATCACTCGGCTCTCCAGTCACTTCACATTTATAGAAAGCTCTGACATGAAGTCGCAAGACACCACGAGTAGGCTGCCCTGCTCTTGTCAAGCTGAAATGGTCACCTCAGTCAATATTGATTACTTCATACTTGATACTAAATCCTGTGGTTGGCTCTGCTTTCAATGAACATCAAAAATGTATAGTTTTGAACCAATCCCTCAGACAAACATACAAATATATTTAATACAAATATTCAATATTTTATTATTATTGTTAGTACATATACTAAAATATTTAAACATTACATGTACACACAACACAAATCTGGACAGTAGTCTCTGTGTAAAAATTGCGAAATAACATAAGAAAATTGTTGTAAACCACCATAATGTGAATCGTGCAAAAAAAGTGCAAGCTCAAATACACTCTTATCACAAGCAAACTGTAAACAGGGTTTGTGTACAGGTATCCAGTTATTGGAAAATAAAGTCCAACAGAAGAAGAGTTAGAGCATGCTCATAAAATGGTCACATGTATGATCTTCAACATGCCTGATCTAATATGCATACCCTCTCCTACAACATATTTACTTTACAAATGTTGGATGTGAGAAACCTGACAGTTTTCTCTCACCTATTCCCCCAGGATCTTCCATTCAGGTGGCCAGGGAAGTGCCATCGCTTTTGGATCCCGACCATGGGGTTGGACAAGCGACGTAGGATCACCTGAGTGGAGGGTCACGAGTGATTGGGAAGAGAATAACCGAGGGTCACACATGGTATTCCCCCTCTGCCCATTTTCCATCAGAAACACCTTCCTCTGCTTTCATGGGTTATTTGCAATCCCATTCCATCTCACCCTCCCCATTTCTGACAAATACTGGGAAGATGAAGAGGCAACCGAGAGTAGTGAGAATGCACAAAACACCTTTAGAAACAAAAGGAACTACCATTAAGTTGTCCCATTAATAGGGGCAGGCTGGGTCAGACATTTTACACTGACTACTCACACCAGACTCCAATTGACTATAGTTTTAAGTATAAAAGATGTGGTTTTGCACAATCAGGAGAGCGAACTGTGTATCCAGAAAGAAGCCGGGCATCCAAGGAGCAGAGAGCTGAAGGGAGAGCTGTTTGGAGGATGCAGAGGCGAGCATTGTGCAGAGACGCTAGCCTGGTGCTTGTGAGGGGCTGTAGCATTGCTAGAGAGCCATGTCCCCAGAGAGCCGGATGGAGGCAGCCCATGTCCTGCTGGCTGCATCTGTAGAAGTGCTTGTTCCCTTGGGACGTGTGCCGGTCCCAAGGGGGTCTGAGGTGCAGCTGGTGAGACCCTGACCTCGATTCCATATGCCTAGAGAGGACCGCTCACCAGTGCAAGACTGAAAGTGAGAAGAACTCGGGAGCGTGCGGTTAGCTGGAGCGGGAAGGGAGAAAGACAGAGTTTACAAGTGGCACAAAGTGGAAAGCAAGAAAGGTAAAGGAAAGTGAATGGAAAGCTAGAGAAAGACATTGAAAAAGCAGAAAAGAACAAAAGGACTCGAAAGTAGATAAGAAGGGTGCAAGTGACCCAAAAGTAAATGCAAAGTACCAGTGGGCACTGAAGTGCTAAAGAGAGTGGAAAAGAAGCAAAAATGGCTTGAAAGTAAATAAGAAGGTTGCGAGTGACCCAAAAGTGAAAGAAAGGTTCAAGCGAGCACCAGAGAGCGAAACAAGTGTGCAAGAGACACAGAAAGGAAAAGGACAGTTGCAAGGGTGCAAAAAAGCAAAGAAGTGTATGGGCAAGAGGCACAGTGAAGAGAAAGTTAACTCAAGGGAAGGTGCCAGGGGCACGGTAAGGCGAGAGAAGAGAAAGACAAAGAAGTTGCAAGTGTGCACAGCAAAGTGAGAGGGGCCAAAGATCAGGGTGGTTGAACTTAGGAGGAGCCAATAACCTAGCATTTTCAAAAGTCTCTGATATTACCCAATTAGAAGGTTGTGTGTGAAAGGAACTGTAAATAAAATAAGGGCACATTTTGACAAGTTGAATTGTGTTTGGAACTGAACTTGTATTTGGAACTGAAGGGGCTTAAGCTTGTGGAAAGGCACCCTAAGAGGCCTAACAAAGGTGAACCTTTGTTTGGTGAAACAAGGAGGCATACGCTTGGGCAAGGGAAGCCTGAAATAAACAGTGTTATATTTTTGTTTTGTTTGAAACTTGTAAGGATTGAGGCTTGGTATGGCTGTCCAAACTAAAGACATTGGGAGTTGTTGGAAAAGAGTATAAGAACTTTGTGGAGAAGACCTAATGAACAACTTCCTTTTGATTGTGCTGAACTTTGATGATGCTGACAAAGCCACACCTTGTGGGAAGACCACCTGAAACCAGCCTTCGTATATATTTCTTTTTGAATCACTATTTTCTCTTTAAATAGACTCCCTACCACATTTTATCAGAGAGTGAGGGCAAGCATAGGTTTAGACACAGCCGGATTTCGGTTTAGGACTTTCAGACATCGACGGCCCTTAGAAACATTAGTTGAGGGAACCATCCCTTTAGAGTAAGTGCCAGTTCGGTATTACACCAATCCCAGCATTATAGTAAATAAAGGTTTTGAAACTATACCATTTGAGTCTGTGTCTCTTGATATCATGCCTGTCTCACATAGTGGAAGTGGGATGTGACTCAAATGAAGCGAGTTGGGTAACCCAAAGTATGAAAAGTTGAGCTGCAGAGCTTCTAACCCACAGTGGCCATATAGGGCTCTGTTGGGTTTGACCTTTGTAGCATCCAGTCTGAAACCATTCCACCAAAAGAAAGACGTCTTATCCCTACAGATCTTGTCCTTATACCAACTCCAGGAACCTACATCTGGTTAGCCCCCAAGTCAGGACTTGCCTGGAATTTTGGAATGGCTGTCCTGGCAGGAGTGATTGATCTGGATTTAAGAGGGGATGTTAAGGTACTGTTACACAATCACGGAGAGGAAACCTTTCAGATAGAGGCAGGTGATCAAATAGCCCAATGAATACTTGAAAGGGTAATGTTACCTATCACCAAGAAGGAGGCTGAGAGAGATACCCCTGAGAGGGATGCTTTAGGCTTTGGGGATACTGATAAACAACTTACTTCTTCTTCTAACTAGAAATGAGAATTCTGACATGCTCCCAGATCTGGCCTTTGCTCAGTGCAACGACCCCTTGTTGGCCTTCTCCAAGGTATACCTGAATCTGAGGGTCGGAAAGGAGGTGGTCCATTTTTAAGTTTTGAAGTTACTCCAGAGGGATAGCAAAGTTACAACTAGTGATTCCCCGAAGTCACAGACAGGTATTGATTGAGATTGCATACTGCCATCTTAAAGGAGGACATCTAGGCCAAGCAAAAACTCAGTCCCATATTGCTAGAAAATTCTATTGGCCCCGTATACATGGGGATACCAAGAACCTTATCCAGACTTGTGAGATCTGTCAAAGTACAAATACTTACTTGCCACCACCAGCCCCATTGAGTCCACTACCCATCATTGAAGTACCTTTCTCAAGGATTGGGATGGGCATTATTGGACCACTTGAAAAATCAAAATTGGTCAACAAATATGTGCTGGTAATACTTGATCACGCTACACGATATCCTGAGCCATTTCCTCTCCAGAATAATACCACTCAAAAGATACTAAAACATCTTCTCCCCTTTTTCTCTTGGGATGGTTTCCTTAAAGAGATCCTAACAGATCAGGGTACCAGCTTTATGAGTAAGCTCATGTGGGAAGTAAAAGAACTACTACATATATCCAGCTTGATGACGTCTGTATATCATCTTCAAACAGACGGATTGGTTGAGCGATTTAACAAGACCCTAAAAAATATTCTTAGAAAGTCTGTTGATAATGACGACACCAATTGGGATCAGATGATTCCATGGGCCTTGTTTGCCATCAGAAAAATCCCTCAAGCCTCTACCGGTTCCTCACCCTTTGAGCTACTCTATGGGCGAGAAGCCAGAGATGTTTTAGATACGCTTTGAGAGATGTGGGAGGAAAGAGAAGAGGCTCCAATACCACTTTACCAGACATCCGCCAGATTAAAAGAACACATGACCGCTGTCCGTGCCTTCGTACAAGACCATCTTGGTCAAGCCCAAATACAGCAAAAGGCCTCATATGATAAAAGGTCTCCCTTCTGTCTTTTTCCATTGAGCAAAAAGTCAAAGTACTTCTTCCTACCTCAGAGAACAAACTTATTTCAAAATGGCATGGCACATATGAGGTGTTAGAGAAGAAAAGGCCATGCAATTATAAAATCGCCCAACCAGACCGCCGTCAGAAGGTACATGTATACCAGATAAACATACTAAAAGAGTAGAAGAAGTATATCACTGAATCTTACACCACTATATTATCACGCTTGATACCAGTAGAGGTGAGCAATAACAAAGTAATTCCCTCTGATATTTCTAATAATCAGCAGCATGACCTTTCCGATTAGCTAAATCAGTTTCCCAATGTTTTTTGTGAGGAACCTGGCAGTGTGAAAGTGATATATCATCATATACGCACCCCTGCAGTTAAGGTAGTACATCGGAAACCATATTGCCTACCTGAAGCTAGAAAAACCATTGTTGTGAACGAGATAAAACATATGCTCAAAGCTAAAATAATGCAGCCGTATACCAGTCTCTGGTCCTCTCTTATTCTCCTTGTAAAAAGTCCAGACAAAAGCTGGATATTTCGCATGGACTTCCGGAAGGTGAATAACATCTCAGCCTTTGATGCGTATCCCATGCCTCGTACAGACGATCTCATAAATAAGCTGGGAAATGCCACATATTTATTTACCCTTGGTTTGAAGCCTCATTGCTTGGACCAGACAAAGAAAATACCACTTTTGCCACCCCGGTAGGTCTCTAGAAATGTAAAGTCCTACCCTTTGGATTGCATGGGCCCCCAGCGACTTTCCAAAGGTTGATGGATCAGATCCATCAACCTTATTCAGTATTTTGCAGGCTGTACATTGACGATATGGTATCCATAGTAACACCTGGGGGGACCATTTGTACCATCTGTATACGGTAGTGAAAGCCTTAAGAAAAGCAGGGCTAACAGCAAATCCCAAGAAATACAGATTAGCACGATCTGCTGTTAAGTGTTTTTTTTATTTTGTTGGAAATGGCAGAGTCCAACAGCAAGAAGAAAACATTAGAGCCATTATAGAATCACCCACACCTAAAACCCAAAGGGATTTAAGATCTTTCCCCGGGTTGATTGGCTATTATAGACGGTTTATACCTAACTTTTCGAGCAAGTCTGCCAGGTTGAAAGACAAATTCTGAAATGCGGAATCCCAGAAACTTTAATGGGATGATGAGGATGACAAATGCTATCAAACCCTCAAACACACCTTATGTTAAAGCCCTATCTTGAAAGTAGCAGACTTTTCTAAAGACTTTATATTAAAAACAGACATATCCCTGACTGGACTAGGAGCAGTACTATCACAAATTCATGATGGGCTGGAACATCCCATTTTATAGCTATTCAGAGATTGAATTGGAAGCTCTAGCAATACAATGGATCATTTAACATCTCAAATATTACTTACTGGGCCAAAGGTTTAGGTTGAATCCCGATCACTTCCCTCTAATATGGATCAGTCAGAGGAAAGAGTCTAATCCAAGAGTTATGCAGTGGTTTTTCAACTTGCAACCCTAATGCTTCTCAGTGGAACACAGAAAGGGTCAAGCACAGGGAAACAAGGATTTCCTATCAAGGTTCCCCTGTGAAGCAATTTCATCCAAACAGCATAGGGGAAGGGTTTGTGAGAAACCTGCCGGTGTTCTCTCACCTACTCCCCCGGGATCTTCCATTCAGGTGGCCAGGGAAGGGCCATCCCTTTTGGATCCCGATCCTGGGGGTGGACCAGCGAGGGAGGATCACCTGAGTGGAGGGTCACGAGGGATTGGGAAGATAATACCCGATGGCAAGACATGGTATTTCCCCCTCACCCCATTTCCCATCAGAAACCCCTTCTTCAGCTTTTATGGAATATTTGCAATTCCATTCCATCTCCCCCTACGCATTTATGACTAATACTGGGAAGAAGAAGAGGCAACCAAGAGCTGTGTGTCCGCAAAGAATCATAGAAGCCAAGGAGCAGGGAGTTGAAGAGAGAGCAGCCTGGAGGATCTGGAGGAGAGTGGCATGCCATGATGCTGGCTCAGTGCTTGTGAGGGGTTGTAGCGTGGCTAGGGAGATGTGTCTCCAAGGAGCCGGAAGGAGGCAGCCCATGTCCTGCTGGCAGTGTCTGGAGAAGTGCTTGTTCCATTGGGATGTGTGCCGGTCCCAATGGGGGTTTGAGGGGCTGGTAGTGAGACCCTGACCTCGATCCCGTATGCCCAGATAGGATCGCTCACCAGTGTAACCCTACCTGGTGAGTTTCAAGCCTGAAAACGAGAGAAACCCAGGAGCATGCGGCTAGCTGGAGCGGGAAGGCGGAAAGACAGAGTTTGCAAGCAGCACGAAGAGGAAAGCAAGAAAGGAAAAAGGGAGAGAAATATGGTGAAAGAGAGGAAAGGAAGAAAAGTACTCAAAATTAGATAGGAAGGGTGCAAGTGACCTAAAAGTAAAGGAATGGTGCTAGTGGGCACAAAAGTGCTAAAGAGAGAGGAAACAAAGCAAAAAGGGCTTGAAAGGAAATATGAAGGGTGTGAGTGACGTGAATGTGAAGGAAAGGTGCAAGTGAGCACCAGAGAGCAAAACATGTGTGCAAGAGGGACAGAAAGGAAAAGGACAGGTGCAAAGGTGCACAAAAGCAAAGAAGTAAACATACAAGAGGCACAGAGAAAGTGAACCCAAGGGAAGGTGCCAAGGGAAAGGCAAGGCAAGAGAGGAGAAAGACAAAGAAGTTGCAAGTGTGCACTGCAAAGTTAGAGGGGTCAAATATATGAGTGGTTGTGCTTAGGAGGAGCCAAGAACCTAGCATTTTCAAAAGTCTCTGATAATACCCCATGAGTAGGTTGTGTGTGAAAAGAACTGTAAATAAAAGAAAGGCACATCTTAACAAGTTGAATTTTGTGTTTGGAACTGAAGGAGCCTGAGCTTGAGGAAGGGAACCCTAAGAGGCCTAACAAAGGTAAACCCATATTTGGTGAAACAAGGAGGCATAGGCTTGAGGAAGGGAAGAAACAGTGTTATACTTTTGTTTTGTTTGAAACTTGCAAAGATTGAAGCTTGGGGAAGGGAATCCATGGGAACTAAACACATTGGCCCTCATTACGACCCTGGCGGATTTTTTCCGCCATCGACGGACTTTTCCGCCATGGCGTAAAGTCCGTTTACGCCATGGCGGATGGCGGACTTACCGCCCCATTCCGAGGTCGGCGGGGCGGTAAGTCCCCATTGACCCATTTACCCTTCCCCATTCCCATTTCGGCCCCATAGGGCTCAATGGGAGTGGGGAAGGCGTTAATTACGCCACCGTACATTACGGTGGCGTAATTAACACCAAGGTCCCATAGCGCCATGGATTTTTACGCCCGCAAAAAGCGGGCGGAAAAGTGACCATGGCGCTCTGGGAACTCGGAATTGGCAGTAAGGGGTCGGCGCAGCTAACGCTGGCGTAAACCCCTTACCGCCAGGGTCGTAATGAGGGCCATTGGGAGTTGTTGGAATAGGGTGTAAGAACCTTGTGGAGAAGAGATAATGAACACCTTCTTTTTGATTGGGCTGAACTTTGATGATACTGATCAAGCCACACCTGGTGAGAAGACCACCTGAAACCAGCCTTGGCATATATTTCTGTTTGGAATCACTATTTCTTCTTTAAAGAGACTTCCTACGACATTGTTATCAGAGAGTGAGGGCAAGCATATATTTAGACACAGATGGATTTTGGTTCTGGACTTTCAGACATCGACGGAAACATCAGTTGAGGGAACCCTCCCTTTAGAGTTAGGGACAGTTAGGTATTACACCAACACCAGCATTACAGTAAATAAAGGTTTTGAAACTATAACATTTGAGTCTGCATCTCTCTTGATACATGCCTGTCTCACATGGAGTATACATAACCCCGTGAGAATTGAAGTCCCCTTAAGGATAACAAAAAAGGCAAAAACGTCACATCAATTACGTCAATCTTCATGTGTTGACACTACGTGTTTCGGGCCTGTAAAAAACCTGAAGGCATTTTCACACCTACTCCTCTTGGATCCTCTTTTAAGGTGTCCAGGGAAAGATCAACCTGGCCCTGGGGGTGGAGATGCGAGGGAGGATCAACTGGGTGGAAGGTCGTTGGGGAGTGTGAAGAGGATTTATTTGGGCGAAGCATGGTATCCCACTTTCCCTTGTGGTAAAAAAACCTACCCTCCCCTATGTTCACAGGTTGTTGCCAATCCTTTCCCCTTATTTCCCCTCAGTCACATCACTCTAGTACTGGGACAACGAAAAGGCGACTAGGATTGTAGACACCAACATTCAGTTACACCACTCTGGTACTGAGACGAGGAAGAGGCCTGGACACTATTGTGAGGGTCAGGCATGTCCAAAGAACATAAGTAATTGGAATCAGGCAATTAGATTGAAGGGCTTGCACCTGAAACCTGTTAACAGGTCACGGGTGCATAAAAGGAGGAGCTGCCAGCGAGTAAGGGGAAACCAACAGGAGAGAAGTCGGGCTGGGATAGATGGGCCAGAGAGGTGAGTATTCCTGCCAAAAAGGACGCTGCCTAGGACGGTCCTGCCTGGAGACAAGGATGCCAGCAATTGCCAAGGAGAGACTGTGACGATGGGGCCTGAGCGGTCCATGAGAGTGTCAAAGCTGCCTAAGGCTCCACTGCAGGGGGCCCACAGCCTGAGCTGTGGGGCACGGAAGATCCCCAAGTGCTGCAGGCCACCGGTAGCGTCCGCAAGTGAAGAGCGCAGCAACCAGCAACCCACAGAGAGATTTGTAGAAGGCGAGCACTGCTCCCAGAGCTTCAGAGAATTGTGCGCAGCGCCGAGAACCAAGAGAAAAGAAACCCAGAGGAGCCGCTGAGGACCGGTGAGTGAATCAGAGGGAACACTCATACCAGGGCACGCCTCGGGCTAGCACAGGGCATATTGTGATGTAGGATGAACTGAAATATTTGCGAAATTGACTGAACCCAAAGTGAGGCTTCTTTTGGAACAAAATGAGCAAGTTGAACTATAAGTAAAGGAACTTGAATGGGATTCCGCATTTCATAATTTGTCAGTCAACCTGGCAGTCTTGCTCGAAACGTTAGGTATAAACTGTCTATAATAGCCAATCAACCCGGGGAAAGATCTTAAATCCCTTTGGGTTTTAGGTGTGGGTGATTCTATAATGGCTCTAATGTTTTCTTCTTGCTGTTGGACTCTACCATTTCCAACAAAATAAAAAAAACACTTAACTGCAGATCGTGCTAATCTGCATTTCTTGGGATTGGCTGTTAGCCCTGCTTTTCTTAAGGCTTTCACTACCCTATACAGATGGTACAAATGGTCCCCCCAGGTGTTACTATGGATACTATATCGTCAATGTACAGCCTGCAAAATACTGAATAAGGTTGATGGATCTGATCCATCAACCTTTGGAAAGTCGCTGGGGGCCCATGCAATCCAAAGGGTAGGACTTTACATTTCTAGAGCGCTACCGGGGTGGCAAAGGTGGTATTTTCTTTGTCTGGTCCAAGCAATGGGGCTTCAAACCTAGGGTAAATAAATATGTGGCATTTCCCAGCTTATTGATGAGATCGTCTGTACGAGGCATGGGATACGCATCAAAGGCTAAGATGTTATTCACCTTCCGGAAGTCCATGCAAAATATCCAGCTTTTGTCTGGACTTTTTACAAGGAGAATAGGAGAGGACCAGAGACTGGTAGACGGCTGCATTATTTTAGCTTTGAGCATTTGTTTTATCTCGTTCACAACAATGGTTTTTCTAGCTTCAGGTAGGCAATATGGTTTCTGATGTACTACCTTAACTGCAGGGGTGCGGATATGATGATATATCACTTTCACACTGCCAGGTACCTCACAAAAAACATTGGGAAACTGATTTAGCTAATCAGAAAGGTCATGCTGCTGAATAAAAGCATGTGTGAAACAAATGTGATGAATATTTAAAGACCAAGAATACATCTTTATGAAAAAAGAGAAAAGCAAGGGATGAGCACGTATGAAGATTGTGAAAGCAAGGTGGTGGAAGAGAGTGAGCACCATGCAGTGAGTTGTGTGGAAAAACACACTAAGGTTAATCCAAGGTGCTGGCAAGGAGGAACCAAAGTCAATGTAAACCAGAACACAGACGCAGTGGCAGAAAAACCTGGGTGGGCAAGAAAGCTTAGGATTATCGGTTGCGTTACCGTTAATGGGTGGATCATGTGGTCCGACCACTGAAAAGCCAAGTAAAAGTAAAGACAAAGAATCTTCACTTGTGAATTAGATTGCTGAGGTGAATGCAGACGATAGCAATCGGTGTTAGCTATTGAAGAGCCTGACAGATTATAAAGTAGACCTGGAATTTGCTTTAAGAATTAAGAGACTTGAACTGATTGTGAGTTCGCAAGCTTGACAAGCTGACGTCTTGGGGAAGGGAAACCTGAGACATTGTAAACTGTGTTATCGCCTTGAGGAAGGGAACCCAAGGCCCTTTGAGAACTGTGTTGCCACCTCGAGGAAGGGAACCCTGAAGCCCTTTTGGAACAATGTTGGCTTCTTAAGGAAGGGAATCCCGAGGCCCTTTTGCAACTGTGTTGTCTTCTTGGGGAAGGGAACCCGAGGCTTATTTGGAACTGCTTTGAAGCTGGAAAAGGGGAACTGGAAGGTAAGCCAAGAGCTGGAAGAAGCTCTGAACTTTATTTGGAACACTATTTCTTTTGTTTTTGACATTCCTAACATTGTTTAGCTTTAGTTGTGAGGACAAGTGTAGGTTTTGGATACAGACAGACTTTTAAGTTGAACGTACTGACTCATACTATCCTTAGTTTCTTTAGGTAGGGAAAAATACCACCTTAGCATAGGGCAAGTTAGGCCTTACACCATCCTAATATATTAGAAAATAAAGGTATTTTGTTTGAACCTTGAATCTGTTGTCTGTGTCTAGCTTCACGATGCCTTCACATGTCCTTGCAGGACAGAAAACATTCATCTATCATGTTTCCTCCAATCACTAAAATGGCCTTCATGAGGACATTACTGATTTTGAAACAAATTCCTGCACAATTTGGAAAAGAGACTTTTTAATCCAAAGTAATATCTGTAAAACAACACAGAGATTTGTATTGGAACAAACAATTGCTAATGAGTCTATTTAGCAGTCATTTAAACAGAGTTAGACACATAATAAAATTGACTGACCTTAGTCTGTGTTCCACTTGAGAATGGGGCTGTTTTTGTAATTAAATTGCAAAACATGATGTAGCCTCAAGTTCTTTTAAAGTGGTCCTTCACCCATCTCTACTTCAGAAAAGAGGTAACTTCCTTTGCTGAACACTGTGTGTGTAATTCAAAAACAGTGTCAACGAATTGCTTTCCTATTAGTACCAAGGACAATGAAAAACTATTATTTCAACTGCACTTATTGCTGTATCTAATTTTAAATGTTTTTATAAGAAAGACACCAATACTGAATTGCAACAGTTTTTGAATTGTATCCCTTGTTGGGCAAACGAAAGACACTCCTCTGTGGGCATATTTGAGTTACCAGTGAATCTTTCAGGCATGGATACCCCAGTTATGAAACAAGCTGATCAACATCCTCCTAGGGAGAATAAACAAATGAGTGTGCATGCTATCAGCCACTTATGTACAAAAGACTCATCTGGGACACATAAGACCAAATTAATGTGTGCCCTGCTTGCCAACTCATGTAGATTGTCATACAACAGCATAAAAGTAGTGTTCCCAAATCTAAATCTAAGGTGCAAAAACTATGTTGTTACAATAATTGCAAAAGATAATCATCATAGATTAAACCACTTTATTGGAGGAAACTTGATGGATGAATGTATTCTGTCCTGTCGGGCCGAAACACGTAGTGTGGACACATGAAGAATGACGTCATTGATGTGACGTTTTTGCTTTTTTTGTCATCCTTAAGGTGACTTAAATTCCCAGGGGTTTATGTATGCTCCAAAATTTTGTAAAGTAAATATGTTTTAGGAGAGGGTATCCATATTAGATCAGAATTTTGAAGATCATACATATGACCATTTTATGAACATGCTCTAACTGTCATTGTATTGGACTTTTTTTCCAATAACTGGATGCCTGTACACAAACCCTGTATACAGTTTATGCTAGTTTACAACAATTTTCTTGTGTTCTTTTCGCAATTTTTGCATGGAGACTACTGTCCAGATATGTGTTGTGTGTACATGTAATATTTAAAGATTTGTGTGTATGTATTAACTATAATAATAAAATATTGAATATTGTTTGTAATATATTTGGATGTTCGTCTGAGAGATTGGTTCAGAACTATACATTTCTGGTGTTCATTAATAGCAGAGTCAGCCACAGGATTTACTATCCAGTATGAAGTAATCAATATTGACTGAGGTGACCATTTGAGCTTGACGAGGGCAGGGCAGCCTACTCCTGGTGTTTTGATACTTCATATATTCTCTCCTCTAAATCTGAGTAGGTGTCCTTTCTAAGGATACATTTGAGGGGTGACCCACTAGATATTTTGTGAAAGCTCTGACATGCAATTCCGGAATTCCACCTTGAGGTCCGCCAGATAAGCCTGTATGTCTTCCTTTGTTGCTAGTTGCCCTGAGGCCTCAGGATGCCTTTCCGTGGAGTGCACCATAGCTCTTGTAGTTTTGGTTTTCCTCCCTTTCTCCTGAGATTGCAGAAGGGCAGCTATGTCTGCACTCTTGCTTGCTTTTTGCTGCTTGGCCATTGCGGACATCAAGGTGGGAGAATTAATGGTGGACCTCCTCACTCACTGGTTCTGGCCTCCACAGAGAACTCACTGGAATGAACCCAGCAGCACACCTTCTGGAGGCACCCCCCAGGACTGGGGCACCATGCACTGGCTCACTTCAGTTCTGGCACCCTCTGCGTGTCAGGCTGTGAGGTGCAGGCGCCGGGCTGGGGGCAACCCCTCCTCTGATGTGGACCCACAGGACAGCATATGTTGAAGAGCCACAGTTTCTTCACTCTCTATGGCGGCTCCCCGCTGCTTGGCTGAGCACCTTTCCCTCCATTCAGCTTTGGCCATATGGCTGTGTGCTGCAGTCCACTTTACCCCTATGGCTCCATCCTACATCTGCCACCGCCACACTGAGAAACTTCAGACACGCAGGACAGCAGCCTGCCACGCGTTGCTGCAGCTCTGTCTTCATAAGGAGGCCATTCCAAGGTTAGGCCCCTCCTGATGGGGAGACCACACTTCCGAGCCTGCACTGCCCAGCCTCCAATTCAACCTCTCTCTGTGTCTGCTAGGTGCGCGGTTCCTCTGTTCACTGCATCGGCCTGCAGGTCTCCGTGCAAACATGTCGCAGGTATGCTCCGTGGGGGTCTCCCTGATGATCCGACCTTGCTGGAAGTGAGGGTTGCAGGAGTTTTCTGCTCAGTGTCAGGTGGCCGCCACTCCCTACTCCTGGACCCGCTGGCTCACTGCACCCTTCTGGCCCTCAGATGCGGTTCGCCACCGAAGGTCAATGCCTGCAATAAATGGCGAGTGCCAGCTTTGCAGTCTCTGTGGTCATCTTGCTGAGCTGCCGCAACTGCATTCACCAGAGTCTTCACACTCGCAGACAATTCAGACCACTCTGTTACGACCCTGGAGTACGCCTCAATCAGTGCGCTGCATTTGGGCTGCCGCAGCAGGCTTTAGCTATTTTTTAAGGGTTGATTTTCCCAGGCTCTGCATGGAGGCCCTCAAAAGAGTGTCCACATCGATGGTGCTCCAAACCACGCCCCACGAGCCACCACCTTTGTTGTTAGGGAGGTGAGCCCACTCCATCATACCCTGCCTAGGAGTATGGGCAAGTGGGA
Source organism: Ambystoma mexicanum (assembly GCF_040938575.1). Lineage (NCBI taxonomy): Eukaryota > Metazoa > Chordata > Amphibia > Caudata > Ambystomatidae > Ambystoma > Ambystoma mexicanum. The sequence continues at coordinate 1,329,979,305 of NC_090923.1, forward strand.
CCTGATGGGAAGTGACTCCCTTTCGGGGACCAGGCCAACATATCGGTGTATATGGGACTGCCTGCTTAGAAGAAGAATGTAACATGTTTATATTTGGCTGCAGGCAATGCTGAAGTGAATCCATCAGAAAGAGGAAAAGATGATGTTTCTTTATCATGAGACATATATTTAACTGAGATTAGAGGAGCAAGAAGAAAGAGAGAGTATGGTATCTCCCTGACATGACCGAGCCTTAGAAGCGTGGAGTAGAGCCAAGTCGCGGAGACCATGACTTTCAAATCGGCAAGAAACGCCACATTGAGATGCTGCCAGAGAAAATAGAGGTATCCAGGAGCTACTGGTGGCATGATCACGATGGTCTCCTGGTGAGTGAGACGGCTGCTGAACGAAGCTGGGACCATCAAAGCTGGGAGCAGGAGAAGCTCCCTGTCGCCCACGCCTGTAGACAGCTGCAGCCCCAGGGGAAGCAAAGAACAAGACACTGCCTAAAAGCCAGAACTAGAGAAGCGATATTATAAATACTTATAAATAAAATAAATAAATAAATTAGCCAAGGATTATACGTCACAAGAGGATTATGGGTCACCAGATCCAAGTGGATTAATGTCTGCAAGAATCCCTTGACCACATACGAACAGATCAGATCCACTGGATTGTGTCTGATGGGGTACTTCAACCGTACCATGAGGGAGAAGATTTAGGGGCATTCTTTATTAACTTTGAAAGCATCGCCACCCAGTTTAACTGGCACAATGGCTTAAAAGTATGTTATTTGGGCCCTTTGTTAAAGGGAGACTTGCAAGCATCATACCAAAATAAAAATCCCTTAGGACCACCCCTTTTTCCAACATAAAGAAGGCTTTATTAGAACGAGTTGGTCAGACTGAGGCTTTTTATAGCTTGACATTTCGGGACATTCAAATTCTACTGTATGAAAGTCCGCTTGAATTAGCAGAAAGTATATAAAATGTTCTGACCCAGTGGCTTGGAAGGAAAACCCTACTGGAAGTCTTAGAAACCCTGGTGTTAGAACAATTTATAAACGTTCTTCCCTCCTCCCTACACCGAGCTAAATTACAGCAGCCTCAACCCTCACTAGAAACTGACATACAGTTGTGACCAAGCCCATTCAGAGACAGCCAAATATTTGAAATACATCAGCAAAGCGGTGGATTAAAAAAGGATATAGGACCGTCCCCCAGATCCTTAGCTTATGTAAAAACACATACAATCGAGAAAATACCTTCTCGGGTGGCACAGAACAAGGAGTAGCACCCTGAGAGAACCCCTGCCATGCCCATGATAAAAACCGACAAACCCTTAAGGAAGTGACAATACCAGTGAAACCACCCTTTCTGACATCCCCTTTTGTTTCTCGTCTGAAAAAAGGGACATCTTGTAAGGGTCTGCCCTAAAAATAACCCAGAGGAACCTATGAAAGTAGGCTGGTTAGTGGCAGAGCTGTATGGACAGGGGAGTTAGAAGATGATCCTGATAAAGCTCAAATGCATTTCTGTACCTCTCAACACTTTCAAACTCATGAGGTGGTGCAAGTGAATGAGCTATGGGCTAACACTCTTCTCAGATCTGATATACCCAGAAGATCTCCAGGGTGACTGTCAAGCCTCGCACACGCTTCATGGAAGCCCGGGCTTTACCTTACAAACACCGTAATCCAGGTGTCCCGGTGTGTACTAAACAAAGTGTTCCACGTTCTCAGCCCGGCGCCTGGAAATTGGCATGGCAACGCTGGAAGCCTGTTTTCCGTCACATGACACGTTCGACTCGAGCGTGGTTGCCGGTTCATGTGACTTAAGCACCTCCCACTGCAGTCTCGGTGCTTCTGAATTTCGTTTCGAACAGTTAGCGCTTCCCTTGCTTGGTCCCTTGTTAACCCTTGCTCCTGTTCTCTCGTTCTTGCTCCTGTTCCTACCCGCACTCCTTCCTTCCTTGCCTTTCTACTGCCTTCCTCCTGCCGACTACGGAACTCCAAACGGACTGCCTCAGGACACGTTTTTGCCATTGTTTGCTGTCCGCCCCCTGCCGACTACGGAACTCTGAACGGACTGCAATTGGACACGTCCTGCTTTCTGCTGCCCGCATCCTGCCGACTACGGAACTCATACGGATTGCTTTCGAACTTTCTGCCAAGACCCACAAAACCAATCAGTGACTTTTTTGACTTCGGCACACGGACTAGAGACTTCTTTGGTGTGCCTGAAGTCTAGAGGCGTCCTCGTGCCGTCGGGAATAGCCAGTTGGGTTTTCAGCATTTGGAATTGCTTGAACATTTCTTCCAGCGCATCGTTTGATCTACAACACCTAGACAGGAAGCTATTGCACAGACTTCAACCTCCCTGGTTGCTTCCGTATCCTGCGGTCATCAGGTCAGTGGTAACTTTAGTTACTATATGGTTACACTTGTTTTCCAATTGGTTTTGTTGTTTAGTGACGGTAACCGTTTGTTGTTAACCATTGTTTGTAACAGCGGAACCGCAGAATCCCGAAATCCAGGCCTGCACCTCCTGCGTCTCGTCTTGCATCCTGTCTTTCATGGAATGGATCCCTCAGCTTGTCTATTTGATTATTCAAGTTAGAGGGGTACATTGTAGGGAAGACCTCTTCGGCTACACAACGGGGCAAGTCACGGCCGGACATAACATATTCAGAAGCCTTATATAATATGGATGCAAACGAGACCTTGGCCACCATTTTGCAAATGGTGGCAGAGTTGCGTAACGATATGACTGCAGCTCATACGGCTACGCAACGGCGCATAGACGACCTACAGGTCGGGCTCCAGGCGCCCATTGGCGCTGATGCATTACCACAGGCCATGGCTTCTGGGTCAGGGGTACAACCACCTCGACAAGACCCCGGCCCGGTGTATATGACCGCCCAGTTTCCTTTGGCACCACCAGAGAGATTCAATGGTGACCCAAAAACGTACAGAACTTTCCTGAATCAATGTAGACTTCATTTTTTGTGTCGTCCGGTTTCGTTCCCTGACTCTACTACTAAAGCCGCTTTCCTATTGTCCCACTTGGGGGGAACTGCCGCGGCTTGGGCTAATCCACTTCTAGAAGAAGGCAGTCACCTCCTTTACGATTGTGATGCCCTAATATTGGCGATGAGTCGTGTTTTTGACACCCGGTATGCTACACAAGCTACGGATTTAGAGTTGTTGGGACTACAACAGGGCGACACGCCTCTCCTTTCCTATCTTACAAGGTTTAACCAATTGGTAGCTGAAACAGGATGGCCTGAAGACAAAAAGGCATCCCTGTTTTACAAGGGGTTGTCTGACTCATTGAAGGACACCCTTGCTACTGTGCCGATCATACCCACCGCTTTTCCTGAGCTTTTGGATCTTGTTCTACAGATAGATTCGAGGCGCGCAGAGAGGAAAGGGGAAAAACGGCCACTTCCCTTAACACCTACCGGTCTTCCGGCCGCTGCTCCAAGTACCTCAGAGCCCATGCAAATCGGTGCCATACGAGGTCCTTTGTCGGCAGAAACAAGAGAACATAGAAGGAAAAACGGTTTGTGTTTCTACTGTGGGGGATCGGACCATCTATTACGTGCCTGTCCCAAAAAACCTGTCAAGAAACAGGGAAACTCCAAAACCCGGCAATAGAGGGAGTCGTATTGCCGGGTACTCCGAAAGGCGACTCCAGGTGTTTAATTCCATACCGTTTGACTGTAACCCTTGCCTTTTCTGGGAAGGTAAAAACAGGTGTTTCGGTCGTTCTTGATTCGGGGGCCACGGGCAACTACATCGATAGTGCCTACGCTCATGAATTAGGGATCCCATATGTCTCTAAACCATGCCCTGAAATGATCAAAACCGTTGATGGTACCATGTTAGTGTCTGGCCCCGTTACGGATTCCACTGTGGAAATATCCATGGCAACGTCATGCGGCCACCAGGAGAACATTCAGTTCGATCTAATCACTGCCCCACAATACCGTATCATTCTTGGTCTTCCCTGGTTACGGTTACACAATCCAGCTATCGATTGGCTCACAGGGGAGGTAGATTTCCCATCTGCGAATTGTGAAGCGAAATGTCTCAGTAAGATCCAGGAGATCTCCAGTCCTAGTCACGCTCTTCTGGACACTGCTTCCACGATTGGGGCAGCGGTCAGCACTGTCCTTCCTAAAGAATATCAAGCATTGAGAGGCGTCTTTGATGTTGGTGGGGCTGAGGTCCTGCCACCCCATCGGCCCTATGATTGCCCAATCGAATTGGTTCCGGGGGCCAAAATACCATCTGGGCGTATCTACTCCTTGACCCAAAAGGAAGACACCATCTTAAAGGAGTACATCGACAAATCCTTGAGCTCCGGTTTCATTCGTCCTTCCCGGTCCCCCGCGGCAGCTCCTTTGTTTTTTGTTCCTAAAAAGGAAGGAGATCTCCGCCCCTGTATCGACTACCGTGCGTTAAACGCCGTTACGATCAGGAACCAGTATCCACTCCCTCTTATTTCTGTACTCTTGGATCAGTTAGGCTCCTCAGTGATCTTCACAAAGTTGGATTTGCGAGGGGCTTATAACCTGGTGCGCATACGCAAAGGAGATGAATGGAAAACCGCATTTAAAACCAAATACGGCCTTTTTGAGTACTGTGTTATGCCGTTTGGGCTCTGCAATGCACCGGCTACGTTTCAATATTTCATCAATGATGTGTTCCATGATATGCTAGACCAGTACGTGGTGGTATACTTGGATGACATCCTCATATATTCTCCCTCGTATGAGACTCATGTATCCCATGTTACCAATGTATTGCAACGTCTATTGGACAATCAATTATATGCCAAGCTGGAAAAATGTCTGTTCCATGTCCAAGAGGTAGAGTTTTTGGGATACAACATCACGAGTAGAGGAGTCCAGATGAGCCAGTCCAAGGTGTCTGCCATTCTTCAGTGGCCAATACCCAACGGTCTTAAAGCCCTGCAGTCTTTTCTGGGTTTCGCCAACTTTTACAGGCGGTTTATCCAGGATTTCTCTCTCGTTGTTTCCCCCCTTACTGCTTTAACCAGCCCCAAAAGAGCATTTCAGTGGAACCACCAAGCTCAACAAGCCTTTGATGCTCTCAAAACCGCATTTACTACTGCTCCTGTGCTCCAACACCCTAATCCCGCCTTACCTTATATTGTGGAGGCCGACGCCTCAGACGTGGCTCTAGGAGCCATTCTTTCACAACAATGTCCGGACGCCAGTGGTTTACACCCTGTTGCTTACCATTCAAGAAAACTCACGTCTTATGAAAAGAATTATACCATCACCGAGAAAGAACTACTGGCGGTCCGCGACGCCTTTTTGGTATGGCGACATCATCTTCTAGGTACCCCTGATCCGGTTCAAGTATACACTGACCATAGGAACCTATTGGCACTCCAATCAGTGAAGTGCACCACGGCTCGGCATGCCCGCTGGCATGAGTTCTTCTCGATGTTTAATTTCAAGATAACTTATCGCCCAGGTTCACTGCATTCCAAAGCGGATGCCTTGTCTCGTATACACGGAGACCCTGGCACAACCCACCATAAAGGGGAACTTGTGTTACCCCATCAAGTGGTTTGCGGCTGTACTCTAGGTGCGTCTCTCAGGGATCAGTTACAAGAGTGGATAAAAACCGACCCTTCTGAGGTGGTTCAACATGACCTAAGGGTGTTCCATTCACTCCCCTACAGACAGGGTAAATTATACCTACCTAATCACGACACTAGGCTTACCGCAATGAAATGGTGTCATGACTCAGCAGCAGCCGCACACCCAGGTATCAGAAAAACGATGGATCTCCTAAAACGCTGGTGCTGGTGGTCTTCAATGGAGAAGGAAGTTACCGAGTACCTTTCTACTTGTGCAGTGTGCGCACAATGCAAGGCATCCCATGGTAAACCAGTTGGATTATTGCATCCTTTGCCTGTCCCGGATCAACCTTGGACGATGATCTCCATGGATTTCGTCGTTGAATTACCTGTGGTGGACGGTTACAACACCATATGGGTTGTAATAGATTACTTTACCAAGTTGGCCTTGTTCGTTCCCTGTCGGGGTATCCCTTCGGCTCCCAAGTTAGCAGACCTATTCATGGGGAATGTTTTTAGGTTTTTTGGCCTGCCTTCTATCATCATTTCGGATCGGGGGCCGCAATTCACCTCACGCTTTTGGAAGGCATTGACTACTGCCTTAGGTGTCAACGCAAGGTGTTCTAGTGCTTATCACCCCCAAACCGACGGTCAGACCGAACGTCTAAATTCAACCATGGAACAGTACTTACGCTGCCTCACCTTGCAACTACAGGGCACGTGGCTATCGGTGTTGGCTCTGGCAGAGTTCGCATACAACAATTCTCTGCACACCGCAACAGGGGTCTCCCCTTTTTTCGCCTCGTATGGGAGACACCCTCGTTCCTTGCCCTTGAGTCCTGAACTTCCCCTACATGCTCCTGCCGCTCTTGCCTGCATTAAGGATTTGTCTGCATTACATTCCTCAATAAGGGAACATCTGCTGAAGGCTCAGGAGCTAACCAAGGCGGGTGCCGATCGTCACCGTTTACCAGCCCCGACGTACCACTCAGGCATGATGGTTTGGTTGTCCACTCACAACCTCCGATTACCGGGTCGCAGATCGCTTCTTCCACGTTTTGTGGGCCCCTACAGGATCTCGGAGGTCGTCAACCCCGTGGCGGTTCGTCTGGCACTCCCCTCGTCATGGAAGACCCATCCTGTTTTTCATGTTTCCTTGGTTAAACCCTGTAACCCTGCGACCCGACTGTTGTCACGTCCCCCTCCTGTACTGGTGCAGGGTTCTGATGAATATGAGGTGGCTGGTATCTTGGACACTAAGGTTCGGAAGGGCAAACGTCTTTATCTTGTGGACTGGAAAGGCTACGGCCCCGAGGAGCGTACGTGGGAACCCTTTGAGCACATTCATGCCCCGGCTCTTCTATCACAGTTCTGGTCCTCCCGGAGGTGGAAGCTATCTTTGGGGGAGGAATCTGTCAAGCCTCGCACACGCTTCATGGAAGCCCGGGCTTTACCTTACAAACACCGTAATCCAGGTGTCCCGGTGTGTACTAAACAAAGTGTTCCACGTTCTCAGCCCGGCGCCTGGAAATTGGCATGGCAACGCTGGAAGCCTGTTTTCCGTCACATGACACGTTCGACTCGAGCGTGGTTGCCGGTTCATGTGACTTAAGCACCTCCCACTGCAGTCTCGGTGCTTCTGAATTTCGTTTCGAACAGTTAGCGCTTCCCTTGCTTGGTCCCTTGTTAACCCTTGCTCCTGTTCTCTCGTTCTTGCTCCTGTTCCTACCCGCACTCCTTCCTTCCTTGCCTTTCTACTGCCTTCCTCCTGCCGACTACGGAACTCCAAACGGACTGCCTCAGGACACGTTTTTGCCATTGTTTGCTGTCCGCCCCCTGCCGACTACGGAACTCTGAACGGACTGCAATTGGACACGTCCTGCTTTCTGCTGCCCGCATCCTGCCGACTACGGAACTCATACGGATTGCTTTCGAACTTTCTGCCAAGACCCACAAAACCAATCAGTGACTTTTTTGACTTCGGCACACGGACTAGAGACTTCTTTGGTGTGCCTGAAGTCTAGAGGCGTCCTCGTGCCGTCGGGAATAGCCAGTTGGGTTTTCAGCATTTGGAATTGCTTGAACATTTCTTCCAGCGCATCGTTTGATCTACAACACCTAGACAGGAAGCTATTGCACAGACTTCAACCTCCCTGGTTGCTTCCGTATCCTGCGGTCATCAGGTCAGTGGTAACTTTAGTTACTATATGGTTACACTTGTTTTCCAATTGGTTTTGTTGTTTAGTGACGGTAACCGTTTGTTGTTAACCATTGTTTGTAACAGCGGAACCGCAGAATCCCGAAATCCAGGCCTGCACCTCCTGCGTCTCGTCTTGCATCCTGTCTTTCATGGAATGGATCCCTCAGCTTGTCTATTTGATTATTCAAGTTAGAGGGGTACATTGTAGGGAAGACCTCTTCGGCTACACAACGGGGCAAGTCACGGCCGGACATAACAGTGACCAAACAGTCAGGATCACCTGCGTTCATGGGAATGTAGAAACCTATCCCAAAGTCCCTCTACTACTAAGAGTCCGGAATCAGCATTTAAATATACGGGTTGCCATTGTACCAGGTCTCCTGAGGAAGTAATCAGTGCTACAGACTTCCTGAACTTTGCAAAACTCTAAAATCCTTCTTCAGGCCAGAAGAAATAGGGAAGTTATTATCCTAGGTTATCCTGGGAAACCTTGACCAGCCTCCCAGACACTCCCATCTGGACTTGGGGAGAGTCTATCTCTAATGAAAAACAATCCTCCGAAAACATATTCCCGGAAATTGGAAAGAAAACCCCTCCACCAAAATGTCGACTGTTCAAAATGGAGATCTGGAAGCCACCACCATAATTGGCAGACTATGTGGCGAATCAACAGTATTCGCCCCTTCTCTTCAGGGGGGAACTGCCCCCTTTCAGTCTGGGAAGGTAAGCCCACTCTGCCATACCCTCCTAAGGGGTATGGGCAAGTAAGAACTCACGGGCAGTGATCCCCCTCAGGGGACAAGCACTCCTGTTCATTAAAGGAACTCTACAAATTGACCAACATATCACTGTATATGGGACTACCTGCTTAGAAGAAGAATGCAACATCTTCATATTTGGATGCAGGCAATGCTGAAGGGAATCTATCAGAAAGAGGAAAAGATGATGTCTCTAAGATGAGAAGTATATTTAACTGAGACGAGTTGAGGAGAGGGGAGTATGGTATGCAGGGGAGGACCCCTGACGTGATTGCGCCTTGGAAGGGCAGAGTAGAGCCAAGTCACGTAGCCCACAACTTTAGAATCAGCGAGGAATACCACAGTGAGATGTCGGGAGGCCGGTGACAATGGCAACGGGAAAACCACTACCCGAGAAGTGTCCATGAGCTGGTGCTGGCGTGACTACAACAGCCTCGTGGTGGGTGAGACGTCTGTTGAATGACACCGAGACCATCACAGCTGGGAATATGAGAAGCTCACTGTCACCCATGTCCATAGACAGCTGTAGCCTGAGGGGAAGTCGAGAACAAGATGCCGCCAAAAAGCCAGAAAGAAAGAATCGACAATGGAGAAGAATATATAGATTGTGACGAATCTTGCAATGTTGCCCTACGCAGATGGTGGTAGCTATAAAGAGTACAACTTGTCCCAGTCATAAAGACGAGATAGAAGGAATACAAGACTATATGAGGAGTGCAGCTCGACCCAGTCATAAAGACAAGATATGAAAAATAAAGTTAACTGATCGGTAATGTCAAAGGCTCATAAAGCAAGTGACAAATAACCCTGTGAGAAGAATAAAGAGGGACTGGAGACAATTACACTGGAAGAAGAGAAAGGGTCTCGTGAGCCAAGGGACAAAGACTGGTTAAACCGAAGCCCCAGCAAGGCTTCTAAAGAATATGAGATATGACTATCAAGAGAGCCGGATGATAGAAGGAAGAATATAAAATAAAGAACCCAGGAGTGGGGAAACCTAAAAAGGGATCATATCCCATGCAAAGTAGCCAAGGATACATTGAGAGATTGCGAAAGTGTCATGAGCGAAAACAAGACTGTCTAAAAACAAGCTGAAAGCAGCATAAACTTAGAGAGAGCACAAAGCCAGAAGTGCTTTACAAGAACTCATGGAGGAGACATCCAGAGTTTACCAAAGAAGACTGTTTAAAGAAACTCAGTATAAAACAGAGACATTTCCATACAGAGACTATCATGAACTACGAGAAGTCCAGGGGAAGAAAGACCTTCCCTTGGCTGAGTTTATGTTGGTTAAACAAGTGGTAGGGTCAGGTATAGTTAGGTTTGGACCAAGGACTTTTTTACTTTGGGACTTCCTGAGGACAGGCACCCACCCTTAGTTTCTTTAGCTAGGCAGGGTTATCCCTTTAGCAATAAGGAATGTCTGCCCTTTTTATATAATTTCAATAAATAGTTTTTAATGTTCTTAATGTGTCTGGCTCCTTCTTCTGACCCACCACAAGACACATAACTCAAAATGATTAGAGAGCCTGGGTCCAAACCAGTGCTAATTACCACCAACTTGCAGGTGGTGGCAATGTCTGCCAGGTGACTACAATCATTACAAATGCATTGAAAAACACAGCTACACTGCACTCATGTTGCACCATGTAGCGCATGCCAATCATAGGCCTGCAATTTCTGGAACTGCAGTTTTCAGTGCACAGAAGCAGGATGCATCTGATAATCCCATAGAGAAGGCACGTGCCACAGAGGGGTAATTGAAAGTGGTCAAGAACACAGAGAAAACGGCCTTCTGCTTTGTCAATTACTAACCCACAAATCAATACGACCTATGCAAGAAAAGAATGGTATCAAACAGTAAGACAGACAGAAGTGATCATAGTTCAAGGGTGTTTATAGAACTTGAATTGGGTTTGTAAAAGAAGTATCTAATTGTACATCCAAAGATGGGAGCAAGCTACGACCTTCAAAAAATAATAATGCAGTCCTAGTGGTGTCTATACTAATAAACCTATTGCCAATCCTTACTTCTAAATACAAATAGTGTGGGAAACACTGTTATGCAAAAGAAATGTGTTCATGAAATGATATGTCAGGATATACAAGCCATTGGCTTCCCTTCTCCACGTTTTCAGCACGGGACAAGGTGGCACACTCGAGTTTAGCACAGTATCTGGCTTCTCTAGTACAAGGGTGCAGTTCAAAACATTAGCATCATGGCCTTCTGTGCCAAAGTCTCTTTGCCATTCAAAGTCTCTTTTCCAGAGGGCCTGATTCAGCATGACAAATTTCAAAGTACCTTCCTTCTTAGGATTTCACATGTACAAATTCTCTGGTGATTTTCTGTTCAACCCGGATACCCCTCAGCCGGGCACAGGCCCACCTTAATACAACACCTTCTTGGGTGATTTCTGCTTCACCCGGGATCCCCCTCTGCTGGGCTCAGACCAATGTTTATCTACTTTGCCACAAACTTTCTTTACTGTATCAACACAGTAGACTTTTGACTTTAGCTTGACCTGTTGCAGGACGACTTTGATTCACAATTCTCTACAACTCTTTCACTTTTCAGCTCAATACCTTAGAGAGACCATCGACGGAGTACACATGCAGTGCTGGACCACTCTGTCAAGGGTATCGTGTTTTGGTTTCGAAGTTCAATCACTCATCAGCAGTTCAACTTTACTTGCGTCTTTTATCACACGTATTTCAAACAATTTAATTCCAGTGCTCGCCATACAATGTTGCTGCTTGTAACCTTGGCGTCAAAAGAGACCGGTCTTCTATCGGTCTCCCCAACTCACCGGCTGTGTTGATTTCACTGATGCTGCTTTATTCTTGGAGCCAAGGACAGTACCACAGCGACTGGTGATTCTCTCCGCCTTGATTATTGATGAAGAAGGGCCCCGGATATGACCGGCACATAATGCAGGATTCTTCAGCCTGTTTTCCTGGTCTTCTGCTTTCCAATCTCAAGGGTTCATGAAAGCAATGGTTCCTTGTCAAAAAGGTCAAGGGAACTTCCCTCCTTGCGATCCCCTTCTGTTTATCCATATTTCTTCTCTTGGAACTGCTGTTTTTTTGTGTGTTTTGCCTCACTCAGAGTGTGCTCTTGTGCTCCACCTTTTATCCGTGAGGGGAAGCTTAATGGAAGTCAGGTGTGTGTGATTGTCAGTAATTGCCTGACCTTGCCTGACCAGTGTATTGGGACACAATAACACAGAAGATGGGTACCCCCTTCATCGCTGACAGAGGGGAAGCAATGACAATATTCAAACAGTAGTCATGATAAGCAGAACAATGGTGAATAGGCAAGGAAAAACCGACAAAAATGACAGAGAGAAACCCAGAGTAAACACTGCAGATCAACCCAGCAAATACATGGTAAACTTAAAAAACTATAATCATTTTATTGACATTTGAACATTGTAAAATACATATTAAATCTACAAAATAGAATATACATTTGTTTTTCATATAAGAATAAAGAGCATCACAATAAAGTGCTTGTCTGAGTAACAGACAGTCTAACCGGTCGCTAGACCGCGACTGGTGCGTCCGCAGATCACTGACTAAGGAATCAGAAATATGCAGTCAAACAAACTGACTGTTGTTTGACTGCATATTTCTGATTCCTTAGTCAGTGATCCACAGACACGCTGTCATGATGCCTACTCCCGGGGACCCAGACCAGGTCCAGCAACCCCGGAAGCAGGCATCAAGTTATTTTGGGCAAGCCCAAAAACCCCTGCTAGGGGCTGTTTGGGTGCGGTCCTGGCGCCTCTGGCGCCAGGCTCATACGGAGAGTCGGTCCTGGCGCCATATGCGCAAGGCTCATAGAGTAGAACTTACCTGATGCAGACCATCCTGCAAGCTTACCTGATGCAGACCATGCTGCAAGAGCTCCAAGCCAAATGAGGCTTAGAAGGGACTATTTTACCTAGGGACTATTTTTTTACTCGGGCGGGGCAGGGGAGGAATACTTACCTGGGACTACTTTGGATAGCTATTTAAATCACGCCCGAAGAGCAGCACACGCTTCGTGTTATTCTGCATCCAGCAGCGTAACGCTCACCGTGCCTGCAAGTCTGCATCCAGTCTTCTGCCACGCCCGCCTCGAGTTTGGAGCTCCTAGGAAAAGGGAGAAAGAAGGAGAAAAGGTTAGAACAAGAGCAATACCTTTGATCCTTACCTGAATTCCCGATCCATCGCGCCTTCGAGCTGGAAGAAATAAGTTATTTTATGCGCGTCGCCTCGCCTGCTGCAGCGCCGCGCTGAACTCACCGGCCTTCGCAGCATCTTCACATTCCACTGCATCCTCCTGCATGTTCCCGCCACATTCGGGCACCTAAGGAGTAGACAAGAACAGCAAGGTGAGCCAAGGGAATACACAGAGGAATATTAGTAACCCCCCCATAGACTTACCTGATTTTACCACCGGGGGTACTATTCCTCTTCACGGTTCGGCGCAGCTTCCACTGCATCTTCGCCGAACCCCGGCCCCTAAGGGGAAACAAAATGACAGCAAGGTGAAACAAAGGGACTATCAAGGGGAACCCTCCTCACCACATTAGACTTACCTGATTTTACTGCCGGAGGTATTATACCCTGAGACTTCATAATTTCTCTCAGTGCCTGAATAAGGGAGAAAGCAACAGGTTACATATTGACATTATTTATCGAACTGTGTTGGAAATACAAATCCTTACCAGAATATTACCGGTTGCCACGAGGAACTCTTCACTGGGGTCAAGCTGCAATCTGCAAGGAATCAGACAAGAGTGAGTGAAAGTCAGGCATTTGAACTCTTACGAACTACATACTTTTCGGAGTCAATATTGTTCTGGAACTCACCAATTCCTTCGAGCCAGTGAAGCAACTGGTTATCAACGCGCCCCTGCGCTCAATGCAGGATGGAGAGCTCATCTTTTCAAACCATCAGGTGAGACTATAAGAGGGGACATCAAAGGTGATCCGTGGGGAGAACAGCGGGGGTGGGGGGATTTACACTCAACTCCACGGGTGGTGAATTCCCTTTCTCCATTTGCAGAAGAATATCCTACGGGCCAAGCATACGAAGCTAGGTGGGCCAGTCCAGTCCGCCATCTCGGCTCTACGAGTCACATTGGTGGAGACCGCAGCTGTCCAGTTCAGATCGACGCCTCTGTGGGAGCCAGGTGAGCGTAACAGAACACGAAGCCTATCCACAAATTCCCACCCGGGCATTATGGATACCTCAGAGACTGACCAATTGGCCCAATTACTAGGGGAATTGAGGGCTGAAGTGCATTCCGCCCGTCAAGAAACCAATGCTCTTAGGAGAGAACTGATTTTGTCAAAGGAGCGAACTGATGACCTTGCTAAGCAACTATTGCAAATCCAGGCCGGACAAGCACCCCTACCTGGTTCCGGGGGAAATCCAGCTCCTGTGTTATCGGGTAACCCTGTGCAAATAAACCTACCAGGAAATATTCCATTAGATCCACCCGAACGCTTTGCCGGAGATCCCAAAAGGTTCGCCGTGTTTATGAACCAATGCCGCTTGCACTTTTTATGCAGACCTGGAGCCTTCCCAAACCTTCAAGTCAAGGTAGCCTTTGTATTGTCATATCTCAGCGGCAGTGCAGCTGATTGGTCAATTCCACTAGTTACTCAGGATGACCCAATTGTTCGGGATTTTCAGGGCTTTCAAATGAGCATGGAAATACTATTTGCCCGGCACTCCCAAGGACAGGCCCTGGATAACGAACTTTTGTCCCTAGGACAGGGTAACCAGGACCTTCTATCCTGCATCGTGGCCTTTAATAGGTTGATAGTGGAAACTGGATGGCCGGAGGTAAAACGAATCACATTATTTCATCGAGGGCTCCGACAGGGCCATCTTAACAGTTTTGGGGGCCCAGGGCACAGACAGCCTTGGGGTCCCCCCCGAAACCGATGTTGTCCCCCGAAACCCGTGTCCTACTCCCACTACCCTCCAAACCCATGTCGCCCCCCCGCAACACGACACCCATGCCCCCTCCATAGCTCAAGTCTAATTCAACAGATACTCCGCTAAGCTTTACATGGATTATCTAGCTGTTAATAAAATATAAACATTATACATCTGTGATCTGTTTCCCCAATAGGATGCTATATTAAGGAAATTTCACTTTGTTTTTGTTAAGAATAATATATTTTGTAATAAAATAAAGGAAAAGGATTTTACAAGCATTTATTAAACAAAATGAAAACCTAACAGTTCAACATGAACTTTTTTGACTGTATGAATGTGTCCAAAGTACAAGCACTTGGAAAAACATGAAATAAATAAGGCAGTACAGAAATGACAAAAGCATGTAACAAAACATCAAAATTCACTTGGCATTTCAGTTCATACCCGCACAGCAAACAAATTCAAGTAATCCTAGAAAGAATGAGATGACAGTGAGGATATGCTTTCTACACCACCCACATTAAACTATGTGTTTCCTTCTAGATTTGCGTATTGCAAAATCCTTAATTATGTCTGAAAATTATGTCTCTTGAACCATTTCAGATTCAATGCTTAACAGAGCCAAAGAATTCAGCCTGGCTTGAAGCATACAATTTCGTAGCTCACTTTTTATCAACTTCAATTTTGAAAATGAACGCTCCCCACTGCAATTTGTCACCATCATAGAGAGGAATATTCTTAATGCAATTTCTAGATTTGGGAATGCAGTGCCAAGCTTATCATTGTTTATTATCTTGTAAATACATGAAAGTGACATGGTTTCTTTCTTTTCAAATGTATAATGCTTAAATTGTTGGCATTCAGAAATTAGGTTTGATTTCTCAAGATCTTGGTGGTAGTAAGAGGCCAGCTTTATACAATGTTCACTCATTTCTTTTCCATCCATGTCTCTCAGGTTCACGAGGAATCCAAATCTATTGCTGATATCTTTGTATGCGTCACCTCGTCTTGTTAACCCATTAATTATTGAGTCCATGATTGGCAAGTATGTTTCTATGTGAAACTTCTGCCGTCCTTGAAGGACTGTGTCACTAGCAGCTCCTTCAAAGCCAGTTAGACGAGAGCTTCACTGTTTCACACATTTACCTTGGTCACTGTAATCTGCCTCTGGCGCTTTTGCCTTTGCCTTGACTTCATATTCATTAAATGTGACTCTTATTTCTTGTACATACAACTTCAATGACTGGATGATATTAACTGCAACAGAGAGGTTGATATCTTCTTTCTGAACAGTTTTGCTTGTTTCATTGAAACGTAACAGAATGTCATTCCAAACAATGGTTAGAAAAATGGTTTCCAGCTTCTCCATTTTTTTAAGAAGACTTAGTGCATCGTGTGTGGTGTCTGTTGTTTGTGTGTTATCACTACTCAGTGAATCAAGAGCAGCTTGAATTCTTTCATAGCCATCACACAGAGCATTAACTGCATCTGCATGAGCTGACCATCTAGTGTCAGACAAGTGCTTCACAATCTTGTGAGCTGGACCTACAGAAGACACCAACACATTCCAGCGATGAGTAGAAGCAGAAAAAAATGTTTACAAATGTTGAACAAAATCAAAATAAGAAACTACCTACATGTTGCACTCGGCAGCCTTGACACCAACTAGATTCAAGGAATGTCCTGCACAGGGAACATAAACAGCAAATTTGTTGATCTCTTTTATCCTTGCCTGCAAGCCTGAGTACTGTCCTGCCATGTTGGATGCATTATCTTATGACTGGCCATGGCAATCTGATATGGGGATCCCTGTCCCTTCCAAGAACTGGATGACAACATCTGCAAGGTACTCTGCTCAATGGCCATGAATTGGGAGAAACTCCAGAAATCTCTCCTTTGGAGCATCATCCTTTACATATCGCACCGTAACAGTCAACTGGTCGATGTGGCACACATCTGGAGTGGAGTCGACGCTAAGTGAATAATACTTTGCTTCTCTCAGTTCTGAAATAATAGCAGAGAAAACCTTTTTGCTCATCAGTGTGATGAATTCTTCACAAATATGCTGACAGATAGGATGGATTTCCCTTACCAGCATTTCCATATTTTTTGATGTGTTCGACCAGGAAGGGAAGCAAATTGGCCGATCAGCTCCAAAATCCCTAAATAATTTCCATTGTGCTATGATCCTATAATCTGATGTTCTCCTCGGAATGCTAGACCCCGCGATGACATGAACTTTACAACTGCTACAACTCTTTTAAGCACATCCTGCCAGTAGGTTTGTCCATGTTTTAACTGTTCAGCTAATGCTGAGTCAATGCGGCCAGTTTCCTTTTGACGTTTCCAAAGTATTACATTGCACCTTTCATGTTCAGGAGCATGTTCATGTTCATGAATGCGGGAAGATGCATGCTTCCAGTCATTAAAACCAGTTGTACTGAATGCGGAATCAGTACTAGAAAACAAACGGCAGACAAAGCAGTAAACTGAACCTTGTGATGGGGAGTATAGCAACCATTCGCAGTTTACAAGTTCGCCATTCCGCATTTTTCGCTTAAATAATGCTTGTGTTAAGCATCTTTTTATTCTTTTGTCACCAAGTACATAAACACGGGTTGACTTGGAAAAATTGCTGTTCAGGTTTTGACAGGCTGTCGAACCTTTTTTAATCCAATAGTACCGCAATTCGTTTGTGATAGGATCCCATAGTGCAGGATCTGTGGAAGAACATGTGAAGCTCACTGATGCAGTTTCCAATATTTCTGCAGGCTGGTTGTCATCTTCTTCTCCTCCTGGTGCAGGGGAATGCTGCTCAGCCACTATTTGTAGATTACCACTACTGCTCACTGATGCAGTTTCCAATATTTCTGCAGGCTGGTTACAAATAACCCCTCAGTGGACTCTTCTATGGACTCAGCATGAGCCTCAGTGTGCACACTTTCGCTTTGTGGTTGCTTCTCAATAGAAGTATCACTAATAGATGGTTTTGGCTGTACAGAGAAAAAGGAAGACAGTTTTTGTTGATTACCATGCTTCTCTTTTCTTTCTACTTTTTTCCTTTTGGCAGCTCCACTTTCATATGAACGCCTCATTGTGAGATCATGTATTGATTGGCTTTTTTTTCTTTCCTAAAACTTAACTTAGCAGGAGCAGAGCCTTTCATTCAGAGCATTTCATTCAGATAGACTTGAAAAACGTTGGCTTGTGGCATCCTCTTTTCGTGGATTGTGAACCGGAAAAGGCAGAGTACAAGGAAATCATTTTAGTACTGTACCTTTGAAGTTTAAAACATGCCATGAATTAGAATATGGCAATACTGCCGTACATTGGCACAGCCAGCATTACAACACCTTGAAATGGTGGTATATGCATTTTACTGAGGGGCCACTCCACAGGCAGTGCAGACAGTGCATCACAGCACAGGGAGCGGAGCCCTGCCTCTGTGCACTGCTAGGTGGTCAAAGGTGTGAGGCAGAACCTGCGGACATCTGTTATCAAAGCAGGTACCAGCCCTGTGCATTGGCTGACATGCGGCCAATGTGGGGTATTAGCCAAGGCCCAAGTGTGGACAGGCCTGGCCAGCTATCCGAGTACACAGATGTCCTACGTGCCACTGTGAAATTGCCCCTCTGCGATTCCCAGGGCTTTTAATCTGACAATATATTGGGGATTAATCATGCCCTGTGATATATTGGGTGTGAAATATGTCAAATCCATGAACTCATCCCATTGCAATTAATGTATCTTTTCGGGGGAGCACCGTCGAGTGCCAGCTGCAAAGAGGAACAAACACCAGAGTCACCCCCACCCCGTAGGAAAGCTTGTGGATAAAGCCCCGTTCCCCCGCGAGAAACTTTTTGAAAAATGGTTTCAAAAATGTGCAATTTACTGACCAAACCCACAGAAATATGATATAAAAAGCATTAAGTTTTACATACTAATGGTGGTACATTATTCTTATGTGTGTAAGTGTGATGATGTATTTTACAGCAGCTTGTATTTGAGAATAGTTGGTACCATGTTGTATGCAACATAGTACCAGCTATTCTCAAATACAAGCTTGTATGCATAAAGAAAAACAAAATTCATTCTATAGATTTCCAGTAATAATGGAAAAATATAATTTTGTCATGCTGTTACTGGCACTCATGTGTTCATCCTCTTACTAAGGTGGGATTTTAGGCATTATCTGAAAGGGGAGAAACTAAGCTAAAACATAATGTTTTTACCACTTAATTTGCAACATTTGTCCTACCTCTACTGGCTGTCTGCCTCAGCGAGTCGCCATTGCTTCAGTTGCTCAAAGCTGAAAAATGTGCAATGCACATGTCACACAATAGCACATACATATTGCATGGAGTAAAATGTATTATCACAACCTCCAACCATAACATCATAATCTGTTCTGATCAACAATTAAACAAACTTCACATATCTCACTGTCGCAGTGTTTTGAAAGTTAATGGCTGAATTGGAGTTGGAATCCGCTACTGGTGTAATAAAAATGGCTTAACCACGTCTGCCTTTAGCTGTTCGATTTGCAAGCACTGTGTATGTCCTTTACCAAAGTCCTGTTAAAACCAGGCATTGGCAAAGCCAACAGTTTTGGCTTGTGTATAAGTATTAGGCATTTGCCAGGCACTGCTATTAGATGCCGAGGTAGTACCTCAGAGGTACTCACACAATTTTGCACCTGCTACCATCAATGACCAGTTAATACCATTCAGCTGTGCCTGGCAAGTGTATTAGGTGTTATACAAATGCCATTTAACATAACATAAAGAAGAAAAGCCCATCAGCTCTCCCTTTCATCTTTCCCATTGCAACTTCCCTGTTCAGTGAGGTGGGAGAACAAATGATGTTCACCTCCCACACAGTGCAATGAGGGGTGATCTACCCACCGCTCATCCACCAAGTTCTTAAGGACCTGATTGCAATCTTATGAGATTTTTGAGTCTCAGAAATAGACATTCATACACACAAGCTCAGATCACACACTTGAATGCCATTATCCTAATCTCAGAATGATGAAATGCTGAGTAGGTCTCGCCTTCATCAACACCTGTACGCTTCAGGCTTCTTGGTCGAGACTCCGCTCACTTGCTGGCGGCTATTGCGACACAGAGGGAAATTGCCACTTACTCAGGGTCATTTTTGACACAATTCCAAATACCAAAGTAATGGCTCACTAATTGCCTCGTATAAACTATACCATTTAATGATAATTTCAATTTAGAGCATTTTTTAGCATATTTGGGTGTTATCGCTGGTAAATTATAGTGGGTACATAATTTGGGATTTTGGACAAGGTAGAAGCCTACATTGTGGGATCTGAGTTGCTCAGCTCAGTAGGTCTTGGGGACTTGCGTATTACTCATATAATATTGAAACAGTTTAATAAAGATACCAACAACTTTGTGTTATGGGAATAATATATGAAGCCAAGAGGCTGTATGTCCATTTTTATATGTCCAATTAATCGTCATATAAACTTGGGGTATTTTGTTCATTATAATGCATGTTCTTTTTCACTTCTTTAATACTTGGGGCCTGATTTACAAAAACGTTTTACAATGTTGAAATTCCATTGAAAAACGCTTTGTAAATCAGGCCCTTGGTCACTAGCTGTGCCTGAGGCAACGCAAGGTCCACTTGTATATATAGACAATCCATCTAAATATACATTGCAGTAAATAGGCAATTGCAAATGTCTCCTGATCGGCCAATTAGTATGATTTGTTAGATACGTCTAATTGAAATCAAGGAATTTGAAACCCTAGTTTTCCTCTAATTGAGTGCCCGACTGGCAGCTGGTGTATTCTGCAGGGAGCTGCTTTTCACACTCTGTTCTTTCTCTGACTGCAGGCATTGGTTTGTCAATTACACCTAAGCAGTCATATCGTGTTGTAATCAAGAGCAAAAAAATATTACAAAAAATGTACGGGGAAAAGAACATTTAAACCGTGTTTGGGTTGCAGGCTGACACTCACGCGTTGTTAGGATTTAAATACACCAAGTAGACGTTTTTAGAAATGGACAAGTCAACTCAGAGACCCCTAACCAGGTAAATGTACCAGGGCCATGCACTTTGGTCACAGACGTCATCCTGTACTTGAATCGTTCATAGGGAAATTATAAAAACAGCGCACAAGACATCCCTGACTATCATAAACGAATGCTTCCACAGAGGCTCAGAGATATTGGGGACAATGCAAAAAAAACAAGAGCTGCCCCTAACATGCAAAGAGAAGTGAGTCAATCTTATTATACATACTGACAATGGAAAAGCAGTCCATGTGCACGGTGACCCCCCCAGGTCCTATCAAACACACTATTGATAACCAGGAAGGGCGTAGCACAGTGCGCCCAGATCTCCCAAGATCTGGCCCTGGTGAGGAGGAATCGAAACCAAAAAGACTAGTGCAGCTTATTCCTGCAATCTCCAGCCCACAGGGCACTAATGAAGGTGCACATTCAGACCTGAGAGTGCCAGCAACTGGACCGACCCAGATCCTAAACGCCGGGGACCATGGCAGAATAACACCAGCATCTATTATGAATGCCAAACTACTGATATGAACAATTGCTTTCAGCATCCCATCACTAGTGTGATGATGAGGGTGATTAGTATCACATGCACTTCACATTCTGCAGGCTTAATTACGATTCAGGCAGCAATGGTAAAGGCATGCCATACTCTGAATGCCAGGCGCCCTTACCAACTGCATGACTATGAGCAAGGCATTGCATTCGATGATACCAAATACAGAAGGTATGTGAAAGAAAACCTGCATGCAGTGTTTGCCCGACCACACTAGGTAAAATCTGCATACAGTGTTTGCCGACCACGCAGCGGGTAAATATGCCATGCAGTGTTTGCCTGACAACACAGGAGGTAAAAACTGCATCCAGTGTTTGCCCGACAACACAGGAGGTAAATACGGCATGCAGTGTTTGCATGACAACACAGGAGGTAAATACTGCATGCAGTGTATTATAGCTTTGCGTCTGGCATTAAGAGCGTGGTTGTATTTGGAAAACTACATGACACCCTCCAAAAAAACATCCAAGATGCACCCCGAGCTAAAGATTGAAGGGCAATAGATGCATTGGGGCACACAAGGCTCGTAGAAAGTTCCAGCACATTACAGGTCTTCATGCATACATCGGAGCAGCACCCGGCACATCAAGCAATGTTCTACAATATGTGATATGATATGATATGATATCATGGCATTTATAACGCGCCTATAACCAAGTGTTTCAACGCACTTCCTACAACTCAGAGGTTCCCAGAGTTACTTACAAGCCCATTGGTCCGCTACAGGCAAAGGTAGCAGGTGTACAGCAGCACACTATTCGAAACCAAAAAGACTAGTGCAGCTTATTCCTGCAACCTCCAGCCCACAGGGCACTAATGAAAGTGCACATTCAGACCTGAGAGTGCCAGCAACTGGACCGACCCAGATCCTAAACGTTCTCACTCACCGTCGTCTGAGCCTCGGAATGCTACCACACGTGCTGCCTGCTGCTGGCTTGTTCTGAAGGAGGAGGCTGCAAGCTGCGCAGCAGTGCACTGTGCACTCCAGCCCAGTGGGCTGGCACGTGCCGTATTCCCTGGGGGTGGGGGAGGGGAACACACGTACAAGCAAGAGTTGTTGTCAACAACTCTTGCTCGTGGTCCTGCGTCGTTCTCCTCCCCCTCCCCCACTGTTGTTGTTGTTCAGAATAAAATGAATCTGGGAATCGAAACCACGGGCACGCTGCAAAAAAAAAGAACTAAAAAAAAAAACACACACAACTCAACATGCTTCTGGGGGCCGCCTCCAGGGCCACCAGGATGGGGGGCCCGGGGCATGTGCCCCGTTTGCCCACCCATAGAGAAGTCCCTGGGCTTCGAGGAGAACTCAAGGATGTCTTGGCTCAAGTAATGAACCCACCTCAAGACTGCGCTGAATATATTGACTTAGTGGTCCAGTTAGATCACAGACTTCAGAACAGAAAGGCTGATCGAGCCAAGTTTGAGAATCGGGTGTTGGTCAAAACCCACACTAACCCCAAAGGAGCAGATGTTTCAGATCCCATGCAAATCGGAGGGGTTAAAGGACCCTTAACCCAGAAGGAAAGAGAAAGGAGACGTCAAATGCAATTGTGTCTATATTGTGGAACTTCTGGGCATTTTCTACGGGATTTCCCTGTAAAACCACCCAAGAAAGTGGTAGGAGCTGCTGATAAAAGCTCTATGGAGTCAGACTCGGGAAACGACCACGCCCGACAAGCGTAGAGGTCCGCTTGCCGAGCTTGAAGAAGGATACTCAGACCTCGCATTTCATCATACCAATGGTCCTCATAGATACAGGGCAGCCATCGCGTATGCACGCAGTAAGGGCATACATTAATAGCGAGGCCATAGGAAACTATGTGGACTATGAATTGGCTTGCAGGGTGAATCTACCTCTCTGCCGAAAAACCACCTCAGATGTCATCACCACAGTCGATGGAACTGAAATTACCTCTGGGCCTGTAACTCATTCCACAGCAGAGATGACACTATTGGGTCAGGATGGGCATCGAGAGACTATTGTGTTTGATCTAATCAAAGCCCCACAGTTCCAAGTAATACTGGGGATACCTTGGTTGGAAACACATAATCCTTGTATTGATTGGCGAGAGAAGATAATAACCTTCCCGGATTGTGCACAAACCTGTTACCCAAAGAAAAATCAGAATGCAGGCCTGGCCACAGTAACCACAGCAGTCATGCAACTACCTCCAGAATACCAAGAACTCCAGGATGTCTTCCAAAAAGAACAGGCAAACACCTTACCTCCTCACAGATCGTACGATTGTCAAATCAATCTCATACCTGGTGCACAACCCCCTTGTAGCAGGATTTATGCCCTTACAGAACCTGAGAACCTTCACCTACGACAATACTTAGACCAGTACCTTGCCAATGGCTTTATTCGCCCATCCAAGTCCCCTGCATCTTCAGCTTTGTTCTTCGTGCCCAAAAAGGAAGGTGACCTCAGAACTTGCATAGACTACCGCGCATTGAACCAGATAACTGTTAAGAACCGATACCCATTGCCTCTGATCCCTGAACTACTAGACCAAGTAAAGGACGCTTGTATATACACTAATTTAGATCTCCGGGGGGCATGCCATCTGGTACATGTAAAAGAGGGCGACAAATGGAAGACTGCTTTTCGCACTAAGTATGGGTTATTCGAATACCAGGTGATGCCTTACGGGTTGTGCAATGCACCAGCAGCCTTCCAATACTTCATGAACGATGTCCTTTGTGAACTCATTGTGGTTTGTGTTGTCGTATATATCAATGATATTCTAGTATACTCCTCTTCAGAATCTGACCATGTGAAGCACTTCCGAGCAGTCCTTGAGAAATTGCGCCAGCACAAACTATATGCAAATCTAGAAAAATGTGTTTTTTTATGCCACAGAAGTTGAATTCCTTGGGTTTATCCTGACCCCAAAGGGAGTCCGTAATAACTCACGAAAGGTGGACGCAATCCTTAAGTGGCCATCACCAAGTTCAGTTAAAGGAGTACAAAGCATGCTCGGCTTTGCCAATTTCTACAGCAGATTCATCCCAGATTTTTCACATGTCGTACATCCCATCACAGCACTCTTGCAAAAAAATTAACGCTTTATGTGGACTGAAGAAGCTGAAAATGCCTTCCAAGAGCTGAAAGCGAAATTCACACGTCTGCACCTGTATTAAAGCACCCACGCCCTGACCTTCCATACATAGTGGAAATTGATGCATCCAGTCTAGCCATGGGAGCTGTCCTGTCTCAAAAGGACCCTGAACCTGGCCAGCTTCACCCAGTAGCATTTTGGTCCAGAAAGTTCTCGGCACCCGAGTTAAACTATGCGGTTACCGACAAAGAGTTATTAGCCATTAAATCCGCCTTCAAGGCTTGGCGGCACTATCTTCTCGGTGCCAGGCATACCATTACTATGATCACCGATCACCGGAACTTACAGTATTTAAAAACAGCCAAGGCCCAATCGTCATGTCAACTCTGATGGGCGTTGTTCTTTGCCGAGTTCGATTTCGTGATAACCTATCGACCAGGTTGTAAGAATGGAAAAGAAGACGCCTTATCCCGAATAGGGATGGGAGGGGCAGAAGTGAACCCAGAACCTATAATTTCCGAACAAAGGATTCTTGGCATGACTACTCTACAGACAATAGAGGACATTCGGGTAAAGATCCAGCAACTCTTTGATCCTACAGCCCTACAGGACTGGGTAAAGAAAGGCCTGGACTACTCTGTCACCAATGATCTGCCTTATTACCAAGGGCGGCTATTTCTGCCACACAAGGAACTACAAGAGCTAGTCATTTCCTGTTATCATGATACCCTCTAATGGAGGGGCACCCAGGTATTGCAAAAACTGAAGCTAAAATTAAAAGACAATTTTGGTGGCCCACCTGGCGAAAGGATATTAAATCATTTGTGATGTCTTGTGGCATTTGCGCCCAAAACAAAAGTCAAAAGAAAAAACCAGCTGGACTCTTACAACCTTTAGACATTCCACCTACACCATGGCACGGTTCATAGTGATAATATCGAATTCAAAAATCTCGAAAACCAAAATCTCGAATACAAAAGGCCGAAAAATAAAATATCGAATTTTTTTTTCAATGTGTTTTTTTTTTAAATGGGGGGGTTCCCCCCCAACCCCCTTTTTTTTCATTTTTTTTTTATTTTACCCCTTTTTTTTACTTACCTGACCCCAAAAAAATATATAAATAAATAAATAAAAAATTCGATATTTTTTTTTTCGATATTTTTTTTTTCGGTCTTTTTGTATTCGATATTTTGTTTTCGAGATTTTGACTGACTACCCCATGGCACACCTTATCGTTAGACTTTATTACTGATCTACATCCTTGTAATGGATTTAACACCATTCTAGTTATTGTGGATCTTTTTTCCAAGATGGCCCACTTTATTCCTTTAAAAGGATTACCTTCAACCTCAATCCTGGCCAAAGAATTCCTCGAAAACATTGTTTGTATACATGGATTTCCATCCGTGTTGGTCTCTGACCGGGGCAGTCAATTCATTTCACATTTTTGGAAGAAATGTTGTCAATTGGCGCAAATCAACGTGAGATTATCGACCAGTCACCACCCCCAGACCGATGGTCAAAAGGAGAGGACCAACCAGACTCTTGAACAATACCTGCGTTGTATGTTACATGAAACTGAGAGTAATTGGAAGGACATTCTTTGGATCGCAGGATATGCATACAATAATTCAGTACATTCTGGAACTGGACAAAGCCCCTTTTATACCCTATATGGGCACCATCCTCGAACCTCAGACCTTGACTCACCCCAACACTTAGAAATGCCCGCAGTGGACCATCTGCACGCTACGATTACACAAGCTTTTAAGGAAGAAACTACACATTTAAAACAGGCGAAAGAAAAATACAAGAAAGATGCTGATCGGCATAGAAGTGATACTCCACAGTACCAGATAGGGGATCAAGTATGGTTGGCCACAAAACACATACCTCTCAAGGGAACGCAGACCTTTAACCCTAGATTTTTGGGACCTTACTCTATTAAGGCCATTATCAACCCGGCGGCCATCAAGTTGGATTTACCTGCTAATATGCAAATTCACCCCGTCTTTCATGTGTCACTTTTGAAGCCAGTGCAACCAGGGACAAGACTAACCAAGCCACCAGACCCCATCCTTATAGACGGGGAACCCGAATTTGAGGTTAAAAACATCCTGGACTCCAAGATGGTGAAGTCAAAACTTTTTTATTTAATCGACTGGAAAGGTTACGGACCACAGGAAAGATCTTGGGAACCTAGAGACCACGTGCATACACCTCGATTGGTGAAAAGATTCCAACGAAATTTCCCAGACAAACCAAAACCACGGGGAAGAACGACTTTAGGAGGTGCCTTGGGGGGGAGTGCTGTCATGATGCCTACCCCCGGGGACCCAGACCAGGTGCAGCAACCCCGGAAGCAGGCATCAAGTTATTTTGGGCAAGCCCAAAAACCCCTGCTAGGGGCTGTTTGGATGCGGTCCTGGCACCTCTGGCGCCAGGCTCATATGGAGAGTCAGTCCTGGCGCCATAGGCGCCAGGCTCATAGAGTAGAACTTACCTGATGCAGACCATGCTGCAAGCTTACCTGATGCAGACCATGCTGCAAGAGCTCCAAGCCAAATGAGGCTTGGAAGGGACTATTTTACCTAGGGACTATTTTATGCGCGTCGCCTCGCCTGCTGCAGCGCCGCGCTGAACTCACCGGCCTTCGCAGAATCTCCACATTCCACCGCATCCTCCTGCATGTTCCCACCGCATTCCGGCACCTAAGGAGTAGACAAGAACAGCAAGGTGAGCCAAGGGAATACACAGAGGAATATTAGTAACCCCCCCCCCATAGACTTACCTGATTTTACCACGGGGGTACTATTCCTCTTCACGGGTTGGCGCAGCTTCCACTGCATCTTCGCCGAACCCCGGCTCCTAAGGGGAAACAAAAGGACAGCAATGTGAAACAAAGGGACTATCAAGGGGAACCCTCCTCACCACATTAGACTTACCTGTTTTTACCGCCGGAGGTATTATTCCCCGAGATTTCATACTTTCGCTCAGTGCCTGAAGAAGGGAGAAAGCAACAGGTTACTTATTGACATTATTTATCGAACTGTGTTGGAAATACAAACCCTTACCAGAATATTACCGGTTGCCACGAGGAACTCTTCACTGGGGTCAAGCTGCAATCTGCAAGGAATCGGACAAGAGTGAAAGTCAGGCATTAGAACTCTTACGAACTACATACTTTTCGGAGTCAATATTGTTCTGGAACTCACCAATTCCTTCGAGCCAGTGAAGCAACTGGTTATCAACGCGCCCCTGCGCTCAATGCAGGATGGAGAGCTCATCTTTTCAAACCATCAGGTGAGACTATAAGAGGGGACATCAAAGGTGATCCGTGGGGAGAACAGCGGGGGTGGGGGGATTTACACTCAACTCCACGGGTGGTTAATTTCCTTTCTCCATTTGCAGAAGAATATCCTACGGGCCAAGCATACGAAGCTAGGTGGGACAGTCCAGTCTGTCATCTCGGCCCTACGCGTCACATTGGTGGAGACCACAGCTGTCCAATTCATATCGATGCCTCTGTGGGAGCCAGGTGAGCGTAACACGCACCTGGGATTGCCGGCCCCCCTTTGAGTGATCTCCTTCACTCACTCAGTGTTTCGGACAGCCCAGTCGCGTTATAGCGGCACAGACCGGTTGTCCGTTACTCAGACAAGCACTTTAATATGATGATCTTTATTCTTATATAATAAAAAAAACATATATTCTATTTTGTAAATTTAATATGTATTTTATAATGTTCAAATGTCAATAATAAGTTTACCATGTTTTTGCTGGGTTGATCTGCAGTGTTCGTTCTGGGTTTCTCTTTGTCATTTTTGTCGGTTTTTCCTTGACTATTCAGCATTGTTCCGCTTGACATGACTACTGTTTGAACATTTTATTGGGACACGTCAGGTATACGGCTTCGGCGTTAGTCCATTTTCTCTCATAGCGGGCTGTCCATGAGTAAGTGTTCATGTTGTAAGAGGGGGTGGTAGAGTTCCTAAAAATCCTACTTGGTAGGATGGGGAAAAGGTGTCATAGGGAAGGGGATACTGTGTCTCACCATCAGGTGTCCCACTCAGTGGTGTAGGAGCCCATTAAATCTGCGGGAGACAGGGGACACCTAGGGGACTTGGGCGGGGAGAGGCAAGAATTGCCTGCTCAAAGATACTCCTTTACATCTTTCCCCACGTCACTAACAGGCAGTAGATTGTACAGGAGCTTACCCAAATGTATTGGAATACTTTGGTCTTAATAATATTCCACCCACGGGCCTTTTGTTTTTCTCTTCCACCTCAGTTGGTGTGATGATCCGTTTCACTTCTTGTGTTTCTCCAGGTCTCCCAGCGATGGACCTTTAGAGATATCTTTTATAATACTCTCACCTGCGCTTAAGTGCAGATGCTTTATGGAGTTTGGCCAACCCATCCCATCCTATTCTACATGAACCCTAAATGATGGAACATGAGTGTGCCCCTTTACAGCAGTATATGGGCTGCAATCATACCTCAGCACCAGGGTATACACTGGATTTACATGGATAGCAGAGCAAGTGCTGTTGTGAATCTCGAGGCTCTGCTTTATATTTTTCTGGGTCACCCAGATGGCATATGGTGGCCTCTATTAAAACTTGTCTACAACTCATTATTCAGCTTGTGGTGTGTACCAGAAATTCAGTTGCATCCCTATTATAAAACAAGCATTGGCAACACCAACCGTTTGGGTTTTAATGTAGGCATGGAAAAGGCACCGCCATAGTGGTATTAGGTACCCTCTGATGGTAGCAGCTGCAAACTGGTGCAAGTACCTAGACATTTAATGGCAGTGCCTGGCAAATGCCCAATACGAATACACAAGCAAACACTTGCCATTGCTGGTTTTTAGCAGGACTTAAGTGAAGGAAATGCAAAGTGCTAATAGAGTGGCTGAAGGCATCCCTGGATAAGACATTTGTATTACACCAGTAGTATGTTCCCAGCTCCAATTAAGTTATTAACTACACAGGGCTTTGAAGTATGATATGATATGATATGGCATTTATAACATGCCTATACACAAGTGTTTCAAGGCGCGACGAGGCAAGGGAGGGGAAACAGAGGGAAGACGAAAAAACGATCCTACTAGGCCAGGTGTCAATCAGATCGCGCAAGTGCATGGGAAGGGGAAGGAGGAAAGGGCGCAGGGGGTGAAGGGAGGGGACAGTGCAGTACATGGGATAATAAGATAAATAAACAAAGTAAAAGTAAGGCCAGCAGGTGACAAATGCAAGGGTAAGTGCAGACAACAGGTGTCAAGTGCTGGTAGTGGGACTGTAGGGATACAGAAAACAGTCCCCAAGTGCGGGGGTTGCCAGGAAGGCAGTGCAGAAGTGCCACTGGTGGGGGAGGGGGGCTGGGTCCGGGATCAGAGGGTGGCCAGGTAACCAGTGTAGTTTCAGTATCAGCCAGGAACTCAGCCGACGGGTGAGAGGAGGAGAAAAGGCAGAAGCAAAGAGAAAGGTTTATAGGTGCTTCCGGAACCGGAGATGATTCTCCTCAAGTTTCAGGGAGGCAGGGAGGCTGTTCCAGAGGGAGGCCCCAGCTGAAGAAAGAGATCTACCACCAACTCGTTGCTTGGAGGAGCATCTGATCCTGAGGGAGTTGGAGGCAGATGAGCGAAGAGCTTGAGCAGGAAGATATTTAGGAAGAGAGAGTTGAAGGTATTGAGGCCCGAGGCCCCAGAAGGCCTTGTGGACAATGCAGAGGGTTTTGAACTTAATCCTCACAGCCACTGGGAGCCAATGCAGAGATTTCAGTCCTGGAGAGGTACGATCCCTGGGCTTGAGGCCAAGGACAAGTCTCGCAGTCCTGTTCTGGATGAGTTGCAGAGGGTGGAGAGTAGCAGGCAGATTTAGAAAGAGGCTGTTGCAATAGTCCAGCCTCCAGAGAACCAGAGCTCTGGAGACAGTGAGCTTCTGGGGGAAGGAAAGAAATGCAAGAATACCTCTGATGAGGTGCAGCTGGTAGTGAGACTTCTTAGAGATGTCAGAGATGTGAGGAGAGAAGGAGAGTGTGGAGTCGAAGATGACACCAAGGTTTTTGGCCTCACAGGTGGGAGCAGGAAGAGGGCCAAGAGAGGCTGGCCAGAGAGTGACAGGAAAGGAGGGGGTGGGTGTGCGATGAGGCGAATCTCGGTCTTACTGGCATTAAGGCAGAGATCATTGGCTGCACACCACTCCTGTATGGCGGGCAGACAGTCAGAGATGAGAGAGGGAGAAGAGGTGGCTGAGGGTAGCCTGAAAGTGAGCTGAGTGTCATCCGCATAGCACTGGAAGTTGGGGCAGAGCGCGGCAATGTGGTGGGCAAGAAGTGGTAGGTATTGGTTAAACAGCTAGGGATAGAAGTTAGACCCCTGGAGAACACCACATGTAGAGATAGAGATAGAGATAGAGGAGAGGAAGGACCCAAGTTGAACCTGGGAGGGTTGATCAGAGAGGAAAGAAGTCAGCCATGCCAGGGCCTGAACGGTGATCCCCAGGTTATCATGGAGACGGTTGTGCAGGATGGCATGGTTGACTGTGTCAAAGGCAGAAGAGAGATCAATTAAGATGAAGACACAGGGTGTGTTGGAATCACGGATGGAGAGCAGGTCTTCACAGATGTTCAGGAGATCAGTTTCTGTGCTTCGGGCAGCTCTCAAGCCAGATTGATGATCATGAAGACAACCAACACATTCACTGTGAAGATTGAGCTGGGAGATGGCCAGCTTTTCCAAGAGTTTGCCCAGGAAAGGAGTGATGGAGATTGGGCAATAGCCGGACAAGACAGGTCGGCAGAGGGTTTCTTAAGGAGAGGGTGCACAAGGGAGTGCTTCAGGGTTGAAGGGAAAACTCCAGTGGCGAAGGAGTGGTTGCAGAAGTTGGCCAGGGCAGGATCCAGCGAGTTAATGTGGTCCTTGATGGCTTTGGAGGAACAGGGATGAACCTGTTTTGATGAGACTTTCATAGATCGGACTTGTCTAGAAACCTTGTCTGGGGAGAACAGGGGAAAGGCAGAGAAGGAGGGGTAGAGGTGGACAAAGAAGTGTCAGAGGAAGAGCAGGGATTCGAGGGAGGAAGGGGAGAGGAGGAGAGAGAGGACAGGATGTCCTGAGTTTTAGAGATGAAATGAGATGCCAGTGCCGTGCCATGCACACATCCCTAAGTCAATGGCTTTATCTAAACCCAAAGCACATCCTATGCCATTTCTGCCCTACACCACTCTGCCTGTGTTCTGTTCTTTCCTGAACCCCTCTCTCCCCTGCACACACTGGTCACACCGTGCTGCAAACCATCCCCATCTTTCATCTGCACTCCGTTCTTGTTCCCATCTCTCCCCTCCCTTGCTCCTCTCTTTTTCTGTCCTCTGCACCTGTTCAACCCTTTTTCAATTTGCATTCCCCCACTCTACTGCAACCCAGTCCCTCTCTTCGCATTACCCCATGGCCTGAATGCCACAAATCTCATCTGTACACTTACTCAGCACTTTCTCCTCAGTCTTCAGAGCACCCTTGATATCCTTGGGCACTTTTCTACAACTATTAGTCTTGCTCCATTGTCGTACCTCATTTTGGGGTATTCTCCAGGTTACTGTCAAGGCAAAGCCCAGCCAGTGCTGTGCACACATGCTTGTATTTATTATTTACACTATACTGTTGCTTGCCGTTTGCCGGATGCTGCCCCCCCCCCGATACCGGCCTGCACCGCACTGGTCTGAGACCACATGTTTGCCTCACCTGCACTGTATGCAGTGTCAGTATACATACACTCGTTGCTCTGTGGTGATGAAGTCCAGGTATGGACCCAGCAGAGGGTTAAGGGGGTCAAGTGGGTAATGGGGATTATAAGCCACTTGAACTTCCATAAACTAGTGCACTGTTCTGGATGTGCTAAGGGAATGGAAGGGAAGATGGCAACATGCTTCTTCTCACAGCAACAGCATTAATACTGCATATACCATAGGGACCACTGGGTGCTCTGGGAGGCAAACACACAACACAAGGGAAAAGAAACTTCAATGGAGCATGGACAGGAATGTGCACAGGCACGCAGGTCCATGGGGGGAAGGAGGCCCGCTAACAAGGCCATACAGTGCTGTCTCGGGTCACTGTCACCAGGTAAATAGCACGATGTAAGTGACTGGCCTGTACTTATTTTTGGGGTGTAGAGCTATGGGGTCAGGTCTTTGTAGCATTTAAACATTAGCCTGCAGTGCAGGTCTAAGTCATTTCTCATTTCTGCATGCATGTAATACAGACTATTCTTTGTAGTTGACACGATTTCCAAACGGTCATCTCCCTATCATGGATTTTTAATTCCCACAAGGCGCAGGTGGCGTGGCGGTGGTGGTGCTCTGACCTCACACTACACTTATGGTTCCTAAATCCGAATTCGAGCTCTGAAGAGCCTAAACAAGCCCCTCCCCGCTGGACCCGGGCCAACCACTCCCTGAGACTCACACCTCCCCTCAGCCACAGCCACCACAGTACCGTAGTTGGGTTCAACTACTTCAAATGAATCCACAGACGTGTGAGCACATCCCTTTGCTCCGGGTACAGGTTGAGGCAACTTGCATTTCACACCCACTTTTGTGGTCCTCACGAATGCCGTCATTATCGGGAAGACCACACTGCACAATGCACCCCATTATGAGCTTCAACATAAAGAAATAGCTTAATTTTCAAAACAATGGAGACCTTCCCAGAATAGCGCTCTGGTGTATGTGCTCCAGGTATGTCAGCACAAACCAGTTTGCATGCAGCGACCTACAAAGAGTTCCACCAGCGGGTAAAATAATCGGTAAATATTGAATCCCTCTGAGCTGGGGGCTTTTTTCAGAAGTTGCGTAGGTTTGCGATGCACTCGTGAGCACGTTGCGCAACACAGGGGTCTTGAGTGTTGATTTATCATTTATGTTCTGTAATGGGGCTATGCGAAATGTGAACAGTGCATGCAACACAATAGGGACGTATGTATGTTGCTCATTGTTTAAAAGTGCACATTGCATGCACAGAACAGCCCAATTTAGCACTT
Source organism: Ambystoma mexicanum (assembly GCF_040938575.1). Lineage (NCBI taxonomy): Eukaryota > Metazoa > Chordata > Amphibia > Caudata > Ambystomatidae > Ambystoma > Ambystoma mexicanum. The sequence continues at coordinate 1,330,012,504 of NC_090923.1, forward strand.
GTGTGCTGTTGGGTCACCTGCATGCAATTTGAAACCTTCACGAGGCATGGGGCGAAGCCTGTCTTTTCTTGTTATCATGAAATAAAACAAGGGTTCAACCCTCAGGTTTTTCAATTCATGATGAAACATTAAGAGGCCAGGAGTCGCTGATCAGTTTGCAACGCACTGCACGTGTTTAGAAACTGTATAAATATGACGTTGGCACATTCCCCCTATCAATCCTCCCTATGCAGGCCTGCACTGCGCCTGGGAGAGGGGGGCCATTTGACTTACCTTAAGTACGGTAGCTGAGGTCTCAGGAGGTCGAGTCGCAGTTTGTCTCCCTCGATATTAACACAAGCTGTCAGTCAGTCACTCTCAGCAGGAGCATGGGTTGCTGCCTGGCTTCTCCTTCGTTCTGGAAGCTGAGGCTGAGCAGCCGTGCACTGCGCAGCGGCACGTGCAGTTCCCCGGCCTGGGCACGTTCCAAATGCACAGGCGCAGGGCACGCAGGAGCAAGTAGCAGAAGTTCTTATTTTAGCCCACTGCTGCAGACAGTCTGAAGTTAACTTGTACTTTTGCACGCATGACCAGGGATGTCATTTCACCAAAATGCCAGGGGTAGCAGAAGTGACATCACACGACCCTTGACCTGTGATGACATCACAGGAGGTGGTGTCATTTGACCCCACCCCGAAGTGATATCGCGAGAAGCAATAGAACTCAACCTTTCACCCCTTGACAAAACAGGAAGTGGCATCACGTAGCATTGCTCCTAAGTACACTGTGAAAAATATGTTTACGATATCACTATAATGTGATGTACATTTCATACAAGATTGGATCGCCATATGTATCGTTAGGATCAGTGTGTATAGACCCATATTACCAAATTACTGTGAATGCAAGCAGACGTCCATGGCCAAAATATACTGATGTGTTATTATATAGAACTTACGCTTAAGCGCTTTATATAGAACAAATATACACCCAACATCACCCAACCTGTGTTGGTACTCATTTATCGACCTCAGAAGGACGAAAGGCTGAGTTGAGGTGTTTAAGTACAGACTAAATCAATGACTCACCCCCTGAAGTGTGCCTGGAATGAACCTTTAATGAGTCTCGCAATTATTGGATATAATTCCAGAAAGACACATTATTTGGTTTTCCTATTCTTTCTTATTTAGGGTCAGTGCTGAAAGTGTTAGACTTGTGGCACGCCTGTTCTTTGTTTTTCTTCTTTTTTTTAGAGGCCTGAATAAGAAAGCCAGCCACTCCAGAAGTAAAGATCCACATGGTTCTGGCCAGAGCCCAGAAGCTTGCATTACAACAAAAAAAAATAATAAGACACTTTTTTTTCTCCATTTTTTTAGGGGTAGTAAGGGAGACCACAGGGGTAGCAAGGGAGACCTCAGAGGTCGCAGTTGCGACCTCTGGTGACCCCTAAATGATGTCCATGCGCATGACATCTGCAGCCTGCAGTGCAGGCATATATGCAAACAGAGGGGCCACTGTCCAGTGGCAATGGTCTGCCCGTTGGGAGACGCACCAGTCAAGGGCAAACATATTGAATCAAAAAACAACAGGGGCTACTGGTGCGTTGTGGGTTGGCACTATCAGGTATAAATTCTTACCATACAATTACCTGGTCCAATCCTCTTTAACCATAAAGGTCATTCTAGTTCTATTCAATCATGCGTGACAAAGGACACCTTAAACAACACCCATTCTTTTTAAAAAACACATTGATAGTGCAGAAAAAAACAATCAAAACAATTAAAACTAGAAAGACGAATGAATGTCATTAGACACATTATATTTGTAGAGAAAAATCAAAAAGGTGCGTTGAAACAACATTAGCAAGATTAGATAACCATTCTTAGACATAAACATGCAATACATACATGGAAACCAAAAGTTAAAGACAAAAAATCAAAATCAAATTAATGAAACAATTACAGAGAAAGAAATAGAGCATTCCAAAGCAAATTAAGCATGAGAAAAGGCATGCATCAATTTCACGCTCACAGAGTTCGTTCAGTCAAACAAAAGACTTAGGGCCTCATTACGAGGTATGCCGGTAGCCATGCCGCTATTGGCGGCATGGCTGCCGGCAAAACCGCATCCGTGTCCGTGTCCTCGGAATGAGGACTTTCCGGACCATTCTGAGTTCGGATAACCCGGTAATTCCTCACTCGAGGACACGGACACGGTTCATCCCCATTCCCATTTTAGCCCCCATAGGGTTGAATGGGAATGGGAGAGGGAGCAAACAACGGGCCATAACGAGATGGCCCGTTGTTTGCTCCCTCTTCCCCTCGCGGGACCCGGTATGCACGCCTGGTTTTCCCAGGCGTGCTTAACGTGTCCCGCGAGGGGACCTCGTAATGTGGCGGAACGGGTTGAACGGCGCTGCAGCCTTTTACGGCGCCGTTTAACCCGTTCCGCCAGGGTCGTAATGAGGCCCTTATTCTTTTTGGACAATTCATAATGAAGAAACATAATTTAGATTGTTCAACACTGAGGTTAGGATCTGCCTCAGTCAAAGGAAGAGATTTATTATTTTAGACAATTTATCATAAAAAAAAACATAATTTAGATTGTTCAAATCTGAAGTTTGGGTCTGCCAACGCAGAAAGGGGGAACATGGAAGAAAAAATAAAGGAATTTTTCTTAGACTAGTGAGCTTCCAGTAGTCCTAGGTCCAAAAACGAGGGTTCCCCTCTTCACAAAATGCATTTCGGCGGTTATGAAATCTTTCTTTCAAAGTAGAAGGAAGTGATCCGCCTTCATCAGGGCAATAGGTGACAAGACCCTGTGATTCAAGGAGAAAACAGAAAAAATCAGTAAAGAAATGCTGCACGAGGGACAGAAAAGTAGAAAGGGAGATGGTGTTGAGAAAGGGGGCAAGGTCTGCATGTAAAGAATATGCAGTGACCTAATTGGTTGAAGGTGCCATGATGTGCATAATGACGCTTGTGTGAACACTCCAAACCAAGTTTTAAGTCCCAATGCCGGGCATAATCCAAATGATTTCTTATGAAAAAATCCCCAGGGAAACAAAATCATGGTATCCAGGCCCCTGCTGCCAAACCCCCCCCACCCCAAAGGAGGATCCCACGGCCCAACAGCGACCAGCCAACATCCCCATGTGGAAAGGGGGACAGAAAAGAAGGAGAGTCAAAGGTGAGGAGGCCAGATGGAAAGCTGTGTGCTGTCCAATCTGTGAGAGCCAAACTCACCTATGTACAATCAGGACCCACGTGTAGACATCGACATCGAGGTCCTTATCAGTGCTGCTTGTGAGAACTACCACAAGTGTGTGGAGACGCAGTGGTAAAACATGTGGGAGTAGAACGCCAGATCTGGAGAACCTGTGCGGACAAATGTATAATGGAATTTGGATAAATATCTGTGCATCAAGTTATGGCCAGGTCTCTGCAGTTCGACAAGCGACATATACACAAAGATAAAGCAAAACAAACAAGGTACCTGAGATACTTAAGCTGTCTGTTTTCTACTTGCATACGTGGTGTAGAAAAACAACTGGAGTCCAGCACCCCAAAACGGGGGGGACAGGACAGTGTGCAGCCTTCAACGTCCTCCAATGCAGCATCCACCAACTGTTCACGGGTAGCTGCATGGGTTGTCTGAATGACAAAAAAGAAAAAAGAAAATATGGGGATGATGAGTGGGAGAGACACGTTCTGGGAGGCTCCTAGAACGGCAGGCACATGGGTGTTAGTGTATCAGACTGGGACCTTCCTAATGCAGGGCTGGAGAGCGGAGGCTTTGCCGTTAATAGTATAAGTGCATGTGTTGAAGAGAACCACATACCTCGTGGGCCACGGGGAACGCAAAACTCCTTATGATGTGCAGTCTGAGTAAGCCGTTGATACGTGGTGCTGGGTCCCAAATGTAGCCGCTTGCAAAATGCCAGTTCCGAATGCAAAATGGCTGTGACCATAACTATGGAAACCATGTAACGTATAGGGGCCTGTTACGTGCTGTGTATAACAATAGGCTCTCCTGAGCCAGTGGTGACGTATCTCTATAGATACTTGGAGATGTGGAATCGGCCGAGAGGTAAAATAAAATAACAGCCATTGTTAAAGCGGCAGTGTACTGGAGTACAGAGACTCCAAACTTGCATCCAACGACCCCTCGTTTTTCCCACAGATGTGTGTGTGTGGGGGAGGCTGATGCGCAAAAGCTGTCATGCGGCCACCTATCGGAAACGGACCCAAAGTGAGTCATATGCACAATATAGTAAATGGGTAACTGAAAACATGCGAAAAGACGGTACAATACAGAATGTAGCCATCGTGTTGTTGTCCTGATTGCCACATAGTGATGGCATTTGTGCATAGAAATGTACATGTGTGCATCCAAATGAAAAGTAAATGGAATGGATGATAGAAAATGATTAATGAGATAAGAAAAATTACCGGAAAATAAAAATGAAAGAATTTCAAAAGATCCAAAAATTGCTATTTCCTTTAAACCCCAGCCCAACCTGTGAGGGATACCGATGAATAATTATGCCGAAGGATGTGTACATAGTTGTGTCCAAAGGCCAAAGTATCCTTCGTTCCGCTGGAATTAGTATGTCTACCAGGCCCATAAGCCACAGAGGTGTGTTGTAGTATAACTTGAGTTTCGCCACCCCCACCAACATAATCCATACCGGTTGGATCAAGAGGGAGTCTGTTCATTGAGTCTGTTTTCCAAGGAATCCAGTCTGTAGACCCACCTTCTTTCCAAATTGAGGAGTCTGTTCTCTATATTTTGGCCTGTTTGGATTCTTTCCAAAACCCACCAGAAGATGTCGTCTGGTGTATGGTGATTATTCAGGAAGTGTGTTACTAGAGGTGCGGTGGTGTTTTTACATCGGATCCGGGATCGGTGCTCTGAGATGCATGTGCCCACTGTGTGCATTGTTTGACCCACATAGCGGAGGCCGCAGGGGCACTCAATGCAGTATATAACTTGCACCGCTTTTGGAGTTAGACTGGTTTTTCAAAGACCATTCATTGTCCCCAATAGTGAATGTTTGTATTTTCTTAGTGAATTTGCACACCGAGCACGAACCACACGGGTGGTGCCCGGTTACTTTCTGCAAATTTCATAATCCTGTACGGGTGTTTCCCGAGTGAATGAAGAATGGACCAAATGTTCCCTGACATTCCTCGCTCTGTTGAAGGCGAACCTTGGTATGGGTTCGTCGGCGAACCTCGGTATGTGTTCGTCTGTGAGTTGTAATCTGACAATGGGCCAGTATTTCTGAATTACTTTTTTAAGATGGAAAGTGTTGGGACCATTTGTGATAACACAGGTTAGTCTTTCCTCTTTGGGCTGGTTGGAGTCATTCTGGGGTGTAAGAAGCGAATCCCTATTGGTGAATCTGGCCCTCTTGGTTGCATTGGTTACCAGTTTCTTTGGGTATCCATGTGCCCGTAATCGTGTGCTTAATGCATTTGCATTCTCATAGAAATCCTCCAAGGTGGTACAGTTCCTCCTAATTCTCAACAGTTGGCCGTATGGAAGGATTTGTTTGATATGTTGGGGATGGTCGCTCTGATAATGCAGGATGGTATTGCGATCAGTAATTTTCCTGAACAGATTACATGATAGTTTGTTGTGGCAACATGAAATCTCAAGATCCAAAAAATTAATTTGTGCGTTGCTGTATTCCATTGTGAATTGTACATTATCATTACATGCATTGAGCCAATCCAAGAAGTGTTTAAGAGAAACATCATCTCCTGTCCAGATGAAAATAATGTTATTGATGTATCGATAGCGCTGAAGGATTTTATGGTGCCATTGGTTAATTTGAGGTCGACATATTGTTCCTCAAATGTTGCCATAAATAAAATCACCAGAATCGGAGTGAATGTCGCCCCCATTGCCGTCCCTTTTATTTGCAAATAGAACTGATTATTAAATGTGAAAGAATGTTTGCATAAAGCGAAGGTGGCTAATTCCACAATAAATTCTGGTGGTACCTGGTAGGATTCGGGCTGGGCATATTCTCGAGTCAGATGTTTGTATTTACAATCTATCGATGCATCCTGTGGGATTGATGTATATAATGACTTGATGTCCATAGTTACTAAAAGTTGTTGTTTAGAGTCAAAAGGTAGTTCCTCGAAAATCTGAAGTGTGCATCGTATCCCTGAGCTATGATTTTGTTTTTATGCTGCAGACATATTTTACATGCTGAAGTGACACAAATTCTGGGGGGGATAAATGACATTATATCTCCCCCCCACTTAAAATTGTGGGCGGGATTTGTCCCTGCGTTCCCCCCCATGTCCTACGCCCATGGTCCCACTCCCCAAAGACTCCTCACCCAGGTGATACTCCTGCACTGGTCCATCCCCAGGAACTGGATCCAAAAGCGATGGCTATGTCCTGGCCAACTGGATGACAGATCCCCGGGGACTAGCGGGTGAGACACCTTCTAATTTCTCACACCTACCACTGAGAGGGATTCATAATCCAGTCCATCAAATGAATCCAGAATGATTAGCATTGCAATCTTGCCCTTAAATGATAGCATTGGTGGTGCCACATTCCTGTATTACTAGGACACTCCAGCACTCAGTTCCCATGCAACATGGCAGTCACAGCACACATTCTCCATTGTACTGGGATGGGACAAACAGGGGGCACCGTTGCTGCGTGTCAACATATGTTTTCCTTTCATCTCTACACATAGTCCAGCATTGATTCTGTTAAGACTGACTTCTACAACATAGTTGGCATGAAATCCAACTATGTTGTAGAAGTCGGTCTTGAAATGTTGTTGTTGCCATAGATTTCACACACATCGCCATGGTACAACCACAGGTGATAGAATAGGTGTCCAATACTCATAAGAGGCAACACAATATGAAAATGCAGATCATCTACCTAACACACTGCCATCGCACATCCACAGAATCCACATGACCCCATGATCGAGCGCAACATCAGCCTTCCATCTTTCATTGTGCTGTGCGCAGGGCCACAGAGAGGAATTCAATTTAAGGACTAACATTGCTAAATATTCTGGACAATGTATACCCTGTTCCTTGATGGCAGTTCAACCACCTTACCTCCCCCACCAAGCTAGTTGCAGACAGAAAAGATTCAGTCTCAGTCTTAGTGCAATTATCTGCCCGGCATGACAGGAAAGTGCAAGTATGTGGCCAGGAAGCCACGAGAAAGTAGAGAATTGTACATGTCCTGGACAAAACACGTAACTTCAAAAATGTCTATGTGGGATAACATATGCCACATCTAATCCTTGATTCAGTTGACTCTGGATTTCCACGTCTACCCTGGCCTCTGGCACATGTTCAGCAGACAAAGGCACAGCAAGGATAAAGATACAATAATCCACACACTAGGACACACAACCTTGCAGAGAAATATTTTGGCCCACACATGCAAGTTTATGGTAACAATACACCCCACAGAATGTTGGTAAATATATACTGTTGCTTTGCTGCACCCTGAATAATAGGTGCGTTAGTTATCATGTGCTCACGCTCCCTGGCGATGAGGAAACTGTGGGCAGTGAGAATGAGAAAAAACACCTATGATAGCACAAGCATTCTGTGATGGAAGTAAGGCTCAACTCATAAGGGTGATCATTATTTGCAGTTTCTGGTCAAACATCGCAATCTAATGTCTGGACATCCCCTTTGTACAGAATTGTGTTTGCTAAACACAAGTACCGTTGTTATCTGTGCTTGGTTCATGAATACATATTGGTAACTTATGGCACCATCAACTGTTTGGGAATCTAGCAATTACTTGTAGGTTGGCATCTCCAGTATTGATACTGGCCTGTATAGCAGGTTTGCCAGTAAATGTTTTGCCATGCGGCACCATGGGCCTTTTTCTTGGCTGAGTACAATGGAGAATGTGCCATGTGACCTGCCTTGAAGCATGGCAAAGAAGTGATAGAATGCAGAAGTGACACAGATAATACTGAAATCTCAGGTGTTTTTCATAGTGCTTCATGTCATATTCCTCTCCTTTCCAAGTCCTTCACTGATAACTGTTAATGTTACCATATTTAATAATACTCAATTCATGAAAATTAGAAAGCTTAAGGACTGAGTCAGTTCTGCCGGTATTGTGATGAATCCTGCAGAGCCCTCACAAAGACCCTACCTAAAGTCTCCTTCCAGGTGGCCAAGGGAAGGCAGCTGCTACCTGAACCTGACTCTGGGGGTGGTATTAGCCAGGAGGATCACCTGGGAGGTGAAGGGCCCCAGGCGAACAGTAGGACTCTGTTGGGAGAGACACCGTATTTATCTTCCTCAGAGGAAGAAATATCAATGATGTCAGAATATGTAATGGCTTGTTGTCGAAGGGAGCTTTTCTTTCCCAAAGCTAATTATCTTGATGGTGATGAAAATTGTCATAATCAATCATGTATTGGGAGTAAACCCCCTCTCCTCCTCAGAAAGTCACCCATAGTTATGGGAATGAAAGTCACTTTCATCAACAGGGGAATGTTAAATGCGAATCTCAAACCATTTACATCTTAGATTCGGAAAACTCTAATTCCCCTGTAAATCAGAACCACTCATGAAGTCCTTACAAAACACCTTTAGAAGATGTAATTAAGAATAGAAATTAAAGTGGTAGATTTGGAAATAACATTCAGAATAGAAAAGGTAATTTGCACATCAGGGACTTCAAGTCCCACAATGTCTAAAATACTTGGACCAAGAAGAGGGATGCAGAGGCACTGATCTGCCATTTGCAGGCTAAACATGCTAATGACCCACACCCGAGTAAGCCTGGCAAGTATCGAAGACCCCTTCAGTTGCAGGCCACAGGGAGCAGTAGTGGCAGGTGGAGTGATTGCAGTAACTCCACGTTGCGATTACAGCAGAAGTTGAAGAAAAGCAGAGATGCCAGAGCTGCCGTCATTTGCAGATCTACCTTCAAAGACATTGCATGCAGGGGTTGCACATTGGGAAGTGGTATATGTGGGAAAGCTTACTCCCTGAGAACTGTAAATGCAGAGGTCGCGCAGAGGGAAGCGTTGAGTTGAAAGCCTTTCCCCATTGTGAATTGGGCTCCGGTGGCAGGTGAGCACCAGAGTGTCCCTGGAGCAAGAAACGCTACTTTCCTGACCGGCGTGGGCCACGGGCAGTGCATAGTCACAGTTTTCCAGGCAGAGCGCAGCAGAGAAAGCAGAAGACCCGAAGACAGCGGAGCAGGTGGACTTGTATGCAATACCTGGTGAGTTCACTAGTATTTTGTGACTGCAGAGTGCTCCATGATCACCCGCTGGCCAAATCTAATACTTTGAATACCTAACTGCTGTAACGAACTTGAAGTGGTAGAATAATAATGCTTTTGAATACTGAACCGATACAAAGAAGCTGAAGTGGCAGAATAAGAACTTTGAGAACAAACAATAAAGGTATCATTATACTTGTAAAGGTCAGAGTCATTGCCAAAGCCAAAAGAGGGACTGTATTACCAGAGTTTGAAAGAAGCAATTGTTGTAAATGACCTAAACAAGCATTGTCTAATCCAAAGAGGAGCGAGTGGGAGCAAAAGCCATTATAAACATTTGGTTAATATAAAAGTGGGAAAACACGACTGGCAGGAGAACTGCCTTCCTGATAAAAAGTGTTCAGGAAGAGAGGAGTATAACCTTCATTGCATGTGGCAACCACAAATGTGGAACAAACAGCACCAACGTGTTCAGAGAAAGTAGTCAAAATTGATGTTGTGGAAAAATCCAAAGACTTTGCTAAGTTGTTTGAAGTATACTTTACCACAAAAGTACTGATAGTAGTGTTAGAAGTTTTCATTGGTCCTGGCAAGCAAGTATACCAAGGCATGGAATTTGTAGTGTTGGAGCTGGCAGGTGAGTGGGCCAGGTAGAAGTCATTGAAGTATTGTGTTGTGGTTAAAGACTGTGAAGAAGAAGTGGCAAGACCATTAAAGTATCTTGTGAACTTGTGTTGAATCACCCAGACAAATCATTATTTCTGAAGCAAGTGTATTGTGAACTGTTGTGGAACCATCCTGACAAAAGCATTTATGTTGATACAGACAAACTGTGGATGTATTATTATTTTCAAAGAAGAAGTTGTGTTGAATGTTCTTATTCAAGTGGCGGGATAATGACTTGTTGAATATTTGGAACAGTTCATTGAAATTCTGTTTCAATCTGGGGAAGAGGATCTCACCCAGGTTACAAGGAGAGACGTTTATCAGGTTTAAATGGAACACAACTGTTATTTCTGTTATATTTGAATTGCCATGCATTACCTTTTAAAGTTTGTTGTATGAATAAGTGTGAGGGACAGATTCCTTTTGTTAGAGTGTTTCCTTTACTTTATATTGATAGGCAGGGAAACCCTTGACAGGGTAGAGATAGTTAGGCATTGGTCAAACCCCTTTTTGAGCTAATAAAATGGCATCTTTTGAAAAGCCTCTACAAAGTTGTCTGCCTCTCATTTCTGATCCCTCCCAGTATACAAGTTTTAAAAGTACAGGCTTGGGCAGGCCATAGGTGAGCACTTACCTCACTAAGCTATCCGGCTAAAGCCTATGGTATGTTACATATAAAATGTACAAAGGTTAGATCACAGTGTAAATATTGACAATGTTCGTGATATCCTAAAGGATGTTGCATCGAAGACAAATGTGTATTACAGTCAATGTGAGAATATATAATGTGTTCCTTTATTCAGCCATGTTAGTTTTTCATTCAATCTATATTGTTTGAAACTCTGGATTTGAAAGGACTAGAACAGAATGAAATTGCATATTTAGCTCTGTTACCATGTGTAGGCACAATGAAGATTTCAAGGCCCCAGTCCAGTGGGAACTGGACAGAAAATATTTACAGGTTATAGTTAGGTCAGATGGTTAAAGACCACCCTGAAATGAGCATGTAAATACAGGCTTTCTAATATTCAATATTCAGGCAAATAGTAATGCATTCAAAACAGGCTTTCAAAGGGAGGGTAATTCATAAACGTAATACATTAGCCCATGAAGAGGTCAGCAGAGGAAGTCACAGGCACTCAGATGCATGGCATCTGCCAGCTGCCTTGGGATAATTAAGGGTAAAGATCACTGAAGATATGTACAACCAAGACCAGCTAATGGAATAGTGAGAACATGCAGAACAAATATTTAGCTGATGTATTGTTTCTGCCCTCTTGAGGGGAAGCGCTGCAAGTGCACACCAAAAGAAAATGCATTTTACATTAACGAAAATCTCACTTACATGTGTTCAAATAAAATAAAGGGCCTCATTACAACCCAGGCGTTAAGGGGTTAACAGCGCCGTAAAAGGTGTTGGCGCTGTTAAACCCTTAACGCCCGATTACGAGGTCCCCTTGCAGGTTGCACTTTAACGCCTGCTTTTTGCAGGCGTTAAAAAAACCAACCCGCAAAGGGACCTAGGAGCTAAATACGGCACCGTAATTTACGGTGCCGCAATTAGCGCCTTCCCCATTCCCATTGAGCCCTATGGGGGCAAAAATGGGAATGGGGAAGGGCCAATGGTGAATGGGGAATTACCGCCCCGCCAACCTTGGAATGGGGTGGTAATTCCGCCATTCACCATGGCGGAGTTGGTAATTTACCGGCGTCAACCATGGCGCTAATAGCGCCATGGTTAACGCCTTGGTCGTAATGAGGCCCAAAGTCTTGCATCGTCAGGAAAGCTCTGATTTATCTGCACTTTTGATATGTTGTAGATAAAAGTAAGCTCTATCAGAATATTGAAACAGAAGCATATGTTGTCATTTTGGAAGTGGCTTACATTTGCTAAAAACCTGTAAAACTATCAACAATGATCACAATTCAATACTTCAGTATATCAAACTGTTCATCCCAGGGTACATTGATTGATTGATTGATATTTTATTTCTATCGCGCTCGTACACAAGTGTTTCAGAGCGCGACAAGGCAAGGGAGGGGAACAGGGGAGAACAAAACAGCGATCTTACTAGGCCCAGTGACATTGAGAATGTGCAAGTGCATGGGAGAGGGGGAGGGGAAAAGTGCATGGAAGGGGGGAGAGGTGGAAAGTGCAAAGCAGAGGAGAAACTGATAAATAACAATAAATAAATAATAAAGGCAACAAACAGTGGTAATGCAGCCAGCAATTTGCAAGTGCTAGGTTAAAGGCAGCAGACAGGGTAGGTCCGATAAGTGCAGGAAGAAAAAGGGCGGGGCTGTATGGGTACAGATACAGACCCCCATGCAAGGGGTGGCCCGGAGGCAGTGCGCGAGGGTGACAGGATGAGCAAGTACCTGGGCCCAAAAGACAGAGGGTGGCCAGGTGCACAGTGCCAAGAGAGAACAGATCAGCAGGGGTGAGGGGGGGTGAAGGCAGAAGAAAAGAGGAAGGTCTTGAGGTGCTTCCAGAACCGGAGATGGTTCTTCTCAAGTTTTAGACTGGCAGGGAGGCTGTTCCAGAGGGAGGCCCCAGCCGAGGACAGAGATCTACCCCCAGCTCGTTTCTTAGAAAAACGACTGACCCTGAGTGAGTTGGAGGTAGAGGAGTGAAGAGCTCGAGAGGGGAGGTATTTGCGGAGGGATAGCTGAAGGTATTTTGGACCCAGGCCCCGGAAAGCCACAGAAAGTACAGTAACTAAAAATATAACTTGTATCAAGGTAACACCAATGAGTCAGAAGTTGGGATACAAATGAAAAAAGCTTCTCTTTAGAAAGACTAGCAGCCCTCGCTTTTTTAATCAGGTGGCTGGCAAACCACGCCTCTAGGCTAACAGTAGGCGTGGGGTAAATGCCAATAAGAATTGCACACTCAACTAATCCTTCTTCTCTTTCTACATTTCTGTCCTTTCTTTTCTAGCCAACGGATCTGCTAAGGTTTCTAAATATGCCCCTATGTGTGTAACCCTTGTTTTCTTCCCTACACAGTTGTGGGACCACTTATGGTGTAAATGATGGGTATGAATCATATCTCTGTGCTGCTGCGTGCCGGTGGTAACTCTGCCAAAATTCCCATGGAGTCCTAAGGACTCAAAAAACACGGGACTTACCCCAACTACCACCACTTGTAAACCCATGGTAAATCCACAAGACCAAGTATTGATAACGTTAATTCTGTTTCGTGGTAGGTCAGTGGAATTACTGCTAAACTACCGCCAAACTCGTAATTAGGGCCATCGACTTTAATACGAGTGAAACATTATACTTCACTAAGGAGGCGATAGTCCTTCCAATTACCACAATAGTCTTCTATGCAAAGTCAGGCAAACACACCCTCTTAAGGTCACTTCCCCGATCTTCAAGAGTGAGAAACAGCACAAATATGCACCATACATGCATTTCTGACATTCTCAATCATCATTTGTTTAAAAATATATATATATATATATATATATATATATATATATATTTGTGCAACACAGGTATATTTTTGATAGTGTAAGCATATTTATAAGTAACTTCACTAAGACAGCAGAATACGGAACACATCAGTAAATCCAGCATTGGTAGCCAGGTTTCATCTCTCCATCTGCACTGCAAGCATAACATTAAAAGTTGAGTTGTCTAAGCTACACAAGGCATAGTACTTAATACAGAGGCCTAGTTTTGCTCAATTCAATACTTCTTCCACTTACATTGAGATTAATTTACAATATTTCCCGAAATTCTTTGAGAAATTAAGTTGCATGTATCTGCATTGTTCTTCCACAACAGTTTGTAAAGTACTGCTATGCAGTTTTCCATTGACCAGTTAGCCAGCTAGCTAAGAATGTGGAATTTCTTTGGGCATAATAAGTTCTGGATTTCTACTGTGCATTTGCTTGGCAAGAGGTCATTGACTAGAATGATTTTTAAGGTTTGGTTTATTGTTCGTTTGAAGCTTTTACCTTTCAAGAGCTTAGCTGTGATTTAATAGTGAAGCAGTGGTCTGCTTTATGCTTGTACCAGGCCTTTTCATTTTACTAAATAATGCCTGTTTTGCCTTACAGTTGGTTCCCATGGCAGGGAGTGGTTGGTGTCTGTGGGCTGCTGGATTCAAATGGGTTGGGAAGCTGTTAGGGCTTGTTCATTGTCAACATTGTGTTGCAGTGGATCTAAGGTGGTTCCACTATGGCATAAATGAGATATAGACGCACAAGGAATTAGCACCTGAGGTGCATGGCACAGCCAATCAGCTTGCTCAGATTGAGGGCCACCATCTTTTGCCCACCTCCCCTCACACTCTGCTCCTTCCCCACCATGCCTCACCGAACCCCACTTACCTACGTCCCTGGTGGTGGTAGTGGCGTCACCGCTGCTGCTGCTCAGCCTCCCTGGCCACCACAGAAATGGAAGAAGGCCTTTGCATGGAGCCCCCCATCCATCTCCATGATGGCAATCCTAGGTGAGTATTTTGTTTGAATGAACGGGATACTGTGAGCGCGTCCTGTTCATAAAAACAAGACAGATCACTGTCAGCTTCCGGGGTTTCATATTAAACAAAATCAGATGCTAGTGTAAGGAACTCGTGGTGGCCCCAGTAAAGACAGACACAAGTGCAGTTCAACGGTGTTTATTGAACTGCAAAGGTAGATTGGAATATAATCCTAATATAAACCTAAATCTAAAATGGGAGCAAACTTCGACCATCAAATAATAATAATAATAAGGCAGTCCTAGTGGCGCTGTGTCAAATAAAAGGGCCTATATTAAGAAAAACCTATTTCCAATCCTTACGCTAAATACAAAAAGAAGTGTTCGATAATGTTCGTAAGAAAGAAGGAAGTGTTCACAAATAATAAATCAGGATGCGGGACTTGGGGTCTCCTTTACCCACGTTTTCAGCACGGGACAAGGTGGGATGTTGGAGCAAAGCACACGTTTGAGTTTTCCCAGCACGAGCTAACAGTTACGGTTTCAGCAATCAGGGCATACAGTGGTTAGGTCTCTTTTCCTTCAAGCAGTCTCTTGCCGCTGTGGCCTGATATATTAAAATAATAAACAAAGACTTCCTTTCTGCTTGTATGTTGAGTGATATCTTTCAACCTTGAATCCCCCTCTACCAGGTGCAGATCCCTTCTCAATTCTATGGCTTTCAATACAATCTTCTGTGTGTCATTCACAAATCTTAATGTCTTTTTAAACAGTTCACTGTGGACATCCCTCGGCCGGGTTCACTCTTGTCAACAGAATGTATTTCGGGACTTTAGACTTCACCCCCTTACATAGGCATCCCTCTTTTGGGGTCACTCTTGCCCATCCTGCGATTCATACCTTTCTCATTCAACTCTTACGATGCGGGATTCACTTCCCTTAGCTTCACAATCATCTGTCGGTCAAAGACTTTCGACTGTACAGAAGATTTTACAAGATCCCTGTATGACCATTTTGTCCCCCTTCTCGCCTTTGCCAAGGCCTTGTGGTTACAGTAGTTCACAGTTCAATCAGACGTTTGCTACTTTTCGTTCAACACAGTTAAGTTTCTAATCGACTCTGCCCTCGACTCACCGGCTGTGATGAAGTGCTTGGCTTTCTTTCTTTTTGGAGTCAAGGTTGGCAGTTCGGAGACAAGCATCTCTCCCCGGCTTGGTTATTAGCGGAGGAGGGTCACAAGTACCGTTGACATCTGCTGCAACACACACTGGCTATTTATCGCGGTCTTACGATTCCTTCTGCAGAGGATTCACGGGTCTTGTTCGGAAAGGGCAAGGTCGCTTCTCTCCTTGTCACCCTCTCGGTATGCACCGTCTTTCTCCTCCTCTTGAACTGCCATGCTGAGTTAGCTCCCTGGACGTTCGTTTCTGCCTTGGTCATATTGTGTTCTTGTGCTCCACCTTTTATCCCTATGGGGAAGGGAAAGGGCCGTCATGTGTGTGTGGTTCTGGTCACTTGCCTGACTTTCACTGACTCTGGTGTTGGGACATGTCAGATAAATGGCTTGAGTGTTAGTCCATCGTCCTTCATAATATGCGAAAGTGTTTGCGTCGGAAAAGGGAATGGGGGTAAAGTGTTTGTGTATCGTACATGGAAGGTTGGTGAAAAGTTGTCATAAGAAGGGGGATACCGTGTCTACCCTTCGGTGTCTCACTTGCACTTCCCAAGGACCCCCCATCCAGATGATCCTCCCTCACTGGTCCTCCCCCAGGAACTGGATCCAATAGCGATGGCCGTGTCCTGGCCACCTGGATGACAGACCCCCAGGGACTAGTCAGGGAGAGACCTTCAGGTTTCTCGCAGTAGCGAAGTTCACAAAAGCCCTTCCCTTTCATTTGGATGTGTACAGTAAAACCCTTTTGGTCCATGAGACAATGCATAGCTAGCTTCAAGGATTAGATGTTCCACTCAAGGCAGTACATTTCTTGGTGTTTATCACTTTAATAATCCCCCATGATTTGTATCTGCCAGATAGAGTAATAGAGTATCGGTATTACCCAAATTGACCTTTTACAATTGACCTTTTGTCCTAATTGACCTAATTATAGTGGCCCTTATTGACATTCTGCACAATTGACTTTTACATTATTTTAGTTATTTGTTTCTATATATATTGGGTTGGTTTTGGATTATAAATAAAATAAGGGGATTGGGTGGAGGGCTGTGGGGTTTTTTGGATATTGTGGGTGGTTGAGGGGGGTATCCCCCTGCATATATGTCCTAATTGACCTTCTAAATTAGGTCAATTATCCAGAGGTCAATTCTCCTGAGGTCAATTGTGAAAAGATCAATTAGTATACAACCAGAGTATCATGAGAATTGGGAATACTCTGTATTGCCATGCCGTAGTCGTGCCAAAACCCCCCTACCCTTAAAAAAGAATGTTGGCCCCACCCCCTTATTGGGTGGCACAGAAATGATAAAAGAAAGTTCTAGAGGCAGAGTTGGAGAGCAATGTTATCAAATCACTGTTGACAGTAACTGCTTGTTTGTTTTCCATTTACGTATTATTGACTCATTAAAGTAAGTTTATACAGATGGATCAACTAGACCGTCCAGTTGGGAGTATATTGATATTCTCCTAGTGCCCATTTTCAGGTCTTGGACCTTTTTGCTAATTATGAATTTTGATCACTCGCAAAAGTTGCCTTAAACCTTTGTGCAAGAGGCACAGTGCACAAAAGGGACTTTTGGTCTGTGATCGTGTTTTTCATTGGAACAAGACATGGGGAGGTCATTCCAAGGTTGGAGGTAAGGGAAAAACGATGCTGGTAAAGGATTACAGGCATCGCTTACTGCTGCGGGCTATTCTGACCAACCAGACCGCTATTAACGGCATCGTACTTTACAATGCCGTTAATAGCGGTCTCGGCGCGCGCAACACAACTTGCCGGCATTAGCGGCATGCCGTAAACCGGATATGATCACAAGTGATGCGGACATGCAAATAACGGCCTCCTGAAGGCCCAATACATGCTTACCGGCATGGAGTAAATACCAGCATCGTCAACCAGGCGTTAAGAAGCCTGAGCAGTGTTTCCAAGTGCCACAAGTGCACACAATCAGCACAGGTGGAGGCAATGGAGTTAGGGCCACTACAAAAGGAGTATACCCACACACCACACCTCCTCCCACACCAAGATGATACCAATAGTAGTAGCATTACTGGAGCTGGAGGCCCTGCTTGCAATGCCTCAACAACCACAACAACAACAACAGCCGCCACCACAGAGGAGACGCAGGAGGAGAAGGAGGGTGAGACAGGCCCAGCATGCCCCACCAGTGCAGCCACCGTTACCATGCCGGCATCCCCCATTCCCTCGCATCAGAGCCACCCCCTTCAAACTAACACCTGAGCAGATCCACACCCTGTACTGGCTTGACCGTGACACCATCATCACCATAGTGGACCTGATACACAACGACATAGTGAGCCTCATAGAAATACGTAACACCACCCCCCCCTCTACTAAAGGTAGTGTCTGTGCTCCACTTCCTTGCCACAGGCACCTACCAGCACACAGTGGGGCACATGCATGGCATATCACAACCCTCATTTTCCCGGATACTGAACCAAGTGCTGGATGCCCTCCTCAAGCACACAAGAGACTACATATCCCTACCACGGACTCCCCAGGAGATATTCGATACAAAAGTTGCCTTCCATGCACTGGCAGGAATGCCAAATTGTGTAGGTGCCCTCGACTGCACCCACTTGGAGGTGGTGGTCCTACATGCCTTGGAGGTGTTGTATCGCAACCGCAAGCAATACCACTCCATCAATGTGCAGATGGTATACAACGCCAGCAAGATCATCACACATTGCTGTGCCCGATATCAAGGATCAACTCATGACTCTTTGGTACTGCGGAACTCCACGCTACCACGCTACATGGAGCGACATGCTGGACAACGTGCCTGGCTGCTTGATGAGTTGCCTGACTGGGCCATGGCAGTGCATGGGGGTTGTGAGGTGGGTGGCTGCATACTCCACCTGGGTGGGAATGGGGGGGATGCATACTCCACCTGGGTGGGAATGTTGACGTCAGTGCACGATGTACACATCACTGAACACTGTGCCCCAAAGCAACTGAAATGGTACATGACAACCAAATCCCATAGTGATGAAGTAAGGCCGGCACCCATCACTACATGACTAACAGGTGACCAGCCCACATCCCACAACACATGCACAACTCATCACCGGCCCTCACACACCTTAAGGTCATCCAGCACTGTGCACTGCATATGCGCAATGTTGCTGACTGCTGCATTTCACCACACAGGACAGTTATCCCTCGCTGTGCATTGAACTGAGTCGACCTGGGATACCACAGTGTGTCACTGGTTCGGCACACCCATAGGAGTGCTGCATGTCACCATGGAACTGATCAGTGAAGAATGCCCAATATAGAACTGACTAGAGCCAAAGCTCCCTACTACCAAATTCCACAGAACACTACTCATCATTCATTTTACACCAACACTGCTGCATGCATATACGATGCACGTGCAACAAGATGTCAGTTCACGCCATGGCCCATCTTGAAGATGCAACCCACACCATTAGTCCATTGCACAGGGCACATAGCGGGGCCAGAAATGGGGTGAATGCACCCAGGGACATGTGCGTGTAGGCACAAATTACCTTCTTCCATGTGAGACAAGTACAGATGTCCTACATGAATGTGCAATCACTTACCTTTATTCCACTCTCATGCAGGTGATTGTGGCTATCCCTTGAAGCCGTGGCTCATGACCCCTGTCTGAAACCCGCAGACCAGGCACGAGGAGGACTACAATCGTTCCCATACCCGTACACGTGTGGTGATAGAGCAGGCCTTTGACCTGTTGAAGGCACGATTTTGCTGCCTCAGCCGGTCGGGAGGGGCTCTCCTCTACAGCCATGAGAAGGTAGCCAAGATCACCATGGCATGTGTAAAGCTGCACAATATGTGCAACCATCGGAACGTGCCCCTGCCCCCTGACATGAAACTGCTACCACCTGATGAGGATGAAGGGGAGGAGGAAGATGTGGCAGGACATCATCACGGTGCCGATGCACAGGAGGGACGTGGCGTGCGGCAGTCATTGATTGCACAATATTTCTGACACAGAAGTCAGCAGAGGGTGACATTATGTTAGGACATAGGGCACTGGGTGTGTGGATACAGGTACACTATGCACTGTACAAGAATAAATGACCCATGCGCAATGATGAATGTCCACTCTGGTAATTTTTTTGATGAACAACCGGTGTATTGAAAGTGAAAATATGAACGTGTAAAACAAACCCTCCACCCCCCTCAACCCCCTCCCGCTCCCCCACAACTCCCCAACACACCCTCACCCCTCTCCACCTCCCCCACAACTCCCCAACACACCCTCACCCCTCTCCCACTCCCACCACAACAACCCGACACTAGTCCCATAGTGTCCACGTAGCCCACATGTGGCTGGCAGTAAAGTCACTCTGCGCTCCCGGAGCCAGGGGGAGGCATGTCCCGGCGGCACAGCTCACGGAGCGACCGATGAAGTGGGCTGGTCTGGGTGGAGTTGCTCGTTGAAGGTGTGTCCTCATGCTGAGGCTATTGACAAGGATGAGCAGCCTCCAGAGCATCGGCTATGCGGCCGAGCACCTCGCAGAGGCGGTTGGAGCTTTCCGTTATGGACTGGCCCAGTGCCCTCAATTCATCACGCCACTCCTCCCTGGCCTGCCGATTGTTCTGCACAAATTCTGTTATCAGGGCTGTGAGCTGGTCAGCCCGCTGTGCATCGGCGGATGAAGCAGTGGCCCTGCTGGGGATCGGGCTGACATGTCCTGCCGGCGCTTCCTCAAGGGAACTGTACACAGGACTGCCATGCCCCTGTGTCTGTCCTTGGCCAGACTCCTCCAGTGTGTCATTCTCACCAGAGTCACTGAAGGATACCTGGGGGTTTGAGATGTCTTCAGGGGTGTGCACGACTTCCACTGTGTCATCCTCAGTCGCTCCCCAGATGTCATTGGGGCTGTCCTCAACTTCGAGGGGGGCCGTGGCTGCCACCTACCCATCCACACTGGACTCCTCGGACTGTGGCGTTGGGCAGGTGTCTGCAACCAGTGCAGGGAGGGGTGGGGTTGGGGGTGGGGGTGGGGATGGTGCACCCTCCATAGGCCTTGCTGGTGCTGGTGGTATACGTCCCAGTGTTGTCTTTGTCGCTGGGAGACGGCGGCCCCTGCCTTGGCCCCTGGATGTGCTGGGACGGTTGTTCTCCTGCTCCTCACTGTCATGCTCACTGCCTGTGGGGGTGGAAGAGAGGGACGGCATGAGTGATGTTTCGATAGCCAGCATTCATACATGGCTACGATAGCACATTCAGACAATTGTCGGTAATCGGCATTTGTGTAGGGCACGGCACGTCATTCCATACTTGGGTGGTCAATGCATGCATATGTCGGTGTTACTCATGTTGGCCAGGTACTGTGCTGTCTGACATGCACACTGTTTACATCAACTACCCTGTGTGCCTCATGGAATGGGCAACTTTGTGTGGTATGTGTCATGTACATTACGGCCTTGCACCTGGCACTGGCTTGGGTCTCACTTGCTTTGGCATGATTTACAGGGAGTGGGGTGTGGCCGTGCCGTGACTCTTTGGCCAAACGTTAGCAGTGACTTTCATAACATTTGCATTAGCAGTATTTACTTTGGACACTCACCTCCATCAGCGGATGACGTAGCGTCACACACCATTTCTCCGACCCCTTCAATGGATTCGGCCCCTATCATGGCCGCACATGTCTCCTCCCATGGCATTAGTTTTATTGGTGAACTTGGCCCTCCTCCGGTCTCCAAGGCCTGGTTTCTGTTTGCAGAGAGGATTCTCCGCACCCTCAGCCGCAGGTCATCCCACCTTTTGCGGCAATCCTTTATGGTGCGCGGGGTGTTGCCCACTGAGCTCACCTTCTAGCATACTAGTGTCCAGATTTCTTTTTTCTTGAACGCTGCATCCCTCCTCATGTCACCGCTAAACACAGTTCCAGCATGCTCGTGTAGGGTGTCCACGAGCATTTATAGCTCATCTGGGCTGAAATGCTCCTTTCGGAGGTGGGCAGCTCCCTTATTTGGCGCTTTGGGCATTCCTGGGTGGTAGTAGAGACTTTCCGGTAGATGAAAAGTGTGCCAGGGGTCCTGTGTGGTGAGGATGGCGATGGATTGTGTTTTTAAAGATGGCCGCCGTGCTCCTTCCCGTTCCTGTGCAATGACGCTATTTCCGGTTCCACGATTTAACGGTGATGGTAAATAACGGTGACCGCTATTTACAGTCACCGCTAATGCCGCTTTGGTCTATGGCAGTAGTGTTGTTTACGGTGGGATCCATGCCGGTAGGGGGGTTTTCAGGGACTTTTGCGGCATGGCGCTAGGTCCCTTACCGGCATGGCACAAAGCTCGTGCCCCCGAACTCATAATAGTGTGCTTTTAGCGGGCTACTGCCAGCTCGGACACGCTATTTGCGCCATGCCGGTAAGGGACGGTACTTACCTCCAAACTCGGAATGAGGGCAATGGTATATCATGATGACAGTGCAAAATCAATGCAGAGTAATGACGCTCTTGTTGATATCTGAAAAAAAGTGGTGTGGCAGGTGAAGACAGGAGCAGGGCAGGGCAAAGTCTAGGGCACACATCTCCAAAACGTTTTGAATGAAGTGTTTAAAGTAGTTTATTTTCAGGTCAAGCTCTTGCCCTGCTCTCTGTGGAACCTGCAGGTACAGTGTTGGGCTAGAGTCCCAGGCAGTGTGAGTCGCTGGCAGTGTTGTGCTGTGGGAAGAGCAGCACTGGTGAACTTGTAGGTGGTGTTAGTAGATGTCAGTCATGGGCAGCGTGTTGTGCCTGCACTGGTGGACAGTGTGAGGAGCTGGTGGTGGTGGGACAGTGTGAGGAGCTGACTTTGGATATAGCAATCCATCACAGCGCACATGGACACAAACACCATTTCCATTAGATTGAAGTGGGGAAACCACATACGCAAGAAAAATGAGTGTAATTTTGTCACACTCGTAAATTGTAAGAATAGTAAAATTGTACAGAAAATATAAAAGTAGCACATACCACCATTAATAAAGCCTTGCCTTTTACTCCAATATTACCAGCAATACTGAATCTAGCATAACTGACTAGCACGAGGGGGGTCCATGAATAACTGAGAACCAGGTTTTCAGGCTCGGCATTGACTCACTGGCACAAGTCTTCATTCACTCAGACACTATCAGGCCTTCTTAACCCTGCTCTCTCTGTTTGTAGGCCTCCTTCAAGTTGTAGGCCCTTTCACACATGCAGCTGTCAGAAGTCCCCATAACAGAGCTTCACACTGGACCATGGGCCCATGTTGAAGCAAATAAACCATTTATGATACATACCTGTCCATTTCTAGGATGTTATGTTAAAGGATATTTATACTGCACACTGTCACCACCTCACTGGTCCCTTGGTGCTCTAGCAGATCTGAAAAGCAAGAGGGTAGGGTAAGTTAGTAGGACTGAGCGGGAAAAAGTGCAAGAGAGCTGTGATGTGCTGTTGGCAGCTTCAGTTTGGTTTACACCGTTTGCTGAGCATAGATGTGATTTTTTGGTCGTAGTTGTCATGTGCTTTTGTGCGGGGCTATGTGTGGTTTGTTTCGTTTTTGCGGTGCAGTGAAGTGCGTGCGGTTTGTTGTGCTGTATAGGTATTGTTGTGTTTTGCTTAGTGTTTGAGAGGTGTAAGCTGAGGGATGAGTTTAATAGTGGGTTGGTTAGTGGTGGCGCTCCATCGTGCACCCTCCACTTTGGCCACCTGTGGCGCGTGTCCCTGCCAGTGTTGTACATTGTGTTGTGTTGTGCTAGGGGGTCTCCCTCCTGTATTCTGTGCACATTAGTGGGTTGTGAGCAGGGCTGTTTAGTGGTGATGCCTCCTTTAGCCCCCCCCCCATGTGCAGACTAATGGATGTCTAAACCGTTTTGTCCCCTGGTATATCCTGGTGTGCAGTCACCATCCCCTTCCATGGCCCTCTTCTGGGGCGTGGGTGACCTCTTCCCTGGGACATTGAGCTCCCTGGGCCCAATGGTTTATCTGTTTGGTCGCCACTCTATCCCCTTCAGCTCTAATGCCCTCTGTCTGTGGTTGAACCTAGGACGCTCCCCTCTCTTTCCCTAGCCTCCGGCAGGACATCCATGTGAACGTGTGCCCAGGGTCTCCCTCTGTGCTCTGACGTCTTTCCACCTCCTGCACTTTGTCGTGGTCAGGTATCGTTTTCTGTCTTGCCATTTATGTGTTCATTCGGGTTTGGGTGTTGCTCATTCATTTTCGTCCAGTTCTGCGTTGAAGAGCCAGGTTTTAATGAGTTTTCTGAATATTAGATGGTCCTTCATGTTTTGTATTCCTCTGTGGAGGGAGTTTAGCGGCTAGGCAACAGAATGCTGATCCATTGAGTTTTTTTGTGGAGGGGACACCTCTCCCATCCCCACCCCTACACGCTGGGAGGAAAATTTCAATCTTCAGCCATTTCATACTTTGTAAAACATTCCGTCCTCCTTTCCCCCTTGTCTGCCATTTTCTTTGGCTAATCATGTACAGCTCATCTCTCAACCTATCGTGTGGTACTTTAAAATCAGTCTTAAGTGCTGGCCATCAGAGGGTGACGGGAGGCAGCCTCCCACCCCCAGCAGCCTGCACTGAGGCCGAGATTTACATATATATATATATATATATATACACACACACACACACACACACACACACACACACACAATCTAGAGGAGCATAATCAAGTATCACTTGCATTTTCAGACACAGAATTCCGTTTGAGTGCAAGAGACATTTTCACACACCTGCATTCTTCCTGTAGAGGATTCCCATGCATACACAATGTGCTGCTCAATTAACACTAGGATTTCTCTTTCAACAGCATCTCCATTCAAAACATGCAGGAAAATGTCAGAAGGAAGGTGTGGGAATGACTCAGTTAGACCCTATTAGATTTTAACAGCAGTTCGCCACCGCCTCTGGCGTGCCCTTTGCATGGATACAGCAGACGAAATTGAGGGTCCACACCTTTAAAGGTTATGCATACATATTGATGCCGGTGGTGCTGCAGCAGCCTGTGCTGTGTGAACTGCAAAGAAGATGCAATAACTCTAGACACATACTTCAGGGCGCCACCGTGAGTCTCCCTGATCTCCCACAAAATGCCTTGTCAATTCATTGTGTGGCAGGGTCAGTACCCTAACCCTGACAAGAGGGGATGGGCCCCCCACTCATCCTGGAGTGAAGGTTCTACCAATGTGGAAGCAAAAGCCAATCCTAAACCAGAGGGAGAAGGTGGAAGTTGGAATAATCCAGGTCTTTCTCCCCTTTCTTTATGTGATAGTATGCATGTCAACAGCACCACTGTTGATCACCCCATACCTATGCTGCAAGATGTTGGCCACTTTCTCTCTGTTTCCTTGAGAGAACCACAACTACCAGCATCACTACTGGTGGACCCAAAAGAGACCAGCCCATAGGAGCCTCCAGAAAGGTGCCATGCATCAGCACTCCCCAACCAGCAACATAACGAGAAGAAACAGCTATGAGACGCTGCACAGCCTGACACAAGTGTCAGTGCATACATGGAATGCGGCAATCTGCTCCATGACAATGAACCGCTAACCTGTAGACGAGTCACGGAGTGGCTGCCTGGGAAAAGTTGCACTTTCTCAGACATGAGGAACTCTCCCATGAACCCAAACATTTGCCTTAGTGACCCACCATTGACGGTTTTCCATTGGCCCCCACATGAGAAAGGGGCAGGCGGTGTAGAGGAGCACTAAGGTGGTTTATAGAAAAGGTGAGGTATTGGCTGGTGAGAGAAAGTTGTACTGTGTTGTAAGTGTGTGAGCAGGATTGGTAGCAGGAGAGTAGGAAATGAGCGAGAGAGTAAATGTGGGGGTGAAATATGGGTTACTGAGAAGAAGCTGAATAGTAGTAGTAGTGGTGTGGAGGTGGGAGTAGTAGTAATGTGGAGGTGGAGTGGTAATAGTGTGGAGGTGGAGTTAGAGGTATGGAAGAAGAGACAGGAGTGGTGTGGAGGTGGCAGTAGTGTGGAGGTGGAGTGGTAATAATGTGGAGGTGGGGTGGTAGTGTGGAGGTGGAGTTAGGGATGTATACGAATTGTTCGAACTACAATTGTTCGAATCACAATTGACCTTTGCACAATTGACCGAATTGTGAAGGTCAATTGTTACATATCTGCGGGGGGAAACCCCCGCAACCTCCCTTTATATATATATATATATATAACCAAAGCAAAATATATATATATATATTACATGGCCACGGTAGTGGCCATGTAGTTATGGTTAAGTTGCTGTTTCCATAGGAAGAGCACGTTTTGGGTGGCTTATAACTTCGCTCTCCCTGGACGGATCCTCACCAAACTTTGCAAAGTTTGGTGAGGATTCGTCCAGGGGGGGCAAAGTTATAAGGGGGGTCCCAAAACTTTTTTTTTTCCCATAGACATAATGGGAAAAAACTTTGCTCACGCCTACAGCCCAAACCACTGGACGGATTTACACCAAATTAGCAGCAGGAGCGGCGGCTTGGTCCCGAAAGCGTGCTTTGCTTTATTGTGTAAATCCGTCCAGTAGTTTTTAAAAAAATGACAAAAATGTAAGTGAAAAAAATTAGTGATATCTGTGTTCGCTTCGCGGACACACTTCCCTGTTTGCTCCGCGGACAGGACGGTGATTGGGCAAGCAGTTTACGTGATGTCCGCGGACATCTGACGTGCTCTCTCATTGGATGCGTGAAAGCGTGCAGTGCGTCTGGCTTCAGAGACGCCCGCCATCTTTGTTCCTCACATGAGAGGCTTTGTATCCCGCCTGCACAGTAAGTCCCCCACCCCCGCTCATGCCCGTGTCTGTCTCCTGTTCCTCCCACCCCCGCTCATGTCCGTGTGTCTTTCTCCCTCCCGCCAACCCCCGCTCATGTCCGTGTGTCTCTCCCCACCCGCCGCCCACCCCCCGCTCATGTCCGTGTGTCTCTCCCCACCCGCCGCCCACCCCCCGCTCATGTCCGTGTGTCTCTCCCCACCCCCGCTCATGTCCGTGTGTCTCTCCCCACCCGCCGCCCACCCCCCGCTCATGTCCGTGTGTCTCCCCCCACCCCCGCTCATGTCCGTGTGTCTCTCCCACCCGCCGCCCACCCCCCGCTCATGTCCGTGTGTCTCTCCCCACCCGCCGCCCACCCCCGCTCATGCCACGTGTGTGTCTCTCCCCTTCCCCCACCCCCCGCTCTTGCCCCGTGTGTCTGTCTCCCTCCCCCCACCCCTGCTCTTGCCCCGTGTGTCTTTCCCCCTCCCGCCCACCCCCGCTCTTGCCCCGTGTCTCTTTCCCCCTCCCGCCCACCCCCGCTCTTGCCCCGTGTCTCTTTCCCCCTCCCGCCCACCCCCGCTCTTGCCCCGTGTCTCTTTCCCCCTCCCGCCCACCCCCGCTCTTGCCCCGTGTCTCTTTCCCCCTCCCGCCCACCCCCGATCTTGGCCGTGTCTCTTTCCCCCTCCGCCCACCCCCGCTCTTGCCCCGTGTCTCTTTCCCCCTCCCGCCCACCCCCGCTCTTGCCCCGTGTCTCTTTCCCCCTCCCGCCCACCCCCGCTCTTGCCCCGTGTCTCTTTCCCCCTCCCGCCCACCCCCGCTCTTGCCCCGTGTCTCTTTCCCCCTCCCGCCCACCCCCGCTCTTGCCCCGTGTCTCTTTCCCCCTCCCGCCCACCCCCGCTCTTGCCCCGTGTCTCTTTCCAACTCCCGCCCACCCCCGCTCTTGCCCCGTGTCTCTTTCCCCCTCCCGCCCACCCCCACTCTTGCCCCGTGTCTTTCCCCCTGCCGCCCACCCAGGCTCTTGCCCCGTGTCTTCCCCCTCCCGCCCACCCCTGCTCTTGCCCCGTGTCTTCCCCCTCCCGCCCACCCCCGCTCTTGCCCCGTGTCTTCCCCCTCCCGCCCACCCCCGCTCTTGCCCCATGTCTTCCCCCTCCCGCCCACCACCGCTCTTGCCCCGTGTCTTCCCCCTCCCGCCCACCCCCTCTCTTGCCCCGTGTCTTTCACCCTCCTGCCCAACCCCGCTCTTGCCCCGTGTCTTTCGCCCTCCCGCCCACCCCTGCTCTTGCCCCGTGTCTTTCACCCTCCCCCGCTCTTGCCCCCGTGTCTTTCAACCTCCCGCCCACCCATGCACTTGCCCCGTGTCTTTCACCCTCCCGCCCACCCCCGCTCTTGCCCCGTGTCTCTCACCCTCCCGCCCAACCCCGCTCTTGCCCCGTGTCTCTTTCCCCCTCCCGCCCACCCCCCGCTCTTGCCCCGTGTCTCTTTCCCCCTCCCGCCCACCCCCGCTCTTGCCCCGTGTCTCTTTCCCCCTCCCGCCCACCCCCGCTCTTGCCCCGTGTCTTTCCCCTCCCCTCCCACCCCCGCTCTTGCCCCGTGTCTTTCCCCCTCCCTCCCACCCACGCTCTTGCCCCGTGTCTTTCCCCTGCCGCCCACCAACGCTCTTGCCCGTGTCTTTCTCCCTCCCGGCCACCCCGCTCTTGCCCCGTGTCTTTCTCCCTCCCGCCAACCCCCGCTCTTGCCCAGTGTCTTTCACCCTCCCGCCCCCCCTCTTGCCCCGTGTGTCTTTCACCCTCCAGCCCACCCCCGCTCTTGCCCCTTGTGTCTTTCACCCTCCCGCCCACCCCCGCTCTTGCCCCCTTGTGTCTTTCACCCTCCCGCCCACCCCCGCTCTTGCCCCTTGTGTCTTTCCCCCTCCCCGCCCACCCCCGCTCTTGCCCCGTGTTCCTCTTTCCCCCTCCCGCCCCACCCCCGCTCTTGCCCTGTGTCTCTTTCCCCTCCCGCCCACCCCCGCTCTTGCCCCGTGTTTCTTTCCCACTCCCGCCAACCCCCGCTCTTGCCCCATGTCTCTTTCCCCCTCCCGCCCACCCCCGCTCTTGCCCCGTGTCTCTTTCCCCCTCCCGCCCACCCCTGCTCTTGCCCCGTGTCTCTTTCCCCCTCCCGCCCACCCCCGCTCTTGCCCCGTGTCTCTTCCCCCTCCCGCCTACCCACGCTCTTGCCCCGTCTTGCCCTGTGTCTCTTTCCCCCTCCCCGCCCACCCCCGCTCTTGCCCCGTGTCTCTTTCCCCCTAACACCCACCCACCCCCACTCTTGCCCCGTGTCTTTCCCCCTCCCTCCCACCCCCGCTCTTGCCCCGTGTCTTTCCCCCCTGCCGCCCACCCAGGCTCTTGCCCCGTGTCTCCCCCTCCCGCCCACCCCCGCTCTTGCCCCGTGTCCTCCCGCCCACCCCCGCTCTTGCCCCGTGTCTCTTTCCCCCTCCCGCCCACCCCCGCTCTTGCCCCGTGTCTTCCACCTCCCGCCCACCCCCGCTCTTGCCCTGTGTGTCTCTCCCCACCCGCCGCCCACCCCCCGCTCATGTCCGTGTCTTTCACCCTCCCGCCCACCCCCGCTCTTGCCCCGTGTCTTTCACCCTCCCGCCCACCCCCGCTGTTGCCCCATGTCTTTCGCCCTCCCGCCCACCCCCGCTCTTGCCCCGTGTCTCTCACCCTCCCGCCCACCCCCGCTCTTGCCCCGTGTCTCTTTCCCCCTCCCGCCACCCCCGCTCTTGCCCTGTGTCTCTTTCCCCCTCCCGCCCACCCCCGCTCTTGCCCTGTGTCTCTTTCCCCCTCCAGCCCACCCCCGCTCTTGCCCCGTGTCTTTCCCCCTCCCTCCCACCCACGCTCTTGCCCTGTGTCTTTCCCCCTGCCGCCCACCCCCGCTCTTGCCCCGGGTCTTTCACCCTCCCGCCCACCCCCGCTGTTGCCCCGTGTCTTTCACCCTCCCCCGCTCTTGCCCCGTGTCTTTCACCCTCCCGCCCACCCCCGCTCTTGCCCCGTGTCTCTCACCCTCCCGCCCACCCCCGCTCTTGCCCCGTGTCTCCTTCCCCCTCCCGCCCACCCCCGCTCTTGCCCTGTGTCTCTTTCCCCCTCCCGCCCACCCCCGCTCTTGCCCTGTGTCTCTTTCCCCTCCAGCCCACCCCCGCTCTTGCCCCGTGTCTTTCCCCTCCCTCCCACCCACGCTCTTGCCCTGTGTCTTTCCCCCTGCCGCCCACCCACGCTCTTGCCCCGGTTATTTCTCCCTCCCGCCCACCCCCCGCTCTTGCCCCGTGTGTCTTTCACCCTCCCGCCCACCCCCGCTCTTGCCCCTTGTGTCTTTCACCCTCCCGCCCACCCACGCTCTTGCCCCGTGTTTTTCTCCGTCCCGCCCACCCCCGCTCTTGCCCTGTGTCTTTCTCCCTCCCGCCCACCCCCGCTCTTGCCCAGTGTCTTTCACCCTCCTGCCCACCCCCGCTCTTGCCCCGTGTGTCTTTCACCCTCCCGCCCACCCCCGCTCTTGCCCCTTGTGTCTTTCACCCTCCCACCCACCCCCGCTCTTGCCCCTTGTGTCTTTCACCCTCCCGCCCACCCCCGCTCTTGCCCCTTGTGTCTTTCCCCCTCTCGCCCACCCCCGCTCTTGGCCCGTGTCTCTTTCCCCCTCCCGCCCACCCCCCGCTCTTGCCCCGTGTCTCTTTCCCCCTCCTGCCCACCCCAGCTCTTGCCCCGTATCTCTTTCCCCCTCCCGCCCACCCCCGCTCTTGCCCCGTGTCTCTTTCCCCCTCCCGCCCACCCCCGCTCTTGCCCCGTGTCTCTTTCCCCCTCCCGCCCACCCCCGCTCTTGCCCGTGTCTCTTTCACCCTCCCGCCCACCCCCGCTCTTGCCCCGTGTCTCTTTCCCCCTCCCGCCCACCCCCGCTCTTGCCCCGTCTTGCCCCGTGTCTCTTTCCCCCTCCCGCCCACCCCCGCTCTTGCCCCGTGTCTCTTCCCCCTCCCGCCCACCCCCACTCTTGCCCCGTGTCTTTCCCCCTCCCTCCCACCCCCGCTCTTGCCCTGTGTCTTTCCCCCTGCCGCCCACCCAGGCTCTTGCCCCGTGTCTTCCCCCTCCCGCCCACCCCCGCTCTTGTCCCGTGTCTTCCCCTCCCGCCCACCCCCGCTCTTGCCCCGTGTCTTCCCCCTCCCGCCCACCCCCGCTCTTGCCCCGTGTCTTCCCCCTCCCGCCCACCCCCGCTCTTGCCCCGCGTCTTTCACCCTCCCACCCAACCCCGCTCTTGCCCCGTGTCTTTCACCCACCCGCCCACCCCCGCTCTTGCCCTGTGTCTTTCACCCTCCCCGCTCTTGCCCCGTGTCTTTCACCCTCCCACCCACCCCCGCTCTTGCCCCGTGTCTCTCACCCTCCCGCCCACCCCCGCTCTTGCCCCGTGTCTCTTTCCCGCTCCCGCCCACCCCCGCTCTTGCCCCGTGTCTCTTTCCCCCTCCTGCCCACCCCCGCTCTTGCCCCGTGTCCCTTTCCCCCTCCCACCCACCCCCGCTCTTGCCCCGTGTCTTTCTCCCTCCCTCCCACCCTCGCTCTTGCCCTGTGTCTTTCAACCCTCCCTCCCACCCACGCTCTTGCCCCGTGTCTTTCCCCCTGCCGCCCACCCACGCTCTTGCCCCGGTTCTTTCTCCCTCCCGCCCACCCCCGCTCTTGCCCCGTGTCTTTCTCCCTCCCGCCCACCCCCGCTCTTGCCCCGTGTCTTTCACCCTTCCCGCCCACCCCCGTTCTTGCCCCGTGTCTTTCACCCTCCCGCCCACCCCCGCTCTTGCCCCGTTTGTCTTTCACCCTCCCGCCCACCCCCGCTCTTGCCCTTGTGTCTTTCACCCTCCCGCCCACCCCCGCTCTTGCCCCTTGTGTCTTTCACCCTCCCGCCCACCCCCGCTCTTGCCCCTTGTGTCTTTCACCCTCCCGCCCACCCCCGCTCTTGCCCCTTGTGTCTTTCACCCTCCCGCCCACCACCGCTCTTGCCCCTTGTGTCTCTCCCCCTCCCGCCCACCCCGCTCATGCCCCGTGTGTCTCTCTCCCTCCCGCCCACCCCCCGCACATGCCCCGTGTGTCTCTCTTCCTCCCACCCACCCCGCCCACCCCCCGTGTGTCTCTCTCCCTCCCCCCACCCCTGCTCATGCCACATGTGTCTCTCTCCATTCCCCCGCTCATGCCCCGTGTCTGTCTCCTGTTCTCCACACCCCGCTCATGCCCCATGTCTGTGTCCTGTTCCCCCCACCCCCCGCTCATGCCCCGTGTCTATCTCCTGTTGCCCCCCACCCCTCCCGCTCATGCCCGTGTCTGTCTCCTGTTCCCCCCACACGCACATGCCC
This sequence comes from Ambystoma mexicanum, assembly GCF_040938575.1. Lineage (NCBI taxonomy): Eukaryota > Metazoa > Chordata > Amphibia > Caudata > Ambystomatidae > Ambystoma > Ambystoma mexicanum. Next base: position 1,330,044,125 of record NC_090923.1, read on the forward strand.
CGTGTCTCTCTCTTGTTGCCCCCCACCCCCCGCTCATGCCCCGTGTTTGTCTCCTGTTCTCCCCACCCCCTGCTCATGCCCCGTGTCTTTTTCCTGTTCCTCCCACCCCCCGCTCATGCCCCGTGTCTGTCTCATGTTGCCCCCCACCGCCCCGCTCATGCCCCGTGTCTGTTCTCCCCACCCCCCGCTCATGCCAGTGTCTGTTGTTCCCCCCCACCCCCCGCTCATGCCCTGTGTCTGTCTCCTGTTCCCCCCACCCCTCGCTCATGCCCCGTGTCTCTCTCCTGTTCCCCCCACCCCCCGCTCATGCCCCGTGTCTGTCTCCTGTTGCCCCTCACCCCCCGCTCATGCCCCGTGTCTCTCCTGTTGCCCCCCACCCCCTGCTCCATGCCCCGTGTCTGTCTCCTGTTGCCCCCACCCCCCGCTCATGCCCCGTGTCTGTCTCCTGTTGCCCCCCACCCCCCGCTCAGGCCCCGTGTCTGTCTCCTGTTGCCCCTCACCCCCCGCACATGCCCCGTGTCTGTCTCCTGTTGCCCCCCACCCCCCCGCTCATGCCCCGTGTCTGTCTCCTGTTGCCCTCCACCCCCGCTCCTGCCCCGTGTCTGTCTCTGTTGTTCCCTCCACCCCCCGCTCATGCCCCTTGTCTGTCTCCTGTTCCCCCCACCCCCCGCTCATGCCCCGTGTCTCTCTCCTGTTGCCCCCCACCCCCCGCTCATGCCCCATGTCTGTCTCCTGTACCCCCCACCGCCCGCTCATGCCCCGTGTCTGTCTCCTGTTGCCCCCCCCCGCTCATGCCCCGTGTCTGTCTCCGGTTCCCCCCACCCCCTGCTCATGCTCCGTGTCTGTCTCCTGTTCCCCCCACCCCCTGCTCATGCCCCGTGTCTGTCTCCTGTTGCCCTCACCCCCCGCGTCTGTCTCCAGTTGCCCCCCACCCGCCGCTCCTGCCCTGTGTCTCTCTCCTGTTGCCCCCCGCTCATGCCCTGTGTTTGTCTCTTTTGTTCCCCCCCCTCGCTCATGCCCTGTGTCTGTCTCCTGTTCCCCCCACCCCCCGTTCATGCCCCGTGTCTCTCTGCTGTTGCCCCCCACCCCCTGCTCATGCCCCGTGTCTGTCTCCTGTACCACCCCACCCCCCGCTCATGCTTGTGTCTGTCTCCTGTACCCCCCCACCCCCCCCCGCTCATGCGACATGTCTGTCTCCTGTTGCCCCCCCTGCTCATGCCCCGTGTCTGTCTCCTGTTCCCCCCACCCGCTCATGTCCCGTGTCTCTCTCCTGTTGCCCCCCACCCCCCGCTCATGCCCCGTGTCTGTCTCCTGTACCCCCCACCCCCCGCTCATGCCCTGTGTCTCACTTCTGTTGCCCCCCACCTCCTGCTCATGACCCGTGTCTGTCTCCTGTACCCCCCACCCCCCGCTCATGCCCCATGTCTCTCTCCTGTTGCCCCCCACTACCCCGCTCATGCCCCGTGTCTGTCTTCTGTACCCCCCACCCCGCTCATGCCCCGTGTCTGTCTCCTGTTCCCCCCACCCCCCGCTCATGCCCCATGTCTGTCTCCTGTACCTGCCACTTCGCGCGCTCATGCCCGTGTCTCTCTCCTGTTGCCCCCCACACCCCCACTCATGCCCCGTGTCTGTCTCCTGTTGCCCCCCACCCTCTCGCTCATGCCCCGTGTCTGTCTCCTGTTCTCCCCACCCCCCGCTCATGCCCCGTGTCTTTCTCCTGTTCTCCCCACCCCCCGCTCATGCTCCGTGTCTGTCTCCTGTTCCCCCACCCCCCGCTCATGCCCAGTGTCTGTCTCCTGTTGCCCCCCACCCCCCGCTCATGCCCCGTGTCTGTCTTCTGTACCCCCCCACCACTACTCTTGCCCCGTGTGTCTGTCTATCTCCGTCCACCCCCACTCTTGCCCCATGTCTGTTTCCCCCTCCCGCCCACCCCGCTCTTGCCCCGTGTCTCTTTCCCCCTCCCGCCCACCCCCGCTCTTGCCCCGTGTCTCTTTCCCCCTCCCGCCCACCCCCGCTCTTGTCCCGTGTCTCTTTCCCCCTCCCGCCCACCCCCGCTCTTGCCCCGTGTCTCTTTCCCCCTCCCGCCCACTCCCGCTCTTGCCCCGTGTCTGTCTCCTGTTGCCCCCCACCCCCCTCTCATGCCCCGTGTCTGTCTCCTGTTCTCCCCACCCCCCGCTCATGCCCCGTGTCTGTCTCCTGTTCTCCCCACCGCCCTCTCATGGCCCCGTGTCTGTCTCCTGTTCTCCCCATCCCCCGCTCATGCTCGTGTCTGTCTCCTGCACCCCCCAACCCCCGCTCTTGCCCCGTGTGTCTGTCTCCCCCTCCACCCCATGATCTTGCCCCGTGTGTCTTTCCCCCTCACGCCCACCCCCCTCTTGCCCCGTGTCTCTTTCCCCCTCCTGCCCACCCCCGATCTTGGCCCGTGTCTCTTTCCCCCTCCCGCCCACCCCCGCTCTTGCCCCGTGTCTCTTTCCCCCTCCCTCCCACCCCCGCTCTTGCCCCGTATCTCTTTCCCCCTATCTCCCACCCCCGCCCCCGCTCTTGCCCCGTGTCTTTCCCCCTCCCTCCCACCCCCGCTCTTGCCCCGTGTCTTTTCCCCTCCCTCCCACCCCCGCTCTTGCCCCATGTCTGTCTCCTCTTGCTCCCACCCATGCCCCGTGTCTGTCTCCTGCACCCCCCACTCCGCGCTCATGCCCGTGTCTCTCTCCTGTTGCCCCCACACCCCCGCTCATGCCCCGTGTCTGTCTCCTGTTGCCCCCCACCCCCTCGCTCATGCCCCGTGTCTGTCTCCTGTTCTCCCCACCCCCCGCGTCTGTCTCCTGTTCCTCCCACCCCCGCACATGCCCTGTGTCTGTCTCCTGTTGCCCCCCACCCCCCGCTCATGCCCCGTGTCTGTCTCCTGTTCTCCCCACCCCCCCTCATGCCCCGTGTCTGTCTCCTGTTGCCCCCCACCCCCCGCTCATGCCCCGTGTCTGTCTCCTGTTGCCCCCCACCCCCTCGCTCATGCCCCGTGTCTGTCTCCTGTTCTCCCCACCCCCCGCTCATGCCCCGTGTCTGTCTCCTGTTCCTCCCACCCCCGCTCATGCCCTGTGTCTGTCTCCTGTTGCCCCCCGCTCATGCCCCGTGTCTGTCTCCTGTTCTCCCCACCCCCCGCTCATGCTCCGTGTCTGTCTCCTGTTCCCCCCACCCCCCGCTCATGCCCCGTGTCTGTCTCCTGTTGCCCCCCACCCTCCGCTCATGCCCCGTGTCTGTCTCCTGTTGCCCCCCACCCCCTGCTCATGCCCCGTGTCTGTCTCCTGTTGCCCCCCACCCCCCGCTCATGCCCTGTGTCTGTCTCCTGCACCCCCCCACCCCCGCTCTTGCCCCGTGTGTCTGTCTCCCCCTCCACCCCACGATCTTGCCCCGTGTGTCTTTCCCCCTCACGCCCACCCCCGCTCTTGCCCCGTGTCTCTTTCCCCCTCCCGCCCACCCCCGATCTTGGCCGTGTCTCTTTCCCCCTCCCGCCCACCCCCGCTCTTGCCCCGTGTCACTTTCCACCTCCTGCCCGCCCCCGCTCTTGCCCCGTGTCTCTTTCCCCCTCCCGCCCACCCCCGCTCTTGCCCCGTGTCTCTTTCCCCCTCCCGCCCACCCCCGCTCTTTCCCCCTCCCGCCAACCCCCGCTCTTTCCCCCTCCCGCTCTTTCCCTGTGTCTCTTTCCCCCTCCCTCCCACCCCCGCTCTTGCCCCGTGTCTCTTTCCCCCTATCTCCCACCCCCGCCCCCGCTCTTGCCCCGTGTCTTTCCCCCTCCCTCCCACCCCCGCTCTTGCCCCGTGTCTTTTCCCCTCCCTCCCACCCCCGCTCTTGCCCCATGTCTGTCTCCTCTTGCTCCCACCCATGCCCCGTGTCTGTCTCCTGCACCCCCCACTCCGCGCTCATGCCCGTGTCTCTCTCCTGTTGCCCCCCACACCCCCGCTCATGCCCCGTGTCTGTCTCCTGTTGCCCCCCACCCCCTCGCTCATGCCCCGTGTCTGTCTCCTGTTCTCCCCACCCCCCGCGTCTGTCTCCTGTTCCTCCCACCCCCGCACATGCCCTGTGTCTGTCTCCTGTTGCCCCCCACCCCCCGCTCATGCCCCGTGTCTGTCTCCTGTTCTCCCCACCCCCCTCATGCCCCGTGTCTGTCTCCTGTTGCCCCCCACCCCCTGCTCATGCCCCGTGTCTGTCTCCTGTTGCCCCCCACCCCCCGCTCATGCCCCGTGTCTGTCTCCTGTTGCCCCCCACCCCCCGCTCATGCCCCGTGTCTGTCTCCTGTACCCCCCCACCCCTGCTCTTGCCCCGTGTGTCTGTCTCCCTCCCCCCCACCCCCGCTCTTGCCCCGTGTGTCTTTCCCCCTCCCGCCCACCCCCGCTCTTGCCCCGTGTCTCTTTCCCCCTCCCGCCCACCCCCGATCTTGGCCCGTGTCTCTTTCCCCCTCCCGCCCACCCCCGCTCTTGCCCCGTGTCTCTTTCCCCCTCCCGCCCACCCCCGCTCTTGCCCCGTGTCTCTTCCCCCTCCCGCCCACCCCCGCTCTTGCCCCGTGTCTCTTTTCCCCTCCCGCCCACCCCCGCTCTTGCCCCGTGTCTCTTTCCCCCTCCCGCCCACCCCCGCTCTTTCCCCCTCCCACCCACCCCCGCTCTTTCCCTCTCCCGCTCTTGCCTCGTGTCTCTTTCCCCCTCCCTCCCACCCCCGCTCTTGCCCCGTGTCTTTCCCCCTCCCTCCCACCCCCGCTCTTGCCCCCTGTCTTTTCCCCTCCCTCCCACCCCCGCTCTTTCCCCGTGTCTTTTCCCCTGCCGCCCACCCCCACTCTTGCCCCGTGTCTTCCCCCTCCCGCCCACCCCCGCTCTTGCCCCGTGTCTTCCCCCTTCCGCCCACCCCCGCTCTTGCCCCGTGTCTTTCTCCCTCCCGCCCACCCCCGCTCTTGCCCCGTGTCTTTCGACCTCCCGCCCACCCCCGCTCTTGCCCCGTGTCTTTCTCCCTCCCGCCCACCCCCGCTCTTGCCCCGTGTCTTTCACCCTCCCGCCCACCCCCGCTCTTGCCCCGTGTCTTTCACCCTCCCGCCCACCCCCGCTCTTGCCCCGTGTCTTTCACCCTCCCGCCCACCCCCGCTCTTGCCCCGTGTCTCTTTCCCCCTCCCGCCCACCCCCGCTCTTGCCCCGTGTCTCTTTCCCCCTCCCGCCCACCCCTGCTCTTGCCCCGTGTCTCTTTCCCCCTCCCGACCACCCCCGCTCTTGCCCCGTGTCTCTTTACCCCTCCCGCCCACCCCCGCTCTTGCCCCGTGTCTCTTTCCCCCTCCCGCCCACCCCCGCTCTTGCCCCGTGTCTCTTTCCCCCTCCCGCCCACCCCAGCTCTTGCCCCGTGTCTCTTTCCCCCTCCCGCCCACCCCCGCTCTTGCCCCGTGTCTTTCACCCTCCCTCCCACCCCTGCTCTTGCCCCGCGTGACTTTCACCCTCCCGCCCACCCCCGCTCTTGCCCCGCACCCCCGCTCTTGCCCCGTGTCTCTTTCCCCCTCCCGCCCACCCCCGCTCTTGCCCCGTGTCTCTTCCCCCTCCCGCCCACCCCCGCTCTTGCCCCGTGTCTCTTTCCCCCTCCCGCCCACCCCTGTTCTTGCCCCGTGTCTCTTTCCCCCTCCCGCCCAACCCCGCTCTTTCCCCCTCCCGCTCTTGCCCCGTGTCTCTTTCCCCCTCCCTCCCACCCCCGCTCTTGCCCCGTGTCTTTCCCCACCCCCGCTCTTGCCCCGTGTCTTTTCCCCTGCCGCCCACCCCCACTCTTGCCCCGTGTCTTCCCCCTCCCGCCCACCCCCGCTCTTGCCCCGTGTCTTCCCCCTCCCGCCCACCCCCGCTCTTGCCCCGTGTCTTTCTCCCTCCCGCCCACCCCCGCTCTTGCCCCGTGTCTTTCTCCCTCCCGCCCACCCCCGCTCTTGCCCCGTGTCTTTCTCACTCCCGCCCACCCCCGCTCTTGCCCCATGTCTTTCTCCCTCCCGCACACCCCTGCTCTTGCCCCGTGTCTTTCACCCTCCCGCCCACCCCCGCTCTTGCCCCGTGTCTTTCACCCTCCCGCCCACCCCCGCTCTTGCCCTGTGTCTTTCACCCTCCCGCCCACCCCCGCTCTTGCCCCGTGTCTCTTTCCCCCTCCCGCCCACCCCCGCTCTTGCCCCGTGTCTCTTTCCCCCTCCCGCCCACCCCTGCTTTTGCCCCATGTCTCTTTCCCCCTCCCGCCCACCCCCGCTCTTGCCCCGTGTCTCTTTCCCCCTCCCGCCCACCCCGCTCTTGCCCCGTGTCTCTTTCCCCTTCCCGCCCACCCCCGCTCTTGCCCCGTGTCTCTTTCCCCCTCCCACCCACCCCCGCTCTTGCCCCATGTCTTTCACCCTCCCGCCCACCCCCGCTCTTGCCCCGCATGTCTTTCACCCTCCTGCCCACCCGCGCTCTTGCCCCGCGTGTCTATCACCCTCCCACCCACCCCCACTCTTGCCCCGCACCCCTGCTCTTGCCCCGTGTCTCTTTCCCCCTCTCGCCCACCCAGGCTCTTGCCCCGTGTCTCTTTCCTCCTCCCGCCCACCCCCGCTCTTGCCCCTTGTGTCTCTCCCCCTCCCGCCCACCCCCGCTCATGCCCTGTGTGTCTCTCTCCCTCTCGCCCACCCCCCGCTCATGCCCCGTGTGTCTCTCTCCCTCCCGCCCACCCCCCGCACATGCCCCGTGTCTGTCTCCTGTTCCCCCACCCGTTCATGCCCCGTGTCTGTCTCCTGTTCCCCCCACACGCTCATGCCCCGTGTCTCTCTCTTGTTGCCCCCCCGCTCATGCCCCGTGTTTGTCTCCTGTTGCCCCCCACCCCTCCCGCTCATGCCCCGTGTCTGTCTCCTGTTCCCCCCACCCGCTGATGCCCCGTGTCTGTCTCCTGTTCCCCCCACACGCTCATGCCCCGTGTCTCTCTCTTGTTGCCCCCCACCCGCCCGCTCATGCCCCGTGTTTGTCTCCTGTTCTCCCCACCCCCTGCTCATGCCCCGTGTCTTTTTCCTGTTCCTCCCACCTCCCGCTCATGCCCCGTGTCTGTCTCCTGTTGGCCCCCACCGCCCCGCTCATGCCCCGTGTCTGTTCTCCCCACCCCCGCTCATGCCCGTGTCTGTTGTTCCCCCCACCCCCGCTCATGCCCCGTGTCTGTCTCCTGTTCCCCCCACCCCTCGCTCATGCCCCGTGTCTGTCTCCTGTTCCCCCCGCTCATGCCCCGTGTCTGTCTCCTGTTGCCCCTCACCCCCCGCTCATGCCCCGTGTCTGTCTCCTGTTGCCCCCCACCCCCCGCTCATGCCCCGTGTCTGTCTCCTGTTGCCCCCCACCCCCCGCTCATGCCCCGTGTCTGTCTCCTGTTGCCCCTCACCCCCCGCTCATGCCCCGTGTCTGTCTCCTGTTGCCCCCCGCTCATGCCCCGTGTCTGTCTCCTGTTGCCCTCCACCCCCCGCTCTTGCCCCGTGTCTGTCTCTGTTGTTCCCCCCACCCCCCGCTCATGCCCCGTGTCTGTCTCCTGTTCCCCCCACCCCCCGCTCATGCCCCGTGTCTCTCTCCTGTTGCCCCCCACCCCCCGCTCATGCTCCATGTCTGTCTCCTGTACCCCCCACCGCCCGCTCATGCCCTGTGTCTGTCTCCTGTTGCCCCCCACCCCCTGCTCATGCCCCGTGTCTGTCTCCGGTTCCCCCCACCCGCTCATGTCCCGTGTCTCTCTCCTGTTGCCCCCCACCCCCCGCTCATGCCCCGTGTCTGTCTCCTGTTCCCCCCACCCCCTGCTCATGCCCCGTGTCTGTCTCCTGTTGCCCTCACCCCCCGCTCATGCCCCGTGTCTGTCTCCTGTTGCCCCCCACCCCCCGCTCCTGCCCTGTGTCTCTCTCCTGTTGCCCCCCACCCCCCGCTCATGCCCAGTGTCTGTCTCTTTTGTTCCCCCCACCCCCCGCTCATGCCCTGTGTCTGTCTCCTGTTCCCCCCACCCCCTGCTCATGCCCCGTGTCTGTCTCCTGTACCTCCCCACACCCCGCTCATGCTCGTGTCTGTCTCCTGTACCCCCCCACCCCCCCGCTCATGCCCCATGTCTGTCTCCTGTTGCCCCCCCTGCTCATGCCCCGTGTCTGTCTCCTGTTCCCCCCACCCCCCGCTCATGCCCCGTGTCTGTCCTCTGTACCCCCCCGCTCGTGCCCTGTGTCTCTCTTCTGTTGCCCCCACCCCCTGCTCATGTCCCATGTCTGTCTCCTGTACCCCCCCACCCCCCGCTCATGCCCCATGTCTCTCTCCTGTTGCCCCCCACTACCCCGCTCATGCCCCGTGTCTGTCTTCTGTACCCCCCACCCCCCGCTCATGCCCCGCGTCTGTCTCCTGTTCCCCCCACCCCCCGCTCATGCCCCATGTCTGTCTCCTCTTGCTCCCACCCATGCCCCGTGTCTGTCTCCTGTACCCCCCCACTCCACGCTCATGCCCGTGTCTCTCTCCTGTTGCCCCCCACACCCCCGCTCATGCCCCGTGTCTGTCTCCTGTTGCCCCCCACCCCCTCGCTCATGCCCTGTGTCTGTCTCCTGTTCTCCCCACCCCCCGCTCATGCCCCTTGTCTGTCTCCTGTTCCTCTCACCCCCGCTCATGCCCTGTGTCTGTCTCCTGTTGCCCCCCACCCCCGCTCATGCCCCGTGTCTGTCTCCTGTTCTCCCCACCCCCGCTCATGCTCCGTGTCTGTCTCCTGTTCCCTCCCACCCCCGCTCATGCCCCGTGTCTCTCTCCTGTTGCCCCCCAGCCCCCGCTCATGCCCCGTGTCTGTCTCCTGTTGCCCCCCACCCCCGCTCATGCCCCGTGTCTGTCTCCTGTTGCCCCCCACCCCCTGCTCATGCCCTGTGTCTGTCTCCTGTTGCCCCCCACCCCCGGCTCATGCCCCGTGTCTGTCTCTGTTGTTCCCCCACCCATGCCCCGTGTCTGTCTCCTGTTCCCCCCACACCCTGCTCATGCCCCGTGTCTCTCTCCTGTTGCCCCCACCCCCCGCTCATGCCCTGTGTCTGTCTCCTGTACTCCCCCACCCCTGCTCATGCCCCGTGTCTGTCTCCTGTACCCCCCCACCCCCCGCTCATGCCCCGTGTCTGTCTCCTGTTGCCCCCCCACTCATGCCCCGTATCTGTCTCCTGTTCCCCCCACCCACTCATGTCCCGTGTCTCTCTCCTGTTGCCCCCCACTCCCCGCTCATGGCCCGTGTCTGTCTCCTGTACCCCACCACCCCACGCTCATGCCCCGTGTCTCTTTCCTGTTGCCCCTGACTCCCCCGCTCATGCCCCGTGTCTGTCTCCTGTTCCCCCCACTCCCCGCTCATGCCCCGTGTCTGTCTCCTGTTGCCCCCACCCATGCCCCGTGTCTGTCTCCTGCATTCCCCCACTCCACGCTCATGCCCCGTGTCTCTCTCCTGTTGCCCCCCACTCCCCGCTCATTCCCCGTGTCTGTCTCCTGTTTTCCCCACCCCCGCTCATGCCCCGTATCTGTCTCCTGTTTCCCCATCCCCCGCTCATGTCCCGTGTCTGTCTCCTGTTCTTCCCACCCCCCCCGCTCATGCCATGTGTCTGTCTCCTGTTCGCCCCACCCCACGCTCATGCCCCGTGTCTCTCTCCTGTTGACCCCACCCCCTGCTCATGCCCCATGTCTGTCTCCTGTTGCCCCCCACCCCCCGCTCATGCCCCGTGTCTTCCTCGTGTTCCCCCCCACCCCCGCTCATGCCCCGTGTTACCCCCCGCCCCCCGCTCATGCTCCGTGTCTCCCTCGTGTTCCCCCCACCCCCTGCTCATGCCCCTTGTCTCTCTCCTTTCCTCCCCACCCCCGCTCATGTCCCGTATGTGCCCTGTACCCCCCCGCTCATGCCCTGTGTCTCCCTTGTGTTCCTCCCCACCCCCTGCTCATACCATGTGTCTCCCTCATGTTCCTCCCCACCCGCTGCTCATGCCCCGTGTCTCTCTCGTGTTCCCCCCACCACCGCTCATGCCCTGTGTTTCCTTCCTTTTCCCCCCACCCCCTGCTCATGCCCCGTTTGTACCCTGTTCCCTCTCACCCCCCGCTCATGCCCATGTGTCTCCTCTGTGCCCCCCCAACCCCGCTCATGCGGCGTTGTGTTCTTTATACACCCCGCCTTCCCTTTCCATGGTGGCCATCTTGGTAAAAGATTTTCCTTCCTACACTGAGACGCCGCAGGCGTCCCGGCGTAGGAAGGAAAATCTTTTTGTTTTTTTTTTACCACCCGGCATTCCCACTTTGAGGACATAAGATGTTAGTGGTCTTCATCTATTGAAAAGGATGTTATGGTCACGTTGTACTAATAAAAACCTTTAAAATTTAGTTAAAAAAAAATGTTACAGGGACGTTATGGTTAAGTTGCACTAATAAAAACCTATGAAATTCAGTGAAAAAACTTTGTTAAAGGGACGTTATGGTAAAGTTGCGCTACTAAAAACCTATGAAATTCAGTGAAAAAACTTTGTCAAAGGAACGTTATGGTTCCAAGTAAAACCGAAAAACCCTTGAAATACGCCAGTTATGGTAAGCTAAGCAACCATAACTCGCGCCACCACCGTGCACTGCTAAGACTAACACCCAGGACATCAAAGATGACATCACAAATGTCATTGATGACATCACTGATGACATCACATGTGTATGTACTTCTCATGAAATATGTGTAGAAGGGATTCTTATTATGTTGCGAAAAAAGTGTCAAGAATCATTGCAAGAAATATACCCTAATAAGTGCATTGAACGATGCATTGATATAAATAGCATTCTATTATGGGGTTCTATCTAGTATACTAAGCTACTCATACAGAAACATAACATTGTGTGCAGCGTACAAGATGAAGGTATGATATTCGTAATGTTAATATGTTGAATAATGAAATGATAATTGTTTTCTTAATAGATTTTTGTGTACTGTGAAATATGTAATAAGTAGCTAATGAAACCCATGTATTACATAATTGCATTACTATAGACAAAACACAAAGACACAAGAACACATACCAATATGGGTATATACAGGGAAAGTGAAGTTCGCAAAAAAGCACAAGTAGTAGCAGAAACAATTCATAACTTAACTGATTAGTTTCATGCAAATAAATGATTGCTCTGTTTCAAAGCTGCTATTTACCCTATGTATATGTATCATTTATTTATTCGCATTTGTTAAGCGCACATACAGCCCATAGGGCATCGTGGCGCTTGTTACAGAGATGACTTGTTATACATACAAAGAAGTCATTACTTAGTTACAAGAGAGTAGTAAGGAGAAGATAGGAAAGGAAGAGGAGATGATGTTGTACGACGAGCTAGTTGAACAAGGTGGTTTTCAGTTTTTTTCGGAAGGCAAAGAGAGATGTTTCTGCTCTGAGTGTGCTAGGAAGTGCGTTCCATAGCTTCGGTGCAATGTAAGGGAAGCTTATTCCACCTGCTCTGGCTCGTTTGATGCGTGGGACCCTAAGCTGGTTGGTGTGGCATTGTCTGGTTGGTCTAGTGGAGTGCGATCTGACTAGCGTGTCAGACAGGTAGGAAGGTGCAGATAGGTGAATACATTTATGTGCAGTGGTAAGTATTTTGAATGTGATGCGCTCTTTGACAGGTAGCCAGTGTGCTGCCTTTCTGGCTTGCGCGATGTGGTCCCGTTTAGGTATATTGAGGGCTGCTCTTAGTGCATTATTTTGTGTTGTTTGGAGTTTATTGAGATTAGTGATGGAAGTACCAGCCAGTAGTGCATTACAATAATCTATCTTGGCTCCTATGGTGGCTCTTGCAATAGATAAGCAATTATCTTTGGTTAGGAATGGTTTAATGGCATTAATGAGCTTAGTGCTCAGAGCGGAGGCAGAGACAATGGAGTTGACTTGCTTGTCCATGGATAGTGATGCGTCAATGTGGACTCCTAGTGTTTTTACAGAAGGTAGAACTGGGATGACACAATTGTCTATGCAGAAGTTTGTGTAGAGAGGGTCGAGATTCTTGAGAGTGGATTTTTGGCCAAGGATGAGAATTTCGGTCTTGTCACCATTAAGACATAGGCCATTCGTGGCCATCCATGCTTGGATGGTGGCGTATATATTCTGGAGGGTGGTTGCGTCCTGGAGGTAGTGTCCTGTGAGCGGGAGGAGTACTTGGGTATCGTCAGCGTAGTTGGTGTATGTGATCCCAAGTGCGTCCAATTTGTCAAAGAGAGGTTTGGTGAAAAGATTATAGAGAGTGGGAGCTGTACATGAACCCTGAGGGACTCCATACCTGATGGTGGTAGGCTCTGCGTTGGCTATATTGGAGAACACTTTCATCACTCTGCCTTTGAGGAAAGAGGTAATCCAATTTGTGGCTTGTTTGGAGAAATGAGCAGCCTGAGTTAGGTGGTTCGTGAGAATGGCATGATCGACTAAATCAAAAGCCGCTGAAAGGTCTAGGAGGAGCAGGAGGGCCGGCTTACCTTTATCTAGGATTAGGGTGATTTGATTCTTCAGATCTAGTAACGCAGTTTCAGTTCCATGACCTTTACGGAATCCGGACTGCCTTTTGCCTAGGACAGAGTTGTTTTCCAGGTAGGCCTGTATCTGCATATGTGCAGCTTTATCTAGGATTTTTAAGAGAAATGGAACCGTTGTAATGGGCCGGTAATTGTTAGGTTGGGCGGGGTCCAAGGTTGGTTTCTTTAAGAGCGGGCGTACCCACGCCTCTTTAAGGCTGTCCGGGACTTTACCCGTCTTGAATGAGGCATTAATGAAAGCTGTGATGATCGGTGCGAGGGGTGCAGCACACTCTTTGATTATGTTGGGGGGGCCGATGTCGCCTTTGCATTGAGATGGTTTGAGCTGTTTAAGGATGTGGAGAGTGTCCGACTCGGTGATTGGCGAAAAATTGAATTTTGAGGTGTGCTTATCTTTGGCGGTATTGACGGAGAGGGTCTGTTGGGGGTGTAGAGCCCTATAGTGTTCTGCTATTTTAGTTTGGAGAAGGTCTATTTTATTTAACATCGCTGTTTGGATGCTATTGCACCAGGCTTCATCCTTAACGATCTCATCTGTGCAGATAGGGGGGATAGTGAGCTCTTTAAAGATGGTGAAGAGCTCTTTTGAGTGGGAGTTGGCTTCCAGGATACGTTTATTGTAGGTTTCTGACTTTGCCTTGAATATGGCATTTTTGTATTTTTTAGAGATACAAAGGAAGTCTACTTTGGTGGCCTCACAGGGATTTGCCTGCCATGTTTTGAGGGCTTGGCGCTTACGTTGGCGCAGATTTAGTAAGTCATCCGTGAACCATGAGTTAGAATGAAACGATTTTTTTTCTTTTTTGTTTTCAAGAGGGGCTGCGGTATTGATGGCCATGGTGAGCGTGTTTTTGAAGATCTCTGCTAGAGTGTTGGGGTTGGAGGAAAACGGGGGTGCTAGGCATGGGGTGTTAAGGAAGGGACGTATATTGTCTGCTGTGAGTTTTTTGGCACTTCTGGTTAGCGTGGCCGGTGCAGGTTTTAGAGGTTTGGAGTAAGATGATATGGGGATGCAGAATTGGAGGCAGTGTGATCAGACCATGGGAGGGCTGTGTTAGAGTTGAGAGTGGATCCACAGTTGTGATCTGCCACCCAGTCTAAGATGCGGCCTTTATTATGGGTCGGGGCAGTGATTATTTGTGTGAATCCTAAATCTGTGAGGTTTCTTGCGAGGGTGGCAGCTTCTTTGTCGAGTTTATCATTAAATCCAAGATTGAGGTCTCCTAGAAACAGTGTTTTGGAAGTTTGTTTGAGGTTTTTTCCAAGAAGATGGTTGACTATGCTTTTGAAGTTATTAGCCGGGCCTGGGGGTCTATATCACCTCCAACCAACAGTGCGCCTGGACAGACCACAACTTAATTACATTCAATATTGAGTCCAAACCTATCAGCCTCCCGCACAACATTGCCCCGGCTATGGCCACCCGTAACAAACGCAACATTACCTGCGATAGACTCCTACCCCTCCTCCTTCCAGCTCTTAATGTTCTGGATCCATCATGCTCTGACCCTACGGCCCTGGTCGACACCTTCAACCGGGCCATGCTTACAGCCTTAGACACCATTGCACCCTCGAAACTGAGAAAATCCAAACCTCGAGCCCACCTAAACTCCTGGTTTACTCCCCATCTCAGAGCACTACGCAAAGAAAAACGAATTGCAGAATCCCACTGGAGAAGCAATCACTCTCTAGCTAACAAATCACGCGTACTCCTGGCCACCCTTAACTACAAGGAAGCTATATTCCAGGCAAAAAAAGACACATATAACAAACGCATCGAGCAAGCCAAATCTAACACCAAAGAATTGTTTAAAATTCTAAAAGAACTTGAAACTCCTGTTACCCCACCTGACACATGTACCAAAGATAGCACCTGGTGCTCCAAAATCCAAGAAGCTCTCCTAGGTAAGATTGCCACTCTCCAAATTAAAATTAACAACAAACAATCTAGCCTTCAATCCAACCCTCTACAGATCCCTATACCTACCACAAACCCCTCTATCACAGACTCTCTGACTCCTTTTAGCTTCTCTCCACTCTCCATTCTCGAAGTGGAAAAGATTATCACTAGTCTTAAACCGTCCAATTGTCAGGGTGACCTCTGTCCTGCACCTATTATCAAGGAAGCTGCTCACGACCTAGCACCTTTCATCACTACGCTCATCAACTCCTCCTTTAGCTCTGGGATTGTACCGGACAATCTTAAGGATGCATGGGTCATCCCGCTTCTGAAAAAACCTACCCTCGATCCCAGTATACCCACAAACTACAGACCAATTACCACTGTACCTTTTTTACTAAAAATCCTCGACCGCGCGGCCTACCTACAAATTCAGGAATACCTTGAATCTAATAAACTTCTGGGACTCAGGCAATCAGGCTTCCGGCCTCGCCATGGCACTGAGACCGCCCTTATTGACTTAAAAACGCAGATCGAAGATCTCAAAGACAAAGGCAAACTGGCATTATTACTTCTCCTGGACCTCTCTGCTGCTTTTGATCTCGTCAATCACAAAATTCTCTGCCATCACCTCAAATCAGCCGCACACTTCTCAGAAAATGCCGCCACTTGGATCAGATCCTTCCTGGATAATAGATCTATGCGTGTATTCTCCCCACTTGCGGCCGCACCACCCGCTCCGGTCGCCTGTGGTGTGCCTCAAGGGTCTTGTATCTCGCCCACGTTATATAACGTGTTTACCAAACCCCTTTTCGATATTTTGGATCACTTGGGCGTCACGTATACCAATTACGCTGATGACACACAGATACTCATCCCCATCACAGGCGATTACACAACTGACTCCCTTGCCATCAACGCCATCTACCAGGTCATCCAAGCGTGGATGGCCCAGCACGGCCTCTGCCTAAATGATGAAAAGACAGAGCTCCTCATTCTTGGTTCACCACAAAAACTCACTAAACTTAACCCTGCCTTCAAGTCTTTCACCATCGATGGGAATACCATCCCGATTGCTAAGGACACGAAAACCCTTGGGATTTACATCGACTCAACCCTATCCTTGACTAGACAATCCAACGCAGTCTCATCTGCAGCAGCGCTTACTTGCAAGCTCATCACCGCCTGTCGCCCGTTCCTAACCACTGCCAACTGCGTAACCTTGGCCAGGACCCTTGTTCTATCCAAGGTTGACTACTGTAATGCCCTCTATCTAGGTACTAATCTCCGCAACTTAAATAAGCTACAAATTGTCCAAAACAATGCGATCAGAGCGGCCCTTAACATTCCTAGGCGCCAGCATATATCTGACACCAGGCGCAACCTGCACTGGCTCTCTATCCCACAGCGCATCTCCTTGAAGTCCTTGGCTCTCACACACAAATGCCTCCACAACCAAGCCCCTCGCTACCTGGCAAACAGATTCTCTTTCCACAATTCCACCAGACCTCGCAGAGCGGCCCAAGCCAACTGCCTTGTCATCCCGCGCTTTAATCTCCTAAGATCTGGTGGAACCAGCTTCCCCATCCTGGCAGCCAAACTTTGGAACTCACTCCCCAATGACCTTAGAGCAGAACCTTCCTTCCTGAAATTCAAATACCTTACCAAAGCATGGCTATCCGCCCAAGACTGCTAACATCAGCTTACTGCCCTACTTGCACTTTGACCTACTCGGCATCCCTTATTAACTATCCTGTAAATCACTGCCTTATCGATATTCATTTGAATGTATATGTTGTAAATTTTGTAAATCTTCCTGTAATAATCTTGTAATACTCTGTCACATTGCCTTGTCATGCTTTCATCTTGTTGTAACTAAGTTAAGCGCCCGGATGCCCCTGGGCCTGGTGCGCTATAGAAATAAATAAAATACTAAATAAAATACTAAAATATATGACGTGAATGTTTACCGTATTTTTGGGAGAGAGGGTAAGTTTGGCTGAGAGGATGTCAGTGGTGTCTTCCTCGGGGGTGGGAGTCTGTCTTAAGGCTAAGGTGTCTTTAAAAATCAGTGCAACTCCGCCTCCTATTTTAGTTAATCTATCCTGTCTTAGGATCGAATATCCTGATGGTACAGCTAAGCTGATGGTCGGACCAGCGGCAGAGTGCAGCCAAGTTTCTGTTATGGCTAACATATCTAGGTCCTGATTGGTAATAATGTCATTAACTTCTATAGCGTGGGCGTTGAGTGAGCGAACATTTAATAATGCACATCTGAGGTGTTGGATCTTTTTTGGTTGTGGTGGCTTGAGGAGTGTGCTAGTGATGGACTTTTTGGTAATGTGTGTAGGCTTGCTAGTCAAGTGGTGTCCGACTTTACGCTGGTCATGTGGGGTTTGATCGAACGTTGGAGCACTGTTAGGGCGTTGGGTCGCTGTGCTGGTGTGTGGTGGCCAGGTCTTGGTGTGGGTGCGAGAGCTTATGCGTAAGTTCCTGTCTGTTGCCTGCATTGGTGTAGAGGGGAGTGCTAAAGGGAATGTCCGTGTTCTGAGTCTGTGCTGTCTGAGTATGATATCGGAGGGAGTAGCATGCGTGGTGGTGTGTCTAGGTTCCATGATATGGTTGTCGGGTTGCCCTGCGGGCATAGAGAAGTCAGTACTACTGGTCAGTAAGGTGTGGACTAGGCCTATGAGGAGGTACAGTGTATGTGTGGCGTACATATTGAGGTGGGTAAGCGAGAGTGGGATAGAATTATCAGTTGGGCAAAACAGTATCCCCGTAGTCTCTGGTGACCATGGGGCACAACACTATGTCACAGTGGTCTCTAAGCGACCATAAGGCACAACACAATGTCACAGTGGTCTCTAAGCGACCATAAGGCACAACACAATGTCACAGTGGTCTCTAAGCGACCATAAGGCATAGCACACTGTCACAGTGGTCTCTAAGCGACCATAAGGCACAACACAATGTCACAGTGGTCTCTAAGCGACCATAAGGCATAGCACACTGTCACAGTGGTCTCTAAGCGACCATAAGGCACAACATAATGTCACAGTGGTCTCTAAGCCACCATAAGGCACAACACAGTGTAATAGTAGTCTATGTTAGACCGTACTGCAAAAACAGTTGTCAGGGGCAGCATACGGTAGGGCATGGCAAAAGCAGAATGCAGGTGATGATACATGTAACTAGTATGAAGCCGGGGAGGCTTGGATCAAGATGCTAATGCAGTGCTAAGACGATTACTAATGGCTACACAGGACTGTTGGTCTGTAATTGGTTGAGTGTGTACAAGTAGGGCAGAGAAGCATTTTGTGGCAGTTCAAGTGCACCATTGTGATGAGGAGACCTTGGAGGTAGCAATGATGAGAGGTTCTTGTATACTGGGTCAGCGAAGACTTGAAGCAGATCAGGTCGCTGGGTAATGCAGTGGGAAAAAGGTTGCTGTAAAGGGCAATATGCTTACCCCAGAGGAGGTGGGCAAGGGGTTCTAGCCCTATGCTCGACGGCGTAGACAGGCTAGAGACAGGCACAGTGCCTTCGTGGTGGGCCGGCTCGAAGCCTGCTGGCTTGTGGTTGGCTCCCAAGTAGAGGAGAGGGGCCAATCACGATGTTTGCAGGGCTGTGGGGCGGAGTGGAGGGCTGAAGATGCGACGGTCGGCCATTTTAGAATGGTGCAGACCTCGTGGGTTCAAATGGTGGCTGGATGCAATCTGAGTGCAATAAGGGGGCAAATCCTGGCTGGAAAAGGCCACTGGGCAACGCTGGAGCGGCGCGGATATTATTAAATAATCCGCCGCGTGTTGTCTCAAAAACGCACGCTCGTGCTGCAAGCTTCCAATATGCAGCTAAGGGCTCATGACATACCTGGAGTCAGGCAGGGCTCGGGGGCGTTGATGCAGGGCTGGCTACTGCTCCTGCAGTAGATGGAAGGAGCTCCTGCTCCTCCTGGCTCTGGAGCGGTAGGGGCAGAGTTCCTGGTCCCTGGCTCCTAAGGCACCCAACAGGCCTTAGTGTGGCCTTTGTGATGCTCGTCCGAAGAAAGAGGCGGTCTCAGCCTCGTTTTGGCGCCGCGCTGCGCCCGGCATGAAGAGGTCAGGCAGGCCTCGAAGACCTAATCAGGCAGGTCTCTAGGGACCTAGTCGATGCTGCTGGCGGCTTCAGGGAGGGGGAGAGGGCTCCTGCCCTCTTCCCTGGGCAGATTGATGTGATTGGACCCTAAGGAAAGTAGTGTGAGTACAATGTATACAAATATGACCATATACAGGGAAAGTACAGCCATAAAAAAAACAACAGAACTATCAGAAAGTGCTCATAAGTCTAGTGATTATCTTTATGCACAAAAAGGATTGCTGTCTTTCAAGCTTGTGTTTTCCCATATGTATATGTTTCATATGATGTGACTGTACTCTAAGGGAATTACTGTAAGAACCTACTAGAAGGATATGTCTACAAATGAAATAAAATTCTTAGTTTCTGACTGTTACTGAAGAAAACCATGTGGCCTAGATATGTCAGCAAAAGAAAAAATAGTGAGCCAGACATGTGATGTCATCAGTGATGTCATCAATGACATTTGTGATGTCATCTTTGATGTCCTGGGTGTTAGTCGGTGGTGGCGCGAGTTATGGTTGCTTAGCTTACCATAACTGGCGAATTTCAAGGATTTTTCGGTTTTACTTGGAACCATAACGTTCCTTTGACAAAGTTTTTTCACTGAATTTCATAGGTTTTTAGTAGCGCAACTTTACCATAACGTCCCTTTAACAAAGTTTTTTCATTGAATATATATATATATATATGTGGTCAATTGTGCAAAGGTCAATTCGGACCCTTGACTTTCGATCAATTGGGTCATTCGAACAATTGTGTTCGAACAATTTGGGTAATACCTGAGTTAGTAGTGGTATGGAAGAAGAGATAGGAGTGGTGTGCAGGAGGGAGTAGTAGTAGTGTGGAGGTGGAGTGGTGATAGTGTGGAGGTGGAGTTAGTAGTAGTATGGAAGAAGAGATAGGAGTGGTGTGGAGGAGGGAGTAGTAGTAGTGTGGAGGTGGAGTGGTGATAGTGTGGAGGTGGAGTTAGTAGTAGTATGGAAGAAGAGATGGGAGTGCTGTGGGGGTGGGAGTAGTGGTAGTGCAGAGGTGGAGTGGTAATAGTGTGGAGGTATGGTTAGTAGTGGTATGGGAGAAGAGATGGGAGTGCTGTGGAGGTGGGAGTAGTAGAAAGTAATAGTGGTGGGAAGAGTAGAAGTGGTGTGGAGAGGGGAGAGAAGTAGCAATGTAGGAGGGAGGGATAGATACCATCAGAGAGACAGCTATAGAGGGATAGAAAGCGGGTGAGTGTAAGGAGAGTAGCAAGAAAAGGAAAGAGCGAAGAGTATAACATCAGCGAAAAGAAGGGCATAGGAGACGAGGCGAATGCCTGGAGGGGCTGAAAGGCACGATCCAAACTGGGGCCAGATTACAGAAACTTTTCACCGCTGCTAGTGCAAAGTTAGCACGGTATTAGCACTAGGGCAGAGCTTGGCCTGTTTTTAAAAACACTGTGACACATTAAAAAAAACATTTGATAAGTGCAGTTTGGCATATTAAAAGCAACAGTGCTAAAATTGCCAAAGTGCTAAAAAGATATATTTTTGATGCATTTTTGCATCAGGTCAAAGCTTGCCTAGTGCTAATACCATTCCGTGTTAGCACTAGGGTAAACTTTGCCCTAGTGCAAAAATGTAGTGAAAATGCATCTTTTTTGCAATAGGGCAATTTTTGCCCTGGTGCTTTTAATATGCCAAATTGCACTTGTCGAGGTACAGTGGTTTTTTAATGTGTCCCAGTGTTTTTAAAAATAGGCCCAACTTTGCCTGAGTGCTAATACCATGCAAACTTTGCACTTGCACCGGTGCAGAATTTTTGTAATCTGGCCCCATATGTCACCTAGATTGCTCCCAGATGAAATCTAGAGAGAGATGGCATTTGCCCTCAGGCCACCATGAGAAGCAGATAGCTTTTTAGATAGTAGAGGTTACTGCTCTCTAGTGCCTGCCAGCCCTTAAGGGTTCGCCTGGGTTAGGCTGGGACTTCCCGTCCCTAGGTTAACGAGAGGGATGGCCATTAGGCCCTATTCTGTTTTCAAATTAAAGACCCTTGAATTACATCTGTGAGTTGGTGTATTCATGAGGCCATCTGTGACAATAACTACTGTTCATTTTAAGGAAATACATGAAAATAAATTCAATTACTGGTGGTTTCCATCTGGCACAATATGTACTTTTCAATTGCTATTAGACAATCCGGTCAAGTAGCTTCAGAAATCAGAAAAATAGTTGAACGTATTTTTTTCAGCAGCTCAAATGTTGGCAACATCTATGAAAGAGCAAATTGGAAAGTAGAGGTTTAATGAATTGCATATTTAGTATTCGACCAAATACCGAATAGTTTGTCAAATATTTAGCAGAATATGAAACTGAATAGTAATTTTTGTTAATAATTGATGTTCCAAACTAGAACACTTTAAAAAATAAAATAAAGCACTATTTCATGTATTTCCATTCATTTTAATCAACACATCATCCTTATTTTAAGCATGCAAACCAGAAAAGATTAACACAAAAGCAAAGACCAAATGAACTTAAGGAAAAAGCATATGCAAAACCAGTGCTACTCAAAGTGTTAGGCTTCACAAATGCAAAGCACCTGGTTGCAATGAACACAATGGATACTGCAATTCGCAATTGCCTCTTCGAGTCACACACATTGCAATCATTTGCCTGCAGCTCTTTCAAGCAGCTCACAAGAAAATGTACAAATGGTTTCTGCCAGCTCATGCAGGACAGAAGTTGAAGGTGCATGTGACGTGAATGGACTCACCCTACCTACTAGTGTTAAAGGGAGTTAAGAAATGTTGGCAGTAGTGGACAGTTGAGGTTAGGCGCCCTGCCCAGAGTTGGGGTGTGTTACCGGGCTGCAAATGGGAGCAAGTTGTAGTTACCCAGCCAAGGTAGCTACGTCAGAGAAAATGTTTAAGAATGGGTTTGCTACCATGAATTGCGCACACAAACACGGTTGTTAGAGCTCATTGAGCATTATTTAATACAAATGGAAAACAGCCGACACGTGTTTCGAGCTTCAACGCTCTTTTTCCAGGCTGCAAAGTCATATCCATTATTTTTTGCAAATGTACATATTTAACATGATCATATGTATCCAACAAAATATAACAAAGCCAACAGGCCCGAACAGCAAGGGGGGGGGGAGGAGTGGGGGTGGTCAGTGGTCGGAATAAATAATAGTAATCCAACACAAAAAATAAATATGCATTGACAAAAAATAATAATCAATAGTTAAAGAAACACCACATATTGATAAAAAAGATATTCATGAAAAGGATATGATATGTTGGCAATATGGCTAGCCATCCATAGAAGACAGTAAGCACACATAGTGAGGGAAAACAAAAGGTAAAATTAATCAACAACTTATTGGAGTAACAGCAGTCATGTAAGCAGAAACATGGACACCCATTGTGCTATGTAATTAAACGGCAAAATTGCCTCATCTAATATTAAGAATTTACCCTGTAAGAGCTTGTACCAGAAGACTAGTAAAAAACAGAGAAAAAATAAGATCAGCATGCCACAGTGAACCACTGGGCACATTCCGAGTTTGGGGATTAAAGTTCAACTAAACAATGTACATATCATAATAATAACAAGCTGATTAGCCTTACCTATAGAGTGATACGTGAGAGAAAAGAAAAATATATATGGGGTGCATTCACCGGCTATGAATACACATACCACATACCTATATAGTTGCAGTTGCAATTAAATCACTGTCCAAGGGTAATAATTGTCGGTATGAGGGTCAGCATGGGAGCACCACGAGATTCAGGTGGAGACAAAAACAAACAAATGCCGTTTTTTACGGATGCTAACCGGGCCTCAAATAATGCACGCAAAGTTAAAAGAGAGTCACATGCGTATGGCCCCTGCCCTTGGTAGATGAGCAGGGGTCTGCGCGAAAGACTTTTCCGGCTTACCGGCGTTTCTACATGTAGAGGGAAAACAGGAGCCTCGCGCATGCAAGCAACACTCCTGTAAATACAAGTTGATTGTGCTGATAACTGCAAGGCTAAAACCTGGAAACACAGCACAATCGGGCGGCCATATTGGAGGTAGAATTGACAGAAAGCAGGTATACAAAAAAGCAGCAAGTAGCCCGCATTTTGGTAATGCCTATTCTTAGGCGAAATTAAGTACTTAATAAACTGCACATTTTTCAGGGCTTGATAAAGTAAAAATCAAGAAAACCTTGAAATTAAGATTATTAAAGTAACTCTTAAAATGTAGAAATTAGCATGGCGTTTGTCTGAAAATTATGAGTTGGGTGTGCCATTTACAGCCAATGGAACCCTTAGAAGGCCGGTGCCTACATGTGGCTAGATGAGCTTGAACATGAATCAGTGATTAGACTTAGAGCATGGTGCCAAGGAATAAAGCACATTGCATATTAATTGAATGATGATTAAATTAGCGCATTGAATTTGAAAAAGAGCCTCACGTTTGTCTAAAAATTCTGAGTTGGGTGTGCCTTTTACGGCAGTCGTACCCCTTGAAGGCCAGGTGCCTACATGCGGACAATTGGGGTTAAACATAAATTGGTAAACTGAATTAGAGCATGGTGCCAAGGAATGAAACACAAGGTGACCAGTGTTGTCTAACAGGACAGTTCTTTTACAGAGAATATATCTATGCACAATTGGCAAACAGCAAAGAGAATGGAGGAGAGGGAGCAAAGGCATTTGGACAATATGACTTCAGAGGAACACCAAAAATTCATGATCACTGTTGAGACCAACAGATAAAGTATGGGACTGGCAAATTAGTCGTGCTTCTGGTTGCCTTAGTTTAAGGGTCAGATTGCCACCACGTTTAGGCAAAGTTACTTTTGCCATACCGGCAAACCTGATTACTATTCTGACTGAGCCAAGTTGTCACTGGTTGCTGGCTAGGCATGAATGATGGTGAAAGCAAGTTTTTAAGGTTGCTTGCCTTACTGTAAATAAAATTTGGAGACGCATCCAACCATGATGCTATCTCTTGGTCAAGCTGAAGCAAATGCCAATGGCGTTGAACAACTTTATATAGGTCAGACCTATCTGAATTGTAGCGTGTAATAAATTTAAATTTATTAGTATGGCTAGAATTAGATCTTGTTTTAGGTGTGGGTAGGTCAGCCCTCTTCATGCTTTGGGCAGTACGTTCAGCTTTCAATACAATGCCTGGATCGTAACCTCTAACTTCAAATTTGTGTCGTAGAAATTGGCATTCTTGCAGAAAATCATTATCATTAGAGCAATTTCTGTGTGCTCCAATGAATTCACCTTTTGATATGTTGTAAATAACTGATTTTTTGTGGCAGCTAGACGCATGCAAAATTGCATTAGTTGCAGTAGCCTTACGAAATGTTTTGGTTAGAATTGTGTTATCCTGCAGACTGATTGATAAGTCCAAAAAAATTAATACTTAAACTACTGCACTTGTGGGTGAATTGGATACCCCAGTCATTATTGTTCAGGTAACTGACAAATTCAAACACTCTACAGTACCCGTCCAAATCAAAATCACGTCATCAATATAACATTTCCAAATGTAAATAAATTTGACAAACTCATTGTCCAGGAGTGCATATCTGTCCTCAAAGTGGTGCATGAAAATGTTAGCAAGAGCCGGGGCGTAGCTTGCACCCATAGACACCCCGATTTTCTGTTTGAAATAACAATTGTTAAAGAGAAAAACATTGTTACTTAAGGCGCAAGTTAACATTTCTTTAACCATTGTAATGTGTTCAAAAAAGGATGTAGAATGTTGGCGATAAATATAATCAACACTTGCAATTGCTTGCGTACGGTTAATCGAGGTATAGAATGCTTTAACACCAAGTGTAACCAGTAACATACCCGGTATGACTTGTAATTCAGAAAGAATTTGCAAAATATGCATAGTGTCACGTATGAAGGTTAAAATCGTAATCACTAGGGGTGACAGACATTCATTAATATAGATAGAAATGGGTTCCATTATTCCACCTCCACCACTCAGAATAGGCCTGCCTTCTGGTATCTTTATGAATTGTTTATGTATTTTAGGCAGGAAGTATGCAGTTGGCATGATGGGTCCATTTACAGTTAAAAATTGTGTTTTCACATCTGTAAGCAATCCCAAAGAGTGCCACTCGTTAATTAATGAGGTCACTGTTTGGCGAAGGTGAGGTAAGGGGTTAGCTGGTAGTTGTTCATAGCAGCCGGGGAATGAAGATGTTCTAGTCCCATACTAATATAATCTTGCTTGCCCATAAGTACAACATTCCCCCCTTTGTCTGCTTCTTTAATAATTAGTGAATCCATAGTAATTAGTTTACGTAATGCCAATTGTTCGGATATAGACAAATTATGTTTACTTTTTTTTATATTCTTTGGAAATATCCTCCAAATGATGGATGTCATTGGTTACAGCCTGATGAAATGTATCAATTAAGTTGTCTTTTGGAAAAATTGGAACAAATTTAGATTTGACAGATAATTCTTTAATTTTCAAATTATGTTGTTGTATGTCTAATTCTTGCACAAGGTCAGTCACATTCAACATTGGATTAGATTCACATTCGTTCAGAGACAATAGCACGTGCATGTTGTGCATCATCGGCAACGTAATATCTGATGGGAAGGGTACAATAGGTTTGGCCTTATAATATTTCACCTGGGTAGCAAAATATTTTTTGAGTTTCAGTTTGCTTATAAACTTATACAGATCAATTTGAATTTGGACGTGTTCATTGTAACCAGAAGGTGCAAAGGAAAGTCCTTTGTTTAGTACTGCACATTCGCTCAGAAAGAGTGAATAACTACTCAACTTACAAATTAAAATTAGTTGTTTTGGTTCCTGAGATTCTGCTGATACGATGCACGGGTTACTCTCCGCTGGGGCGGTATGACGTTTCCTCCTGTTGGGTTTGCCACCCCTTGTCCCCCTGTATTTGGGCCTGGGGTTCCAGTACTTGTTGCAACTGGGACTTGAAACCAAACTTTTTTCATGGCAGCAATTGCTGCTTGCCGATTACCTTTTTTGAAACGGCGTATTTGTTCTAAAAAAGCTGATGGCCGAATACTGTCAGATTCATCTGACTGAGGTTCGGAAACTGCTGGATTCTCATCATCAAATGTTGTCGGGTCCTGGTCGGATGTCTCAGACACAGGGGCTCGGCTGGTACTTGGTTTCTATCTTTCACTTTCAATATCCGAGATAGCTGGTGAGGATGCCAAACTACTACTTCTAGATTTGGACACCTCATCATATTTAGGCTGATAGGTGTAGACTCGGTTATCCCTATAGTCCCTATCGTCTCTTGAAAATGTACGAGATTTGCAGAGTTTTTCTTCAACCTGATGTCTACGCAATCTAGTGTATAATGTTTTAAAATTTTTATCAATAGTTGTACTTGGTGCATCAAAAAGGGCAATCTCTTCTTTGAGTGCATCAATCTGAGTAACAATTTGCGCATGGTCACGTTTGGCATGTTCTATTAGTAGCCTGAGCATGTTATTGGAACAGGTAGTTAGGTTAGAATCCCATTTTGTTGCTAAGTCTCCATCTGCCGGATCCTCAAAATCTGGCAAAATTAATATGCGAAGTCCACGTGGGATTTTATTTTCTTGAAGATAATGGATAAGGGTGGTTTGTTCCCAGAATTTGTTAATTTCTTTAACACTATGATGTTCCAATCTGATCAATTTAGATCTGAGATCCTCAGTTTCCGAAGTTAGTCTTTTAAAGTGGTTCAGGGTTGAACCCCTGGGTGCAAACAAAGCTTTAATGTCATCTTCACGGGTTAATAAATATTCTAATGCTTGTGCCATATTCTAATCAAATCAATTAATGAAGGGCTGGCAGCCAATCCTCATTGTCCAAGGTAAGTAGTTAAGAAATGTTGGCAGTAGTGGACAGCTGAGGTTAGGCGCCCTGCCCAGAGTTGGGGTGTGTTACCGGGCTGCAAATGGGAGCAAGTTGTAGTTACCCAGCCAAGGTAGCTACGTCAGAGAAAATGTTTAAGAATGGGTTTGCTACCATGAATTGCGCACACAAACATGGTTGTTAGAGCTCATTGAGCATTATTTAATACAAATCAAAAACAGCCGACACGTGTTTCGAGCTTCAACGCTCTTTTTCCAGGCTGCAAAGTCATATCCATAATTTTTTGCAAAGGTACATATTTAACATGATCATATGTATCCAACAAAATATAACAAAGCCAACAGGCCCGAACAGCAAGGGGGGTGGGGGCGTGTGGGGGAGGTCAGTGGTCGGAAAAAATAATAGTAATCCAACACAAAAAATCAATATGCATTGACAAAAAATAATAATAAATAGTTAAAGAAACACCACATATTGATAAAAAAGATATTCATGAAAAGGATATGATATGTTGGCAATATGGTTAGCCATCCATAGAAGACAGTAAGCACACATAGTGAGGGAAAACAAAAGGTAAAATTAATCAACAACTTATTGGAGTAAAACTTGTGATTATTATTTTGGAGTAAAAGTATTGATTATTATTTTTTGTCAATGCATATTGATTTTTTGTGTTGGATTACTATTATTTTTTCCGACCACTGACCATTCCCACCCCCTCCCCCTTGCTGTTCGGGCCTGATGGCTTTGTTATATTTTCTTGGATACATATGATCATGTTAAATATGTACATTTGCAAAAAATTATGGATATGACTTTGCAGCCTGGAAAAAGAGCGTTGAAGCTCGAAACACGTGTCGGCTGTTTTTGATTTGTATTAAATAATGCTCAATGAGCTCTAACAATCGTGTTTGTGTGCGATATTTTTAAAGGGAGGACTTCCTTCCATAGACCAAATGTGGGACAGGACTCTCTGAGAGAGGCAGGAAGGGTTGGAGCAGAGGTGATGGTGTTTAGGAAAGCCTGACATGTGACTCAATCTGCCAGACCCTAAGAAGGCACTCACCTATTGGGCAGTTACTCAGTTCCACCAAATCTCAATCCACGTCCCCTTACCCTTCCTCCACCCCACCACACCAGAGGATGCAAGGCTCTATGGCTTTTTCTGTGCATTTCAACCTTGATCCCTCGACCCCACCAAACCAGCAGTAAAAGTGCTCTCTATCTCTCCCTCTCTGTCCACACAGAAAAGTGATCTCACCTCTCACACATTTCCTATTGGGAAAGAATGATGTATAATGTTATTCAACAGATTTTCCAATAAGCAGGTTCTTTCAAGAGGTCAATATGTGTTGGATAAAGTCTGTCACATTGTGTTCTGTCTGGCATGCAACTGATCATCCCTGGTACTATTAACCTGAAAGAGGCAGCCTGTCTTTTAGGAATTCTTCCAATTTCCACATGTCTTCCCCTCCACCAACTACACCAACATTGCATATCTCTTTGACCAAGTCCCATATGAACAGTGTCATCATACCGATCACTCTATACTTCCTATACCAGACCGGCCTCTTGGGAATGGTAAAGATTTCCCAACATGAAGTTCCTCTATGGGACCTCTTAGGCAGGGGCATGTCACTCTGCATGATGAATAAGTGACTGGCTCATCGCACCTGGTCTCCACTCTGGTTGTGTATGCTTCACACTTCTGCATGGGAATTTTACAAAGAAATAAACCATGTTCACTTTTCGCTCATCCTCACCAATCCTTCACTCTAATACACAAACCTTATTACATTGCATTTAAATTAAAAGACAAAGTATTAAGCGGAGCCGAATAACCAGAATCTATTCGGACGGAGCCATACAGTTTTCTTTCAGCTGGAATTTGGCCGAATACTTACTGGAAGCCGACGTTCGGTACAACGTTACTGGAAAGTAATAACAAATGTGATACTTGTAGACCTGAAATACCTACACAGACAGAATTTGAAGTCTAGAGGCTCTGTCGAGTGGCCTTTTCTCCTACACTTTTCTCCTACACTCTCCAATTCACCCAGATGTCAGAGAAACATCCCTAAAGAAGCTGTCTAGGAATGAAGATGACTCCCCTAGGCGAGTGATCAAAACTTCTACAAGCGTGGAAGACGCTTAAAAGGTAAGCGACCAATTACAACAACCCTGGCGCATTTCATTTTTAGACATGTTGTGCTTGCAAGGATTTGCCGCGAGAATAGTCGAGCGTGCGAACATCATGCATGTTGAATCTATCACTTATCCGATGGGCGAGTAGCCATCACCCATTGTAACGGTAAAGGCGGTTCTTCTCCACAAGAGTCCGGCACCAAGAAAAGATGCATTACTCTCTCATCTCGGGTGCCACTAGACTGCTAAAAGTAGGTGAGCCTGCAGTTATGGAATTATATTGTTCTATGGAATAAATGTGCACATCCTGTAAACAATCACCTTTAAGATGACAATCTTCTCTGTGTACTCCCTAACAGGTTGGTTACTCCACCTAGACTAGAGGAAATGGTTTCCCCCAGTCTATGGGTCTATGACGGCTGACAATTATACCACAACTTTAAGAATGAAGACCTGAACAATTGAAGGAATGATCCTCCATTAACGAAGGTAATCATCAATAAATTGCTATTGCACATACATTTCATCGCCAGAGAAGAGACATTCTTGGCCTCTTTATTTTTCAGTAGCCTTCCTTACAACACTTAGAGGTGCACTGATGTGTTGACCAATAATTAGCCCTACACATGCAGAGGAGATGTTAGGTGGGTAACCAGCTTTTGGTTTACAAGGTCAATAGACATGCTTTCAGTGGTCAGTTTAAAAAATATATATTATTCATATTTGGTTTGCAGTACCCGTCGGGAGATGCTCCCCACAACAAGAAAATATGTTTCAACATACCAACTCGAGTCAGTGGGCCTCATTACGACCCTGGCGGAGTGGGTTTACGCCAGCGTTATTCGCGGCGGACCCGTCCGCCCTACTACGAGATTCCGTAGCGCCATGGAGCGTTTTCCGCCTGGTTTTTCCGGGCGGAGAAATCCATGGCGCTACGGGACCTCGTTGTTAATTACGCCACCGTATTTTACGGTGGCGTAATTAACTCCTTCCCCACTCCCATTATACCCTATGGGGCAAGAATGGGAATGGGGAAGGGCAGAATGGGGATTGGGGATTTACCGCTCCGCCAAGGTCGGCATGGGGTGGTAAATCCGCCAACCCCCATGGCGCTATCGACGGCTTTCCGCCGTGCTCCGCGGTGCATTTAGCACCGCGAAATCCGCCAGGGTCGTAATGAGGCCCAGTGTGTCCTGATGAAACACTTGTGTATAGGCGCGTTACAAATGACATATCATATCATATCATATCATAAAGGCCTGGAGGGTTTAACCACCAAACGAACTGATGTTAGACACAGTTCCCCATGCCTAGCTAGAAAGACATGATATGTTGCCACCCAAAGGAATTTGCAATTCGATATCTATAATGAACCGCCATTCACACTGTTAGTAACACCACTATCAGTGTGCCTTGCACCATGTGTTACTGTATAAGCATTTTAGCTTAGCACATGTGCTTGATTTCTGACATTTTTTTTTAATAAAATGTTTTTAAGATGTTCTGACCACTTCTTCTGTACAGTTATGTCCTGCAGTTCTTTGACCTAAGTATTTGTTTTACCCAACAATGCGTGTAAGGGCGGGGTAGCCTGTGTTTACCCCCTAGTGTGTTCCTTTTGCCCCCTCCACACACAGGGAATCTACCCACTGTACATGACCTGAAAAACCTACACAGACAGAATTTGAAGTCTAGAGGCTGTGTCGAGTGGCCTTTTCTCCTGCACCAAGATGTCAGAGAAACGTCGCTACCGAAGCTGCCTGGGAACGAAGATGGCTCCCCGAGGCAAAGTGTAAAAAGGAAACCCGTGGCTCATGGGAGGAGAACAGGGGAAGAGGACACAACTCGCTGCCAGGGAGATTACATCCTTCTAAACAGGAAATGTAATCCCAAGCATGTCAACCCAACTATAGCTATATGTGTGAAAGTCACTTAAAGCTCAGCACTAATGTACCAATCATGCTGTGTTTTCCATCGGTTATATGTCATATGTAACTCTCAGAACATTAGTAAAACTTGTCATGCCAAAACCGAAAAAATAATAATAATTAGAATTTTGTACATACCTTTAGATTGGTTTGTTCATCAACAGTGCCTAGATGCCTCCGGGTTGGGGGGCGCTATATGCATTTCAAAACAAATAAATAAATAAACAGGTCAAAACAAATGTGCCCTTATAAAATGTTCTTAACGCTCTGCTATCTCCCGTTGTAATAGGTGTGTGGGTTTGTGTTTTAATGTTGGTTGTGCATTCCATTGCAACAAAATACAAATTTGTGTGTACAGTATCACAACTCAGTGCAGTAACAAAAATGTGTGGGCACCCACACGTGTATTTTCAGCAACACCTGTGTGCAGTAGTTTTCTGTTTGGGACGGTAACTTAAATGTCAATACTGCATCTCGCGCGTGTCAAGTACCATTTGTATGGAGCTAGACTCGTACCACAAACGTGTGTGTGTACAGTAACAAGTGTGGGTACTGTAAACTAATAAAAAAACTGTGTGCACTTTCAGATAAATGCCTGTAGGGTAGCACGAGTAGACATAACGTAAAATGCACGCGTGCATGTGCACATAATTTGGCAAGACAGCTTAGTTAGTTAAGCACTCACCTCAGACATCTGTGCTCAGCTAGCAAGACACAAGTTAGATTAGACTCTACCCTTCACTTTTCAAGGTGTGTACATTGAGGACTGTTAAATTGGTTAATGGTACGTTATGTTATGTTATGTTATTATGCAATTAGCGCCGGGATACCGCCAAGGCCCTGATGAGGCCATTAATCTTCATAAACCAGTTTTGACAACACATCTCAAACTGGGCTGTAGTTACCTGCTCCTGTCCGTAGAGGGCAGCAGGGTATTCTTGGGTTCAGAAGCGTTGTGAAGTCCGTTTTTTCAGGTCTACGTCGGGCGATGTGTTCCTTTTCCGAACTAAGTGCAGCTAACACGTATCATGTATACAACCTGTTATTTCAGTGCGTAGAAGTGGGAGAGGTTTGGCATTAATTATCATTTGTTATACATACAGTACTTTTGCCAAAGTGCTTCACAAAGAACATGTTTCTATAGAACGTTTATTATCCAGCTGAGAGTAGTACTCATTTAACAACCTCAGAAAGGACAAAAGGCTGAGTTGTTCTGTGAGCTGCAAAATCACCTACAAGGACACTTATTTAATCACCTACAAGGACACTTATTTAAAATAATAAAAAAAACAGAAATCTAGTGTGTTACATTGCGCCGTATAAGCGCAGTACCAAACAGTGCTGATCAGGGCAGTCTTGTTTACAAGACCAGAGCGTTGCCCCCAAGCTATCCTTCTTGATGTCACGCTGATTTGGTAAATCAGTGTGAGGGCCCTTATTGCTAAGGCAACAGTGAAGCAGTTAGTGTCAATGTCACCCTCCCTTCGGAACATTTTAATGAAGCTGGAGACTGCACTCATTGCTTTCAATTTTGCATACAATTTTGTGACAAGGGATGAAGCGAGAGCATGCATAACACAAAGGGAGAATGTTTTGCTCAAGGGAAGTATGTTTAACGTCTGAACGGTAGGTGGCACCAGACGACCACGTATATGATATATTGTTCGTTATTTCCCTCTGACAGCCAAACACACTATTCATGTTACAATATACAATAACGGTTTTTTAAAAAAAGGTCACAGTTTAGGTGGGGTAACTGTATTTTACATTCAAGAAACATGAACACATACGAAAAGAGAGGACCATAAACAAAAATGCGTTATGAAAGGGTGGATTGCGAAAAACGTGTACAGCCTCCAGGTATCCAAATGTACCAGCCAACTCTGTGTGTAACCAGTCATATGATGCACAGTAATGATACTATGAGATAACATGTTCAAGCTGGCTCTGTCAGAATATGCCAGTACACTCATGTATGAACATTCTCACACATGAAGAAATATTGTTGCTGGCTGCACAAATGCCTGCCCACCCCCCGTACCACCATGTAAAAACTACTCTTCATGTTGACTTTGCCCTCAAAGCCTGTAAAGCATGCAACGCTACAGTAAGAAAACCTTTCCTTGCTTGGCTGCACAAATGACTCCACCCACCATGGCGGATCACAGATCAAAGTGCCCTTGCCCTTTATGTGAGTTAAAAAAAAGTCCATGCCACTGAAAACGACTGTCTGCCTGTTCCCTTGAGCTATAATCCCCCCAGCCAATAGCCTCCCCCATGTAACAACATCCATCAAGTTGGCTTTCCCTAAACATTCCAGCAAAACATGTACGAAAGCATCCATGTTCCAATGCCCTTTGCCCGGCCCCAGCCTTGCAAACATTTCCCACAAATATGCCCAAGTGGCACAGCATAGGGTGGCACCCCGAACCAAACAATGGGCATTTGGTGTAGCACTTATCATTACTTTATCATAGATGTCCAGCAGAATGTGCCATGTCATGACACAGCAAGACAATGCTATGTTGGCTGCACCCAAATGCCAGTCTAACCAGGTAATCACACTTATCATGCTTTCTTCATCAGAGATGCCCAGTACAAATTGTCAACCCACAGTAAGAAATTGATAGACTGGCTGTACCATGATGCCACTCTAGTCAAAAACGTAACATTTATGATGCTTACTTTATTAGAGATGCCCAGTAAAACATGTCATGCCACAGTAAAAAATTACTACACTGACTGCGTCAAAATGCCACTCTAGCCACTAATAACACGCCATGCTTTCTTTATCACATGCCCATAAAAAATTACATTTTAGAGCACCCACTCGCATCCCCCACCCCTTTACTCTCCCAACTGGCCCACCTCCCTCGCACCCTCTCTGCCCCAACTAACACTAACCACCCAAAATAAGCTCATCGCCCCAGCATTAAACACAAGCACACACACATGTACACAACATTCACTTACTCATTCACACTTGCACCCATTCACCCATACATCCACTCATTCACAGCACAGTACATAATACATATGTGAACCCTTGCATGCATGCACGCATACATACAAACATACACCATGAACATGCAACACTCTTGAACGCACGCAGACACATTTATAAAAAATACATTTTTCTTTGGAACCAGCTCAAAGGTTTAAACAGATAATAAAATCATGTGCAATGAGGAGAAAGCCTGAATGAAATGTGATTTTGAAATGTGACCCAATGGCCGCTCAAACCTTTTTGGAGTGATTCCTCCTTTTTTGAAAGGGCATGACAGGTTTTTAGCATGGGTGAATCCCAAGTTGAACTCACAGCAGGCATCTGGGTCTCTCCCAGTGATTCGTTCTCCAATCAGGAGCCTTAGATTTTCGAGCAAGCCTCTAGGTTATTTGGCAGGTTTGTTCAGCCATTCAAAGGCCTCTCGGCTTTGTTATGCCAAGCAGAGCTCTAGAAATTCCTGAATTAAATTCGAAGCTCTATCAGAGGCAAAGCTCCAAACCTGTTCCTTTGTTGGTTTGGCTAGGCTGTGTGGAATGGTGTTGCAGAGGGCAGGCTCACACTTGGAGGGTGTTTGGTGCATTTGGACACTCCTGAGCAGCTGCAGGAGCAGTTTAACGGTTTAGGTGTTTACTTTTCTGTAGTGTTGTGTTCTAAAGAGCATTTTTGTTCTCCATGTTTTGGCCGGGTCTGCTTAGTGTTTTCTCAGTTTTCTCCAGGTAAAACTAAAACATTTTTTTTAAAAAAACGTCCGTGTCCCTGCTCCTCTCTTCAAAAAACACACTAACCACCACCCAGAAAATTGTTTTCCCTTTTGCAGTTTCTCCCTTCATGTTTGTTGTTGTTTCTTCTTGTCACTTGTGTTGATTTGTCATTCTTGTTAGTGGAGCATTGTGTCTTGACTAGAATTTTGGGAGTGGTTCTTGCGCCTCAGATTGGGCCATAGCATGAGTTCAGCAGTATTCAAGCGGTAAATTGCTGAAATACTGCCAAACAGAATTACCGTTACTGTCCCGTGGTCCTGTGGAGTTACCAAGGGGTCGGTTACATGTGGTGGCAAATTCCCAATTTATGGAGTCCATAAAACACCATGTGGATTTTTGGCAAATGTACCGCTGGCAGAATTACTGCGCGCTAAATCCACAGATTTTTGCAGGTAAAGTGGAGGATTCAACTCCAGCAACAAGCTGAAGGTGAATCTGCCACTTTTCCTGCAAAAATCTGTAGATTTAGCGCGCAGTAATTCAGATGGCAGTAAATCCGGCAAAAATTCTAATTTTGCTGTGCGGGGAAAAGTGGCAGTAATTGAATTACTGGCACGTTTTTCCTGCACCACTTTACTTGAAATGAGGCCATTGTTTTTGGATCTCCCCATTTCTGATTCTCTATATTGAGCAGAGGAATGTCGCACTTGCAAAGCTAGGAAGAGAAGAAGGTGGACGAGGAGGAGGAGCTGAGGAGTGTGATTCCCCGCACGCCCCATGATGGCGAACCTTGTGCTGTTTGTTGACACTGTTTCCTGGGTATGGGCCACTCATCATTGCCGAGCTTTACAGTTGTCAAAGGTGGCTGAAGCATTGGGGGTGGCTTCAGAAGAAGGAGACGGAGTGCAAAAGGGGGCAGAGTCATCAGATGAGGCTAGGGTGGCCAACTTTTTGATATCCTTTTGCGGGACACTTGCCCACAAGGCGGCGATGACATCACAGCGTCATTCATATTTGGCCCACCCCATTTGTAATTTAAATTTGTTAATGGTTCTTAACACCTGGCTTAATTGCAATGCAAATGGTTTGTCCTTGGGAGGTGATGGTCACGTATTTTAACTGCAAACATGACAATCACGACCCCAGGAACAAAGCATTAGCAATGGAATTAAGACAGGTGTCAGAGCGTTAGCAGCTCGACCTGCAGGCTCAAAAAGAGCCGGGGCCGCCGAGCCGCCCAGAGAAAGAAAGCAGCAAGTGGCAGCGCCATGGTGTGTAGACGGTCACTTCAGTTTGCCGAGTGGCTGTGCTTGACGCAGGTTGTCCCGACTTACTGTCTCCTGAGAGCCACACTCCAGGGAACAAAGCAAGTCAGGACAACCTGCGTCCCGCACAGCCACTCTGCACACTCCGGGACACAGTCCCCAATTACGGGACAATCCCGCAAAATACGGGACAGTTGGCCGCCCTAGATGAGGCACCATTGAACACAGTGCCAGGGGAGGCAGGGCATCTACCTGGAACCTCTGCACCCCCAATCCCGAATTCCAATTACGAATCCCATCAGTGAAACTAAGACCTGCACATGTCTGCTCAATTACACAAATGCACGCAGTCTTCAATGTGTCTCTGTAATTGCGAAAGCTTGTATCCCACTTCAAAGCGGGGCCCTAGATCTCAGAGCACTCTAAAGGGGTAGTGCGTTCATAGTCTTCCATCTATAACTATGCTTCGACACACCTCTTACGGACGGGCCACCTCTAATGGTACAACAACATTGTTTAAGGGTACAGGTAACATCGCAGGGCCAGGTGGAGAACAAATGAAAACATTCTGTGGCCCTCCCCATGGGTTAGAGTTGCAGACAGGTGAGCTGGCAAACTGTCTTGGGCACAATAAGAGGAATGTGTATAAATGACTAGTTTATAAATGCCTGCCACCTTGAACTCACTTGGCCCTGGTTATCATTACTATTATGGTATTTATTGAGTGCGGAACTAGCTTCGGAGCGCTTTTCAGAGGTGTGCAGGATTACAGATGCAACGGAGAACTTTTCAGTGGTAACAACAGAACAGATACACAGCGTGGGTAGGAGACAAAGGGGACAGTGGAGGGGTGCAGCTGTACCGAGTGGCGGGATGGAGAGGGGCGACGTGATGGCCTAGGTGTTGAGGAGAGACTCCTTAAAGAGGTGGGTCTTGAGTTTTTTTCTGAATTGTAGGAACATGGGGGCTAGTCTGGTGGCGGCGGTTGTTATGTGGTTAGGACAGAACTACTGCACTCTGAGGCTCTTAAAAAGGATACCAATAGCCACAAAACAATAACTGAAAGCAAAGGACAGTTTCAAAGAAAGAAAAATGGATGCACTCTGGATACTGACAGGGGGGTAGTCGGTATGGTTAATAACCGCAACAGTTTGTTAAGGTTTCCTGGCTTCAGCTCAAAGGGAGCTATGGGTCTTAAAATGTCTCTAGGGGCCTTCTGGGAAGCACCAGGGTGACAGGACCACAATATACCTTGTGCTGTAGCTGTTCTTGTTGCTTGAGAGGGTCGACTCGGCTTCCGGGTACTTTGCAGCCTTCTGTGACAGAGTTTGAGATGGGAGTCAGCTGCAGGCATAAGGCGGCAAGATGGTTCGGCGAGCAAAGTTGGACAAACGGCTGCAGGCTGGTGACTCAGCAGCTCAGGGTCAGTAATCGTTGTCTTGGTGCTGATCGGTGGTTCTGAAGCACTGGTCAAGACATCCCGGATGTCCTTAAGAGACAGCGGCTAGACAACGGTCTGTATTGCCATCGGTTGCGGATTGAGGGTGTCCTTTAAGGTGGACTTGCATGTGTTCTCTGTTGTCGTTTCCTGGAACCATCATATTTATTAACATCATCCTCTATAACAACTATTTTCGATATGAGTGCAAATACTTCCTACAGATGGCAGGAACCTCCCTGGGCTTACCTGTGGCACTGACCTGTGCAAACATCTACATGTACCATTTTGAGGCAACGCGCATCCTTAACAACGTACTCTGGAGTCCCAGGATATGTTTCTGGAAACGCTATATTTATGACGTCTTTGCCATTTGGAAAGGCACAAGAACAGAACTACAGCATTTTTTCGAATACCTTAATCTGTGTCATGAGCGGATGAAGTTCACATTAGAGGTGGGCGAACCGCCCCTAAACTTCCTGGACATGATAGTATCCTACGCCAACAATGAACTGAGTACCAGTATTTATCGTAAGCCTACAGATTTGAATAACACCTTACACTTCAAGAGCTTCCATCCCAAACACCTCAAGGAGAGTCTCTCGTACAACCAATTCCACAGACTCAAGAGAATTGTAACACTGAGACATTATAAGGAGTATACGAATTGATGGCCGACAGATTCAAGAAAAGAGGTTAACCCCAGACATCTTAGAGAAGGCCATTGAAGGAGTGGAGAACCATTCAAGAGCAGAACTCCTGCAGATTAAACCCAAGAGAGAGAATAAGAGTCTGATCCATACCCTGAAATATTCAGCACAGAGTCATTGTGTAGCATGGACATCAAAAAGAACTGCAATCTCATTAGACTAGACCCATTTCTAAATACACTGTTTCCAGAACCACCTATGCTACCATACAAAAGGGGGAGGAATCTCGGAGATTCATTCGAAAAGGCAGAAAGAGGAAAGAAATGGATACAAACCGTACTACACAAACAGAAACAGGGCACATTCCCATGCCTCAACTGCCAGCATTGTTCTAACATCATAAAGGGGGACAGTATTCAACATGCCCACACAGGCAAAAAAATCAAATAACGTCATTACACTACGTGCAATACTAAAAATGTGATTTATGCCCTAAAGTGCCCATGTGGCTCATACTATGTGGGACAGCCCATCAGATGAGCGAAAGACTGATAGACAGAACATAAATCCAACATCAAACAGCAAATCCTAAATCACCAGTCTTCAGACACTTCAAGGAGGCCAGGCACACAGGGGCTCAGATGAGGTGCGTGATCCTTGAGGTAATACACCCTTTGCCAAGGGGAGGTGACCTTATGAAAAAGCTCGCTCAGAGGGAGCTCTACTGGGTCTACAGTTTGGACTTGGTTAACCCATTAGGGATGAATGAGGAATTTTATCTAGGCCCTTACCTCTAAGGTATGGGGCTTGTCAATGAATGGCCCTATTAACAGACAGTTAGTGGAAGAGGCCGGATATCAACTTAGGCAACACACAGCTCACAACAAGATGGTCATAGGGAATGCAATTTCATCAGATATACTGTAGGACATATACCCACTGTTTAGAAATAATGTTAGATGACACCAGTGTAATGATCTATCATCAACATGTAGACATCTAGCCTACTAAACACCTTGCATGTACCAGTAACATTTACATACCATATGAATGCATAACTAGTATTTTAAGATGTACTGTCAATATACGATTTGATTCTTCTGTAACATCATAAGCTTGGTCGGGCCCATCCCATAGGGAACTCCAACTTCAATTTAGACAATCATCAGGTTACTCAATCTCCACTTGATTCCATTTGGACTAAGCTTACGAATATGTTAATGTTAATGTTAAACGTTACTTGTACCACACACTATCACCACTGGAGTGGTCCCCTGGTGCTCTGGTGGATCTGAAAAAGGATGGTGTGAAACAGGGAGGCTGTGGGAGCGGTTAGTAGGGTTCAGTGGGAATAGGAAAGTGAGATATGATGTTCTATTGACAGCTTCAGTTCGGTTTGCACCGTTTGCTG
Organism: Ambystoma mexicanum; assembly: GCF_040938575.1. NCBI lineage: Eukaryota > Metazoa > Chordata > Amphibia > Caudata > Ambystomatidae > Ambystoma > Ambystoma mexicanum. Next base: position 1,330,083,061 of record NC_090923.1, read on the forward strand.
AGCTTAAGTGCGATTTTCTAGTCTGACCGATTCCCATGTGCTCCTGTGCATGGTAATGTGTTGTTTGTATGTTGTTGCAGTGTGGTGAAGTACATGCGGTATGCTGTGCTGAGATGTGGTCGTCTGAGTTTCTGTAGAAGAGTTTGCGGAAAAATTAGGTTTTAGTATTGGGTTAGCAGTTTATTTTTTTTTATTACCTCTTTGCTTTGATTTGTTTGGTCGGCATCTATGACCATCCTATGGGCTTTGATATTTTTTGGCATCCTAGTCGGTAGGTACGTTACGGTGTGGTAATTAACTTCTGTAGAAGTCCAGCGGTATGTGGACATGGGTCGTGGAGGTGTGTTCCCCCCCACCCTAGGTTTAGAGTTGGTTTAGGAATATACATATTCACGATTCATTCCGTCTATTTATTCTCCCATGACATGTCCCTTCTACAACATCAGATCTGACCATTCAAGTGACTGGTCCCATGTGGCATCCTACTGGGGCACACAGGAATTGGAATTGTATTATGGACTGAGTGTATCACTTACTTATTCTCTCAACACCGGGGATGAATCACTCATGATTGTTGAATCTAGTGAGCGACGAGTATTATTACTGTCTCACTGACAAGCCCCTGGGGTTGACACACACTGATTGGTGGACGACTTTCCTCATGCACGTAGTGCCGTTATCACACCTGATGCATCAACAGGTTTTAGCTACTGGTTACCTAGCAACGAGGCTAGCGATTTTCATAGCGCTGCAACTTAAGCTCTACTGCCGTGCCACCGCTTCACCCTCCTGCCCAGCAGGCTGTAATCACGGTGAGACACTCCACCGCCTACTCCAGAATAGCTTAAACCGCTGCACTCGACTATGAGCCCTTACCCACATATTCCAGTGATTTGTCCCCATAACAATTAAGGCCAGTGTACTGCCCGCACCGCCTGTGACTCAATACTGGCTGCATTGTAATCACCTCGTGTTGCTTACCATTATTTTAACCATATATTCACACAACATTGCTATGTGGAATTAACGTTTACTGTCAACATTGTCTGTAAAGGCTCAGTCTCATTCTAGCCTGTTGGTAAGGCTCCAAGTAAGCCCTGCTACTGCAGATGCCACCCTCTCTAGCACATAGGTGCATAGTTGCATTTAGTTTGCTGCCAACTGTTATTCAGATTGTGGTAAAATGTCTACTGAACCCTGCTGTTGCCACCCGTTCTAGCACATAGGTGCATAGTTGCATTTAGATTGCTGCTAACTGTTATTCAGATTGTGGTAAAATGCCTAGTGAACCCTGTTGTAGCCACTCGTTCTAGCACATAGGTGTATAGTTGCATTTAGATTGCTGCTAACTGTTATTCAGATTGTGGTCAAATGTCTAGTGTACCCTGTTGTTGACACCTGTTCTAGCACACAGGTGTAGAGCTGCTTTTAGACTGCGGTAAAATGTTTACCAAGCCCTGCTGTTGTCACTCTCTCTAGCACATAGGTACTCAGTTGCATTTAGATTGCTGCTAACTGTCCAGTATTCCCTACTATTGCCACACTCTCTTGCACACAGGTGCTCAGTTGCACTGTATCTAAACTATGTTAGGTTGGTTATTACTCATGATGCTGCCTTTTTGTGCTGTACCATATGATACACCCTGCACAGGCTCCCATTTTATTATCCATGATAACAGGCTCTCTAGAGTAGCATGCCCCCGGCACCACCCCATCCCCTGTCCCACGCCCTTCCTGCCCCCTACCAAACAGTTTACCCAACAGCACCATCTGATTAACGATCAATTAGACCACTCAGGCATCCAAAAGCCTCAAAGAACCACCTTACACTACTCACCCGCCACTAACTACCTAAAATGACCACCCCGGTCCTTAGCTCACTTAGACTCACTAGACTCAGATCACGGACCTTCATCACTGTTTGCTCACCAAGTAAAGACCCCTCCAAAATAAAGCAAACTGAACAAACACCTCTAACAGGAATCATAAGAACTCAAAGACTCAGATCCCGATTCTTAAACCATGCTAGCACTAGTCTCCCCACCACCTCTTCCATTATAGGAAGTTCACTGCGACTACAGACCCAAACCAAACCACCCACAAGGACTACCACCACCAAACAACAACCCAGCATCATAGGAACTATTAAGACACTCCTACCTCCTCGAGTCCAAGAGCCACCTTCTCCTATACACCTCAAATCAGCCCTCGTCAATGCACGGTCTATACCTGCACATGCCACAGAAATACATGATGTTATTACTGAGCAACAACTTGACCTACTCATAGTGACAAAAACCTGGCTCCACCAAGCTTCAGGACCCTCCCTCTCCATTGCCATTCCTCCAGACTATACCATCCTTAGGACAGACAGAATGAAATCACTAGGTGGGGGGAGTAGCTATCATTGCTAAAACCCATCTCAAAATAAGAACCTGCCCTATTGAGAACCCAGACGGTTATGAAGTCCTACTAGCTAAATTAGCCATGAACCACAAGACTACTTTAAACATAATAACTATCTATAGAGCACCCAGTACCAAATCTCAGCCACAGACAGATATACCACTTTTACTAACGCCACTTATAAAACCAAACACAAAATGCCTAGTCCTATGGGACCTGAATTTAGGTTTTAACGATACCCAAGACCACAAAGCTGAAGCATTACACAATGCGCTCAAAGACATGGAATTCACACAACTAGTGAACGCCCCTACCCATACAAAAGGAAGAACCCTAGATTGGATACTATCTCTTAACACCCTAGTATCCATAGACTCCATCAATCCGGTACTCTGGTCAGATCACCACAGTATAAACTTCACCATCTTGGCCAATGAACCAGACCTACCTAAAACTGTCATTGGGGAATCCTACGTAACCAGAAATATCCGTAAACTCACAGCAGAAAACCTTAACCCATTACTAGCCACCGCCCTTGCAACAAAGACATTTATACTGGAAATCCCTGTGCCCTGGCTGACATTTATCACAATTGTCTCACCAACACAATTGACACCCTAGCTCCTTGTGTCAACAAAAGAAAATGCAAAGATAAAAAATCTTCATTCTGGTTTAACGAAGAACTAGTCTCCCTTAGAAGGATTAAAAGATCCCTTGAACACCGGCTAAACAAAACCCACACCCCAGAAGCGTTAGAAGCATTTAACTCCGCAAACAAAACCTACAAATCAGCAATCATTGCTCATAAAGCAGATGCCCTCAATACCAGAATCAGCAATGCATCCTCTGATAGTAAAGAACTATTCACCATACTCAAAGAGATGGAGAATCCGATCCCCATAATCAACCCAGTCCAACCAAGTAAAGAATGGTACACCACCATCCAAGATGCCCTGGCTTCTACAATCAATCTATTACAAAAGAAAATCATGTCCAAAAGAAATCTCCTATCTGACAAGCACACCACGTCTAACCAAATCACCATGAACATAGAAGATACCACCCCTCTCTTCAACTTCACAACAGTCTCCCATGACACAGTACTCAGTACTATCTCCAAACTCAAAGCGTCTAACTGCAAAGGAGACAACTTCCCGGGACACACTTAATTAAATTATGTGCCCCTACCCTCACACCTATAATTACTAACTTTGTGAATGCCTCCTTCCACACCAACCAGATCCCAGCCAGCATCAAAGCGGCATTGGGTCACCCCTCTATTGAAAAAGCCTACTCTGGACCCATTAGTGCCCACAAACTACCGGCCTATAACGACTGTCCCTTTTCTTCTCAAAATCATTGATAAAATAGACTACAACCAAATACAAACTCACCTCAAACACAGCAATCTATTAGGAGCTAGACAATCTGGCTTCAGGCCTAACCATAGTACGGAGACAGCCCTGTTGGATTTGAAAATCCAACTGGACTCCATCAGAGATTCAGGGAAATTAGCCACCCTATTGCTACTGGACCTATCAGCAGCATTCGATCTAGTCGACCATGATAAACTATGTGACACTCTAAAAAAAGATTTTAACTTTTCCAACAACGCCATCCAGTGGATCAAATCCTTTTTAACAGACCGTACATCCAGAGTGGCCATCGGCAACCATGCAGTGGAACCCATAGTAGTACCCATTGGAGTACCCCAGGGATCCTGCCTCTCCCCCACCCTCTATAATGCATACATCAAACTCCTATTCTCGGCTCTTGACGATATGGGTGTCATCTACACCAACTTTGCAGATGACACCCAGATCCTCATCCCCATTACAGGTGACTACACCCAAGACACCTACACCATCAACAAAGTCTACTCAATAATCCAAAACTGGATGGCTCTAAACAGCCTCTGCCTCAACGATGAGAAGACCGAGGTCCTCATCGTGGGCTCTCAAAAAAGAATAAGCACCCTCCACTCTGACTACGCACATATCAACATTGACGGCACACTAATACCAGTACTCAAACAAGTTAAAACTCTTGCTGTTTATATTGACGCTAACCTCTCTATGCACAAACAAATAGCTGCCCTCTCCTCATCCACAGCCTACACATCAAAACCTATCGCACTCAGTCGCCAATTTCTCACCCCGACAAATTGCATCACCCTGGCTAGAGCCCTGATCCTAACGAAATTCGATTACTGTAACATCCTCTTCCTAGGAACCTCCAAAACTAACCTAAACAAACTTCAATTGCTACAGAACAAAGCCCTCAGAGCGGCACTGGGTATCAAGAAATCCGAACATATATCTAGCATCAGAAGAGAAAATCATTGGCTACCAATTGAAGCAAGAATCATCTTCAAAACACTTAGTATTGTCCATAAATGCACCCCTTACAAAGCACCCAGCTACCTCAATAATACTGTCAAGAAAAAGATCTCCTGTAGGCAACTTAGATCTAGTAAACTGGCCCTCCTGGAAGTTCCTCAATACAAATACTGGAGAGCGGGAGGATGCAGTTTCAAAGTCCTAGCCCCATCGCACTGGAACGCACTACCCCTAAGAATCAAAAACGAGGACTCTCTACTAAAATTTAAAAAAGCACTGAAAACCTGTCCATTCAATAAATATTAACCCTAACCATCCCTACTCGACTCCAGTACTAGAATGCCACAAGCCTACCTTTTAAACGAATTGTGAGTTGCTACTTTGACCCAAGGGAATTTAGCATTTGAAATATGACTTCATCATAAATGATTTGATTATTTGTCTGTAACTGCAACAGTGTATAAACATGTAAAAATTCATTTGAAACTTTTCGCTGTGATACCCCTGGGTCTGGGTGAGTAATAAATGTAATAAATAAAAAAATAAAAAATAAAATTCCACGCCAGATGGCAGCGCGCATCGGATGCTGTGCCTTAAAGACATGTTAATTACAGGTAGCTTTCCTACCACGATCATCGTGTACAGTCAGGCGACTCTAGATTCCTTTTCACAAACGGCAGATGCGCACACCAGCAGTCCGTGTTAGACTCTCAGACCACACTTTTCCAACTTTTGGATCTATTCACACCGATGAATAAAGAAATTCCTTTGTATTGATTTTAGGATGTTAGTTTCCGCGACGACATGCACAGGACTCATTTCAAGACACAGGGAGCAAGTTGGATACCGTATCAGGACTAGGTGAGAGGAGAGTTTCCCCTAATTAGAGCACGTTTTGTGTAGCCTTATGACCTAGACAAAAGCCAAAAGTGTATGCTCGTAAGATTCCCTATACATTTTCCCATGTAGCTCTCGTGGCATAACCAGTGAAGTAACTGTGGAAATTCAAGTCTGTCCCATTTGAATATAGCACAATGCCAGCACCTATTAACCTTCAAGGGGATTTACCAAGCTTATGATGATGTAAATTATGATGTACAGAACATGACAACACGGCTAATTGTTGAAATGCTGCATGCCTACATTTACTCTGATATATTACGAGTTGGTTGTAATTGTTTTTCTATTCTGAGATTGCAGTTTGGACTGAGCACATGAGATCAGAACCCCTGATGAAGAGCGTACAACTTTGAAACGCCTTGGGTCTCCCATTAAAAGAAAAATCGTTTTGAAGAACAATGGAATTCAATATTTGAATTTATTTACAAATATATACCCTGTTGAAAATGTGATGCATTGCATCTATTAATTACCATTTTCTATATACACTAACCTCTAGAAATCCTAGCTTTTAAGTACACTCTCAATAATTTGGCTGTCTATCAGCCCGAGATAGTGTGCAAGGGAAGGGAGTTCCCACACACTGTTGGTAACATAGCATCTACAGGATTTCTTTCATGCATTACCCTAAAAAAACAATTATAAATTGTTCAACTTTCTAGGCAATTTTTCTTTAGAAATATGCTGTAAAATGCAGCATTTCAACAGATTCTTTTATAAAGGTTCTCAGGAGAAAGACCAGATTTCCCTACATTATTTAAGGGCCTCTTGTGGTAGATGTTAATAGCCCTACACTAAAGACATTAACCTGCCACCGTTGGCTTTGAATAGTGTACAGTGCCAGTGCCCTCTCAGGAGCTGCCGACCCTCTGGCACCAAAAGCTGCCTCTGCTCCTGCCACGTACATAACAGTGTTACTGGCCGTACACAATGGTGGCTGGAAGATTTGGAAGCCAATGTCCAGGTGCCAATCCCCCAGCCCCTTGTTTCTATGTCAGGTGTAAGATTTGAATCACAACCTTACTTCTTTCACCTTGTGCAGTCCGCGGTATGCTGCTGTGGCAGCATGATCATCATAATCATTAGGCATGAGTGGTGGCCCAGGTCGGCCTGAGACTCTGTGGTGCAGAATACGCTTCTTTAAGGAGCCTGGGGAAAGGATGGTTCAGCAGGGATCGCCGTGGGAAACCCTCATTTTATGTTGAACCAGTTTCCATAAGCCCCATTAGGACACATTACTAGCTTCTAACCTCCTACTCATGTGTCTGGATAATCTTCAGCCCTGGGTTTCAGCTGGGATGGGAAGCCATGTCGTGGGGTGGAGAGGCAGAGTGTGGAAAAGCCTTGTCTGTAAGGCAGTGGTGCGGCTGCTGTTTAAGGCCTAAAATGAATGCCACCATCTACACGCTGCTTCCCACCACGCACACATGCTTTGATGAATAAGCCATGTGGCCGACCCACCACTTTACATGCAGGCCAATTTTCTAGATGAAGGCAGTAAGCACTAACATATGGGAGAGTATATTGCTCTGCTAGCGTTGCCATCTCAGCTTGTGCTAAGCTCTCTTCTCCTTCTGAATGGATTTACAGTCGCAGTGTCCCTCCTATGCTCCTAGCCTCCTCATACAAAAATCTGCCTTCTGCTTTTTTACAGCTCTCGATGATTCCCAGCCACCTTTCCACACTTGCCCTTAACAGTTTTCAATTTGAAGGTATGTATTGTGTGAGAAACCTGAAGTTGTCCCACTGTCTGAACCCTAGGGATCTCTTTCTCAGGTGGCCAGGGCATGGCCATCGCCCTTGGATACAGACCCTGGGGGTGGTCAAGTGCAGGAGGATCACCTGGGTGAGGGATCCTCGGGAAATCGGGGTGAGACATCTGATGGGGATACGCAGTATTCCCCCCTTTCCGTCACTTCCTCCACCTTTATAGGTTGTTCTGAATCCTGTCCCTCCCTAATTCCAACAAGTACCAACTGAGAAAGGGGGGCGTGGGAGAAGCAGGAGAAAGACATTATCTATCACCCTGTGTGCTACAACAGCAGAACTATCTCCTTGTTTCAGATATGCCCCTACCCAAGATTCCTTCAGTTGAAATAGAATATTGTCATGCCAGTTCCATTATGCCCCAGTACTTTTCTGTGAAACCACAAAAACACATTTATTTACCATCACACACTCACCGCGTTTATTTTTCTGAAAGCCTCAAACCGTCAAGGTGTCAGGGAGAAGCATGTCCTGCCACACTTATTAAAGATGTGGTCGCTGAGCTTGCTCCCTTCATCACCACATTTATAAACGCCTAATTGGAACTGGCACAGTCCTTACTAATCTCAAGGATGCATGGGTTTGCCCACTCCTTAAGAAATCAATGCTAGACCCAAATACACTGAGTAACTACCGTCCCATAACTATGGTACCCTTCCTCTTAAACATTCTGGCTAGAGCAGCATACCTGAAAATCCAAAGTTATCTTGAATCTGATCATCTATTAGGCCTAGGCCAATCAGGTTTTAGACCAGGTCACGGCACAGAATCAGCACTCATTGACCTTAAAATACAAATAGATGAGTTAAAGGACAAAGGTAAGGTTGCCCTCTTTCTCCTACTAGACATATCTGCTGCCTTTGACCTGGTCAACCACAATGTCCTGTGTAAACATTTGACTTCAGCGGTACACTTCTCTACTAAAGCCACATCGCGTCTATGTCTATGTCTTTGTGCTTATAACGCACCGTAAGCCCGCAGGCATCAGGGCGCGGTGAGCGCAGAGAAAGTTCTATTTACAATAGAGGACTCTCTGGGTTTATAGTGTCTCCTCGACACTGTGGTGACACTGTAATGCTTCAAGACTATTGGAATAAGAAGGTTTTCAGGGCCTTCCTGAAACTGAGGTAATTTCCTTCTTGTCTTAGGGTCACTGGTAGCCCATTCCAATATTTGGCCGCCTTGACAGGAAAAGATCTTCCCCTTCCTGTTGCCCGTTTGGCCTCTTGTTTATTTAGGATACCCATGTCTGCTGATCTTAGGCATCTTTGGGGCACGTACAAGGAAAATTGATTTTGAAGTAGACTGGCACCTCCCCAAAAAGACATCTATGGACTATCGTCATTGCCTTAAACTTGACTCTATCCTCTATTCTAAGCCGGTGCAGTTCCTTTCTTCCTTCTGATATATGGTCCTTATGTTTTTTCCTTTTGAAGGTGCGAACCGCATCATTTTGCATTACTTGGCATTTTGCCAGCTCTCTCTTAGAGGCTCCCAATAGCAATGCATTACCGTAATCTAAACGGGACAACAAGATTGCTCTTGCGATGGTAGCCGAGTTAGTCTCATTTATGAAGGGTCTAATTGCTCTCAAAAGTCGCAGGTAGAACAAATTGTTTTTGTACAGATAGTTAACCTGGGCCCCGGAGCCTAATGAGGCTTCCACCATCATGCCCAGGGTTTTTACCTTAGATACTACTGGTATGGTGGCTTCTTTAATATAGAAAGTCTTGTATTGGGAGTCCAACTTGGACCTGGCCTGCTTTGATCCAAAAACCATTAATTCGGTTTTTGTATTATTTAGACACATCCAGTGCCTCTGCATTCAGGTATCAATGATGTTGTAAATGTCCTCTATTTTTGCACTGTCTACTGCATAGTTTCCTGTTAATTCAAAGATGAGCTGCGTGTCATCGGCGTAATTGGTGAAAAACACGCCAATGTTTTCTAGCAGGGAGCAAAGACTTCTTATGTAAAGGTTAAAAAGAAGTGGAGACAAGCTAGCTCCCTGGGAGACTCCAAACAGTATCGGGGTTGCTTCTGAGAAATGTTCACCCCAATGTATCCTCGCCTTCCTGTCCTTCAGGAAGAAGGCTAGCCAAGCCTGTGCTTTTAGCGAACACCCGCCTAATTTATGCAGAGCTGATTGGAGTAGCTGGTAGTCTACCAGGTCAAACACAGCGCTGAGATCCAGCAGCATGAGTAACCCGGGTTTAGCTTTCTCCATCAGTTCCAGCACATGTGTCTGTAAATCCAGCGTAGCTGACTCTGTGCTGTGGGCTGCTCTAAAGCCTGATTGTTGTTCATGTAACACACCGTGGTAAAAATCCTTCCTCTTTAATAGAACAATGAGAGTATTTGCCCCGAACGGCTATGGCCGACCCGACGCCTGTTTCATGTGGAGTCCCCCAAGGATCCTGCGTTTCACCTACTTTGTATAACATTTTTACAAAGCCATTATTTGACTACCTTGACAGTTTGGGTGTTACTTAGATTAACTATGCAGATGACACCCAAATGCTCATACCCCTCTCAGGGTGTTATGATACTGACTCTAAACCTTTGAGCAAAATATACCAAGTTATTCAGGTTACACATGGCCTTTGTCTTAACGACGATAAAACTGAGATACTATTGATTGGATCCCAAAACCGCCTAAACAAACTGTTGGAGCAGTTTAAATCCTTTGTCATTGATAACATTACTATCAAAGTTGCAAAAGAACTCAAAACTGTAGTTATCTACCTAGAATCGACTCTCTCGCTTACCAAACCAATCAATGCTACGGCGTCCTCAGTGGCATATACAGCTAAATTAATTACCGCTTGCAGGCCATTCCTTTCCCCGGCTACTTGTAGCACCTTGGCTAGAGCCCTGATATTGTCAAAACTGGACTACTGTAATGCCCTATACACCGGTACAAGCTGCTTCAACCTCAACAAGTTTTGCAGAATAACGCATTAAAAGCGGCGCTCAATATCCCTAAAGCCAACCACATTACTCCTACCAGACAAAAGGTCCAATGGCTTTCCGTCAAGAACAGAATCGCCTTTAAAACGCTATCCTTAACCCACAACTGTCTGGCGAACAAAGCCCCTAAATATTCAAACTGTAAGTTCACCAAGAATTAATCAAATAGACCTACCAGAGCCTCCCAGGTCAACCAAAAAAAAGTACGAAGATACAAACAAGAAAAAACAAGGGGTCTGCCACCTGACCTCAGAAATGAGACTGCTTATTGGGCCTTCCGAAAAAAAACTAAAACCATGGCTATTCTCAGAGGAATAATGATCCAAGTAACTGACTACTGACACATATAAATGCCACTCCTAGCGCTACAACTGCTCACTCACACTCTAGATCACCATTTGCATTGCACTTTAATCTGCCTATTTTTAATTAGTGTATTGACTGTTTTAATTATTGTATGACTTTGTCAACTGAAAACATAACCACTTGCTAAATGAAAATGGAACCTCATGTACATCACCTGTAACGTGTAAATATTTCTAATGTATGCATATTGTTAACCTAAAATGATACCACCTGTATGTCAATTCTAACCTGTAAATGTGCGCCCAGATACCTTTGGGTTGGGAGCGCTATATAAATAAATAAATAAAATACTCCACACAGTTTTCCCCTAATTAATGAGAAAAACTAAAACTCCCACAATCCCCCCACACTGTTTTTTTTCTGAACACACTGAGAGGAGGAAGAGGGGAGCTGAGAGAATGAAGATCCCTCAAAACACCACTGAGAGACAAAAGAAAGACTGTCCCATATTAAGACTGGACTGTCCTGCTAATGAGGCCAGGCAAGTTCAGGCCTCCCTTTCTACTACTCACACCTGACTCCACTTAACACTCCCAGGAAGTATAAAAGGCGGAGCATGAGAGCACACTTTGAGTGAGCTGGGGATGCTGGAGGGTGCCAGGACACCAGAACACCAGAAAGAGACCTGTGGAGCTGAGAGGAACTTGTAAGGCCTGGAGGAAAAAGAACTACCCACACACTGAGCCTGACAGCGCAGGGGAGGCTGCAGGGAGGAGCTTAAGCTTTGCTTACAGGGAGCCTAAACCAGGGGGCAGCTGGATTTACCTGGTGGCACCCACAAAACAGCTCCTCCCCTGGGCTAAACCGGAGAGCACAGGCCTCTGGGGGCTTCAGGTGGTGAGACCCTGAACCCAGGTAAATTTCTCCTAGTGCTCTGGCGGCTCCTACAAGTGTGAGAATGCCATTTTGAGGAGCTGAGGAAGTGTGAGCAAAATTCCAAGAACTGCATTATGGGACTGGAATTCCAAAGAAATGTTTTTGTTTTGTTTGAATACATTGAAAAAGTGTACGAGCCTGGCAGAGCGAGGCCCTTTGTGAACCTTGAAAGGGAATCCGAGCCCGGGAGAAGGGGACCCTTTGGGAACTTTGAGAGGCGGTCCGCACCCGCTGGAGGGAGACCCTGAAAGACTGATAAAGGCCAAGCAGCGAAGAAAGAAAACAGACAGCTGAATCTTCAACACAGCCGGTAAGTCAGAGGCAACATGCACAAAATCAGAGTGACAGTAAATTGGCAGATGAGAGATTGAACTTTTAAAGAAAAGACAGATACCATAAACAGAGTGGTCCGGCGCCACGTGGGTGCTCATTCAAAAGTGTCTGTTAGGTATCCAACTGAAAGGAGGCAAATGTAAAAAGGAAAGGAATTGTGAAATCAAAGTGATACTGCAACGGGTAAAGCCAAACCCTGTGCACATTCGGAAGTCTTCGATAGTTGATGCTAATTGAAGTTGATCTGAGCCCGACTGAGGGGATCCAAGATCTGAGTCCGATTGAGGGGGATCTGAGCCCAACTAAGGGGGATCCAGGATCTGAGCCCCTCTGAGAGGGATCAGGAGTGACCTGTGAGTCACCCGAGAAAGAATATCCTACAAACATTGTGAAAGAGGATCTGAGCCCAAATGAGGGGGATCCAAAGTGACAAACACTGTGTTAAAGGGATCTGAGCTCGGCCGAGGGGGATATGGGGTGAACAGTGAATCACCTGAATTGAGGACTTGTGAAAATCTGAAAGAGGAAAATAACTTATCATTTGTTTTGTCACATCAGGCCCTCTGAGTGAAGTGACTTTGATAGGCAAAGAGACTTGGGCACAGAAGACCCTGATGCTAATGATTGAACTGTACCCTCATGCTAAAGAAGCCAGAGATTGTGCTACGCCCCAGTGAACTGCCTTGTCCTGTGCTGAAAATGTGCGGAAGGGAGGCCAACAGCCTGAACATCATGGCATATCATTTTTTTGTGAACACTTCTTTCTTTTTCATAAACACTACCCCCACACTATTGGTATTCAGAGGTAAGGATTGTCAATAGGTTTTTTAGTATAGGCCCCTTTTATTTTGACAAGACACCACTAGGACTGCGTTATTATTACTTGATGGTTGTAGTTTGCCCACATTTGTAGATTTAGGATTAGATAGGCGTCTATCATACCCAGGGACGTCATTTAGGGGTCACCAGAGGTTGCAACTGTGACCTCTGAGGTCTCCCTTGCGACCTCTAGAAAAAAATAGAAAAAAAAGAAAAAAAAGCTTTTATTTTTGTTTTTTTTTGTAATGCAAGCTCATGGGCTGTGGCCAGCACCATGTGGCTCTTTAGCTCTGAAGGGGCTGGCCATCTTGTTAAAGCCCCTTAAAAAAAATAAAGAAGAAAAGGAGTGAGACAAGTCTAACACTTTCAGCACTGACCCTAAATAAGAAAGATTAGGAATACCAAATAATGTGTCTTTCTGGAATTCTATACAATAATTGCTAGACTCATTAAAGGTTTATTTCAGGCACACTTCAGGGGGTGAGTCACTGATTTAGTCTGTTCTTAAACGCCTCAACTCAGCCTTTCATCCTTCTGAGGTCGATAAAGAGTACCAACACAGGTTGGGTGATATTGGGTGTATATTTTTTCTATATAAAGCGCTTAAGCGTAAGTGCTATATAATAACACATCATTATCATTTGGTCATGGACGTCTGCTTGAATTCACAGTAATTTGGTAATATGGGCCTATACACACTGATCTTAACGATACATATGGCGATCCATTCTTGTATGAAATGTACATCACATTATAGTGATATCGTAACCATATTTATTGTAGTGTACAATGCTATGTGATAGCACTTCCTGTTTTGTCAACGGGTGAAAGGTTGCGTTCCATTGCATCCCGCGATATCACTTCGGGGTGGGTTCAAATGACATCACTTCCTGTGATGTCAACAGGGGTCAAGGGTCGTGTGATGTCACTTCCGCTATCCCTGGCATTTTGGTGAAATGATGTCCCTGATCATACCCTTGTTGAAGTTCAATAAACACCCTTGAACTGTGGTTACTTGTGTCTGTCTTACTGTTGATACCATGCCTTCCTTACAATTGTAAGATATGTTTTTTTTTTATCAGGTGTTTCAGTCGCCTCAAAAAGTATGGGTGTTTCCAACCTTTATGTTAGCAAGAGATACTTGTAGTTAATGGCCAACAGGTGTGAGCTACTGGGTTGGTGATGTTCATGAGTATGACAATTTGTACCAAGATATCATACTAAGGGGATGATTTGTTCACACATGTGACCGCTCGTGCGCCGCCATCAGATAGACACTCCTTCTCTATACTCACACACGTAAGGCAAGGGCACATACAATTTTCTGCAGCACTTTTTTCTGCAGCAGTTAATTGGCACTTTTTGGCCTGTGAGCACTGCTCTCATCCTTTCATTTGAAGTGCCCAACACTGCATCAATCGCTCTATTTCGGAATAATAGGGCAGCCACATGAACAGTATCAAATTCCATGTTAGTAGGCTTCCCTGCACGATTTTGCAAGACAGCTCATATCACAGCTGATCGCACAGTGCTATTTACCTTTTTATTATGACTGATCGGCATGCCTTGTATAATCACGTATTGTTCCCTTTTTGGGCCCCCCTTGGTTAAGCTATGACATCGTCCACCTTTACCAATGGCCGCCCGTGCATGCGAGCGCCTTTAGACACCTGACCTTGCGTTCACGCCCACTGCCCTGCCAATTCCTTGACGCACCAGGAAGCATTTTCCTGTTTATCTCAGGTCCGCCGGGCAGCCACATCTCCCCTCCAGCGGACTGAATAGACGGCACCTTTCCAACCAAGGAACACAGAATACGCTCTTAAGGTAAGTCCGGCCACCCTCAGTAGCTTCCTTTTTTTACACCAGCACGACCATCATTTGACATGAAGCAATGCTCCCTTGCTATCTCTCCACCTAATCTAATGGTCTGCTCCTTCTTGTTGTTCTCTACTGAAGAAGACCGCTCTGCAGATGAAATAAGATGAACATCCAAACACTACATAGATCCCCCGCCGCGCGCCAAGCGTCATGGCCAAATCGGTGGGCTCTTCTCTCTCTATATATATATATATATATATATATATATATATATATATATATATATATACACACAACAGGCATGCTTCCCTGATATGGGATGCATGCAAGAGATGACTTTTCCTGAATGACTGAAAGTCGGCATTTAGCCGGTTTTGATGGAACCATGGGTTGTACTCATATCCAGGTTTTTCCCGTTTTGTCTCCCTTACAGGGGACGGAGCAGCCCGGTCACATTGCCTAAATTTGGGGCAAGCTGGAAGACTGATATATTTCAGAAAACAACTAATGGTCCAGAAGAAGATGGTTAAAAGAAACCTAAACCATTGAAACCGGTCGGCCTTTCTGGCCATGGGGGCTCCCATGACCATATAGATATCCCTGTTAATCAAGGGGGATACGTAAACAAAAAGATACCATCCTAAACTCACACCACATGAGCTTTTTTAAGGTGTCCCAGCTATATGGGTATATTTTTACTAAATCAACTAACACAGCTTCTGCATGAGGCAAATTAGATACCTTAGGGTGAATAGAAAATATACAGAAATCCCACGGCTAAATGATGTCCATGCAAGCTAACTAGCTGTTCTGACAAGATCTAATAACGGGTCTTGTTTTTTGCAGCAGCCAATAGGTTGTGTTTTATCTGGTTGCTCTTTTATGTTTAATTAATCTCAATGAAATCTGGTATTTCCAAACAATTGGTGAGATGAGGGACAGCTTCCTCTTTATCTATCCCTATTAGATAGGCATTGCACCTTCTGCCATCTATGGATAGGCACCCAGGGTAGGGTCAGGGTGTCCTTTCTTTAGGGATAGATAGCACATTGTTCTTCCCATTGTAGTTTGTTATCAACAATCTGTCCACCAAGTTCTCATTAACATGTTTTCTCCCAAAGAACCGTTTATGTTGTGATACGGTTCTGGTTGCTTAACGGTTAGGGAATGGTGCTGCTTTCCCGCATTGTTTTTGAATTTACCCTGTTGTTATTTCCTGAAGCTTAATGGAAGTCAGGTGTGAGTGATTACCAGTAAATGCTTGACCTTGCCTGACCATTGTAGTGGGACATGTCAGTTACAATGCTGGGGTGTGAGTCTGTTTTCTCCCAGAGCAGGCTGTGTGTGTGAAAGTGTTTGTGTAGGGAAGGAGGGGGATAGAGTTTCTAAATATCCTATCGAGTAGGATGGGGTAAAGCTGTTAAAGGGAAGGGGATACCGTGTATCGCATTAGGTGTACCACCCCCCGAAGACCCCTCACCCGGGTGATCTTCCCATACTGGTCCACCTCCAAGAACTGGATCCAAAAGCGATGGCCATGCCCTGGCCACCTGGATGCCAGATCCTTGGGGATTATTGGGTGAGACACCTTTTGGTTTCTCACAGCGCCGCATCTGCATCCATGATTTCAACAAGGGTAGTTTCTTTGTTTCTTTTGGGGATGGATGTGCAAAAACAATCTGATGAGTTTTTCAATCAATGTGTTTTACAGTTTTAAAAAATTCAGCAAATACCACGTTCTTATTTGTAAAAAAATAAAATCCACTGCCAATTTAGTATATCCCCAAATTCTTGCATATTGCTCCCAATCAGGTAACAGAATTCAGCCAAGGAAAAGTAAGCCAAAGTCTACTTTGTTAACTACCCTTAAACGAGTGTATGTCAAAATAGTTCAACATGTGGAAACCATGTGATCAAGTTTTATGCAAAGAAAGTGTTCCATGGCGGCCACCTTAGCACAGTATTTTCAGTCATTGAACGGGACATGCGAGGCGTCTCATTCAATCACTAAAAACACTTTTGTTTTTAGCACCCCGCACTACTGCTTTGGTAACCCGGGGTGCTAATGACGTTAAGCCCCTGTTCCAAGGGTTGTAACAGGGCTAACTGCCTGGAGCCCTCGTTAATGGCTGGAGCAGTTAACTTGGGCTGCCGGGGCGTTAACCCCGCTCCACACCTTGGAGCAGGCACTTAACACCACATTACATGTCAAGTATCAGACCCAAAGGGTCACTTGTTCCTTTGCATTCACTTGTTAAAGATCACGCACAATCACACCAGAGACAGCGCTTACATGTTTATATATACACAATTCATTCAGCATTCACACTATGTTTGTCCTGACTTCTTTAGTCTTTGTGTACATGTAGCACCCGGATGCCTGTTGGGCTTTCAGCGATTAAGAAATAAGTAAATAAATATAAATAAATTGATGGTACTAATGTAAAAAGACGAAAAAGTCTTATATTCCCTTGTCCCATTCTGCACTTAAAGGCCCATAGCACTGCTGTGCAGCCTCATTGTGGGACCTGTGAGAAACCTGAAGCTGTCTCATTGTCTAGTGCCTGGGGATCTGTCATCCAGGTGGCCAGGACACGGCTATCGCTATTGGATCCAGTTCCTGGGGGTGGACCAGTGCAGCAGCATCACCTGGATGGGCGGTCCTCTGGGAGTGGAAGTGGGACACCGACGGGTGAGACGCATTATTCCCTTCCTTAAAACACCTTTCCCCCTTTCTTCCCCGTAGGATATTCAGAAGTTGACCCCTCCCCCCACTCTTTTCTGACACAAACACTTTCTTACAACATGAAAGACAACGGACTAACAAGGGGGCCGTTTACCTGACATGTCCCAACACAGGGGTCAGGCAGAGTTAGGCAATTGACAATAACTACACACACCTGACTGCCCTTTCCCCTTCCCCACAGGGATAAAAGGTGGAGCACAAGAGCACACTTTGAGAAAGGCAAAATGCACAAGGAGGTGGCTGTTATAGGGCGGCAGTTCAAGAGGAGGAGAAAGACAGTGAGATTGGAAAGGACGACATCGAGGGAAGTGCCCTTTGACCTTTTCAAGCCAGACCCACAAAGCCTCTGTGAAAGGAATTACCAGACCAGGAATCACAGCTAGCGTGTGGTGTAAAAGGTGTCCATGTTGCACAGGGCCCTCCCACACTGATAACCAAGGTGTAGAGAGGCACTTGCTACTGTGGTGCCATCCTGGACTCTAGAGGAGTTCACCACAGCCGGTGAGTCGAAGGAGGATCCGATGGAAGACCGGGCTGTGTTGAGCGAAGGTTGCAAATGGCAACATGATGTGAATTGAAGAACAAAGACCTTGTGTGTTACAGAACTTTAAAAAACCTACGGAGAGACCAGCAGCAGAGTGGTCCGGCGCCACGTGGGCACTTACTTGAAAGACTCTAGTTGGTCCCCTTTTTTGTTAAAACTACAGATACCAGAAGGCCCTGGGAGAGCCGATGTAAGAGGTCAAAATGGTCATACAAGGGTTGAGTAAAACCCCCATGTGCAATGGAAGGTCTTTGACCCGTAACCAAGATGAAGGATAACAGGAAGTGAATCCTGCATTGTGATGAAGCTGCTATGTAGCTGACAAGTCTGAACCTGACTGAGGGCTGCCTACGAATAGGGGTGAACAGTGATACACCTGCAACCATTGTGTTGACAAACGTGAACCCGGCTGAGGGAGGTCCAGAGTAAACGGTTGTTTAAAAAGACATTGAGATTCTTGAATGTTACAAGTTGCTGATTTTGAATGAAAGGCCGTAGTGAACCTGGCTGAAGGAGGCCAACGTTGCAAGAAGGATCGAAGCCCGGTTGAGGGGGATCCAAGGGTGAAGAGAAATCACCCAACATGGAGATTACTGAAAGGAACTTTTGTTTTGTTATTTCGACACACATCAAGCCCTCAAAGACAAGAGACTTGGTGGAAAAGAGACTTGACCACCGAAGGTCCTGATAATGAGAAAAGGAACTGTAACCTTGTGCTGGAGAAGCACAGGAGTGTGCTGTGCTCAAGAGTCCTGCCTTGGCCATTGCTACAAACGTGGGGAAAAGAGACACCGGCTATAGAATCCTGATTTATCATTTGTGAACACTTCTTTCTTTTCTTGTGAACACTATCCCACACTCTTTTGTAACTTAGCACTAAGGATTGGCAATATTTCATTTTTAGTATAGGCCCTATTTATTTGTCGAGACACCACTAGGACTGCATTATTAGTTGATGGTTGTAGCTTGATCCCATCTTAGATTTAGGTTTATAGTTAGGTGTTTTTCTCACCCATTTCTACAGTTTAATAAACACCCTTGAACTGTGATCATTTGTGCCTGTCTTTACTGTTGCTACCATGAGTTCCTTACAGACCACTGTATCCTAGGGCCTGGCATCATTCATGGCTCCAGGCTGGCACCAGGGTGTACCTTTGGGTGCTGGATAACATGTCATTAGCAGAGAAACTTCCACTAACTTCCATTTGTGTGAATGTATGAGTTCAAATATTATGTTCATAACATCCGTTAGCTGGAACAACCCAACGCTTAACCATGATATCTACTGTTCACCTTTGAATGCATAGTGTACCACTCAATTGCTATGCCCATCACCAGGTTTTGCGCCTTCCAAGCAGCTACTTAAGGACTCCAGGCAGACAGCATTGAGGAGGCTGCTGATCATTTGACCATGTCCTGGCACTCAGTTTTTTCTCACACCACTGTTTATCACACCTTCCAGGCAGACAGCATTGAGAAGGTTGCTGGCCACGTGACTGTAACATTTTGGGCCCCGCGCTGTAGGTGCATGGCCCCGCGCTGTAGGGGCGCGGCCCGTTTAAATACATTCAGACGGTTTGCGTCTCCATTCCTCCAACGTTGGAGGTTGCCGTGGAGACGCAGGGCTCGCCTCTCTCACCTTGGCTCAGAGTCACGTGGAAGTCAGCTGACGGCGATGCACCGAGGCTGCGCCCCCCCAGCAAGGCATTCATAAACGCCAACCGCACATCAGAACGCTGCTTCTAATTAGCGTTCCTTACTTTTTCTAAATTCAAAACTTGATTCCTGTTACCAGACTTCGGACCTCGACCGAACCTTGCTGCTTGTCTACTCCCTTGGATTTGTCGAATTGGTTCCGGTTTCCGTACCGGTCTTTTGGAGGTAATACCTCCTTAAAGTCTTCCCTGCCTACTGCAGCATCCTGGACTTTCCTTTTTTGATTGCTGCCTCTTCCGCTGTTAATATTCCTTTCGGAGCTTCATTCATTCTCCTCTCCAGCGGCAACAGGCAACCTAACATCACCTCCAATACTTCTCTCCTGGAACTCTTGACACAGCCCTGTCAGCCTCAAGGTGAGATCCCAATCCTGTTTTTGTCAACGCTGTATTACCCCTGCAATACATTCATACTACCGCTTAGCTAACCCAAGGGTGGGTTGCCCTTATTTCTTGACACTCTTCTGGAAATCAACCCGCCTGTTTCCAAGTGGACCTTTTGATCTCATTGCCTAGTAGTGACTCTTTCTGTGTGGAACTGTACGCCTTGGTACCCTTGTTCACTGTGGACGCTATCCTGTTGTTAGTGCACCATCCCGGCTCTAGTTTGCGTTCCGCTTATCGTCCGGGGTACTTCCCGCTACTAACCTTCCTATTTGTTATTTTCTCCTGTCGTTGTTTCGCAACCTCTTGGCCCTTCCTGCCAAACCAAGGGTAAGAACTTAATAGGGTACTTATATAGGCATTATCCTATCACCTAAGGGGTAACTGGTTCCTTCTTGTTTTATCTCCTTTTTGTTCCAGTTGTTGGCTATTTGGTAGAGATCCATTCCTATTGAATCCCGAGTTCTGTCTAGGGGAATACAGGTAGATTAACTTACTATCCCCATTTGTTCTGAAGGTAGTCCCTTTTCATCTGACTAACCAGTTGTTGTTTTTTCCTTACAGTCTTGGCGTAGCAGTGTGGGTATCTTCGCTCTTTTGAGTAAACCACCATTCTGTCTGTCATCCTACACAGCAGAAGGGTATATTGCTAAAAAGAGTTCCTCAAGTTGAGGTGGCCTGGTTCTGGGTGTATTACCTTTTGGGAAAAACACCACAGCTTGGGCTGAACTATTATCCGGAGCAGCTCCCTCTCATCTGTGCATTGAGGTAGTTTGCGTTCCGCTTATCGTCCGGGGTACTTCCCGCTACTAACCTTCCTATTTGTTATTTTCTCCTGTCGTTGTTTCGCAACCTCTTGGCCCTTCCTGCCAAACCAAGGGTAAGAACTTAATAGGGTACTTATATAGGCATTATCCTATCACCTAAGGGGTAACTGGTTCCTTCTTGTTTTATCTCCTCTTTGTTCCAGTTGTTGGCTATTTGGTAGAGATCCATTCCTATTGAATCCCGAGTTCTGTCTAGGGGAATACAGGTAGATTAACTTACTATCCCCATTTGTTCTGAAGGTAGTCCCTTTTCATCTGACTAAACACTTGTTGTTTTTTCCTTACAGTCTTTGCGTAGCAGTGTGGGGTATCTCCGCTCTTTTGAGTAAACCACCATTCTGTCTGTCATCCTACACAGCAGAAGGGTATATTGCTAAAAAGAGTTCCTCAAGTTGAGGTGGCCTGGTTCTGGGTGTATTACCTTTTGGGAAAAACACCACAGCTTGGGCTGAACTATTATCCGGAGCAGCTCCCTCTCATCTGTGCATTGAGGTTGAGCAACGCCCCGGCCTGTTCAGCTATCAGTGAGTTACAGAATTAGAAGCCATGGATCCTTCGGAGACGATGGGAAGATACTGCAGGTAGTTGCAGATCTAAGGGCTGAAATGTCTTCCATGAAGGATAATTTCCAACAGCACATTGACGCTATCCATTCGCTGGTGACCTCCAGTCAACAGGGAGCGGAAGCATCAGGAGCTACTGCTTCTGGCTCTGGTTTTCCTCCATCCAGACAGGAGGCTACGCCAATAGTGCTTTCAGCACAATTCCCGTTAGCTCCACCTGAGCGATTTATGGGCAACCCGAAGCATTACCGGACATTTGTCAATAAGTGCAAATTACACTTCTTGTGTCGGCCCATTTCATTCCCCACCTCTACCACCAAGGCTGTATTTATATTGTCCCATTTGGGAGGTAGTGCTGCTGCATGGGCTAATCCTCTGCTGGAAGCCAACAGTCATGTACTGTATAATTGTGACGCATTACTAACCGCAATGAGCAGGGTTTTGATACTAGGTATACTTCTCAAGCCTCTGATCTGGAA
The DNA here is from genome assembly GCF_040938575.1 of Ambystoma mexicanum. Taxonomy (NCBI): domain Eukaryota; kingdom Metazoa; phylum Chordata; class Amphibia; order Caudata; family Ambystomatidae; genus Ambystoma; species Ambystoma mexicanum. The sequence continues at coordinate 1,330,104,916 of NC_090923.1, forward strand.
CTGCTCAAGCTTAGGCAAGGTTCATCTTCGCTACTCACTTACCTAGCCTGTTTCAATCAGTTAGCAGCCGAAACTGATTGGCCCGAAGAAAAGAAATCGGCCGTTTTTTATCAGGGCCTTTCTGACGAATTGAAAGATACTCTATCCACAGTACCTATTGTGCCAACTGTGTTCGGGGAACTACTGGACATGGTACTTCAGATTGATGCCCGTAGGGCCTAGCGGAAGGGTGAGAAACATTCCAACATCCTTCCTCTGCTTCCAGAAGCCCCTACGCCAGTCGTCCCTGTACCTGAGCCTATACAAATAGGGGCCGTTAGAGGACCTCTAACTCCGGCACAACGGGAATACCGCCGTAGTCACAATCTTTGTATGTATTATGGGTCTTCTGAGCATCTTCTTCCTGATTGCACCAAAAAACCAAAGAAGAAGGTGGGAAACGCAAGATCCCAACAGTAGACACAGTCCATACGTCGGGAAGGCTTGCTTTGGACTCTCGCCTTCACAAGCATACAGCGTTGGTTTATCTTATCTATCTGTTACATTTACAGCGGCTACTGGTCTTTCATTCCCGGTGTCGGTGGTCATCGACTCGGGTGCCACAGGAAACTATATCGACCAACATTTTGCCATTAGTTGAGGGATCGAGCTGGTCGAAAAGTTACAACCCGAATCCGTCAGTGCGGTGGACGGTTCTGCATTGGTATCCGATCTAGTCACTCAACAGACCGTTCCTATTTCCATGTGCATGTTGGAGGGACATTCCGAAGACATTGTTTTTGATGTTATCATGGCCCCTGCATACAAAGTGATACTTGGCATTCCATGGTTTCGGCTACATAATCCTGCTATAGACTGGGCTTTGGGTTTAATCCAGTTTCCTTCCTTGTTCTGCAACAGTACGTGTCTTTCTACTCTTGGGATCGCTTCTGGGGTCCGTAGTCAAGCCTTATCTACCATACCTGCATGCATCGGGGCAGTCACACACGTCCCAACTCCGGCTGTCCCCGCCGAATATGCCAAGTACCTTGATGTATTTGATAAAGGGAAAGCAGAGTCGCTACCCCCCCACCGAATGTACGACCTCCCTATTGATCTCATCCCTGGGGCTAAAATTCCATCTGGTCGTGTTTATTATTTAACTTTGAAGGAAGACCAAGTATTAAAGGATTATCTGGATAAATCCCTTGCTATGGGGTTCATTCGCCCTTACAAATCACCTGCTGCCTCTCCATTATTCTTTGTGCACAAAAAAGAGGGCGATCTACGTCCTTGCATCGATTACCGAGCACTGAACGAAGTGACCGTCAAGAACCAGTACCCGCTACCCCTGATATCAGTCTTGGTTGACCAGTTGGGTACTTCCAAAATCTTCTCTAAGCTTGACTTGCGTGGTGCATACAATCTTGTTCGTATTCGAAGCAGCGATGAATGGAAAACGGCATTCAAGACATGTTTTGGTCTCTATGAATATCTGGTCATGCCGTTTGGCCTCTGTAACGCCCCTGCCACCTTCCAGGCGTTCATGAACGACGTATTTCATGACATCCAAGACTGATACGTCGTAATTTATCTTGACGATATCCTCATCTATTCAAAGTCCTTGCAGGAACATGTACAACACGTGTCTAATGTTCTACAAAGGTTGAAAGACAATCATCTGTACGTAAAGGCCAAAACGTGTGTTTTTCATGCCACAGAAGTGGAATTCCTGGGTTTTGACATCACTAATCAGGGAATTTGGATGAGTTCCTCCAAGGTGAAGGCAGTGTTAGAATGGCCCATTCCTAAGACGGTGAAAGCGTTACAATCCTTCCTAGGGTTTGCTAATTTTTATCGCAGTTTTATCCAATCCTTTTCGGCCTTATCAGCACCACTTACTGCCCTTACCAGTTCTAAAGCCGCATGCTTGTGGACTCCTGCAGCTCAAATGGCTTTTGAACAGTTAAAAGAGGCTTTTACTACGGCTTCGGTTTTGCAGCATCCCAATCCTGATCTGCCCTTCTTAGTGGAAGCTGATGCCTCGGGTTACGCTATAGGAGCAGTACTGTTCCAGTCTTGTCCACAATCAGGGGAGGCTCACCCGGTTGCCTTCTACTCTCGCAAACTATCCAATTATGAGAGAAACTATTCCATCACGAAACGGGAACTTTTGGCCATTAAGGACGCCTTCATGGAATGGAGACACCATCTTCTGGGGGCCAGACATGTAGTCACCGTCTATTCCGATCACAGAAGTTTCCTCGGTTTCAAATCCATGAAGTGTCTTACTGCTCGCCAAGCCCTTTGGCATTTGTTCTTTTCACAGTTTCAATTCATTATCACATACCGACCAGCACGTTTGCATGTCCCTGCAGATGCATTGTCAAGGCAGACCGATATGTTCCAATCCCAAGTAAAGAATCCTGTTGCTCTTCTACCTGAAAACGTCATTAGTGGCTGTTCTGTGCAACCTTCATTGCGTTCCATTATTGAGGACTGGGTATTATCAAGTCCTGCAGAACTGGATTCTTTTAACCTCGTCATCCAAGATGGTTTACCCTTTATTCAAGGTCGTGTCTTTGTACCGCCAGGGCCAGGCACGCTTGCCCACCTTACAGTGGCTATTTGGTAGAGATCCATTCCTATTGTATTCCGAGTTCTGCCTAGGGGAATACAGGTAGATTAACTTACTATCCCCATTTGTTCTGAAGGTAGTCCCTTTTCATCTGACTAACCAGTTGTTGTTTTTTCCTTACAGTCTTGGCGCAGCGGTGTGGGTATCTCCTCTCTTTTGAGTAAACCACCATTCTGTCTGTCATCCCACACAGCAGAAGGGTATATTGCTAAAAAGAGTTCCTCAAGTTGAGGTGGCCTGGTTCTGGGTGTATTCCTTTTTGGGAAAAACACCACAGCTTGGGCTGAACTATTATCCGGAGCAGCTCCCTCTCATCTGTGCATTGAGGTTGAGCAACGCCCCGGTCTGTTCAGCTATCAGTGAGTTACAGTGACTAAGTTCTGCAGTCCTGCCACTCAGTTGCTTCAACCACCTCCAGTTAGTGCATTTTCCAGGCTGACGGCATGGAGGAGTCCGCTGGTAACATGTCTCTGTGAGGTAACATTGAATGTTCTATAATCCTTAAGTTTCTAGAGAGCCTGAATTCCATTCATGAGCAGATCACATTTACTTGGAACATTGATCAGAACATTATTCAGTGGTTTTTCTATTTCTTTATTTTCTAAACCTACTGATCGTAATAGTCTTTTACATGGACAAGGTTTTCATTCGATTAGAATCATCAAAGGGCTCCCTTGTAGTCAACTGGTGAGACCCAAACATACTATTTTTGACTCAGCACAGTATAACAAACAGTGTGAAATTTTGCTGGAATGATTCCGGTCTAGACATTATGAAGAGCTGTGTTAAGCACAGTGAAGGAGAAAGTGGCTGCTCTACAACGTACTTCCCTTTTACAGCCACGTTCCAAAGATCAATCTGCCGATCTTGTTTACGTACATACATACTCTAGGCAAAGCACTCATATTAAAAAGATAATTAGGAAGCATTGGAATATTCTCCAACACGACACTGTAACAGCAGAACTGTTCCCTGGATTCCCTATGTTTGCCTATAGAAATCATGGCTCTATGTGAGTAGTCAGAAAAGTGAACCGGACACAAAGTTATAGTATTCTCAACATCAGACATTTTATTAAACAAAAATGGGCTGGAAAAAGGCCTATCTAGCCTTATTCTAAAGAGGAATTTCCCTACCTAGAAAACTAAAACTAAAGATGTGTCTGTCTCAATTAGTCAGTAACTCAAAAGCCATCCTTGTGTCCAAAACACTGTAAGCTGACAGTCACACTAGAAACAAAACAATAAAGGGTGCAAGGAAATGTCTTTGAACTTTTTTATTTATTTTATTTTATTAGCAAAAAGTGTTCACTACCAAAAAATAGAAGGATGACTCCAACAAAAGTATTTTCCAAGGAAAGACCCTTGGAACCAGAGGTGGATTCCTTCCCCTGGATTTTTAGGTAGGATGGCAAAAGTTCTCTTTATCTAACAGTTCCTTTGTGTCTTTGTACTAGATTCAAACAATACATTCCAATACAGTCTCCCTTTAGTTCTTCTTGTAACTTTTGTGGATCCCCTGGTATACTCCTCTGCCAGGTATCTTCCCACAATGCACAATGTCATCATCTTTATACAGCTTCAGGTGCCTGGTATACTTCCCTTCCAGCACCTCTTTGATGGGTTTCTAAGATCCCCTGGTATACTCCCCTGTCAGCTATCTTCCCACAACGGCAGGATTTCTTGTAACTTTTGTGGGTTTCCTGGTGTACTCCCCTGCCAGAAATCCTTCTATGGGGTTTTCAGATCCCCACCATACTCCCCTGCCAGGTATCTTCCCACAATATCAGCTGTATGGTGTACTCCATGCCAGGACTTCTTAGTTGTTTCACTGTTCTTTTCACTATACTACAGAAGCATAAACCCAGAGGTGCTGTAGCAAAACACTTCCACATGTGACCATAGCACGTCGTCGATGCCCTGGCCTTGGTCGAGGAGCTCCCTGCAGTCCACCGGCAATTCATATCCTCCAAACCCTAGAGCTGCAGGAGCAAAGCCCTCAGGTTGAGCGATCCTGGGCCGTGATGCAGGATTGTGCCTCTTTCTCTGGTGAGAAGATCCAGCACCGCTGGTAGCTTGACCGGCTGCGACGCTGACAGGTTGAGAAGGTCCAGGTACCAAATCTGCCTCAGCCACACTGGGGCGATGAGTATCTGTTACGCTCACCTGGCTCCCACAGGGGCGTCGGTCAGACCAGGACAGCTGCGGTTTCCACCCACGTGATGCGTAGTGCAGCGATGACTGACTGGATCTGCCCTCCTAATCTTGTCTGCTTAACCCGTAGAAATATTCTCCTGCAAGTGGAGAGATGGATTTAGCCACTTGTGGATTCAAGTGATGGCACCTCCACAATCCTCCCCAACTAATCACCTCCAAAATGCCCTCACGGCAATCTCACCTTATATTCTTGAAAGATGAGCTCTCCATCCTGCGTGGATTTGCAGGGGCGCGTCAATTCCAGTTACTTCACTGGTTTGAAGGCTCGGGAGAGTTCCGGAGAGTATTGACTCTGAGGTTCCTGGTGAGGACCAGCAAGTATTAAGTTCATAGAGTTCAATATGTCTGATGTTCACTCTTGTTGCCCCCTTCCTTTCTTGTCGTGCAGCTGGCTCGTGAAAAGATGCTCTTGTGGCAGCTGGTGGCGCTCAGGTAAGAGTCTGTATTACCCGGCGCTGTCCGGTAAATGTTGCACGAGGAAACGTGTTGTTTTGTCTCTCTTTACAGATGCGGCACGTGAAAATATGGAGAATCACAAAAGGATGCCTCCGGTGGTAAATCAGGTAAGTCTATGGTGGTAAGAATTATATTTGTTGGTTCCCTCGGCTCACCTTGTGGTTTTCTTTAGTCTCCTAGGTGCCGAAGTTCGGCGAAGAAATGATGGAGGCAGCGCCGACCCGAAGGATGCTGTGAAGACTGGTGAGTGTGGCGCGGCGCTGCAGCTGGAGGTGCGGCGCATGCAGAAATGATGTTCTTTACAGGCCCGGAGACAAGATGGATCCAGAATCAGGTGTGGAATAGAAATAATTTTGTTTTCTAACCTTGTCCCTTTCTTTCCTCTTTGTTTTAGGAGCTCCGGATTCGAGGCGGGCGTGGCAGAAGACTGGATGCAGGCTGTAGGCACGGTGAGTGTTACGCTGCTGGATGCAGAATAACGCAAAGTGTGTGTTGCTGGTCGGGCGTGGTTTAAATAGCCTCAAATGTAGTCCCAGGTAAGAAGTCCCTAGAAACACACCCGAGTAAAAAATAGTCCCTGTAGAAAAATAGTCCCTTTCAGGACTGATTCCTACTATGAGCCTGGCGCCTAAGGCGCCAGGACTGAACCCAGATAGCCCCTAGCCGGGGCTGCTGAGGTTTTACTAAATTTCTACATGCCTGCTCCCGGGGCTGATGGGCTTGGTCCGGATGCCTGAGGGTAGGCATCATGACAGCACTCCCCCCCAAGGCCCCTCCTAAAGTTGTTCTTCCCCTGGGCCCTGGTTTGTCTGGGAAGTTCCAATGGAATCTTTTCACCAACCGAGGTGCATGGACGTGGTCACTAGGTTCCCATGACCTTTCTTGTGGTCTGTAGCCCTTCCAATCGATTAAATGAAAAAGTTTTGATTTAACCATCTTGGAGTCCAGGATATTTTTTACCTCAAATTCAGGTTCTCCATCTATCAAGATGGGGTTGGGTGGTTTGTTTAATCTTGTTCCTGGTTGAACTGGTTTTAAAAGTGAAACATGAAAGACAGGATGAATGCGCATATTAGAGGGTAATTCCAATTTGACGGCTACCGGGTTGATAATGGCCTTAATAGTGTAAGGTCCCAAATATCTAGGGTTAAAAGTACGAGTTCCCTTCAGAGGTATGTGTTTTGTAGCCAGCCAAACTTGATCCCCAATCTGGTATTGTGGAGTTTCACTTCCATGTTGATCAGCATTTTTCTTATATTTCTCTTTTGCTTGTTTCAAATGTTCTGTTGCCTCTTTAAAGGCTTGTGTAATAGTAGAATGCAAATGACTAACTCACAGGCATTTCTAAATGCTGAGGCGAATCTAGTTCTGAGGTTCGAGGGTGATGTCCATATATGGTATAAAAGGGGCTTTGTCCGGTTCCTGAATTTACAGAGTTATTGTATGCATACTCGGAAATCCATAAAATATCTTTCCAATTACTTTCGGTCTGGTGTAGCATGCAACGTAGGTACTGTTCAAGGGTCTGGTTGGTCCTCTCCGTCTGACTATCGGTCTGGGGATGGTGACTGGTTGATAACCTCACGTCGATTTGCGCCAGTTGACAACATTTCTTCCAAAAATGTGAAAAGAATTGACTACCTCGGTCAGAGACCAATACGGAAGGAAATCTGTGTATTCGAACAATGTTTTCGAGGTACTCCTTGGCCAGAATTGAAGCAGAAGGTAATCCCCTTAGAGGAATAAAGTGGGCCATCTTGGAAAAAAGATCCACAATAACTACAATGGTGTTAAATCCATTACATGGAGGTAGATCTGTAATAAAGTCTAACGATAAGGTGTGCCATGGTTTAGGTGGAATATCCAAAGGTTGTAAGAGGCCAGCTGGTTTTTTCTTCTGACTTTTGTTTTGGGCGCAAATGTCACATGACATTACAAATGACTTTACGTCTTTTCGCCAGGTGGGCCACCAGAATTGTCTCTTAATTTTAGCTTCAGTTTTTGCGATGCCTGGGTGTCCTTCCATCAGGGTGTCATGATAATTGGAGATGACTAGTTCTTGTAGTTCCTTGTGTGGTAGAAATAGTCGCCCTTGATAAAAAGGTAGGTCATTGATGACTGAGTAGTCCGGGCCTTTGTTCACCCAGTCCTGCAGGGCTGTTGGATCGAAGAGTTGAATATCCTCGAGTGTCTGTAGAGTGGTTATGCCAAGAATTCTTTGTTCTGAAATTATAGGCACCCGTTCCGGGTTTGCATATGCTTCTCCCATCCCTATTCGGGATAAGGCATCTGCCTTGCCATTTTTACAACCTGGTCGATAAGTGATCACGAAATCGAACTCGGCAAAGAACAATGCCCATCGAAGTTGACGCGACGATTGGGCCTTGGCTGTTTTTAAATACTGCAAGTTCCGGTGATCGGTGATTACCGTAATGGTATGCCTGGCACCGAGAAGATAATGCCGCCAAGCCTTGAAGGCGGATTTGATGGCTAATAATTCTTTATCAGTAACCGCATAGTTTAACTCGGGTGCCGAGAACTTTCTGGACCAGAATGCTACTGGGTGAAGTTGACCGGTTTCAGGATCCTTCTGGGACAGGACAGCTCCCATGGCTAAACTGGATGCATCAGTTTCAACTATGTATGGAAGTTCGGGGCGTGGATGCTTTAAGACAGGTGCAGATGTGAATTTCGCTTTCAGCTCTTGGAAGGCCTTTTCAGCTTCTTCGGTCCACAAGAAGCGTTTGTTTTTTCGCAAAAGTGCTGTGATAGGGTGTAAAACATGTGAGAAATCCGGAATGAATCTGTGTTAGAAATTAGCAAATCCGAGCATGCTTTGTACCCCTTTAACTGAACTGGGTGATGGCCACTTGAGGATTGCGTCCACCTTTCGAGAGTCCATTCGGACTCCTTTTGGAGTCAGAATAAATCCAAGGAATTCAACTTCCGTAGCATGAAAAACACATTTTTCCAATTTTGCATATAACTTGTGCTGGTGTAGTTTCTCAAGGAGTGCACGAACGTGCTTCACATGGTCTGATTCTGAAGAGGAGTACACTAGAATATCGTCTATGTATACAACAACACAGACGTCAATGAGTTCACGAAGGACATCGTTCATAAAATACTGGAAGGCTGCTGGTGCATTGCACAACCCGAAGGGCATCACCTGGTATTCGAATAACCTGTACTTAGTGCGAAAAGCAGTCTTCCATTTGTCGCCTTTCTTTACACGTACCAGATGATATGCCCCTCGGAGATCTAATTTAGTGTAGATGCAAGCGTCCTTTACTTGATCTAGTAATTCGGGGATCAGAGGCAATGGTTATCGGTTCTTAACCATGATCTGATTTAATGCGCAGTAGTCTATGCACGTTCGGAGGTCACCTTCCTTTTTAGGCACGAAGAACAAAACTGAAGATGCAGGGGACTTGGATGGACGAATGAAGCCATTAGCAAGGTATTGGTCCAAGTATTGTCGTAGGTGAAGGTTTTCTGGGTTCCGTAAGGGCATAGATCCTACTACATGGAGGTTGTGCACTGGGTATGAGATCGATTTGACAATCGTATGATCTGTGAGGTGGTAGGGTGTTTGCCTGTTCCTTTTGGAAAACATCCTGGAATTCTTGATATTCCTGAGGTAACTGCACGACTGGAGTAGCGACTGTGGCTAGGCCTTGGTTCAAGGTTTTTTTTGGGTAATAAGTATGTGCACAATCCGAGAAGGTTATTCTCTTCTCTCGCCAATCAATACAAGGATTATGTGTTTCCAACCAAGGTATCCCCAGTATTATTTGGAACTGTGGGGCTTTGATTAAATCAAACACAATAGTCTCTCGATGCACATCCTGACCCAATAGTGTCATCTCTGCGGTGGAATGAGTTACAGGCCCAGAGGCAATTTCAGTTCCATCGACTGTGGTGATGACATCCGAAGTGGTCTTTTTGCAGAGAGATAGATTCATCCTAGAAGCCAACTCGTGGTCCACATAGTTTCCTATGGCCCCGCTATCAATGTATGCCCTCAATGCGTGCATATGTGATGGCTGCCTTCGATCTATAAGGACCATTGGTATGATGAAGTGCGAGGTCTGAGTATCCTTCTTCAAGCTCGGCAAGCGGACCTCTACGCTTGTCGGGCGTGGTCGTTTCCCGAATCAGGCTCTGTTTGATTTTTATCAGCAACTCCGACTACTTTTTTAGATGTTTTTATAGGGCAATCCCGTAGAAAATGTCCTGAGGCCCCACAGTACAGGCACAATTGCATCTGCCGTCTTCTTTCTCTTTCCTTTTGAGTTAAGGGTCCCTTGACACCCCCGATCTGCATCGGTTCTGATACATCTGTTCCTTTGAGGGTAACATTGGGTTTAACCAATACCCGATTCTCGAACTTAGCTCGATCAGCCTTTCTATTCTGAAGTCGTTGGTCTAACTGGACCACTAAGTCTATATATTCTGCACAATCCTGAGGTGGGTTCACAACTTGGGCCAATACGTCTTTGAGTTCACCCCGAAGTCCACGATGAAATAATGTAATTTGTTTTACCTCTGGCCATCCGGTTTCCACCACTAACCTATTGGAAGTGGCGTTATAGGTTAGTAGATCCTGGTTACCTTGTCGTAATGATAAAAGTTCGTTATCCAGGGCCTGTCCCTGTGAATGTCTGGCAAACAGTCTTTCCATGCTCAATGGAAAACCTTGAAAATCCCGAAGAAGAGGGTCATCCTGGTTAACTAATGGAATTGACCAATCCGCTGCGCTGCCACCAAGATATGATAGTACAAAGGCTACTTAGCTTTGGTCGTTTGGAAAAGCTCCAGGTCTGCATAAAAAGTGCAAGCGGCATTGGTTCATAAACACGGCGAACTTTTTTGGGTCCCCAGCAAAACGTTTGGGTGGAGCTCAAGGAATGCTCCCTGGTAGAACCACTTGCACAGGATTGCTCGATGAAACAGGAGTTGGATTCCCCCCGAGTCCAGGTAATGGTGTTTGCCCAGCTTGGTTTTGCATTAATTGTCTAGCAAGATCATCAATGCGCTCCTTTGACACAATCAGTTCTCTCCTGAGGGCATTAGTCTCTTGGCACGCAGAGTGCACTTCTGCCCAAGTTCCCCTAACAATAGGGCTAGTTGGCCGGTTTCTGAGGTTTCCATAGCGCCCGGGTGGGGATTTGTAGATAGTCATTGCGTTCTTTTACGCTCAACTGGCTCCCACAGGGGCGTCGGTCGGACCCGGACAGCTGCGGTCTCCACCCACGTGATGCGTAGTGCAGCGATGACTGACTGGATCTGCCCTCCTAATCTTGTCTGCTTAACCCGTAGAAATATTCTCCTGCAAGTGGAGAGATGGATTTAGCCACTTGTGGATTCAAGTGATGGCACCCCCATAATCCTCCCCAACTAATCACCTCTGAAATGCCCTCACAGCAATCTCACCTTATATTCTTGAAAGATGAGCTCTCCATCCTGCGTGGATTTGCAGGGGCGCGTCGATTCCAGTTACTTCACTGGTTTGAAGGCTCGGGAGAGTTCCTGAAAGTATTGACTCTGAGGTTCCTGGTGAGCACCAGTAAGTATTAAGTTCATAGAGTTCAATATGTCCGATGTTTACTCTTGTTCCCCCCTTCCTTTCTTATCTTGAAGCTGGCTCGTGAAAAGATGCTCTTGTGGCAGCTGGTGGCGCTCAGGTATGAGTCTGTATTACCCGGCGCTGTCCGGTAAATGTTGCACGAGGAAAACGTGTTGTTTTGTCTCTCTTTACAGATGCGGCATGTGAAAATATGGAGAGTCACAAAAGGATGCCTCCGGTGGTAAATCAGGTAAGTCTATGGTGGTAAGAATTATATTTGTTGGTTCCCTCGGTTCACCTTGTGGTTTTCTTTAGTCTCCTAGGTGCCGAGGTTCGGCGAAGAAATGATGGAGGCAGCGCCGACTCGAAGGATGCTGTGAAGACTGGTGAGTATGGCGCGGCGCTGCAGCTGGAGGTGCGGCGCGTGCAGAAATGATGTTCTTTACAGGTTCCGGAGACAAGATGGATCCAGAATCAGGTGTGGAATAGAAATAAGTTTGTTTTCTAACCTTGTCCCTTTCTTTCCTCTTTGTTTTAGGAGCTCCGGATTCGAGGCGGGCGTGGCAGAAGACTGGATGCAGGCTGCAGGCACGGTGAGTGTTACGCTGCTGGATGCAGAATAACGCGAAGCATGTGTTGCTGGTCGGGCGTGGTTCAAATAGCCTCAAAAGTAGTCCCAGGTAAGAAGTCCCTAGAAACACACCCGAGTAAAAAATAGTCCCTGTAGAAAAATAGTCCCTTTCAGGCTTCATGTTGGATTGGAGTAATTTGCAGCATGGTCTGCCTGAGGTAAGTAATGTCTATGAGCCTGGCGCCTTAGGCGCCAGGACTGATTCCTACTATGAGCCTGGCGCCTAAGGCACCAGGACTGAACCCAGATAGCCCCTAGCCGGGGCTGCTGAGGTTTTACTAAATGTCTAGATACCTGCTCCTGGGGCTGATGGGCTTGGTCCGGATGTCTGGGGGTAGGCATCATGACAGTATCATCTTGCACTGACACTGTCTGAGTGTGTTGATAACTCGCAGCAGGAGAGGCAATGGAGGAGCACATACAGAAACATCCCTTCCCACGGGAAGGAGAATGTGTCCTACAGGCTCCTTGGCTGGTGGAATCTGCTGGCAAGCTTCCGGCATATGGAGTTCACTGCCTTCGCAAACAGATAAATCTGGGGCCTGCTCCACTTGGTGAAGATGCAGTCCACCTGGTCCTGCCAAAATTCCTACTTGTGGCAGGAGCGCAACTGCCTGATGAGGGAGTTCGCAATGGTGTTCTTGACTCCCGCTAGGTGAAGGGGGACGAGGAACAATTCTTGTCCGACAGCCCAGTGCCACAACTCCTGCACTTCCATGGATAGCGCCGGGAATCGAGGGCCCCCTTGTTTCCTGATGTAGAACATTGTGGTGGTGTTGTCCATGAAGATCCTCAATAGCTTGCTCTTCAGAGATGGAAGGAACGACTTGAGGGCCCAGAACCTTGCCCGTAGCACATGGGTGCACAACATACGGCCCGCGGGCCAGTTGCGGCCCGCCATGCCCTTTTGACCGGCCCGCGAGGCACAAAGACTTTCCTAATGGAGGGCGGCCCGCCGCCCTCCATTAGGAAAGTCTTTGTTGTCTTCCGGGCCGGTGAAAACACTGGCCCTCATTGGCTCAGCACACACACGCATCACGTCGCTCCTACGAGCCACGTAATGCGTGTGTGCTGCACCAATGGAGGGCCAGCACTACGGCTGGCGTGGCCCATAAGGCTTGATGCCGGAAGGCATTTCAGCCTTGGACCATGCCAGCCGTAGTGCGATTCCAGCGACTTCCAGCTTACCTGCCTGCCTGCCTTCCAGCACGTCTCCGGTAAGTGGTCTGTTTGTGTTTGTGTGTCGGGTTTGTTTTGCTTTATGTTTGTGTGTATGAATGTTTGTGTTTGAATGTATTTTGTGTATATGTTGAGATGCGGGGGTGGGGGGGTGTGTCGGATGTGTATGAATGTTTGTGTTTGAATGTATTTTGAGTGTATGTTGAGATGCGGGGGTGGGGGGGTGTCGGATGTGTATGAATGTTTGTGTTTGAATGTATTTTGAGTGTATGTTGAGATGCGGGGGTGGGGGGAGTGTCGGATGTGTATGAATGTTTGTGTTTGAATGTATTTTGTGTATATGTTGAGATGCGGGGGTGAGGGGGTGTGTCGGATGTGTATGAATGCTTGTGTTTGAATGTATTTTGAGTGTATGTTGAGATGCGGGGGTGAGGGGGTGTGTCGGATGTGTATGAATGTTTGTGTTTGAATGTATTTTGAGTGTATGTTGAGATGCGGGGGTGGGGGGGGTGTCGGATGTGTATGAATGTTTGTGTTTGAATGTATTTTGAGTGTATGTTGAGATGCGGGGGTAGGGGGGGTGTCGGATGTGTATGAATGTTTGTGTTTGAATGTATTTTGAGTGTATGTTGAGATGCGGGGTGGGGGGGTGTGTCGGATGTGTATGAATGTTTGTGTTTGAATGTATTTTGAGTGTATGTTGAGATGCGGGGGTGGGGGGGTGTCGGATGTGTATGAATGTTTGTGTTTGAATGTATTTTGAGTGTATGTTGAGATGCGGGGGTGGGGGGGTGTGTCGGATGTGTATGAATGTTTGTGTTTGAATGTATTTTGTGTATATGTTGAGATGCGGGGGTGAGGGGGTGTGTCGGATGTGTATGAATGCTTGTGTTTGAATGTATTTTGAGTGTATGTTGAGATGCGGGGGTGAGGGGGTGTGTCGGATGTGTATGAATGTTTGTGTTTGAATGTATTTTGAGTGTATGTTGAGATGCGGGGGTGGGGGGGTGTGTCGGATGTGTATGAATGTTTGTGTTTGAATGTATTTTGAGTGTATGTTGAGATGCGGGGGTAGGGGGGGTGTCGGATGTGTATGAATGTTTGTGTTTGAATGTATTTTGAGTGTATGTTGAGATGCGGGGTGGGGGGATGTGTCGGATGTGTATGAATGTTTGTGTTTGAATGTATTTTGAGTGTATGTTGAGATGCGGGGGTGGGGGGGTGTGTCGGATGTGTATGAATGTTTGTGTTTGAATGTATTTTGTGTATATGTTGAGGTGAGGGGGTGTGTCGGATGTGTATGAATGTTTGTGTTTGAATGTATTTTGAGTGTATGTTGAGATGCGGGGGTGGGGGTGTGTGTCGAATGTGTATGGATGTTTGTATTTGAATGTATTTTGTGTGTATGTTGAGATGCGGGGGTGGGGGGTGTGTCGGATGTGTATGAATGTTTGTATTTGAATGTATTTTGTGTGTATGTTGAGATGTGGGGGGTGTGAATGTTTGTATTTTAATGTATTTTGTGTGTATGTTGAGATGCGGGGGTCAGGGGGTGTCGGATGTGTATGAATGTTTTGATTTGAATGTTTTTTGTGTGCTGAGTTGGGGGGTGGGGGTTCGGGTCTGTATGGGTGCATGTTTGTGTGTGTGTTGAGTTGGGGGGGTGGGGGGTTCGGGTCTGTATGGGTGCATGCTTGAGTGTGTGTGTGCTGAGTTGGGGGTGGGGGTTTGGAGTTGGGGGGTGGGGGGTTCGGGTCTGTATGGGTGCATGTTAGTGTGTGTGCTGAGTTGGGGGGTGGGGGTTCGGGTCTGTATGGGTGCATGTTTGTGTGTGTGCTGAGTTGGGGGTGGGGGGTTGGGGTCTGTATGGGTGCATGTTTGTGTGTGTGCTGAGTTGGGGGGTGGGGGTTCGGGTCTGTATGGGTGCTTGTTTGAGAGTTTGCTGAGTTGGGTGGGTGGGGGGTTCGGGTCTGTATGGGTGCATGCTTGAGTGTGTGTGTGCTGAGTTGGGGGTGGGGGTTTGGAGTTGGGGGGGTGGGGGGTTCGGGTCTGTATGGGTGCATGTTTGTGTGTGTGCTGAGTTGGGGGTGGGGGGTTCGGGTCTGTATGGGTGCATGTTTGTGTGTGTGTTGATTTGGGGGGTGGGGGTTCGGGTCTGTATGGGTGCATGTTTGTGTGTTGATTTGGGGGGTGGGGGTTCAGGTCTGTATGGGTGCATGCTTGAGTGTGTGTTTGTGCTGAGTTGGGGGTGGGGGTTCGGGTCTGTATGGGTGCATGTTTGTGTGTGTGTTGATTTGGGGGGTGGGGGGTTCGGGTCTGTATGGGTGCATGTTTGTGTGTGTTGATTTGGGGGGTGGGGGGTTCAGGTCTGTATGGGTGCATGCTTGAGTGTGTTTGGGGCATAGTGTTTGGTTGGGGGTGAGGGGGCCATGGGGCATAGTGTTTGGTTGGGGGTTAGGGGGGTGAGGGGGCCATGGGGCATAGTGTTTGGTTGGGGGTGAGGGGGCCATGGGGCATAGTGTTTGGTTGGGGGTGAGGGACAGGGGGCATAGTGTTTGCTTGGGGGGTGAGGGACAGGGGGCATAGTGTTTGGTTGGGGGTGGGGGCCATGGGGCATAGTGTTTGGTTGGGGTGGGAGCCATGGGGCATAGTGTTTGGTTGGGGGTGAGGGGCCCATGGGGCATAGTGTTTGGTTGGGGGTGAAGGGGCCATGGGGCATAGTGTTTGGTTGGGGGTGGGGGCCATGGGGCATAGTGTTTGGTTGGGGTGGGAGCCATGGGGCATAGTGTTTGGTTGGGGGTGAGGGGACCATGGGGCATAGTGTTTGGTTGGGGATGGGAGCCATGGGGCATAGTGTTTGGGTGGGTTGGGAGCCATGGGGCATAGTGTTTGGTTGGGGGTGAGGGGGCCATGGGGCATAGTGTTTGTTTGGGGTTGGGAGCCATGGGGCATAGTGTTTGGTTGGCGGTGAGGGACAGGGGGCATAGTGTTTGGTTGGGGGTGGGGGCCATGGGGCATAGTGTTTGGTTGGGGGTTAGGGGGGTGAGGGGGCTATGGGGCATAGTGTTTGGTTGGGGGTGAGGGGGCCATGGGGCATAGTGTTTGGTTGGGGGTGAGGGGGCCATGGGGCATAGTGTTTGTTTGGGGTTGGGAGCCATGGGGCATAGTGTTTGGTTGGCGGTGAGGGACAGGGGGCATAGTGTTTGGTTGGGGGTGGGGGCCATGGGGCATAGTGTTTGGTTGGGGGTTAGGGGGTGAGGGGGCCATGGGGCATAGTGTTTGGTTGGGGGTGAGGGGGCCATGGGGCATAGTGTTTGGTTGGGGGTGAGGGGGCCATGGGGCATAGTGTTTGCTTGGGGGGTGAGGGACAGGGGGCATAGTGTTTGGTTGGGGTGGGGGCCATGGGGCATAGTGTTTGATTGGGGGTGAAGGGGCCATGGGGCATAGTGTTTGGTTGGGGATGGGAGCCATGGGGCATAGTTTTGCACTCCCAAGAGTTAACTCAATAATAAAGCTAAAACAGGCACAGTTAGGAGATGTACATCCTTTGCTTTTTTGAGGAAACCTGACTCAACGAAGGCCATACTCCTCTTGGGTAACCCAAACAGCAAACTATAGCAGTCCAAAATAACGGAACGTCCAATCAAGGGTCAATAAAATATATATAATTTAATTAAACAGACGATATACAATAACTAAATCGAAATAAATGATAGCAATGGGAAATGTGTAGTACAAAATGTAAGTTTGAAATGCAATAAAAATCGTTACCCCTCAAAAACATATCTTTTTCCATGTGTTTAATACAAATTGGGGGTTGAAAAAGCCTCCTGACATGTCCCGCCTACCGCCCCAACCACTTTTACTTTTCGGCCCACTATAGCCCTGATGTAAGGTACTTTCGGCCCTCTGTCAAAATCAGTTGTGCACCCCTGCCGTAACACCAGGATGTTGATATGGAGATCCTTCTCCTCCAGCAGCCAGAGGCCTCTGGTGTGCAGACGTCCGGTGTGGGCACCCCAGCCTTCCAGGGAAGTGTCCATCGTGACCGTTTCCTAGAATGGAGGGTTCTGAAACCCCATGCAATGGGCGATGTTGGAGCGGACACGCCACCACCTTATCGCCCAATGGAACTCGTCATCCAGAGTGATCTTGTCCGTGAAGTATCCAGACACTTGTATCCAGCTAGCATCCAGTAACTCCTGAAGAGGTTGCATCTCTAACAACTTGATGGTCCGCACTGTGGCCGTCTTCATCGACAACAGCCGCTGCACCTTCCCCTGAATGGCTCTCTTCTGAAGGTGATGTGAGGCAGGGCACTGTATTGAGTCTGGCCCCCAGGAACAGCGCGTTCTGCGATGGTGTCAAGCAGGACTTTGGCTAGTTGAGGGAGAATCCCAGATCCATCAGCAGCTTGACGGCAGTCTGCGTGTGTCCGATGGCTGACTCTCGTGCGTGGGACCGGATGAGCCAGTCAGCGAGGTATGGGTAAACGTGAATCCCCTGTAGACGCAGATGGGCCACCACCGGTGCCAGGCACTTCATGAACACTCTGGGGGCCGACTTCCAGCTGAAGTGTAGGGCTTTGAACTGGTAGTGATGTCCCAGCATTACAAAGTGTAGAAACTTCCGGGGTTTCCTGTGAATGGGGGTGTGAAAGTAGGTGTTCTCCAGGTCCAGCGACGTCAAGAAATCCCCTCTTTCCAGTTGGCCGAGCACGTGCTGCAGTGTGACCATCCTGAATTTCTGACAATTGAGGTACTTGTTCAGATGTCGCAGGTCTAGAATGGGCGTCCAGCCCCCACTCTTCTTTCTTACCAAGAAGTATCTGGAGTAGACAGCAGAGCCCCAGATCCACTGGGGAACCAGCTCTATTGCCCCTCTTTGTAGCATGGCCCATACTTCCTCCAAGAGCTGAGGGATGTGCTGTTCCTGATGGGCCACTGGGGGGATCCGCGGACACCTGTGCTGAAATTCCAGGGTATGTCCTTGGGCGAGAGCGTCCAGCACCCATCTGTCAGTGGTGATCTTTTCCCACTCGCTGACAAACCTTGTCACCCAGCCTCCCACCGGGGTGCATGGGTGGGGACTCGACGTCTTGGCCAGTTCAGGCTTGCTTCAGCACCGGCGCCCTGCCCTGCTGGCGACGACAATGCTGTATGTACTCCTTTCCCCGTAGGCCTGAGAACAGCCTCTGTGTGCTTCCTCGGTCATGGATTTGGAAGGATGATGGTACGACTAGGAGAAAACCTTTGAAGACCTGCCTGACTTTCAGCTGGAGGAATGAAAGAAAGAGTAGTGCTGTTGGAGGGTGTCCAGGGCACGGGCCGTCTCTGTATCCACCTTGATGGCCTGCAAGGACTCATTGACAACCTTCCCCAAAAGGTTATCTCCATCAAAAGGCATGCTGAGTACCTTTGTTTGGACCTCCTGGCGGAAATGTGTGTCCTTCATCTAGCCTTGGTGACGAAGGCAAACACTGTTCCCCATCTGCCAGAACGCTGTGTCAGCAACGTCCAGCAGCACACTGATGGCATGATCTAACCCTACCTCGCCCTTCTGGAAGAGGGCAATCACCTCCATCCTCTTGTCATCGGGGAGGAACTCCAGAATCTGACCCAGCTTGTACCACAGCTCCGTCGTACCTGGCTAGGATCGCCAGTGCGTTGGCCGCCTTGATAGTGGACGTGGCGGAGTAATTCACCTTCCTCCCCATGGCGTCCAATATCTTACCCTCACTGTCCGGAGTAACTGAAGACAACGAGGACAGGTTAGACGACCGCTTCCTCATGGTCGTCGAAACCACTGAATCTGGCGATGGTTGCGACCTCAGACACCTGGGTGCGGATTCCAGTACCTCTTCTCCAGCCTTTCCAGCTTGGCTGGAGCCGAGAAAGGGTTCTTTGAGAGGGGTAAGCCCTCCCCCCACGCGTCGTCCAGGAGGGGAACCGCCATGATTGTCTTCCTCTTGGCCTCGCGCCTCTGGTACAAGAAACCTTACTTCCTGGTTTCTTCGGGCACAAGTTGAAACAGCTTGGAGGCTCTGGCTATCATAGAGTGGAACTAGGAGGACTGGGAATTGGGGTGCTGGTTTGTGGCATTGTGGCAAGAGTCATGCTGTCAGGGCTCATAGGTTCTGGTGGTGCCAGTCAGTGGGAAACTGTTGTTGTAGGGGAAAACTACACTTCCCAGTGGGCTCGGCAGCATCACGTGTTCAGCTACGTGAGAGAAGGCTGACTGGATGGCCTATTTAAACCCGCCCCAGCCCATGCTGCTTGCTTGTGATTTTGGAATTATGCAGCCATGGGCCGGAGATGCGAGCAGGTGTGGACGCCAAGCTGTGGGTGAGCGAATGCAGTATGCTACGGCAGAGAGGCAGCAGCAGTTATTCCGGGCATGCGGGTGTCGGGCTGCTCACTGAGAACGCGCAACGTTGAAATACACTGCAGCTGCCACCAGCTGAGACACAGGAAGTTGATGTCTTGATTCACAACTTCTGTGGCACATTTTGCTGGTTCTACTGCACCTGGGGTATCACGGACAGGTCCCCAGGCAAAATATAAGTACACCATTGCATTTTTAAGGCAAACAAGGCAAAGGACAAAAGTCATGCTAGCAGTTACGGCATAATTTCAGGGACACAGCTTCTCCCAAGAGCGAGTGGGGAGGTTGTGTCAGACAAGGGCTCCACTCAGTGCGACACTACCATTTAATTTGCTACGCTATTCATGCCACACTTTTGTTGTTTTTCTACATGTATAATGTTGCTTGCTTCTTAGTCCTTATGGAAATCATTGTATGTGCTTATCTGTACTTGTACATTGTCTGGCAACCAACTGCTGCTACCTAGGTCATGATTATAGGTCATGATTACATGAACATGTTGAGACAGGAGGTCATGGGTGTTGGATTTGGGGCTCTTGATTAAGGAAGGGCACTCAGGTTTCATGGTAGGTAGGCTATAAGAGACTCGAACTGTTGTGAATTCATGTTTTGTGACTTCCCTAGTTTCCCCGTCCCTATCCATTTATGTTTCCTAACCCTCTTTTCAGATTCACTCATTCCCCCTACCTATCCTCAACTTCTCCCTAATCCGCTTCCCCCCACTGGCTGCCACATGGTGACCTGTATTTGTGAAACCAGGCACTCGTGCCAACCTAGGGTGGCGAGTCAACTTCCATTCCGCTTCCGTGGTCAGGGTGAAGTTGTGTGTTTTTCTACCTCGTCCGGTGGGGACCAGCTCTGTGGTCGACAAAGACTTATCTTGTGCCGCCTGGGTCTTCTTGAGCAGCTCGGCCTTCTTCTCCTATGTCTGTGGCTTCTCGGGCTTCTCCCTCAGCATAGCCAGGTTGGATGACTTTCACTTCGATGAAGAGCTCGATTCGATTGCCAGCTGGCAATGGAGGCAGAGGGTGATGTCGATCTTCGGACCGACCGGCCTTGGGTGAGGCATACCCCTGCCCAGAGCACAGGGAAGAGGCCTTGTCGTTCAGCCACGCTGCCAGTCTACTGTGCCTGTCCTTTGTCACCTACATGGAGAATCTGCGGCATATCTCGCAATCTCCTTCCCTGTGGTCTGGATGCAGGCAGTAGAGGCATTGCAGGTGCTTGTCCTCCACAAACACATTTCGGAGCCCGCACTTGGTGCAGGACTTGAAGAGGGATCTTCCTTCTTTCTTCTCCTCCGTCATGGTCGCAGGGTGCGAAGTATGCCCGTTGGCCTTCTGGAAACTTTGACGATCTTTGCACTTGAGGGCTGCTGAACTTCATCGACAACAGATCCCCGCTGTCGGCAGATGGAGAGAAGAGCACACATGCTCTTTTGGAACAAAATAGAACCTTTTTCTGTGAAACAACATAAAAAATATAGAAGTAGCTCGCAGAGCAAACTCGAGGACTCCGAACACTGAAGCGTGCATTAAAAATCTGAAGATGGCTGCCAGAGGAGGGGCTTAGGGAGAGCATTGTCATTGGCTGGGGCAGTATGACCCAGAGGACAGTGATTGGGTTATGGGAGAAATACAGTTTGTAAGTGAAAGTGAAACTTATTTTCTTTTACCAAGGATTCCCAACCTGATGACGGGGAATATTCATGAGCATGTGAATCCATGCAAGACCCCATGCTGGAGAATCCCCTCTTTGCAGTTAGCCGGGCACGTGTTGCAAGGTGACCATCCTGAATTTCTTTGATTTTAAGTATTTGTTCAGACGGCGTAGGTCCAGGATGGGCCTCCAGCCCCCTATCTTCTTTCTGACTAGAAAGGATCTGGAATAGACCATAGAGCCTCGGAGTCAATAGGGAACTAGCTCTATCGCCCCTTTTCGTTACATGGCTTGCACCTCTTCCAGGAGATGAAGGATGTGCTGCTCCTACCAGGGAACAGATGGAATACGAGGACCCCTGCGTTGGAACTCCAATGCGGGCCCCTGGGCGAGAGCCTCCAGCACCCATCTGTCAGTGGTCATCTTCCTTCACTCGCTGATGTACCTGGTCAGCCGGCCTTCCACCAGGGTGTACAAGTAGGGGCCTGACGTATTGGCTGGTTCAGGTTTGCTTGGGCACCAGCACCCTGCCCTGCAGGCGACACTGTCCTCCACCAACGTTGGCCTGGGAGTGGCCCCTGTAGGCGTCTTGCGTTGAGAATCAGGAAAGCTGTCTGTAAGACGTGGATATACACCAATCCTTATCCTTGGGTTCTGAGGTTTTACAAACAGGGATTCTATCTGTCTGAGAATTATAAACAGCTCTGTAGAATCAGAGCTTGCTGGGTTAATGCACAATGCATAGTGGTCTATTAGCTTAATCTAAAGCTGCCTGCTCCCAACCATTTACTTTGAGATATGATGACTTGTCTTTTGTAGTAAGAGATTTCTGCCAACACCTGTAGCATTTATTATTTTCAGATTTGAACTCATGCAATGCAGGCAGAAACCAAGATTGTTTGTTAACAGTGTTATATAGACTGTGGGCCGCATTATGAGTTTGGCAGTAGCCTTGCCGGTAAATACCGGCACGGCTGCCGCCGGAGTCATGAATTTACTGGCACCAGGCAATGGAGACTTACCGGGGCATTCCAGCCCCGGCGGACCCGGTAAATCCCCATTGCTGGGTGCCGGTAATTATTACTCCACATTCTCATTTGACTCCCATTGGACTCAATGGGAATGGGGAGGCCGGATGCACCGGCACCATTCATGAATGGTGCCGGTGCATCCGTCGAGATCTGCTCACGGGTGCCGGTCCACCGCCAGGTCAGACCTGGCGGGCGGTAAGGCACCCGCAAGCAGAACTTGTAGTTTGCCGGTCCAGTAACAACAGTACCGGCAAGCTTACCCTGTGTGTTTTCTTAACCGTGCAATGTTATCCATAGTAGATGTTAAGATTTTATGATAATCGCTGGCAATATCCTGCGCAGAGTCAAGAGCCTCTAGCCACTCCACAGCGGTACATAATAGCAGAGAAAAATAATCTTTACTAAACTTGCGGTGATTCCGTTTGCTTACAGTGAACTTAGAAGCATGTACTTTGGATTTAAGGTCCAGGGTGGAGATTAAAAACTTAACATATTGATGGTCAGACCATGGACACGTTGGTTCTGTAACATCGGAGAATGTGTTGGGTAAATGATGTGTTGATGAAAACAGAGGTCAATCAGGGCTTGGTTCAGTGAAACACCAGCAGAATCTAGACTGTCTATGTAAATGATCTTCCTTCGGGCTGCGGGCCTCAATCAAGTGGCCCTCGAAACTCCCAAAATGAGACCCCCGCAAGTACCAATCCCCCGACAAACAAGATTCCAATCATTATGAATGTGATCCCATCTGCAAGTAGCTGGAAGAAGCCTCATTTAAACGGAAAACCGATTCGGGAACTTCAGCGTATTCAGAGTCCACCTAGAGAGGGAGACCTAGGAGACAAGAAAGCCCCTCAGCATCCTCTATATGGGAGGCAGAAAGATAACTTTTTTAGACCACCTTCCAGTTTGCAGCTCACCCGCTGCCTCCCAGTACACATCCCCAGTTTACCGACCTCGTCCTGCCAATCCTCAGGACTGAATTTACCTGACTCCAAATGCAGAGCAAATCGCAGCAATGACTCATTTCAACGCATAGCAACATTTCGGGAGTCAGGAATATCAGTTGCAGGCTCCAGAGGCAGGGGCCACAATCCCCCTGGTTCCGGTTTTAGATATGACCAGGGCTAGTCATCGGCCGGCTCTCCTGGGATCCGAGATCTGGCACAGATGTGTAGCCGGATGTCGGGATCCGGCCAGAGCCAGCAGCCGCCCCAAGCCCCTGCTCTGCTCTGCGCTGGGGAGAAGGAAAAAAAAAAGTGCCCGTCAGCAAACTGTAACTTCCTCTGGTGACCCAAAGCAAGAGGTCACAAGAGGAAGTTACAGTCCTCAGCCACGACCCGGTCCTCAGCCACGACCTGGTCTATTTATTTTTGCAATGTTTTTCGGATACCTGTATCCGACAAACATTGCATAAATTAATATACAGGTATCCGACAAACATTGCATACATAAATACCCCTATTAACATCATACACGATGCAGCCACCCAACTGCTTTCAGAGGCGAGCTGCGCTTGTTGTGGTTCAAGTAAAGGAAACGTTGCTTATGGCAAATATAAATCACCATGTTTTAATAGTACCCATGGGAATTTTTATTTTTATAAAATGGAACGCAAATTGTGCATTTTAAAGAATATTCACTCAGCAACACTGGTCAAAACTATTATGCGCATAGTGAAGTGACTCATCACCAGTGCCATGGAAGTGGTTTAAAGTGGAATTGATATATAGTTTGGAAAACAAGCAGCATGAAAGAAATAGTGCCGTTTTAAACGATTATTTTGGACATTCAGAAGTCAACTGCCAGGTCTGCCCCCCCAGAACCCTGCCTCCTCGGGCACCGCCCTCCAAACTCTGCCCCACCCCGGGCCCTTGTGGCATCCCCCACCAATTTCTTTCCATTTCCACCACTGGATATGACAATCCAAAACTAAACTATAGCAATACTGGCGAGGGGCTGAGAGTTGACTGGGGGGGCAGAGGGTGTGTGTGTGTGTGTGTATGTGTGTGTTTTTGCGTTAACCTTTACTCTTTCTGAGAACTATACATCAAGTTGAAATGCAAAATAATAATAGCAGAACTACTTCCCCACCCATCACCGCCCCCTTCTTCTCCACATCCCCCTCTCCCTTCCGTACCAACCTTATACAGACCCAATTCAAGCCTCATAGCTGGGTCCTCCTTTCCTCCACTCCACCCTACAGAGCTGTGTTTTACAACAGTACAATTAAGATTGAGGAAAACACAATGAAAACAAGCATTGGCAATGCCAACAGTTTGGGCTTTTGTGTAGGCATGAGAAAGGCACTTGCCAGGCACTGCCCTAGTGGTATTAACTGTCAATTGATGGTAGTAGGTGCAAAATCGTGTCAGTAGTTGGGCATATAATAGCAGTGCTTGGCAATGTCTAATACTTACACACAAGCCCAAACTGTTACAATGTTTGTTTTAAACATGACTTCAGTGAAGGACACACATAGTGCTTATTAATGAATTGGCTGAAGGCAGGCATGGTTAAAAAAAAATATTAAACCAGTAGCTCGTGTACAGCTCCAATTAAGTCATTCACTTTCAAAAGACTGCTTTCAAAAACACTGGCAGGTACTTTGGGTGCAAAGTTTGATGGTAAGGCTTGATTAAAATGAGCTCAAAGAGTTCCCATGAGGAGGTGTTTTGGGCATGGAGGGTCAGGAACTGGATGGGAATGGTCATAGGGATTAGCATGGCCATGGACAGTCAATGGGTGGGCAAATAACCAAACAGCACCTACAAGCTGTGTGTACCTCCTCATATGCCATTTCCACCTATATGTACTCTAAAGCGCCACCTAATCGCCCAAACAAAAAAATGGCCACCATTACTTTGTCATTGTCCACAACAGTTCACCCACCATTCGCACCTCTTAAGTGACATGCCCAGGACTATAGCTACATGTACCCCACCCATTACCTGTGCAGACACCAGCCCTCATTATGAGTTTCACAGTAATGTGCCAGTGATTCCATGGAATGTGTAGCACCATTTCCGCCAACCGCAACCATAGAATCACTGACACATCACAACACTGCGGGAGCATGCAAACCGCCATGCTGGAAATGGTGCAACCGGCATGATTGAAACACAGTCTGTGCCCAATTCCGCCGGTGTTTCCGTCAGTAAAAATGCTGGTGGCACCGTTACCGGCATGCATCCAACGGAAAGACCGGCAATGGAAACACCGGGACCAGAAACAACGTCATTGCAGGAGCTGGGAGCTCGCCAGCGGCCATTTTGAAAAACATAATCAATATAAAATCACCCACTTCCTGTTACCATCCGGTCACTGTAACACCGTCATCATGTCTGTAGCAATGAAGTCACGTGTTCCAGATGTCCACCAAAGGAAACCACGCTTCACAGAGCAAAAATTGTCAGTGCTAACTGACACAATTGTGGATAATGCTGGTGAACTATTTGGTACAGACCACAGACACACTAACCAAAAGCAAAAGACTGCAATATGGGAGGAGGTGGCACAGAAGGTGTCGGCTGTGGGCACCGTCCCCTCGCACCTCAAGAGATTGCCACAAACGGTGGGACGCCCACCGCCTGAGAGTCTGCAACCTGCTCTCGGCCCACAGGAGGGAATGCATGGCAATTGGCGGAGGGACGGCTTGCCCAATCAAGTTGATGGGCTGGGAGGAGAAATGCAGTACTGTGCTGCATCTCAAATGTATTGAGGGAGTCCAGCGGTGGAGGCCGGCGCAGGGACACATTCCGAGGGAGTACAAAGTGCCACATCAAAACAATTAAACAGAGTGGATATGGTAATGCAGCACAAACTACATGGAGCCATGTCGAACTGCATGACACCAAACCACATACAAACCATTAAATGGCCCAAATACCCTGGCCATAGTCCTGGGGTACTCAAGCATTGCCCCACCCAAAACATTCCAACACACATATGGCCACATGAGTACTGGTCGTGTGCACAACGTGAGGATGTGAGAAGCAGCAGATACATGAAGTGCACACCTGACCAAGGTGGCGTGCATGCACCGCGACCAATGTGTCCCCATACCACACACACATGCAAGCATCCATCAAAGCTGTCCTAACGTCATGACTCCATGGACAGAAAGAATGTCACACAATGACGTAACTGTATGTTGCAAGTTCATTGGATGACACAGAGGTGATTAACTGCATGCCTATCTCACCCCCACAGGCACCTTGTCTGACAGCGAGCATGGTGGACCGTCGACATTGCAGCCACCCATGCAGAGGAAGAACTCCACGCACGGCCACACCACAGACAAGACAAAATTGGCCCCAGCAACACATCCTCCTGGCCATGTGACTAAGCCATCTGCC
Organism: Ambystoma mexicanum; assembly: GCF_040938575.1. Lineage (NCBI taxonomy): Eukaryota > Metazoa > Chordata > Amphibia > Caudata > Ambystomatidae > Ambystoma > Ambystoma mexicanum. The sequence continues at coordinate 1,330,131,016 of NC_090923.1, forward strand.
CCTTTGGCCGAGCTATCATGCACCGGGGCACAGCCACCTGCCCCTGCTGCACAGCCAGCATCCAAAGAGGCAGAGCCACCTGCTGCGCAGCCAACATCCACAGAGGCACCGCCACCTGCTCTTGCTGTACAGCCATTAGCCACAGTCACCTGCCCCTGACACACATCCGTCTGGCCCACAAAGATGGCAAATGGCCACCTAACCCCAACCACCCACATAAGTGGCCACATCCACCGATGATAATGCTGTGCAAGAAGTCGCAGAATGCACAGAGTGGTCACCGGACCACACTTCTTACCATCTGCCTTCCTTCCGCCCCTCCAACCACCACAGTCCTCCTCCACCAACGATCCCCGATATACGGCACATGGATGCGCACATCCGCAGGATCGAGCACAGGCATGAGAAGATGGCTGATCTTGTGAGGCAGCAGGCCACCAGCCGGCATTGTGCCAATGCCCTGGGCTGCTCTACCTCCGCCAGAGTCCTGCTGGCACAGAGTGTCCAGGGAGGGAATGAGACCACCTCCTCGCTCACAGTGTCAATCAACCTTTCCGTGCATGCGGCCTTAGAGCACCGGGATTCGCATGCATCTGACCTCCCTCCTCCACCATCAACACGCATGCCAGCTCTCACCAGGGCAGCCCAAGAGGCCGTTCCCTGCAGCTGTCAGGGTCACCAGGACAGGGCAAGGCCCATGACAAGAGGCCACGGAAGTGACTCTGACCAACTCCATCAATGACACAACTTCATCATAGGGACTGTTTGGGGAGGGAATGATTGGGGAGGGAGAGATTGTGGCAGGACTTTTTGGGGAGGTGGTGTTTGTGAAGGAGTTGGTTGGTCACATGTGTCATAAACATTTTCTGTTTCATACATATAGTTAAGCACATGCAAAAATATCTGGACATTCATTTTTGAAGTGGTCTGCTTTATTGTTGCTAAGGGGTCCCATGCAGTGAAGGCCATGGGTTGTGTGCAGTGGATGGTCAAAAGAAGTTCTCAATGAGATCCTGGCGAGCTGCACTCTCATCCCCGACATCCCTGTGTTGGTGTCATTGCAGGTCTTCAGCTGCATTCCCCATCTCCATCGTCTTCAGTGTCCGCTGGAGACATGTTCGTATCCGGGGCTAGGGGTATGTGCCGCCTGATGCATATATTTTGCAACATTGCACAGGCCAGGATTATATTCCCCACATTCACTGGCCTGTACATGAGTGCCCCCCCCCTAAATGGTGAAGGCACCGAAAACGTGCCTTAAACAGTCCAAAGGTCTGCTCGATGGTCGTCCGGGTTCAGATATGTGTATGATTGCAGGCAATTGCCTGCTGAGTCTGCAGATCTCTCACAGGGGTCATAAGCCATGGCAGTAATGGATAAACAGAATCACCTGCAAGGGATGGGACACAAGGGGGGCTAGTACATTCAAGTGACTGGACAGTGCTTACATCTATGGATATGTGTGTGTGCGTGTGAGACACATGCACCTGGATCTGTGAATTGGCAGACTCTTATTCGCACCGCTGCACCCTGTGACAGGCAATGCTCGACATGCTGTGTGTATGGTAATCGGATATACTAGCACCGGCACGTTGTTTCCAGACCACACCACTTGTAATGACCCCCATTGTGTCACAACTCATGCTTAATTGCAGAAGACAAACACAGATCTCGGGAGGATAGCGCAGGGGCAACATGCTCGCCTTGGAAGCAACACGACACGGAGCAACACAGGTTCGATTCCCGGGTCGGTGCTTAGAAACCTCTGGGTATTAAGCGCGTCATAAATAACCTATCATATCCTATCACTGCCACACAAGGCTGTGTGGCACTTCGGTATTTGGTGGTATGTCCCAAACAGTTTATACTAAGTAATGTAATGCAGCACCTGCGAGATATCACAGTAAGGTGTGAGATTGTAATGTTACAAGCAGGGCTCAGGTTCGAATCCCTTGCAGGAGAATAGTTAAAACAAAAAAGTATGCCCTTGCCTACCATCCTGAAACGGCGCTCGGGGGTCTCATACAGTAAGTGAACTGTTGCGGAACGTCGCGCCCGTGACCTTTAGTTCCCGTTCACTTTGACCTCTGAGCATGGCATAACATTACCTGCTGGGGAAAAAAAAAACGAATTCCTTCATGCCGTATTGATATCCCAGCAGGTTGGAGGCAATTTTGCATCAATTCTTATCCTTTCAAGCTGATAATGTGCCTACTATGGTTCACTTCTGACATCTAGTGATCACAGGTATGTACTACATCTGGCCAGAAATAATCAGATGCGAAATCGCCTCTGAAAAATGCATTTCATCCCATAAAAATAAAACAGGCAACAACCAACAAGTTAAAACGACCATTCACATAGAAGACCTATGAATTCTTTTAATCCCTTTTATTTTTTCCATGTTTGATGTACCAAGTATTAGCAGAGAACGGCAAGCTCACGCGACCAGGCACTCTTTCATAGGCGGTGGCGTCAACAGAAATCAAATGTAAGAGGGGCACAAAAACAATAGTAGGGGGGGAAGCACAGACAAAAGTGGGGGGCCACCAATGAAAGGTAATGTGTGACGTCACACTCACTCATGCAGAGAGGCTTTTGTGCACACCAACCACCCACACCACCTCCCCTCCTATCAGAATGCAGCCACAAAATCATTCAGTGACTAATGGCCCATCATTAGCAGTTTTGTGCGCTACATTCTGTTGGGAGGGGAGGGGCTGCAAGCTGCTCTGCACTCTATGGAGGTCGCTGTGCAGAAGCTGGGCAGGAACACCTGAGAAGTGGCTCTTGCTCATGTTCATACCAATGCCAGAATACATACCAAGACCACTGCTAGCTTTGAAACAAAAGAAGAGTATTTGCCATGTGATATGCAGACATTTTCCTTAGTGAGTATCACACATAACACCATGAGCAGAGAACACTGGCCCTGCTCGCCTTAGATAGGGGGGGCGCAGGGGGGGGAGGCAAGGAGTTCAGAGGGGGCAGGGCCTCCCAGGATCCCCCTAGCGACTCCGCTGTTCATAGGACACAAAACCACTGGCTGCTTAACTCATGTGCTATGTGTAGTAGTAATTCCGTATTCATTCGTAATGCAGAGCAGTGAAGTGTTAATTTTCTTTTATTGTTGCTATGGGAAATCGTGCCATTAAGCAGTGCTGGGATTTTGAGCCTACAATCCCATCAAATTACATATTTTCACGCTAAATAACAATGCATAGCAAACTGATCGGAATAAACCTTTATTTTACGTTCCTATTTTGAATAAAGCCTTAGAAAGCTTGAATTACCCCACAGGGTAGATTGTAAATGCTATCCAATAGAAAGTAAACAAGCATGGGATACATTAGTGGGACCGTCTCGTGGAGTGGGCAATTTCATTCTGCGTGAGACGTGTGTGCTGGTTGCTTCACCAATGGCACGTGCAGCGGGAGGCGAGGCTGTACATGCCTTGAGTAAAATGCTATTTTTGCATTACCATTTTACGTTTTGGAAAACAAGAGTCTTCATAAAGAGCGCTTCTATATTTTGCAATTGCTTGATATAGGCCCTCTTGAAATGGCCATTGTATAGTAGGAGCTGGTCAGTACGCCTGTGTTGTCGCAACTGTTTTTTTCAGTGCTTAATTTGTAAAACAAATAAGTGCCCGGGGCAACTATTTTCTAGCTCACTTGTGCTGGCTCTGCCCGCGGTTGGCTCAAGGGCGTAGAAAGGGTTGAGCCTGAGCGGGCAAGGCCCGCCCACAATCTGTAAATGCCCACTCAGCAGCACTGTGTGGGCATTTACAGATGTTAATGTCACCGCAGTGGGCCCAACTACATTAGCTTCAGGCCCCACTTGTTAGACAATCCTTGCTGCGCCTCCGGGTTGGCTCACTCTCTCAGTCCCTCCACTGCCAGCTGAACTGGCAAAACCGCATTCTATTTAAGTGCTACTAAATGAGACTAGGGGCCCGATTCACAGAATATTTAACGTGCTGAAAAGTAACTTTGCGCACTTTTCAGCACCCAAGACTCCTTTCACCGATTCATGGATCGGACTTTGCATGCATTTCCGGGACTTTGCGGAGGTCCGCCATGACGTTGCGTGGTGTTGAGTGCTTTGCGTGATGCAAAGTGTGGGATGGGCCTACGCAAAGAAATAACTAGGGAGCGGAACATGCATATTGCCCATTCTACCCAAAGAATGAGCAAGAACGAGGAATAACGTGGGTGTGTTGAGGGAAGCAACCCTCAAATAAATCACACGCCCATTCATGCGCAAACAGAATCCAAATTCATGGATTGGAACGCACAATGCCAGGTCGGGAAAAGTCACACGCAAACCTTGTGATCTCTCCACCACATGATAGTAGACACAAAGTACAACGCGCAAAAGAAACAACATATTTAAAGCACACAATGCACACCATTCAAACGTCGGTCAGCCAGGATGAATGCAGATATATTGAGAGTCATCGTACATGGACATATAAGGAGGAGACCAAGCTGTTTGGGATGCCAGACATATGTCATCCTAGACCTGGACCTGGTCAAGGAGCAGAAGCAAGACCTTCCATCATCCACAATCTGCCCCCATGCCCTCTCACCCCTGGAAAAGGTGCTGACAGCACTCCATTTCAAAGCCACAGGCTCCTTTCAGCGCACCACTGCCATTGTTGATGGCATATCTCTGGCCACACAATCCTGCTTTCTCGACCAGGTTTTGGACTGCATCACCTCACGTGCGTGTGTACGTCAGCATATATAAATGCTGCGCACACTGCAGGAAAGGCAGAGAGAGGTGCCAATGCTCTATGCTGTTGGACACTTTTCACGTGTACTTGGAGCCACTGATTGTACACATGTTGCGTTACAGTCCCCCCCCCCCCCCGCCACTCGATAGATGGAGCACTTCATGCAGGTCATCTACGATGAAAACTGAGTCATCATTCAAATCAATAGCAATTTTCCTCAAAGCACACAAGACAGCTACATATACTGCAAGTCACCACTCTACCGGGCCCTGGCATCGGGAACCTTTGGCAACACCTGGCTCCTCTGTGAGTATCAACTGTCACGCACATGCATGCATTCACGTGACACACTGAACAACAGAACATGACAATTAGTGCCAATAAGAACCATTCACACATTTGCAGGGGACAGTGCCTACCCACTATCAACATTCCTGCTCACGCCATTCAGGAATTCTGCAACATCAGCTGTGGTAAGGCACAACAAAGTACAAGTAGCCACTAGGGGCATAGGGGAGCGCACATTCAGGGCGCTCAAGTCACGTTTCCACTCCCTTGACCACTCTGGCACGGTATTGCTATATGCCCCACGAGTAGTACGTAAAATCACCGGGGCAGCACCTGTCCTGCACAATGCTGCCACACGACGTGTGATACCAGTTGATCTGCAGGTGGGACATCGCCCTCAGCCACAGGCACCACCTTTGCCCTAGGTCTGAAAAAGGGCAGAGGGAGAAGCTGCATGCAATCAGCTCGTGCAAACATACTTCTCATGAAAACCAGCTTCTGTGGAGCACACATAGTGAAGTCACATACCTGGTGCCACTCAACGATGAATTGGGGCCAATACTCTGGGCCCATAGCAAGACCATGAAAATGAAGGTAGTGCTGCCAAGAGATGTTTCAGCACCACTTGTCACACCTGTGCATCACCCCTAGGATGTGTGCCCAGACAGTAATGTTGGGTGAAATGGTGTACTGAACTGCAAGTACCACCCTTTCAAATGGCATGTAGGGGCATGTTTGCTATGAAGGCTAAAGTTGCCCCAGTGCCTCGAGTTGAGTGTGCTCTGGGCTTAACGGGCAATGTTCTCTGAGCAAGAGAGTAGCAGAGTTGAATGCAGTTGACAATCCCTTTGGAAATCGCTGCTTTAGAGATAGAGTTCCCTTCTCTTCCAGGGGCTACAGATACAAAGAAATGATCTGTTTTTCTGATCGGCTTTGTCTTTTGCAGGTAGAACATGACAGCTCTGTGTAAATCCAGTGTATGTAGACTTCTTTCTGCTGCGTTTGTTGGGTTTTGGAAAAACGCAGGAAGCTCTAGATTTCGATTGACATGACATTTTGATATGAACTTGGTTGAAAAGCAAGGATGTGTGCGTAGCACCACCTTGTACTTGTGTATAATTATGAAGAGGTCTTGTACAGAAAGAGCTTGTAGTTCACTGACCCTTCTGCTGGCTTTGTGCATACGCTCGAAGGGGGCCCCCATGAGACATATGAGTACAACATTAAGGTCCCAGCCGGGCATAGGATTAAAGATGGGAGGGTACAGTTTTGTGACGCCCTCGGTGAAAGCTTTAACCACGGGCCCCTTCCACCAGAAAATGTTGTTTTGAGACGTGGTGTAAGCGGATGGAGCGCTAGGTGAACTTTGAGTGAGTTCAAGACTAACCCTCAGTCTAGTAGGTAGAGCAGGTAGTTGACTATATTAGTGGGAGCAAACAGCCGGTTGGATTGAGAGACCGTGTTCTGAACCATAACACAAAGCGTTTCCATTTGGTAAAATAGCAGTGCTGTGTGTTAGGCTTGCGTGCCTCCTTAAGTACTTCCATGCATTTATTTATTTTTACATTTGTAAAGCGCCACGCAGCCCAGAGGCATCGGGGCGCTGTGTTGCAAGAAAATGACTTAGTTACAGTGCAGGGAGGGGTAGATCGAGGGTGTTACAGCTAGATCGTTTCTACCCCTAGCCTGGGAAAAAGGACGTTTGCTTTTACAGAGGTTATACAGTGGACAGGGCCCAGGTGGGGTTTATACAAACAGCATAGTTTTTATTGCTTTCCTGAAGCCCAGGTGGGATTCGATGCCTCTGATCTCGGTGGGTAATAGGTTCCAGTTGGTGGCAGCGACGACTGGGAAGCTAGCGCCACCTGCTCTGGTTCTAATGCTTTTTGGAATTGCTAGGTGGTTGGTTCGATCTAGTTGGTCTGTTAGAGGGGGTACCAGAGAATCTCTGAGCAAGGTAGCGCGGTGCTGTGTCGTGTCGACATTTGTGGGTGAGTGCCAGTGATTTGAAAAGGATTCATTCCTTGATCGGAAGCCAGTGGATGGATTTTCTGGTGGCTGAGATGTGGTCTCTTTTCGAGATTCCCGTGGCTGCTCTGAGGGCATTGTTCTGCACCGTTTGAAGTTTTTTAATGTTTTTGGCTGAAGTGCCTAATAGGAGTGCATTGCAGTAGTCTAGGCGGGAGCCTATGATAGCTCTTGCGATGGTGAGGGAGTTTTCCTGTGAAAGGAAGGGCCTTGCAGCAGTGATAAGTTTTGAGTGGTAGGCTGCTGCTGAAGAGATTGCGTTGACCTGTCTGTCCATGGTGAGGTTTGAGTCCAGGTAGACTCCAAGAGTTTTGACTGCTTTGGAGACCGAAATGCAGCAATTGTCGATGATGAAGGAGTCATATTGGGGCCCCATTTTATTGATTGTGACTGATGATCTGATGATGAGTAGCTCTGTTTTTTCACTGTTGAGGCAGAGCCAGTTTTCAGCCATTCAGGTTTGGATGGTGGTGTAAATGGAGGTGAGGGTTTTTTGGTCGGCTTCGTAGTCTCCGGTGAAAGGGATGAGGACTTGTGTGTCGTCCGCATAGTTGGTGTAAGTGATGCCCATTACATCGAGGTATTTGAATAATGACCTTGTGAAAAGGTGGTACAGTGTGGGAGATATGCAGGACCCCTGCGGGACACCGCATTTGATTAAATTAATTAAATTGATTAAATGCCATCTTTGGTCTAAGGTGACAAAATTCTATGACCTCAGGAGCCAAGATCAGCTTCTGAGGGCATGAGTGCAGCATTGTTCCCTGATCCTGGGTCAGCAGGTTGTCCGTGCAGGGTAGTTTCATGGGAGGACACAGGGAAATCATTTGTAAGTGTGAGAACCAGGTCTGGCGGGCCCACATTGGAGCTATAAGGATCAGTGTTACTTGTTCCTGGTGCAGCTTATGGGCGAACTTGTTGAGCAAAGGTGGCGGGGGAAAAGCATATGCAAATTTCCCTGACCAGTTAATCAGAAGTGCGTACCCCTTGGATCCATTGTGGGGAAACCTGGATGCGTAATATTAGCGTTACACGTTTTCCAGGGTTGCGAAAAAGTTTATCTCTGGGAACCGTCAGTTTGAGAAGACATTGTTTAGCACGTCTGGTTAGTTGCCATTCATGCTCTGAGGGTAGCATTATACTCCTGCTTAGTATGTCTCACCGAGAATTGAGTTCCCCTGGAACATGTTGTGCCACTAGGAACATGTGATGCACTGCCCACCGCTAAATGTTCTGGGCTAGTTAGGACAGCCCCGGAGAATGAGTACCCCCCTGTTTGTTTACATAACACATGGTTGTGGTACTGTCTGTAAGGACTAGGACTATCTTGTGCACTAGCTGAGTCTTGAATGCTTTGAGAATCACTAGTAGCTCGAGCAGGTTGATGTGCTTCCTGGTTAGCACCTGTGTCCATAGGCCGTGAGCAGAGTGATCCAGGTAGTGTGAGCCCCACCCGGCCAACGATGCGTTTGTCGTGAGAGTGGCCTTGATCGCTGGTGTGGGGAAAGGCTGTCCCCTCAGTAGATTGTCTCTGTTCCACCACAGTAGCGACTGAACCAGAGGTTGCGAAACACTGCTAGATTGTCCCACAACTCGCTGGCTTGCAAACATTGTTTCGCTACCCACTCTTGCATGGGACGCATGCGAAGCCTGGCGTAAGTCACTAGGTAGATGCAGGCAGCCATCCTTCCCAGCAGGCGCATTGTCTTTCGTACCGTCACTTGACAACCAGCTATATACTGAAATGTTTGAAACAGCATGTTCTGGAACCTCTCTTCAGAGGGGTAGACTTGTCTGATATATGTTTTGATTAGTGCCGCCAGAAATCGCTTTACTTGGCTGGGCATTAGACTTTACTTCTTTTCGTTTATGGCGAAGCCCAATTGGAACAGCAGATTGATAGTTTTCTACGTTTTGAAGGCTCCTCTGGGTTGAGTCCCTGGTAATTAGCCAGCATCTATGTAAGGATACACTGGAATGGACTGCCTGTGCAAGTGGGTGGCCAGGACTAGGACCTTTGTGAATACCATGGGGGCTGACGCAATGCGAATGGTAGCACCTTGAATTGGTAGTACTCGTTTTCCAATTTTAATCTGAAGAATTTTTTGTGCGCTGGCAACTTTGAAATATAAATGTATGCATCTTTCATGTCCAATGTTGCCATGTAATAACCTATTTTCAATAGTGGGATGACCCCCTGAAGCGTTGTCATCCTGAATTTTTGAGGCTTGACATATGTGTTTGCAGGGCGCAGGTCCAACACTGTGTGCATTGTTAGATCTTTCTTTGGAACAAGGAAGTACATTGAATAAATACTTGTTTTTGTTCATGAAGGGCACCAGCTCCATGGCTCCTTTCTGTAATAGGACCTGCATCTCCTCCTGGAGGATGATGTGGAGGTGTTCGGAGGACATTTATCCTACATGCGGTGGATGGTGGCAAGGTGTTTCGAGGAAAGCCACCGAGTATCCTTTGGCCACAGTATCGAGGACCCAGCAGTCTGACCTTATTCCCTCCCATTACTGGGCAAAAGAGTGTTATGCGACCCCCGAATGGGGATACATGGGAAGGAACGTGGATCAGCATGTCATTTGAAGGCAGGGCGCCCCAAGAGGCTGCAGCCCTGCCCCATCCTTTCCCGTGGCAAAACCCACGCTGTTGGTACTGTTAGGATGTCCAATTATGCAGGCTGTAAAAGGAAGCACCAGATGTGCTTGCTCCGGCCTGCCCTTATTTTCCTGAGCTTTGTGCCTGAAAGTTACGGCATGTGTTAAACGCTCCTCTTGGAACAAAGGGCTTGTTGTAGGTTTGACCAAGGGTCTTGATTGTTTCATGCTCCTTTTTTGCTGTCTCCAGCTGGTCATCGACAGCTTTGCTAAAGAGGAGACTCTCCTTGATGGGCATGTTAATTAAGGCTGCTTGTGTTTCTGGCTTAAATCCAGAGTCTCTGAGCCAAGAATGTCTTTTTAAGAGAGTACCCTCTGCAATGACCCTTCCGGAGGTGTCTGCAGAGTCCAAGACATTTTTGAGGATGTTTTGGGAAACCTGTTTGCCTTTGGTGGTGATTTTGAGTAGGTGGGATGCGAACTGGCTCTGGTACGGAGTCTAGATGCTGCAAGACTTCATCCCACTGGTGCTGTTGGAGCTAGCAAGCAAGGTGGTGTTGTTTGCTATCCTGGTGAGGTACGTAGCAGAGGTTGTAATACGCTTTCCCAGCATATAAGTCTTTTTGCACTCATTTTTGGAGGGTGCTGTTGGGGAGAAGCTGGATCCCCCCCCCCAGGGCAGTGGGGGGTCAGCAGCCATACCCTCACCAGCTATGGGAGGCCCCAACACCTCCCATATGGCCCCCAGAAATGCAACAGAGTCCCAAGCAGGCAGCAGCATGTTTCAAACTGCATTTATTTCTAGGCAAAGAAAAAAAGAAAAAAAAAAGAAAAAGAAAAGCACAGAGCATCGTGCATCGCGAGTTCAGGCGCCGTCTCCCCCGGGGCTGGTTTGCAAGTGAGCTTTATAATCACACTGCAGGCTGACCTCACAGAATTGGATCAGCTCCCAGAAACCTATCTCCTATGTTAAAGAACAGTCAGGACAGCTCTCTCCAGTGGTGTCCCTACCAATTTTGTACATGTGTGCATGTTGTTGGTCACATCTGATTTGTGTGTTATGTGTATGTTTTACTCCCTTTGTGTCTGCCCTTAACTCTCTTTACTTTAGCAGCAGCTTTTCCTTACCCACTGACGCCGTAACTCTTCCTGCTTAGGTTAGGGAATGTTAGCAGGGGATACAGCGGTAATGCTCACTATTACATATAATTTTCAAAGTACCACCCCCATAATTTCGTTCATCATCAATAGTCCCATCGTGAAGGTAAAAGTCCTTATTTGCGTGCCCATAACCACTTACGCTGCTGGGTCCTTGCAGCTGATGAGATGATAAAGTTGCCCGCCTGAAAATCGCAAGAAAAGCGTTAATACGTTAGTACTTGTTAGTAACCTCAAGCTCCGCAAACTAAACAATCACTAAGGGCAAAAATCAAACCTCCCCCTGGACATTTCGTGTTTTCAAAATTTCTCAATATGGGTAGGGAAGATCTTGGGCTGTTTATTCAATGGAAGCAAGGAAATATACTTCAGGGAAACATGCTCTAAGGGGTCTGAGGTTCTTGATAGGGTGGGCAATTGAGTGGGGAATGCTACACAATGTTTTAATCAGTAGGCCTCACAGTTTCTAATGGAAGATAACATTAAGGAAATTTCCTACACATTTCTAACAGCATACATACGCAACAACCTGCATGTGCGGGGAAAAGAGAAGAAACAAAACAGTGTTACAGCTGTAGGTGCACAAAATGTAATATGAAACTCAATTAAACTTTGGAAATGCGTGTGTCGGTCCCTATTCTAGTTGCTAGTGTGCGTTGGACCATAGGATGGCCATGTTTCCCTAACTCGGGAGAGTTCGTGCTATTTTGCAGTTCATGAAAATCTCTTGCGTTGGCCCTGTTGATCGTTGCTCCCTCATTGCCAGGGTGGCCACCGCTTTGTAGGGCTTGACGCCTTACACTTCTAACAAAGTCTGTCAGGAGGGGAAAATGTCCCACTGTAGTCCATAGCCATTGGGTGTTGGTTGTCCGTTGTCTTCAGGCCTGCCCTGGGTCCTTTATATCTGGCGAGAAATGAAATGGAAGCGCTTGAGACCTGAGAATTTACATATTCTTCAATTTCTTGACCTAACCTCTCTGCACTACTCTCACACTATTCAGTGTCCTAGTGGGAGGAGCCAATGGTACACCTATGCACCATCCTGTCACCACCTGGTGGCGTTCAATGGCGGTCTGACTGTAAATTATTACACAATTCGGAATGTACCCAGAAAATGGGTAGGCACTTAATTTATGTGAAAATACTCATTACACACTTGGATCATATATATGCAATTTGGGTGCTAGTGTACAAATGGGCCTTTGGATCTTTATATTTACTGTGCTTTTGTCGTAAGCTATTTATAGTGCGTGCCTTTGTCCCGTGGGGCATCAGGCACTGACAAGCTAAATAGGGAAACATCAGGGTGGTAAATTTGTCATATAGGGTGGCTGTGTTTCTAAATTAAGTGCACCATGTAACTTAGTTAAGATAATCGCAGGGTTTTTTAAATCTTTTTTTATTTTTTATTTTATTTATGGCTCCTCTCACACTTCTCAGGGCGTGCCTCGCCGTGAACTGCAGGCACTTTAAGCTGGTACTAATGAAATCCGCTACCAATTTACTCCCATTCTCTCTATCCCACCCCATGTCCACTTTTTAAAGCCTACCTACTCTGTTAATTACTCATTTAGTCTAGTATTTTATTACTCCACTACTGTAATTACTGTTACATTTAAACAATATATATTTCTCCCCCCAATATCTGCTCTCAAATTTTAATACATCATTCTCCAGTTCGTGCAGCAATTACCTCTTTCCCTATGTGTGTTGGCTAATGCATTTGTGCCAGTGCTATTTTCAAAAGCGCTAGTGGCATTACCACTTGCACTGTCATTTTGTCGCCAAATTAATTCTGTTGGGAACATGGATCATCCACCCTTTACCCCTATTTCTCTCCTCCTGTGGTGAACTGTCAATGAAATGTAGGCCTCCCCCCTCAAGTGCACCTTCTTCCACCTTGTGTGTCTCATTTAATTGTTCTGTGTTAATCGTGTATTCATGAGCCCAGTCTCCTCACTGAAAGATGTGTGCTCAAAATGTAGCTAAATGTACTCTCTTGTGATGCGCTATCATTATGCACCCCCCTCTGTACCGTGCACCCCCATTATTCTTAAACAATCTTCCTTACTTTCAACATGTGTATGCCTGGTGTTTAACAAGTTATGCATTTCTCTGTTAATAAGGTGGTCATATCCACATCGCTCATGATGTCACAAATCTCTCTTCCCTAATGCATGGCCTAGTCGCCCCACTGTCACCCAGAAAAGAAAATGTTTTGATACCTATCACCACCCCTATGCAATTGTCCTCTGCATTATTGAGTGTGCGTGAGTGTGTGTGTCGGCGCGCGTCTCGCCCGCTCTGTCGGGGAGGTGGAGCATGAGTGTGTGTGGCAGAGTGAGTCAAATCAAGGTTGTCTTGGGCTGTCCTATTAGCGGTATAATGTCAATCTATGTCCTTTGAAAGGTTTGTTCCCCATCAGGAAGACCCCTCCCAGTCATGCAACCGGTACCATTGCTATTGTGTCAGTGTTCTGTATGGGTGCTGGCTGCTGTGCAGTGCCCCTGTGTTGTCATTCTAGTCAGTCCTGGGGTAGTGGTGCTGTCATTTGTTGTGTCTGTACATGTAGTGGTAACAGTACCTGCGTTGGTGCTTGTGGTGTCTGCTGAAATGATCCCATCCTGCCCCATGTATCCTCCCCACATGGGCGGTGCATATTGTGGTGATTGTTGACACTGCTATTGTTATTCTTGTGCGTGTGTGTTGAAGCTGTTTTTAACTGCCCCTCCCATCGCATGCTTGAATGATTTATTTTGTGCCTACTTGTCCTCATCTCCCTTTCTCTGCCCCTGTGTCATCAAATATTACACTCCCGGAGGTTCAGAAGGGTGAGTCCCCTCTTCCCTCTGCTCGTGTTTGTTCAACATCAGCTGACCCCTCGCATCTTCCCTTTCCTTCGTGCACACAGTTCAACTGTAGCCATCTGCTTTTAAAGCTATTCCCGTGTAAGTGCTGTGTATGTGTGTCCTTAGCGATTGCTGCACGCTTCTGGAGAAGCCGCCTATGAGCAGCCATGGTCTTTTTAATTTACCTTCAGTACTTTTGAATCTTTGCACACTATGGTTTACTGACTTATTTCGGCATGGAAGCTGTGTGCTACACAACAGGTGAAGGGGAGTCATTTCTGTATTGTGTGATACATTTTACCTCTATTCAATTCGAAAATTTCGATAGTCCGCTGTTCAGGGAGCAAAAGTTAGAAGATAATTGAACATTTTTCAACTTCTGTGAGCCTTCTTGGCTCCGCACCTTAGCCAGTGCACTCCACGTGCAGCCCATCTTCACCAAACCATTGCCTTCTCCGGCACACCCCCACAATCTTGCGCATGTGTCTTCCACACACCGCCTCTGGGTCACCTATTCTCCAAATCCAAAACCACACCACTACCTCCTCACCATCAAAACTTTGTGTCCTATGCATCAATCTGAGGGTGACGTCACCAAACTAAAAACACAATGCAAATGAACAGACAAATGTGCATACACAGAACAATAACCCATTTCTCCCAACCCCACAAAAATCCCAAAATAAAACCCCACAATCCCCACAGCTGTCTTCCTGTCTCAACTGGAACAAGGTAAACCACAAAAACTCTTATTATTGGACTGCACACGCTGCTTCGCCTCACGTGTGATACGCTCCTCACCAGGGGACCTTAACCAGCCAACTATCATCCACTCACTGAACTAAACGCTCAATTAGCAGGGAACCTCATTTACTCATTGATCTATAACGTCAATTCATAGGAAATCCAGACCCCCGTACATAAAATCACCATCCAGACCAATCAGCGCGGCACTCCTGTTCTATTTGTAGGGAGTCACTACCCCACCCAATATGCTCAAAAACACAAGAAGGGACCACTGCCACCACCCCAGTTCCAACTACAATTCACGTGCCGATCACCACCAATGCGCTGAATTTTGTGACAATGTACAATCACCCACCACCCAATTTACAATCCCTCCCTCAGTTTCTACCCAAACAAAAGAACTTAACATTTCTGCAACATACTGATCAACAATGCATCATAATACTTTAAACATTTCCCCCCCTCAAAGCCCATGTTGCTGGTTGACTTACATTTTCCTATGCTGCACTGGCAGTTGCACCGCTGCTGGACACCCCCTCAATGCGCTTCACCGGACCCCTTCTCCTGCAGGGCTCTCACCTGCCCTCAAGCGGGGTATTTCCAAGTGGCCCCCGAAGCCTTTAGCCGGTTAAGCGTTTTCCGGTGGTCTTCAGGTGCAGGCGAGGGTCCCACAGCTTCCTTGAGTCGGCGGCAGGGAGCTCAGTCCACCGCTGGGCTCGCGCAGGCAGAGCTCATTTACCCATGTTACAATGAGCAATGAGCCTCACAGAGGGCACCAACTTGTTGGGGAGAAGCTGGATCCCCCCCCCCCCCAGGGCAGTGGGGGGCCAGCAGCCATACCCTCACCAGCTATGGGAGGCCCCAACACCTCCCATATGGCCCCCAGAAATGCAACAGAGTACCAAGCAGGCAGCAGCATGTTTCAAACTGCATTTATTTCTAGGCAAAGAAAAAAAGCAAAAAAAAAGCAAAAGAAAAGCACAGAGCATCGTGCATCGCGAGTTCAGGCGCCGTCTCCCCCGGGGCTGGCTTGCAAGTCAGCTTTATAATCACACTGCAGGCTGACCTCACAGAATTGGATCAGCTCCCAGAAACCTATCTCCTCCTGCTATTGGCTGCAAAGTGGTAGGTTACCTATGTAGCCCTTATAGAGAGCCTGATAATTGGATATTAACCTCTTGCGTCAGTGGGTTGATTTAGCTGTGCCAGCCCCCATTACCTAATTCTAATCTTGTTGCAATGTGACTTTGTTCCCATAACTTTTTAGCTGAACAAGCAGTTCGCACCTGGGCTCTGGGCGCAGATTGGCTGGGCTGCGCCATTCTTGTTACAAGTTATGTTTTACATGTTGTGCGAGTCCTTGAGAAAATGTCTTTCTTTCCCGGAAAGAAAAAAAAGCACACTGGGTTGCCGTGATTTATTCGCATTTGTGGCAGTCTTATCTTGAATGTGCGGCCTTGGCAGGTCGGACTGGGTTTTTGCGAGGAATGTTTGTCTGCAGAAAGCAATTTTATCTTGAATTTACGGCCTTGGCAGGTTGGATGTTTTGCGAGGAACATTGATGAGGCTCCTGCAGCCAGTGTTCAGTGAGTGAAATGAACTTAGCTGTAATTTTCCTGAAACATGGCTTTACACTGTGCATTTAGACCATGTTAATTCATATAGGCATTTGCAAGCCTTTAAACAGGGATTTTTGTGTTTGTAGATTCTGATATTGCAGCATTGATTCTAATGTAGCATGGAAGTTGCACTGTTGGTGAAGTGGGTGTGTTTCAGCATATTTGTCACCCATGGGTGCGCTGGGGCCTGGTTCAAATGATAAGTGCGCTCCTTGTTCTTCCTGCTGTTCTTCTATGTATGCGCTTGGGGTGAGGGGGCATGGGTTTGGTCTCGATTTTCCCTCTTCAGTGCCTCAGAGGTTAAGATTGGAATACCAGCTCTCTTTCTGGTAGTGGTGTAAGGAACTCATGGTGGCAACACTAAAGACAAACACAAGTGATTACAGTCCAAGGGTGTTTATTGAACTATAAATGCAGGGTTTAAAAACGCCTAACCTAAACCTAAATCTAAGATGGGAGCAAGCTTCGACCATCAAATCAAAAATAAGGCAGTCCTTGTGGCGTCTTGTCAAAAATAAAAAAGGCCTACACTGAAAAAAAAACTATTGCCAATTCCTTATAACTAATTACAGAAAGAGTGTGGGATAGGGTTTCAATAAAAAAAGAAGTGTTCACAAATAATAAGTCAGTATGTGATTGCTAGAGGTCTCCCTTCCCCACGTTTTGGGCACGGGACAAAGTGGATCTCCTGAGCACAGCACAAGCTTAAGCTTTCTGAGACGACAGTTCCATACCAGCTATCAGGTTCTTCGATGGTTAAGTCTCTTTTCAATAAAAAGTCTCTTGCCTTTCAGGCCTGACGTATCCAACAAACACACACAAAGTTCTGCTTCACGTATACTTTGGGTGATGGCTTCACCCGTCTCTTCCGGGCGTAGACCCTTCATGAATCGTATTCAATAATTCAACTACACAGTTCCCTTTCCAATGAACTTTGGGTGATAACGTCTCACCCCTGGATCTCCCTCGGCTGGGCTTGGACACAAATAACAAGGGGAACAATTCCCTTCCTCTGGTCTTCCAATACATCTTGCATTCACGAAACATAATGTCTTTTTAAACAGCTATTCAGGCTTTGCACCTTTTTGTCGGCTTCCCTCTACTGGGTTCACTCTCACCAACCTTTACAGACAGTTCCATGTTGACACCCCTCGTTCGGGTTTGCTTCAGTCAACACACTATTCATAGGGACTCCGGGTCTCGCCCCTTTTGTCAGCATCCCTCTGCATGGTTCACTCTTGCCAACCTTTAACAAACAGTTCACTATGGACATCTCTCAGTCGGGTATCCTTTTAGCTTTTCAAAGTTTAATTTAGCAGTTGGCTATTTATCATTCAACACAGTTTGGTTTCTTATCGGCTCTTTCCTCGACTAACAGGCTGTGATGAGCCGCTTGGCTTTCTTCTCCTTCGAGACAAGGTTGGTATCACAGGGACCTGCGTCTCTTCCCGGCTTGGTTATCAGCAGAGGAGGGTCTCATGCACCATAGACATCTGCTGCAACACACGCTGGCTATTGTTCTTATAATTCCTCCTGCAGGAGCTGCACGGGCCTTGGTAGGAAAGGGCAGGGTTGCTTCTCTCCTTGTCACCCCCTCGGCATGCGCCGTCTTTCTCCTCCTCTTGAAATGCTGTGCTATGCGTATGGTTTGGTCAATTGCATGACTTTGCCTGACCCTTGTATTGGGACAAGTCAGGTAAAGAGGTTTGGATATAGCCCGTTGTCTTTCGTGGGGTGTGAAAGTGCTCGTGCCGGAAAAGGCAGGGGGAGGAGGGTGTAGTGTATTTGACTATCCTACATGGTAAAATGGGTAAAAGGTACTATAAGACATGGGTTGGTTGGTTAACTCAGAAGGGTGGTTTTTGTAGGGTTTGTGCAACAAACTGGAATGGCCAGGATTATTGTCGGAAAATAAACAGGGGGGATTGTGGCAACGGTAGTGTTTGGTCCACATAGCCTGGGAATGTGACAAACCACAATTAGAGGGATGTGGAGAAGAATGACGGAGTGTTTGGAAAGGAAACCGAAAACCAGGGATTCTGGGAGTTGTGGTTTTTAAGTGTAACAGGGATGGGTTCCTAGGGGATTTGCCAGTCCCATTCTTCTCCCAACATACACCCGACTTCCATGGGTTTCTCTTTTCTGTTTAGGGGACATTTTGTAGATAAATGTCCTGGTTCCCTATAGGGAAAGCATGTCAAGATTTGGGGTTTTGTTGTCCTAATCTCTTCTCTCTTCAGTTCTTCCCTAGGTTTGGGTCTTTTCTCTATTCTGGTTTTCTCCCCGTTATATGGACCTCGGAGCCGGTATGGGAGTTCCACCCTCTCTTTAAGAACGAAAGGGGGTTTAGGGGGTCCTTTACTTTCTCTTCTCTCCTCAGGTCTATGCAAAGAGTGGAAATATGTGTTGGTGTCAGAAACATTTGGGGCAGTCACAATAGCTAGTTAGAGAGTAGGCCTATTTACTTGCAAAACAGCCTGCTGGAGTGAGGAAGGTAAATAATTAAAGAAATGTTCCAAGTTCAAAACTTCTAATACCTCAGGCAGAGTTTTTACTCCTTTGCTCCCTCTCGGGAGGATAGCTTAGGGGCAATGTGCTTGCCTTGGAAGCAAGACAACATGGAGCACCACAGGTTCGATCCCTGGGTCCATGCTTAGAAACCTCTGGGTATCATATCATAACAAGGTATTTTTGACCCATTCTCTAAGCTCAACTGGTGTTTCTCCGGGACCCAATTTTAAGTTTGTAAATTTTGATGGTAGAAGTTACCAGTTTGACCTACTGGTTTTAGGAGTCCTTCTTTAATATCAGCGAAAGACGCAGTTCCCGGGAGGTTCAATAATTGGTACGATGTCTGTAACTCCCCTTTCAAAAGGGGACCCAAAGAAAATATTTGTAACTCATTTCCCCAGTTGATTTGGCAAACTAATCTTTCAAAGTTCTCCAAAAATATTGCCAGATCATCTCCCTCTGCATACGGCTGTAAGATTCCCTGGGGAAGGTTAGGTTTTTCTTTAGAGGCTATGAGTCTTTCCAGCTCTGTTTGTAATCTTTGTTCAGCCTCGATCTGGTGTTTGGCTAGTTGCGCTTATACCTCTTCTATGGATGACATCATATCAGGAGAGGATATGGTGTCAAGTAATGCTCAACGTAGGGAGAGAGGAGCCGCCAAGCTACGCAACCACACTGATGGTCTTGCAGAGCTGCCAGAGCGAATCTGGAGAGGCACCCTTAAATCGCTTGGACTACTAGAGAACAGGGAGGGACCCAAATAAGACTGTATAAGCATGAGCTAAAAGCAGTTCCTCGGTATCAGGCAATAATCATTGGGCAGGAGCTACCACTGGGGAATGCAGAGCTAGTGCATAGTTTTCTGCAAATTGAACGTTCACAAAAGATGCAAACTTAAAATGTTGTCCATTATTTATTACCTACTATGCTTTAAATGACATGTAGATTTGCCATAAATTTCGTTTATCAATCCTCCTAAATGCAAAAAATGAATGTCGCATGGGTATTTATGTTCAGGATGTGTTGGCTTAGGGAGCTAAATGTAGCTCCAGTATCTGCGTCAAGCTAACCAGGCTCTTCTAGGCTACAAGCAGAAGGCAAATAGCTCCAATCTCCCCTCAATTTCGACCACTGGAAATCCACCCTCCCGAGAGATACTCACGAGTGAACCCCACTGCAAGGGAAGCTGGAATATGAACTGAGACTCAGAACTGTGCGATGAATCCAGGACTTCTTCCCTAGGGGGAACCACCACCTTTGAGGCTAGGGAGGGGAACCTGGTCAGCCAAACCCTCTCAAGGGGTCTGGGAAAGTGGGATTGCACTGGCAGTGACTCCCACTTTGGGACAAGGACTCCCAGGGTAGGACGAGAGCCCCAATAAAATCTGTGCTCTCCACCTATGGGGTCCACCAAAATTAGAGGTGCTTTAAGACTTGTTTTCACTGCCAACCCCTCCTCAACATTAATCTCTATTAATCATAATCAGGTTACCGATTGTAATTTGTTAAAACCTAATGTTTGACTACCTCCACTGTTGACTTGACTTCTGTTTTGGATTCACCAAATGGTGAAATTATTTCAATCTTTTTGGCTTCAGGTAAGGATGGATCTCACCAGACCTCCACTGTCAAAGAGAAAAGAAAGACCCCTTTTGTTTCAGATGACGTACATAAAACCAAGAGGAACTTTGAATCGAAGAGGGAGAATCCTATGCAGAGGAGAGCCTCTGGTGGAAAGACGTCTTTGAGGGATGGAGTCATGCTGGACCGTGTAGATCGAACTAAGTCACTAGCAAGAAGCCGGAAGTCTGGTGTTTTATCTGACGTGAAACCAAGGTCGGAGGAGAGAGGGAGACAGAACAGTTACTGTCTCACCTTGTGGCGTGACCACACGGAAGCCATTGTGGGCCTGGGGCTCGTTAACCGATGCCGAGACCAGAGTGCAGCAGAGAGCCTGCAACACTGAGAAGTATATTACTTGCAGAACCAAGCCACATAGGGGCAGCAAATTTTCCCAAAGAGGTAACGCTGTGGGGAGAGGAAAACAGAGACATTGGAGGCTGAAAAAGCTACAGGGGTTACAGGAGTCCAGAAAACCTGCATGGGCAGATGCCCTATCGAGGCCCTGCTAAAGCAAGCCTAACAGAGGGCCAGATCCCAAGAAACAGTGAGATTTCTGGGGCTGGGAAAGCTGCAAAGGATACAGTAACCAGACAAATCTGTGCAGAGATAAAACAAGCCTTTAGGAGGGTCATAGGACTTGGAGAGTCCTAAGCAACTGAGAGACAGTCCGAATTGGAGAAAGAGAGGGTTCCAATCATTAAGTGTATCAAAACATTGTCACGCCGTGAGTTGGAAACAGGGGTATCGTATGAAGAAAACCTTTCTTCTTGGAAGGAACTGTATGGAAATAAGACTTGGCACAACAGAACCTACAGAGAAGTTGTGAAGTGTGTTGCGAGACACTAACACACTTTAAAAACCTAATTAGATCAAGAAAACATTTTCTTCCTGGAGAGAGAGAAGCATATGGAATTGAGATTTGGAGTACAGAATCTGCAGAAAGGTTGTGAACTGAGTTATGAGAGACTAACACACTTTTAAAACCTCTTGGAGAAAGAGATCCAAGCGATTGGGCCAGACAGAGGTCCAAAGATAGAGGCCACTCCTGTGGCCTCCTTTCTTTTTGTTATTTTTCTTTGAATGGCAGGGACTAGTTAGCTAACAGGATTTGTACTAAGGACTATTTCTTTGGACTTAGACGAACACCCTTACTTTTTAGTTTCTTAGGAAGGGAACTTCCCTCATAGCAGTAGGATTAGATAGGGGTTTTCTTTTTATTTAAAAAACACATCTTAAAAATGGCACTTCTTAGTTGGAGTCTTTCTTCTGATTCAACACATACTCTGCCATTTTTGGTACATGGCAGAGCCACACAGAGAAAGTGGGCAGGCTTAGCCCCCTTTTCAAGACTTTCAAGTAGAGTGAAAGGAGGGTGCTTGAGTAGCTGGTAGGAGGAGGAGAGTAATGGTAGGAGGAGAGTAAAAGTATGGAGATGGGGAGTAGTAGTAGAGAAGAGGAGTAGTGCTAACATCAAAGGGTTGCAAGACGTAGGAGGAGTGGATCATTGGAGGGACAGAAGACTTGTGGCAGGAGAAAAGAAGAGCGGTATGGTAGTAACAGAAGGGAAGAGGTAAACATGGCTTTGAGTGAACCATCCTGAATCCATTAGAGTAAGTGCAAGGCACTATCCCAAATTACATTAGAAACACTAACCAATGGATAGAGTAGGGACAGTTAGGAAGGCCCTTGGGGAGATTAGACAGCCTCTGTTTTAGCATATCACCTGAAGTATAAGATAAGCTTCTAGACAATAGGAGTAAACATTCGCTAGCACCAACCAGGGGTTAGAGACATCTGGGTTAGAGAGGAGGTAAAAAATAGACTAGAGAGAAAGAGATGGAAATAGGCACCACAAAGGAAAAACAAACCTTGAACTAACTCTACGTCTCTGAGTGATTTGTGTGCAATGTGCGACAGCGCTGCCACCATGGCTGCCTTTCTCAGGATAGTCAACTCCTCTTTTAGCAAACACACTTTTCAAGACAGACTACAAAAAGGGGTCATGCTCTTGAAAAATCACATCCTCGACACGAAGGATCTGACAAACTACTGTTCTGTCAGTAGGCTACTTTTTATCAGAAAGATCATTGAGAAGCTTATTGCCAATCCATTGCCAAAATTCACCAATTCTGCCTTCTTCTGAATTATCAATCCAGCGTCCGCCCCAAATTCGGAAAGGTGACAGCGACCATTGAGGTGGTTGAGGAGACCTTGGAAATTATCGATAAAGGGTGTGCCTGCATATAAGTCCTCCTCAAACTCATTCTACACATTGTGCCAAGACACACTACCGTCCTCCCTTAGTCATATAATGGGCTTTGCAGGCACGGTAGTTGTTCTCATCTGTCTTGGAGACACTAGGCTGTCGAAATGGGTTCTCTAAGGCCGACACGCTGCCATGTGACCAGGGATGTGCTCCAGAACTCCATCCTCTCTCCGGTTTTATTCAGTCTATACATTGAACACAACAACACATAGCTAAAAAGGATCAAAAGGGCTGGCATCAAATCGCCCTACTTTGCAAGATCAAACCCTTCCTGCCGCCCCAGGAATCCCGAGCAGTAGTGTAAGCTCTGGTCATAAATTGATAACTTAGATAAAGGAAATGCCCTACTAGCAAGGCTCCCAGCCATGTAGCTAGCCCCCTCCTTAAGGAGATACAACACACAGAGGGTATCCTCAATACAATGCTAATTCGGCCCCACATGCCCCCCACTGTATTCCATCTGACTGGACACCCTTACCAGCAAGGATCCTGTTAAAAAGGTGCCTGCATCACCTACAAGGCTACCTCAGCAGGCACATTGCTTGCTGGCTAACTTGAACACCTCTGGCAGATTGCAACAGACGCACAATAGGATCCTTGCCACACTCAAGACTGGATGGGTTTACAAGGACAAAACTAGGAAACAGCCATTCTCTTGCTATGCTCCGTTCGTATGGAATTCTATCCGAGCAGCAATATGAACCCTTCCCTCTCTCCTCCTGTTCTGTAAAGAGCTCATCTCCTTCCTATTTCAGTCACACCTTGACATTACCTAGACTCCGAGACTACCCCCCAGCCACAGAGTGACTATCTGTACCTTAACAAAGTGCTACTGTGTTAATTTTTTCGTGGTCACACCATACTGTGGTACTGTCTGCCACTCAACACTCTTTCCTGTGTTACCCTAATTCTGCTGTATGGTGCTCCACTGCTTCTAGGCTAGGTCTACAGTATATAAATATAATATAAATTCAAATAGCACAACAAATAATGTACTTTGTAAGGTATTGTTTTATATATTGGTGTATGTATTTTAGACATTTTACAATGTTATTTAATAAATAAGTGTATAAGGTTTATATTAACCAATACTGCACAATAACAAAATGAAATCATTTTTTAAAAAAATAATCACCTTTCTGATTCTTGTGAAAACTCCCAACCTGACCACGGTGCAATGCTGCACCTTAACACCAGCCAAAACCCTATCCAGCGGCATCCACAAACACACAGATATATCTACGCAGCCTCACATGGACCTCTTGTTTACAGCCGGATCCAGACACATGTACAAACCCAGTCCATTTACTCTTTTTACCTGTGTGATTAATTCCTTTCTCAAGAACAACATCCACACATCCATAAAACAAATCACTATCCAACAAACTCCTAAAAGGCATATGAAGGTGCCACTACAAAAGAGGCCCACCCATGCCAGCTCAACAAATGTCCTGAAACCTCTAGAAGGTCCTAACCATGCCTTTTTTACAGACCCAAATACAGACCCATTTGACAAAAGCAACTCCAACTCCCTGATTCTAAACAGCCCAAGCCATTTGCTTTGCAAGGTCTCATTAACCCTTTACCAAGTGCCATCAGTAATGAGAGGCAGACAACTATTTGATGATCGAACATGCCATTTTATTTTCAAAAGAATATAGCAAAATGTGTCACTATCCATACTCTGCTGAAGATTTCCCTACCTAACCAAAGCTAATGGAATACACTCTAACATAGGATATCTGGCACTCACAATAAGCAACAAATACACAACGAAAATATACAGCAATTCAAGATAACATAAACGGCATTCACAGTTTCTTAATAACCTTCTAATGTCCTGGGTAAATTCTCTTCCTAAGGATTCAAGGTTAATTCTGTTAATGTTCAACCAAAGAAAGAAAGTTTCAAAGTCAAAGTTTGTTAACCAATGTTACAATGATAGCAAATCCTTTATCCTTGGTGAAATGTCAATTTTCCACTTCCACCAAATGGCACCAATGGTAATCCCAGCCACAATGCTTTGTCCCCTCTTCAAGAAGACTTGCCACAGTACAACAAGAAATGCAATATCTACAACTGTCAGACACAGTTTTCTACTCTGTTTAGACAATTACAATGCTGCATCTACTGACAACCGGATATACCACCAGAGCTTCAGTGTTTTTGACTACTACCAGAGCTACAGTGATTTGTAATTTTAGATATTTTTCAACATGAATCACTTTAAAGTACTTCAACACATTCGACAAGTCTCACTTTATAGTACTTTAACACCTTCGAGTAGGCAAGAAACTCTTCTCTGAATGTCTCTCTTCAAAAGGGGCAACCACTTTGCCTTTGCCTGTCTGCCACAATAATAACCTGGGTATTCCTTTAAGACTCACTTCTTTCTGTCTTTCATAGTCTCTGGTAATACAGGTTATGTTAACTTCAAAATAATCTTTACAAGCAGCAAGTTTCCCTTCCCCAACGTTACCTTCACCTTTTTGTCAGCTATCAGCCCAAGTGATTACCCAGATACCTTGGTGCCACTCTCTTAGCTTCAGGTAATGCTTGCACACTTGTATCTTATGCCAATTGAACATTTATTAGATTCACAGTCACAGTTTGCTTTTAACTCTAAGGGCCTCATTACGAGCATGCCGGTCCGGTAACAACGGTGCCGGTAAGCCTACTGGCACTGTTGTTACTGGACCGGCACTCTCCGTGTATACGGGCGGCTGCCATTCCGCCCATCAGGTCTGAGCTAGGGGGTGGGACGGCACCCCTCCACAGACTTTCCGGGAAGCACCGGCACCGTTATTAACGGTGCCATTGCTTCTGTCATGCCCATTACCATTGAGTCCTATGGGACTCAAATGGGAATGGGGATTTACATTTTTCCGGCGCCTCACTTCCAGGAACACCGGGGTCATAATCCCCTAGTGTTTCCGTGGAGCCTGGTGCCAGACAAAAATCACAACTCTGGCGGCAGCCTGCCGGTTTTACCGGCACGGCTACCACCGGAGTTGTAATGAGGCCCTGAGAAACGCTGGTTTTACTCTTAATATGGGGAGACTCTTGGCTTGGGCATGCTTGCTCTTCCCTTCAATATAGATACAGGGTTAAACTATTTAACTTCTTGTGAATTAAAAGGTATGACACGTTAAAGTAAAGAACAGAGGTCAATCTCCCTTTAGGAATCACAATTAGGCACATGCAACCACTTCTTAATATAGTTTTCAAAAATTAAAGATTCATATTGAATTGTATGCCCGTTTGAAAGTAAAGGATAGAGTTCAGTCTTCCTTTGGGAATCACAATTAAGCACACACTACCACTCCTTAATGTAGTTTTCACAAGTTAAAGGTCTCAATAATTGCTTTATCAAGGTTAGTTTTTCAGTAATGGCCTTTCGCAACGTTCACTCTTCTTAATTAGTGACACGCAACCACTCCTTGATGTAGTTACAGTCTTTCAAGGGTTTAACAATGGCCTGAAGCAGTGTTTGCTTTTCACATGAGTAAAAGGACTTTCCCACTATACGCAAGTGCTACTTTTCCATTGGTCAAGTATTACAGCTCAACTAACAACTTTAGCTTGCTTTAAACCACACACAAGTGAATAGGGAACAGGATACTGCACGGTTTTAGAACATCAGGTTTCACTCATCTGCTTCTTTAACACTTTCTTTGTGGGTCGCACTGCTGCCACGATTTCTGCCACAACTTCTACTGCTTCTGGATTCTTAGGGACCTACACCCTTCCTCTTCCTCTCTGAAGGTATCTCCTGTCCAGCCACTTGTTTATGGAGTCCCTCTCACTCCTAGGACCCAAGGCTTGACAACTGCTTTTCTCCTCGGTCTCCAACGCGTTCTTTGCACGGGAACCATGGCAATCAGGCTCACATGGGGAAAGAAAGCTCTCCTGCATGCCTTCCACTGTGCAGCCTATGCACTTCACAGTTTGGGGGAACAGGACCCTCTCAGAACAAGCAGGTGAAAACAGCTGTCTCTGTTTTCCGGCCTCACGCTTGTTCTCCCACTTCTGCTTGGTTTGCCAGCTTTGTGTCTTTTTCTGTCTGCTACTACTGCTACTGCTCGCATTCCAGTCACAGTTCCAGCTCCTTCCTTTCCTTATTGCTTGGTATCACTGACCAGGCCCTGGCTTGGCTAACCTCTTTCCTCTCCGACTGACCCTCCCAGGTCCAACTTGGGTCCTTCCTCTCTTCTATCTCTACCTGCGTTGTTCCCCAGGGATCTAACCTCTCTCCCTGTCTGTTCTACCAATACCAGGCACTTCTTGCCCACCGCATTGGCGCTCTCTGCCCCAACTTCAGTGCAATGCGGAGGACACTCAACTCATTTTCAGGCTCCCTTCCGCCACTTCTTGTTCTCTCATCTCTGACTGTCTATGACCTCTGCCTTAATGCCAGTAAGACCGAGATTCTCCTCATCGGCACACCAACTCCACACTCTCCTTCTCTCCTCACATCTCTGAAGTCTCTAAGAAGTCACACTACCAGCTGCACCTCCTCAGAGGTATCTTCCTTTCCTCTGCTTCCCCCAGAAGCTCACTGTCTCCAGAGCTCTGGTTCTCTCTTGTTTGGACTACTGCAACAGCCTCTTTCTAAATCTGCCTGCTTCTACTATCCTCCCTCTGCAACTCATCCAGAACAGGACTGCGAGACTTGTCCATGGCCTTAAGCCCAGGGATCGTATCTCTCCAGGACGAAATCTCTGCACTGGCTCCCAGTGGCTGCAAGGATTAAGTTAAAAACTCTCTGAATTGCCCACAAGGCCTTCTGGGGCCTCAATACCTTCAACTCTCCCTTACTAAATATCTTCCTTCTCGAGCTCTTCGTTCATCCACCTCCAACTCCCTCAGGGTCAGTCGCTTGTCCAAGCAACAAGTTGGTGGTAGATTTCATTCTTTGGCTGGGGCCTCTCGCTGGAACAGCCTCCCTGCATCCCTGAAACTTGAGAACCATCTCTGGTTCCGGAAGCACCTCAAAACCTTCCTGTTTGCTTCTGCTTTCTCTCCTCCTCTCCCCTACTGAACTCCTGGCTGAAACTGAATCTGCACTGCTCACCTGGCTACCTTCTGATCTCAGGCCAAGGTCCCCTCCCCCACCAGTTGCACACCTGCACTGCATCCCTGGGAACCCCTACACTTGGGGACTGTTTTTTCTGTATCCCAACAGTCCCCTACCAGCACTTGACTCCTGATGTCTGCACTTACCCTTGTACTTGCCACCAGCTGGCCTTACTTTTTACTTACTGCTTTTATTTTTTCTATTTATTTTTTACTATTGATCCCATGTACTGCACTGCCCCCGCACTTTTCCCCTTCCCCTGCACAATCTCAATGTCACCTGACCTCGTAAGATCGTTGTGTCTGTCTTCCCTCTGTTCCCCCTCCCTTGCCTCGTCACGCCTTGAAACACTTGTGTATAGGCACGTTATAAATGCCATATCATATCATCAACCACATCTCCAACATTGAAGGGTGGGCTGAAACCCCCAATCTGTCAGGTATCCATCACAGGCATTACCCAATTGTGCCACAAAGGCTGGTTACAAAACGAATATGAAGGAAGGCCTGAAATATTAATTCAAGCGATCACAGCAAAAGCTCTGTTATATGGAGGATAGCAGTCCAGTCCTATAAATACTGAACGATAGGGTATTTTGAGTGTCAGCATTGGTAGTCTTTTCTGTTTGTGGCAGTCCAAGTTTTTTTTTAATCGTGAAAATCTGGGCACCCTATCCTCTGCATGAGAAAACTGGGCGCTTTGATAAAAAATTCACTAGTTTTATAAGCGCCTAACAGATGCACAATAAATACATGAAATAAATCAATCAAAAAATAAACCTATCTGCAAAATGTTATGCTGGAAAGTCGTACCCAAATGTGTCCCTCTGCACAGGATAGCCAAGTATGTCCCACTGCGAAAAACACATCTCTCCTCTCTGTTGCAGGTAACAACTCCTCAAAACCCCCATCTCCAGCGCGCAGGACAAAAAATACCTCCCCACGAGAAAACAAAAAAAATATAACTACGTGTATTCGTTTAAAGTGGGATACTGGAAATTTGCGTGTGAAGGGAGGAATGCTCGTGCTCTGCCCCAATGCACAAAAATCACCCTCTTACACGTAACGAATCCAAAACATACACCGAAATATCCCCAGCTGTACACCGCTGCAATAGCTTTAGGATTTACTGTAGGCCGAATTTGCATGGTAAATGAGGAATGACAGTGTCTGGTCATGATTCTGTCTAAAACTGCTATCCCTCTGTGGGCCAGGGGAATACAACCACCCTTCCCGACCCGCTTGTGTCCTGCCTTACAAAAAGGACACATTGATGACGTACGCAACCTGATGCACGCACGTGACTTTCCAGGCACGCCCGAGCGTGCAGTCCACGTGATGAAGTTGTGGTGGAGCGTTGCTAAGGTTACGTTTCTCGGATGGGCATTAGTCACTAACTGAAACTTACCCTTCCTGAAAAATGAGCGGCGCCGGGACCCCCAGCGTGTTCCTGCTAATGGTGACGGGGCAGATAGAAAGTGCGGAGGTGAGGAAAGGAGATTGCACCTCGAACCCAGAGGCTCTTTTGGACAATTGCCACTTTGAAAATGGAGCTTGCATTATATAGTCCCAATCCCGCTCGAGGCTCGTTTCTTATAGCTGCATGTACAGTTGGCTCACTCATAAATCGGGGCAATTATAGCCTGTCCTTTATTCCTTGCCAGGCTGCCACAGACCAAGCATGCACCCCAAGTGGCTTTCTCTGCCTGATGTCCAGTATCTCTAATCCAGAATATCCCAGACGCTTCAAGACATTCTCAATAGGTGTTCGTTTCGCCTCCTCAAGCACACTCCAGGTGTAGTTTAATGGCAGCATACAGCACCAGGAGACTTGAGAGGAACCGTACATAATACGTAAGGGGGACATCCAAAACAATAACATTTAGCTTTTTTATTTTTTTTTACAGAATAATTCACAATTAAATTACTATAAATTCAGTTGCATCGTTAAAACCGCAGAAAAATAAAACAATTATTTCAAGGTTATGCATTTAAACCACCCAATTCATGTTAAAAAAGAGAAAAAAATCGCACAAATAAACATATCAAATTGATACATAACAAGCATTCGCAATGCCAAATAGTTTTGGTGTTCACTGTTTTTTGCATTAATAGGTACCAGGGTGCAAGGAGGCGTGTGCAAGAGAATGAGAAGGAAGGAGAATAGAGTAATAGCCTAATAAGAACTAACTGTAGCTGGGAAATGGAAAGCTGGGCGCCTGGCTTGCTTTTTTATAACGCTGCTGATTGGAGCAAATATTGTTGGGGAACTTCTCACTGGGTATCAGTATCCCTTGCTATGCCAACCAGATATTCTAATTTCAGAACTCTCATTCCCTCTCTCTTCTGTAACAATCGTTTCAGCAATGTTGTGGCACAAGTGCAACATTATGAAGTAACATTCGTTGTATTGTTGAAGGGCCCTTTTTCCCGATTTCCCCAGCAAGATTCTGCAGTCACTGCCCAACCACAGGTGAAGCTCTGGAGACAAACACCCCACACTTGGGTTACAAATACTTCACTACTTATCACCCTATGTTTAAAGTGAAAGTGATTTATAAGTGATGGCATCAGTTATGTAACTATTGCTTTGGGCAAAACGTCTTTAAGTTTGGCTGAAGAAGGGTCATTTTTATGCTGAAAGCACAAACGACCAGTTAGCCACCCAAATATGCCTTCTTCTAAAATTATTCAAATATGTCACATAAAATGTCTCTTATTTTCAAGTTTTATTTGATAAGCAAGCAAATGCTCATTTTTTTGAAGGTTCCTTTTTCCTCAAATGATATATAATGCATGACTTTATGAAAAAGAAACATGTTATATTTTGCTGTGTCTTCAAGTCATGAAAGTACATTTCTAAAACCCAAAGGCCATTTTATGTTAGGCTTCCAACGAACTGCAATCTAGGATCTGTAGCCTTCCATTGAAGATAGGGGGAGAATAACAATAAAATTGTATTATTTGAGCGCAACACATTTACAGCCGTTGATTATGATGTGTGCACTTTCCAAGTCATCTTTTTAAAACTGAGTATTAATGTAATCCAACATGTGGGTGAGGAAAGGGCAAGTGAGTGATTATGATTTGCCGGAGATGTGGGAAGAGAGGTTGCTGGCCTGGAGACTGTAGAGTGTGTCTTCCCTGGTCCTGCGAGGAGGGGGCAATGAGTGAGAATGATTTGCCAGAGATGTGGGAAGAGATGCTGCTGGCCTGGAGAGGTTGTTTGCCCTGGTCCTGACCCTGTGCTGACCTTGTAAACATTTGGAGACCTGTGAAAATGCTATTATACAGAGGCTCTGCTACTTTAGGACTATACAGAAATGCTGCAGTAAAGGTTTGATGTGTGGTGTGGCCCCAGGGCCCAGTCCATGCCCTGGCGTCCTTGGGGTCACAGCGTATGTGCCAGACCTTATGGATTTCTAATAATTACAAGCATTGCTTGGAGATTCTTTTGGCAGGATAAATAGCCCTTGGCTGCAGCTTTTGATTTAAAAGCACTTTGATTTGGACAAAGTGGCCAAATGAATACACCAAGTTTTCATGAGCCACAATGATCCTCTTTTTAGGGGCTGAGTGGGTGAGGATAATTGAACACAACATCAAAAAGATCCCACAGATCAGCTTCCTTCCCTTACCGCTCCGAGTGAGCTCCCCTAGATGTATACACGTTTTAATCCTTTGCATCTTTTACCCCAAAACAAGGGCTCTTAACCATGTAGTTGTTGAAAAAATATACATATTTTAATATTTATCACAACATATCATCAATTCAAATACACAATGTTAAACACATACATTTGTTCAAAACACATACTTGGCCACATATTATTGTGTGTGCATTTCCACTAGAGGCATAACAATAA
Source organism: Ambystoma mexicanum (assembly GCF_040938575.1). NCBI lineage: Eukaryota > Metazoa > Chordata > Amphibia > Caudata > Ambystomatidae > Ambystoma > Ambystoma mexicanum. Next base: position 1,330,162,391 of record NC_090923.1, read on the forward strand.
ACCCATCGAAAACCTTGCTTATGCCTTTCTAAGGTGTATTCTCCACAAGGAGCCACCGTTCTTGTTTATGCCCTTCCCAATTTATACGGGCAAAAAAGGAATGTGCCAACACTTGATACAACAATGTGTTTCTAGAACCAACATAGAAATATATCTCTTGAAAAATAGGCAAGGCAAATATTCCCTATTGCATACCCTGTTGGTGCTGTCCTCAGGGCACTCAAACTTAGTTCATGTTCTGGTTTTCACACACTGAATGGTATGCCACCATTTGCAATCTCTCTAAAAAAACAACAAACAACTTAACTTAAAAACATGGTTTTCAACTTTGTGTGCAAAAGAAATGCTGTAAAACATCTATAACAACTCCATCTCTGTTATTTGTATAGGCAGCAGGGATATATTCATTCTTAAGTGGTATCATTATTGACCACTTTCACACTTTTCTATAACATTAGACATGATTCACTCTCTTCATATCTTGTGTCTATAATTACACATTTTCCCTATAGGGTCTTCATTTCATTAGTCTAATGTTCTTTAAACAAAAGCGACTTATCACTCTAATCTATCAATGGGGAGACACTTATGATGTTATTTTAAACCTCCATTAATCAGGTGCCCCTCTATACTTATCTCTCAATCATTTGTGAGTCACACATCCTGAATGCTCACCTCTTGTTGAATCTTCAACTGTTATGCACTTATTCAAGTTACTCGTGTATCTGCCATATAGGCCTAATTGCCTCCCAATTGTGTTCTTTGTCACAGGCCAAAAAGAACCGTCTGCTATTTAGTACACGGTCTTGGTCTGTAACAGACCACCCATTGATAGATTAGAGTGATAAGTCTCTTTTGTTTAAAGAACATTAGACTAATGAAATGAAGACCCTATAGGGAAAATGTGTAATTATAGACACAAGATATGAAGAGAGTGAATCATGTCTAATGTTATAGAAAAGTGTGAAAGTGGTCAATAATGATACCACTTAAGAATGAATATATCCCTGCTGCCTATACAAATAACAGAGATGGAGTTGTTATAGATGTTTTACAGCATTTCTTTTGCACACAAAGTTGAAAACCATGTTTTTAAGTTAAGTTGTTTGTTTGTTGTTTTTTTAGAGAGATTGCAAATGGTGGCTACCATTCAGTGTGTGAAAACCAGAACATGAACTAAGTTTGAGTGCCCTGAGGACAGCACCAACAGGATACGCAATAAGGAATATTTGCCTTGCCCATTTTTCAAGAGATATATTTCTATGTTGGTTCTAGAAACACATTGTTGTATCAAGTGTTGGCACATTCCTTTTTTGCCCGTATAAATTGGGAAGGGCATAAACAAGAACGGTGGCTCCTTGTGAAGAATACACCTTAGAAAGGCATAAGCAAGGTTTTCGATGGGTTTATTGTTATGCCTCTGGTGGAAATGCACACACTGGCCCTCATTACGACCCTGGCGGATTTTTTCCGCCATCGGCGGACTTTTCCGCCATGGCGCAAAGTCCCTTTACGCCATGGCGGATGGCGGACTTACCGCCCCATTCCGAGGTTGGCGGGGCGGTAAGTCCCCATTGACCCATTTACCCTTCCCCATTCCCATTTCGGCCCCATAGGGCTCAATGGGAGTGGGGAAGGTGTTAATTACGCCACCGTACACTACGGTGGCGTAATTAACACCGAGGTCCCATAGCGCCATGGATTTTTACGCCCGCAAAAAGCGGGCGGAAAAGTGACCATGGCGCTCTGGAAACTCGTAGTTGGCGGTAAGGGGTCGGCGCAGCTAACGCTGGCGTAAACCCCTTACCGCCAGGGTCGTAATGAGGGCCACTATAATATGTGGCCAAGTATGTGTTTTGAACAAATGTATGTGTTGTTTTTAACATTGTGTATTTGAATTGATGATATGTTGCGATAAATATTAAAATATGTATATTTTTTCAACAACTACATGGTTAAGAGCCCTTGTTTTGGGGTAAAAGATGCAAAGGATTAAACGTGTATACATCTAGGGGAGCTCACTCGGAGCGGTAAGGGAAGGAAGCTGATCTGTGGGATCTTTTTGATGTTGTGTTCAATATCCTCACCCACTCAGCCCCTAAAAAGAGGATCAAATGAATACACCATCAAAATAAAGCTTTGGGCCACAGGGCCCCCAAACACCATGTTGAAATGGGCCTCAGCAAGCCTTGATACAGCTTCAGCCGATCCTGCTTATAGGCCCAGATACCTCAGTGTAACCACCATGTTGATGGTAGGGTCTTATATGTTTCCATTCTGTTCATACTATTAAAAAGCTTAAACAATGTCTTGCACTTTCTCTATCAGATTCTCCGCTTGTGGGTAAGTGGCCATTGTTGGCTCTTTTTTACTGCACCTACACGAGACCCCTACCCTGCTCCTACCTGTTAATTGTCTGATTGAGCTGACTTGTGTCTTGCCTCCAAGTCTTCAGGTCTAGGAGGAAGCAATTGTGCCTCTGACCATAAACTGAATTGGCAAGTTAAATGTGGTTTTATTATATACTGTTTAAATTGCAAGGGTGTCTATATAAGTATTTTAATTGCAAACTTGTTTAAACTTGAGTGGGTTTAACATCAGCATGCATTAGGCATCATGTAAAAGGACAAAGTTTACCCATAAGAAAGTGGAAGCATATTCCCATGGTTTCGTTTTCACCCTGTTGTGCTAAATACAATAGGCCTGATTTACAAAGCGTTTGTGAATTGGGATTTCCCATTGGAAAATGCTTTTGTAATTCAGGCCCAATGTTACTGAAAAAAATGTCCTCCAGAAAGGGAGTGTTTTGTTAAAAGAAACCTTTTTGGAAATTGCATTGTGGTTTCCCTGTCTGCGTTTGAAGTCCGAATGCATTCAATATAGGTAGGTATTGACTGTGCTCTGAGCATTCTGATTGGTTCAAAGGAGGTCAATAACGGTCTCTGGGTGCTAATACATTTCACTCTAACGTGTGAAAATAACTTTCTAATGCTTCTTGGGGAAAATTATGCTTGAAAAATACCTTTTTTAATTTTTTTTATTTGATTTAGCTGATCAACTTTTCAAATACAACTTGTTGAGTTTTTCCATTCGAAACACATTAAACAAATATAACATAACATTTCATGATTCTTTCGTTAACAAACATTTCAAATCTAGACATTATATACAATATAAAAGTATAAAAACACGTATTCTAATTTAAGAAATTACACCATTTTCTTCAGGCAATACTTCATCAAGAAATTGTACTATAGACTTCCATACAGTGAATTTAATACTTTGAAAGAGCATGATCCATATCTCTTTATCTTCAGCAGCATGTAAGAGATTTAGCTTGTTAGATGGATGTTTCTCTCGTTGAACATTCAGTTGAGGACAGGAGATTATGACATGTTGTAAGGTTTCCTTTTCTGTATGGTTTTTACAAAATCTACAGAAATTCATATTGACCAGGTCGTCCAAGGCCATATTGGAGGGGCAGGCTTCATTGGGCATCATGGATGCCTGTAGGCTACTGCACCCGCTGTCTTGCGAGTTTTCTTTTGACTCTACAGTGCATGACTCGCACTCACAGATCGACAGATGGCTGCTCGCTGATTGCCTTATTGGGCGTATAGACACGATGGAAATCTTACATAGGACCTTCCCTGATCTTTCCAGTCACTTGCGTGGTCTGAGAGACACATGATAAGGCACATGGCAAGGCACATGATACATGATAAGGATGATTATGGAAACTCAAGCCTGATGCATTGCTCGACCCTGTCTTCCAGACTAAGCGTGGTTCTAGTATCGACAGATACTTTGAAATTAACACTGCGACAATGGACACTCAATGACCCTGTGGGAGGCCTTTAAGGTCCACATTTGCGTGGCGTGGCCATGGTGAAAGAATCTGGGATCCTCAAAGCAATCTGCCATAATATCCGAGAGAGCGAAATCCTACTTGCTAGACTTGAGGCGCAATACGCTGCATTTCCTTTGACTGTCGCATTCAGAGAGATCGGGCTGCCATTGACACGTTTACGGAGCAGGCAGACCGGGAGCACAAGTTCTTAGACCCCCGGGCTGCGAGACTGTATGGAGAGTGTAAACAACCTGGCAGACTATCTGATAACGAGGCATTCCTTGATGACCACCTGCTTTCGGTGTTATCCAACAAAGTCAGAGAGGCGCTAGATAGCCCGATGTCCAGCAAGGAGATACTCTGTGCCATAGAACCGCTTACATTGGTCAAGGCCCCCGGTGTTGATGGTCTCACCATTCATTTTTATAAATGTTACAAAGCTCGCCTGGCCCCTTGGCTGTCCGCCTTGTGGCAAGATTACTGTGGGAAGTGGTCATATCAGTATTACTGAAGCCCGTTAAACCTGCCACGCATTGCGCCTCCCATCACCCCCTATCACTGATAAACAGCAATGCGAAGGTCTTCGCCAAGGTGCTGGCCCTTCGATTTGCTCCATATATGATCCATACTATTCACCCCGATCAGGCTGGGTTAATTACGGGCGCTCTACGACTCTTACGCCTTTTCAACATTTTGGCCAGGATAAGACCCGGAGGCGGCGGCGCTAGACATGCAGAACGCCTTCGTCCTGGTGGTTCCTGTGTGCTGTGTTTGGAGAAAAATGCAACTTTGGCCCCCGTTTCATCCCCCATTTCATCTTGTGGGTAAAACTGTTGTATGCTCTCCCAGTGGCCAAGGTCAGTGTTAATGGACATTGCCAGGGGGACTACGCAGGGCTGCCCTTTTTCGCCCCATATATTCGCAGTGGTGATGGAACCCCTCGCTGACAGGATTCGCCAGAAGCAGTACCATAGTGGCATTAGAATCATAAGACAGCCTGAGATTATCTCTCTATGCAGACGACCCGTTGCTATATGTACGCAACCCTGATGCTAACCTCTCTCCTATTATGCAGAATGTCTTCCACTTTGGCACTCTGTCTGGGCTCAAGGTCTGCTGCGCCAAGTTTGAATTGTTCCTGCTGACAGACGCCACAGTGGCCCAGCGGGACCTCCTGGGGTTAATCTGGTCCCCAGCGGACATCAAATATCAGGGTGTTATCATCTCGCGCCACCAGACTACTCTATACAAGCAGAATTATGGGATAGATCTGTCGGCGCTCTTGCAGAAGCTAAGTATTTGGGCAAAGCTACCAATTACAGTGGTTGGACATGTCTCACTCCTTTTAAGATGGTGGTTCTTATGCAGCTACTATATCGATTCCTCAACATCCCTCTTTGGCCATGTGCGGAGCTGTTTGAGAAACTTAAATCTGCGATCAACAACTTTCTACGGCATTCGGGTGCTGTCTGGTTGAAGTGGGACACGCTGACTTGACCATTAAATCGCTGAGGATTGGCCATCCCCTCATTTTGAAAGCTACTGGATTGTGGCACAAGTGTAATATGCAGCATATTGGTTTGATCCTGACAGTCCACTCGCTCATGTCAGATTAGAATGAAAGGCGGCCGGAACTCATATGCTCCCTGGTTGTGCCCCCACTAGTGCGGACTCTGGGCATTACTGACCCGGCTGGGGTTACGATATTTGCATGGGGCAAAATCTGGAAGCAGGTGAGTGTCCCCAATCTGTTTCATGGTCACCTTCCCCTCTGGAACGTCCTACCGGGGGACCCCCCTGATGGATAGAGTGACTGCGCACAGCCGGTTGGCGCCCTGTTTTGGCTTCCTCCGGGATGTGTACAAGATCGTGTACTTCATGGAGTGGCAAGACCTACCCGAAATCTTGAGGAGGCGTCCCACCCGTTGGCTACACTTTGCTGGCCTCCGCCGAATGATCAAGAACATGTGGGAAGAGTTTCCCTCATTGCCACCTACGACCCGCTATTAGCATTGGTCATGGAGGGCACCTCAGCCCGTGGAAGATTTTCAAGGTTATATAATTGGCTACAGGACAGCACATGCCAACCACTACTTGAGCTTTGTGGGATCTGGAGTAGAGACCTGGGTATAGACCTAACAGATGAGATGTGGGACTCTGTATCCTTAAATTCTAGAGTTCGTCTAATCCAATTCAAACTACTGCATAGATTTCACTACACCCCCACTAGACTACACCTCATGTCACATGATCGCTCTTCTAGGTGCCCGAGATGCAACACTGATCAGGCAGGATATATTCATATGATCTGCGCCTGTCCGAAAATTGTTCTGTGAACGGGGTATGTGTGATGGTATAGGAGATGCTTGACTGTACTGTTGAACCTTCCCGATGACATGTTTGTTTCATGAGTTTACATCGCTTCGGTGCAGCTATAAGAGACTGGCTGGACTTTGTATGTTACGAGCGCTACACTGTAAACTGTTGTTGTCGTTGCGCCCTGGTAGTCCCACTGTGGAGTAATGGCTTCATGCTGTCACATGGGCCTCTAACATTGAGGAACAATGGGTCACTACGCAATTGGCTGCCAACAGACATATGGCTCCCATTCCGTACCTACCTGCAATCATTGAACATTGACAATACTGGTGATGCAGATGCCCCTGCATGCATTAACTTGTAGTACTCCCCAGTATGGCTCTCGCTCACCCTTTGTTTACCTCACAGCTCATATATACACAATATGCCAGATACTAGCACCGGGTCATGTATGATTGTACCGCTGTGAAACTGTTTCAAGATGTACTGTTCACCTATGTCCCGGTTGTAATTTCAAACAAATTTAAATAACTTTAAAACAAACAAAAAAAAGAGTTTAATGTCTTTCTATAAGCTGTTGCCCCAACCCATCACATCACTTCAAGCTCCTCACACACTACCCCACCACGTTTCACCTTGCTCTTCACTCCTAACTTATTACACCTATCCCTTTGCCCTATTCCATTCATCCCCATACCTTCACACTCACTCTTTCACCTACCCTTTTCACTTTGAACTTTCACCCATACCTATTATCCTTGTACTACATGTAAAAAGCATCCTATGAAAATACTTCTAGTTATTTAATTAAAAGAACTCCATGTGTAAGTTACTGGAGGAAAGTGAACTGAAATAACTGTGCTGACATAGCTAGAACTGGCATAATCGCATATACATCATCGATTCACATGCTCCCAATGGTTTTAGGTCAGACTGAGGGAAGTAGAATGCTGCTGGTGCTAAAAGGCCAGCAGTGGCATTCCTGCCCCCCCTTTTTTAACCAAGGGTTTCCATTGTATCTTCCTTATCCCTCCCAATATATGTCCTTATCCCCATCTCACCTGTAAATCCTACAAAGAGAATCCTGTAGCAGCATTTTTAACAGCTGCCTTCCATTGCCCTCAATATAATCTAACAGAGCTCCCAGTCAATCAGATCATTAGCATATTGTTGTCTCTAACCCAGCCTAGGATTGGTTCTTCCATTGTGTAGTTCGTTGGATGTGGCCCGATTGGTTTGTTTGCTTCATTTGAACTTTAGGCGTATTATTATCTCCTCATTTGGCCATAAAGACTCCATTCTCGACTGGTTCTCCTCCTACCTCTCTAATCGCACATTCTCAGTCTCCTGGGGTGGCCGCACCTCACCTATCTTTCCTCTCAACCACGGTGTTCCCCCAAGGTTCTGTCCTTGGCCCCTTTCTCTTCTCACTCTATACTTCCTTCTTAGCTCCCATTATCTCCTCCTTTGGTGTATTACACTATTTCTATGCAGATGATACCCAGCTCTACCTTTCCTTCTCCTCCTTCTCACCTGACATCCACCTTAGCTCTCTTCTTGCCTCTCCGCTATTAAATCTTGGATGTCCTCTCACTTCCTTTCTCTCAACTCAGATAAAACTGAGCTCCTTTTCTTCCCTGCCAACACTCTTCCTCCTCCCTCTCCTCCTGCCTTCATTCTCTTCCCTCCCTCCCAACTCCCCTTCTCTTCTCATGCCTGCAACCTCGGTCTCCACATCGACCACCACCCCTCTTTCTCACCACATTTCTCCCAGTGCTAGATCTTGCCGCTTCCACCACTACAACATCCGTAAAATTCGTCCTCTCCTAACCTTTCACGCTACTAAACTAATCACCTCGCTCATCTTGTCCAGACTCTTCTACTGTTCTACTCTCTTCTTTGGACTCCCCTTCTCACACCTCTCCCCCCTCAAAACCATCTACCACTCCGCTATCCGCTCCTTCTGCCTTCTCTCACCCGACAACCCCATCTCCTCTTCCCTTGACTCACTAGGATGGCTCCCTTTTCACTCCCAGCTTTAATTTAACTTCATCTGTCTAGTTTTCAAAGCCCTCTATTGTTTTGCCCCTCCCTATCTACCGTCCCTTTACTTTCTACACTCCTTCTCGTTCTCTCAGTTCTGCAAATCTCTTCCTTCTTTCTCCTCCTCCACCCTGTGCCCCTTCCCGCTTCCGCTCCTTCCAACTTCTCGCTCCTTTCCATTGGAACCGCCTTCCCCTCCCCGTCCGCTCTACTACCCCTCATTTCGCACTTCTCTAAAATCCTACCTCTTCCATTCACCCCGCTAGCACCTTTTTGAGCTTCCTCTCTCTCCGCTGAATCCTCCTCCTCCTCCTCCTTCACCTTCTAACCGTCCTCTCTCACTTTAGTCCCCCCCCACATGCATTCAACCTCACCTTCACCTTCTAACCGTCCTCTCTCACTTTAGTCCCCCTCCACATGCATTCAACCTCACCAATCATGTTAATTGTTCTTTGTACTGTTTTCTGGTTTGATTCAATGTCATGTATTGCATGTTGTAATTGCTTGTTCCTCATGTAAAGCGCCTTGGCTTAAAACGCTATATAAATCTAAATAAATGCAAATTACCTCTTTGTGTATTGGTCAGGTCTTAACTGATGTCTAAATTATTTAATGGTGGATGTCACACCTTTATATCTGGATCAAGCCCTCAAACATTTTAGATTTGCAACTGTGGACGGATGTTCTTCCGTGGTACTTGCTGTTTTGGATGACTTTGAATGCTACTTTGAAGCGATAGTAGACAAGCTTTCTTGCAGTTAATTTTGGTTCCTTGCCTGGCATTCTGCAAATTTCCATGAAGCTGTGAAGTATATCTGCATATACTTGTTGCCTACGTTCTTGGTGTTTCGTCTTACTCTGTTGTTATTTAAGGAGCTTTTACAAGAGGCATGTTCTGTTTTGCTAAATGCCGACCTTTCTGGGGCGTGCTAGAAACTGTTGTCAGGGAGCAGGGGATGGTGAGCCCAGGGAATGTCACTTTCTCCACTGACGGAAAGGCACTTTGGGTAAACACAGGAACAACTCAGTAATATTTTGCATGGCCCCTTCATCCAAATTTCCCTAAGTGGCCAAAATGTACAGTTAGCAACACTGTGCCTGAATCATTTCACTGGGCCATTCGTCTGAAGCATTAGTGGAGTGATTGTATTTGCTTAAGTAGTGAAATCCCATAGGCCTCGGAACACTCGGGAAATCACATTTAAGGTTCGCTGCATCCTTTGAGGTGGGCATTCTCGGCACTCCTTCAATGCCAGCATATCTTGTACTACAAATAGATATTGCCCATAAGGAAATGGTCCAAAGTAGACTGCTGCTACTTCTCCCAGATATTCGCAGGCAGAGGTGTCATTTGCAAAGTTTGAGAGTGGTTTTTCATGTAGTACCCTGATGTGACGGGTCTGTAGGACGTTTTCAAACTTTTTTATATAAAGGCTGGTAAGTCACACCTTGTGTAGCATGAGTTACTTAGTGGCTACCATGCCACAATGACCTTGGTGTGCATTTTATTCAATCAGCCTTTCTCTTATGGAGTTAAGGAAACAATGGGTTTATTTCATAGCAGGAGTCTGCCTGCTGTAATGGAGAGTTCAGCTTGTATAGTCTTGAACTCTGCATTTCCTTGACATGGGCTTCTGGCATTTCGCTTGATATTTCCTGTACATGTGTCCAGGGCAAAGCCAGGACCAACTTGGCCCACAGCATCAGCGTGGCATCTGTTTTGAGATGGCCCAGTGGGACAACTAGGGCTTCTGCATGGCGTATGATGTAGTTGATGGATTTATTGTCAATTACTTGTGGCTGTGCTCGGGCAAACGGTATCAGGAAATTAGTAACCAGGATTCTGCTCTTGTCCTTGTCCTTGCCAATGAATGATTTTGAATTTGTTGTCCGCTAGACCTTGATCCCAACCCCTCCTCTTTGTTAACAGAGGCACTGTTACGTGTGGATTATGAAGTAGCAGAGTTCTTAGGCTACACACCAGCCGGAGTCAGCAGGTAAGTTTATTCCAAGTATTTTTTGGTACATCGACACTGGCACATCCCATCCAGCCAGCTTCCATATCTTAACTGTCACACTTGGAACTCTAAGAGCCACTCACACAAGCACACTCCACTCTGACATAGGTATATTCCACACACCATGCTGTCCATGACATCAGGACCCATAACTCACATTCCAATACCTTTCCCTCCGTGCTACCTAAAACAAAGAAAACCCAAGAACAAGCTCCTCACAAAATCAAAGTGTGGCCAGCACGCAGATAATATAAGAAACCACAGCAACACCAATCCAGATGGATACATGGGCCAATACTCGAACCACCCTCATGGAAAATGAGATGCACCAACACCCCAAAAACCCAATGAAGAACACACACACAACAGGAATTGTGCTCAACCCACACAACCTACCAGCAATGCACACCCAATATGCAGAAACTCTCTACACAAGAATTCTCTACCACCGGCTCCGCCGCTACACCGCACCTCTCTGCTAACACTACACCACACCCCACTCCGTCCTCACCAATTACCAAACAATGAAGAACACCCACCGATATGGAAAAAGGGAATCAACCTTCCCATCTCAACAAACCCAGGACCGATGAGGAACCCACAAGGACAAAAGAAATAAAAACTGCACAGCCACCTGTCCCAAGCTGCCACTCGACACCTCAGGCCTGTTACATCGAAGCGTACCTTTACCTGTAACGGGCATACCTGAACTATCCAACATGCCCACCAGTGCACTAATACCTTCCATCCTGCGCTGCTCCCTAGAGTTGAGCCTCCGGCCTGCCACGCCCGAGCACAACCTGCTCAACTGTGAGCAACACATAGCACAAACTATAAATCTCACCAATGGAACAGAGAGAACATCCCCACACACCAGACTCTCTAACAACTTCACACCTGGGAAACCAGTCACCCCACTTCCCTTACACTCCTTTGAAGGAAATAACCAGTATCCTCAAAGAACTTGCCAAGAAAACTTGCTCCCAGAAAAAAAACACTATATACCAATAACACCACGACTGAACCAATAGTCACACCCACTGCACCTTGACTGTAACCAACAGTCACATGAAGGCGAACGTCCACAAATAGCATGACCCTCGCCGCAATGAGAGGCAATAATAGACTCTCCCAAAACGGGAATAAGGCCAGGACCAAGTGCGGGTGAGCTCAAGGGAAGTTTTATCTAAGTCAAATAGGGCATGCAAACAACTCTGCAAACTCCGAGAGCACTCTGCCTGACAATCGGAAAGGCAGGCGTTTATATTTACAAAAAGTGTCATAAGCACCTACACCCTATAGGAGGCACATGTACATGGGGATTGGGTGGCGTCGACTAACTATATGTGCAGCTTTAATGCTTTGCTTTGTGGTTGGTAGACACCGCCGGGTGCCAACTGTGGGTGGGCAGGTCAGCAGGGCTCATCTGGGAGGTGCTGTCAGGCCAGGCGTGGTCAGTGTCATTGATGGACGTCTTTCTTGGCTTTCTGCCCTAATTGCCAGGCACACCCCATTCATTCAATGCTGCAATATCAGTTGTCCTGTAAATCCTACAATAGGTTATTCTACAGGTTAATACAACACAGGAGGAATGCACATTAGGTGGAATACTTTGACGATACATCAATACATGGTTACTGTTTTCCTGTTGACTAGGTATCATGGGCCATGGGGTCGGGTCTCAGGGCACTGGGTAAGCTGTCCGAGCTTTAGGTCTCGTTAGAAGTAATGACAGATGCTTTTACACAATGTTGGTGCAATATTAGGTGTCTTATTTTACAAGCGCCATTAATCTGGGGTGAACTGGTGGGTTGTGGGACCTATGAGGGGGCACCTCTGGCCTTTGGTTATGGCCGGGTTTTACTGCTGGGCTGTAAATAATTCAGGTGGGTGGTCGTGGCCATGTGAGCAGCGGGGGAACATGAATGCTTGAAGCGGCTCCAGCCGAATTGGGGGAGGTGAGGCGGTGTAGCTCGGGCCTTTGCTTTCTCTGGCAGGCTTCAATGGGAAGGGAGGGGAAGGGACCTTGGACATGCCCACGATGATATTCTCGTATGCTGCAAATTATATTGAAAACAAAGGGATTTGTATAATGTATAATGCTTATTGATTTCATAAAGGGTTACCCGTCTATATTCTTTGCACCGTTACATAGTCATTTCAAACATGTTAACTTATACCAACATTTCTATTAATCACTACAGGGTGAGTGTTTGCAAAAATAGCAGCTCTTGCATTATATGGTAAACTCGATACATGAGGTAGCATTGGGGTTGGTGGAGCACGCAGGAGCAACAGACCAATATGGTTGACGGCAGTAATACACGTTAAACTCGTACATTCACATTTGATGGCATTCTATGTATCTCTTTAAACAATTTACATGAGCTCACAATACTGTTGCGCTTGTGTTCCTTTGGACTCTAGCAGCATCAGGGCAGTCATGCCATAAGGACTTGGTATCACTCTCTTTACATTACTCCTAGAGAAGCACATAGTAGGAGGCCAGGGGCACTGAGTGTTTGCACATAACTGAGGGGGTTTGAGTATCGTGACCATTTTGTCACACAATAACACATTCTTCTATTCTTACGGTGTTTGTAGATTTTTGACAGGGGGTCGTGCAGAAGGAATATCATGGTAATGCAATATATATGTATAAACAGTTTCTTGGTATAGGATTGAGGCTTTTGTTTCATCGAGGACGATTTACAGTTATTTTCCAAGCCAGCCTCGCTACCCGGGTCACGCTGAGGATAATGATGCACTGCGGAAGGTGAATGATACAGTGTTTGCTCGAACACTAGCTCATGTCCGACTGTTCGTGGGAACGGGCTTTCAGCGGTTCTGCCAGGGAGCGGAGGCAACAGGGGTAGGAGAGGACTCTCAGAAGGTGGGGGCCGTGCTGCAGTGCACGAGGAATCATGTCTTAAGATGGCGTTTTGGTTTTCAAAATGGTTTCCAGGACCTAGCCTAATACAGTATGTTTGGTCAATGTGTCGGCCAGTGGTCCACCCACCACCTGGGCCCTGGTGGCAGGGGTCCCCTGACGAGTCATGGACGTCACAAGGAGGGGACTGCAGGGGAGGGGGTTCTCTTGGACCTATCCTCCCATACATTTCCCCCCTTTCGTTAGTTAAGTAACAAATACTGTAACTCCCTCAACCTCTGACGTTACTTTTCATCAGCCACCGCTTCGTCCCATGCCGGGGTGCCCTTTATGGGCATCCACACCCTTCACACCCCCTCAGGCTTTCCCCCCTTCTAGCATATTCGTCTGGTGTACAAGTCGGGTATATACCGTCCCTATCTCCCTCCAAATCCACCCACACCTCCTCATACCATTCAAGTTCCCGGGGCTCTCTAATTGTTGTGTGCCATAATCTGTCTATTATATCCCCACTGTGGTATACTGGCACCATCTGGTATTTGGGGCCCACCCGCTTCACCTGTTTACACCTGAGCTTCCTGCATAGCTTGTACTGTACCTCGAGCATTGCTCATTGTCACCATCAATGTACCATTTGGTACAGCGTTTGCACAACATCGAAGGCCCATCTGGCACACACAAAAAATTAGAAGCAAAAACAGTACTGTGGGCATTAGTAGTTTGACAGTCATTCTCAGCCATGATGGGACCCAGGAGAAGAGGTTGTCGAACCACGTGCTTGCTTCTGCCCCACCTTCGGTTTTCATTCTTTCTCCTAGGTTGTGCACTGCTGCGATCACGTGGGACAATGTACCATTATCTGCATCTTCAGAAGGTACAAAAGTGCAACATGCACTTCCGATTTTTCGCCAAACACCTCTGTCCATCGCTGTTAATAGGTCTAGGACATACCTATTTTGCATTGTCATTAGCCGCAGTGCTCTCAGCTCTACCTTGATCACGTTGACACCTTCTTCTGTGTCGTTTGCTAACTGAATTGGCTCCCAGCTGGTTATTTGGAGCCGTTTAGCATTTGCCCGTGCCTGGATACTTGGAAGGAGTGAGGCAAAGAAAGTCTCTGCAGAGCTAAACAATCGATATCTGTCTATGATCTGCGCCAGTAGTTCTGAGGATGCTTTGGATATGTAATTGGACGATCGTCTGTTTCGGGACAGCATTTCTTCCTTATTGCCTGAGGACAGGACATACATTTGTGGCTCTTCTGTCGGTTGGGCCTTGCTTTCATGGGTCTTTCATTTTATCTAAACCCAGGCCATAATACTTGTCATACTTCCTACTCCCCACCTCCCTTTTCCTTCTATTATTTCTAAGGTATCTCCCAGCTTCATGGGCGAAGTGTAATCTAGACCCCCCCTTTTCCCACAACCCCCTCTTTCCATTCATCATACAGAGATGCAAACTTTTCTGCCATCTTTTTGTTCTCTTCTTTTATTTTATGATGTAATGTACTGTCTGCTGTAGGGGTGGTTACTTGTGTGGGCAGGGTAGTGGGGGTATTGTAAAGCCACGATATGACAGAATGGTTGCGGTCATTTAGGCTGTGGGCATTGTAGTTAGAGACGTTTGGCAGGGGAGTTGTGCTAACGTTCATTTCAACACTGCTTTTCTTGGAGTGGTTGATTGTTTTGGGCGGTTTTGTGTTATAGCCCCATACAAGCTGGTATCCGTTCCATACTAAAAAATCACCTTCTTTTGCCCTTTAAGTTGTTTTACTTTCATTTGTCATATTACTTCCGCCCCCCCCTCCCTCGTTCATCTCGACAGAGATATGCTATGAACCAATAAGTGCTTATGCCTAACAGTATCACAAAGAATAATCCGAAGCACACACAGTCCACATTCATACGAATATCTACAATGTTTTACTGTAGCATCTCTACATCTAGATATTCTATTGCTATCCATTGCGGGCTGCCCGTTTGTTGCCATGGTTGTTCCTATTTAAAACATAAAAGTGCATTAAGTATATACATGTAAACATTTCATTTTGTACTGTACCTACCAGAGAATTATAGGGTGAGAGAGTGAGAGGGACGGGTGGGGACGGGTGCAGAGAGAGATAGAGATAGAGCGAGATAGAGAAGAGAGCGAGACATTTTCTCATTCATATTTGATCACTTTTTTCATATTTCATTTCAATCATTAATGCTATTCAGTTATCTTTTTCTTGTGCCTGTAAGTCAATTTGTTCGTTAGCATATTAATATACCGGTTACACTTCCTTTTACCTGTACCTTTTCATTCAATATTTTCATTTGTTATTGTTTGCTGTTTTCTGTGCCTCCTCATTCACTTCCTACTGAACATTATTGTACGCCCTCCGTACATCTGTTAAATGTATCCAGTACCGGAGTTCTTTGACCTTGACAGCGGTGGGAGTACAAAAAACTACCTCGTATGGGCCATGAAACCTTGGGACATCCCACCTACGCACAAAACATCTAACATAAACGAAATCCCCTGGCATTAGTTGTCCTTGGGAGACCCTGTTCCACAAATGACACAGCTGCGTTCCCTTCTTCTCTTGTAAATGGCGGTGAGAGTTGTCTTGAGATTGCACGCGCTGCCTTAGTCAGTTTTTTCAGGTAATCGGTAAACTCATCTCCTAAAATCGTGGTGCTTCTTTGTGCATCTGAGTGTCTACGCAGCGGAGAATGTGCTGTGTGCATTCGTCTTCCCGTCACAATCTCGTGCGGGAACAAGTGGTGGTCCTTACTTGGCTAATTTCTCAGCTCGAATAGTGCAAGGGGTAAACAATACACCTAGTTCTCTTTGAGTGAGAAACATAGTTTAGACAATCTTCCTTTTAACAGGCCGTTGGTCTTCTCGACAACGCCATTACTTTGAGGGTGATAAATCGAGCAAAGCTTATGTTTAATCCCCAACAATGCAGTAACTTCTTTGAACAGCTCGTTCACAAAATGAGTGCCGTTGTCTGAGCGAATCACGTTGCAAATTCCCCAGCGGGAACACCTCTCTCACTAGGATTTTATAGGATTCCCAAAGATACAATATCTGTAATAGACGTATGGGCTTGGCACTTGACGATTGCCACCATTGTAGGTTCTTTGAGTGCCTCAATTAATTCCTTTAACTGTTGTACTGGAGTCCCATCCGCCCTGCGAAACCCTCTCCGCCCCCACCGGGCCAGACCACCGTGCACGGTGGTAGTCATGTAGGCTGAATCTGTGTATATTGTGACTGTGCATCCCTTGGCTGCACATAATGCTTCAATTAGGACGATAAGTTCTGCTGCTTGGGCCAAAAAGTGCGATGGCAGGCGATATTGTACTAGCACCTCGTACTCACCTTCTTCTAATCTCACTACCGCCATTACCACATGTTTTTCACCTGTATCCATGTCAATGGATGATGATCCATCTACAAAGTACACTTCTCCTTCCATTAGGGCATTTTCACTTACCACCGGGCCCTCTCCCTGTTCTTCTGTGTATGTTGCACAATCGTGCTCTTGCATGTCTTCTAATGTACATTGTTCTGTGATGAATGTTGCTTGGTTTACTGTTCTGCACCTTACTATGTGGATGTTGGCGCTCGACAATATTCTCTCGTATGCTGTTGCCCGCTGTGTTGTTAGTGTGCTTTTTGATCTCTCCAGTATTGCGAAAAGGGAGTGTTCCACAAATAATGTAACAGAGCACCCCATTACTATAGTGGGACTTTTCTCAACGGCGAACGCGGCGGCAGCGAGAGACTGCTCGTACGCGAAGTGACCTTGCATTACTGCGTCTAGCGTGCCACTGTAGTAAGCCAATGGCTTGTGTCCCATGGATGTCTTTTGGGTCAACACAGCTGTCATAAGAGTTCCTTTTGTAGTGGGAAAACGGGTAAAATTCGCGCTCATAGTCCAGGTTGGCGAGTACTGGAGCACTTGAAATTAACTGTTTCAGTGACGCAAAGGAGTTGCTCATTTCTTTTGACCATTTTATTTCTCTGTTCTCCCGCTGGGCCTCTTTGAGTGCTTGTAGTAAGGGCCTGGTGTATTCTGCGTAATCCAGTATCCATGCTCTGCAATAGTTGCACATTCCTAGAAATGTTTGCATTTGTTTTACTGTTTTTGGCTCTCTTACTGCTGTGATCGCTTCTACTCTGTCAGGTATTATCTTTTTGCCATCCTTTGATATCAGCTGTCCCAGGTATAATACCTCTGGTTGACAGTATTGTAGTTTCCCTCTGTCCACTTTGTATCCTTTGTGGGCCAGCAGTCTTAGGAGGGTAACTGAGTCCTTCCTTCACTCTTCCTCATTCTGTGCGCAAATGAGCAGGTCATCTACGTACTGAATGATGGTGCTCTCAGCTGTCAGGTTTCCCAAGTCTTCGTGGAGGATGCGATTGAATATGCTGGGACTCTCACAGTTACCCTGTGGCAACCTGCAATGTTCATATCTTTTTCCCCCCTAGTGTGAATGCTGTCAAGTATCTGCTTTCTTCTGCCAAAGGAATGGAGAAAAATGCATTTTTCAAATCAACTACTGTGAAATGTGATGCGTTTTTTGGGATACTGCAAAGTATAGATGCAGGGTTCGGGACTAGAGAAAACTCCTTTTGTATGACGTCATTTAGTGGGCGTAGATCCTGGATCATCCTCCATGCCCCTCCCTTTGCTTTCTTGATCGGGTAAATGCAAGTATTACATGGGGAATTTGAGGGTATTATTATTCCCTGGGCCAATAAGGCACTTATCGTTTCCTTTATCCCTTCCTCAGCTTCACGGGAGAATGGGTACTGTTTGACTCGGGGCAGGAGTGCTCCTGGTTTAAGCTTTATTGTGACTGGGGTAACTCTGTGTAACAACCCTACATCATGGGGACCCGTAGTCCACAAGTTGCTTGGCACTAATTTCATGTCATTATCAAAAAAGGAAGGTGGTGCTCCTACAACTGCCATCAATAGTACGGGCACTTGTCTCATTTGTATCAAGATATCACAAGGTATTGCTATTTCCATTATTATCTCTCCGTCACTTTCTGAGTCAGAAAAGAGATCCTCATCTGATAGATCACGTAAGGCAATGTCAGCATTGATGCACAACACAGTGCGCCATTCACATCCATCTATGTCCATACCAATTACTGCAATTCTTTTGGCTGATATCTGTACCGCATGCAAATCTAAAGATATCACTGAACCAGGTGCAATGTCTGGGCGTACTATTGGGCGGAAGATGAATTCTGTTGGCACCCGCCACTCCAACTTTTTTAGCTCAGGTACTACTCGGGCTAGTGTTTTTCAATCCTTCAATGAACACATTTGGGTCTACCGGCATGCCACGTATCTCTGGTGCTGTTGCTCGCGCATGTACCACCAGCATTACACGCAACGGGCATATTCCTGGGGTGGAGCAAACTATTCCTATTTCTGTGAATGATATAGTCATATTGAGCTTGCTGAGAAGGTCCCTTCCGAGCAAGTTTATCGGTGACTGTTCATAATAAAGTAGGGGTGTCCTCACTGTTTTACCCCCCACTGTCACATCCAAATCTTCTGTGTAAGGAACTTCGACAGCCCCAGAGAACCCCTGCGTCACCAACCTATGGTTAGGTAGCGGAAACTGACCCTCACGTATGCATGATTTTTCAGCTCCCGAATCCACCATAAATATGAATTGCTTGTCTCCTATCTGCGCCCCTACTAATGGTTCCTCCGCTGCATTGTAGGTGGTAGATAGAATGGGACACGCAAGTGTTCCCAGTGGGCTGTCCTATGCTGGCTGCCTCATGGCTCCCCCTTGACTAAAGACATTGCCTGACACTACTGCTACACGGCTGTAGGGGGCTGGGGCAGGTGCCAGTTCACAACTGTTGCGAAAGGGTTTCCTGGTGTGTATTGCATAGGTTTGTCGTTCTGTGGGTGGCCGTGTGCTCTATTGTGTTGAGCTGGTCTTTGGTCTACATACCCTTGCTCTTGTTGCCTCTGCTGTCTTCCCATTGGAAGGCTGTATGGGCTCCCTGGGTGGGGGTTACCGTATTGCTCCATATCCTGGAATCCGTTGTTTGGTCTGTTCCTACATTCTCGTGAGAAGTGCTCCCGCAATTCCAGCAGCTCCCTTGTGCGCCTCTGGGACCTTGCCCCCCCATATCCTCCATTACCACCGTACCCCTGCCCACCTCCTATGCGACCCCTGTACCCACCTCGTCCCCCTCGAGGGGCCCAATCTTGCCAGTGCGGACCTCCGTACGGCTCCTGTCCGTTCCACTGTGGTTGCCCCGCTCCTGCCCAATTCACTGCCATCCTCCCCTGTATTGCTATCAGCCCCTCCTCCTCCTCTTCTCCCTCCCTGTTATGTGGGAGCGCTGCTACTGCTGCAGCGACCTTCACCAGTTTCGTTTGTACTAACTTGGCCTCATCTGCCAATCTTTTTTGTGCTATTTCTTTTTCACGCTCTTTTATTCTTTTGCAGTGGTGGACTATTATACTCTGTATTTCGGGCCACCCCTTCGCCTCAATTTCTGCAATTTTGTCAAGTGCTTTCTGTACCTCTTTAGGCAGGCCTCTCTTAATTATGAAATAAAATAATGATGTTGACTGGTACCAGGGTGTGCCCGTTTCCGCTCTCCACATCTCCTGTACCCGGAAAATGTAATCCATAGCATCTTCCCCCTTATTCATTGTACATTGCATAACCGACTGTAAGTCTGGTGTGTCTGGAAATGTTTCTCTTAATGCGTCCCACACTCGTGCTCGCACTGTGTTGAATGAGGCACCATCATGGCGGTCACAGTCTAGTGTTATCCCAGAGAAACCAGCTTTTACCCACACTCTGTCTGCCTGGTCCCCAACTGCTGATACTAGCCGGCTTTTCACATCACCTACCGCCAAGGGGACTCCAGCTGTGTGTTTCTCGAATGCATATATCCGCTTACTTGCCCCTCCTGACAGCGATGGTAACAGTTTAACAGTTTTAACAAATTGGCCTTATCCAGCTGAGCCCAGGGTATGTAATTTGGTCTCCCTCCTCCCCTGTGTATCAATGGGAGTTGTAACTTCCCCTTTGTCACTTTGCTTGTACTCACCTTCGTTCCCTTCTTTCCTAGTGGAGCCATTCTCCCCAATCTATTCCTTAATCGTCCTGTTCATTCCTCATCATTGTTCTCCCTAAAGATCCACCATCCATCCTCCCGCTCTCTCCTCCCATTGCCGCGCTTAATCTCTCACCTTCTTCTTCATCGTCCTCCACATCACACCACAAGTCCTCTCTTCCCCAAGTCCTCTCTTCCCCCTGTGACCATTATTTCATCATGCGCATGTTCACTCGCCTCATCTAGTTCTATTATTCGCGTGGGCGCTTCTTGTATTCTGAACAATATTTCCCCCTTCTTCCACCCCTCCTCAATTATCCTGTCATGGCTCTGTGCCCTTGGTGCTTGCTCTGACCAGGCAACATTAGTCCCACTTTGCTCACAAATGTTTTTAATTCTTGATAATTCTTCTGTTGCTAATGAAAGCCTGGAATCTAAATCCTTTGTTAGCTTTTCTATGTCTACTGTGGGTGTACTTATCTGTCCACGCTGTCTATGGTTTTTATACGGCGGGGGTGCAGTCGGGCCATGGGTTGTTGTAGCTGGAGTAGGGGGCACATATGTGGGGTCACTATACCCCTCTGCGGGCACTGGTTTATTAAGTATAGGGTACAACTGTGTTGCTTCACCTGGTTTTCCTTCCTCTATCATCTCTTTATCATCTTTGGGTATCAGTAATGGGTTATTGGTGGTGGATGGCAAATTGGTCCCTGACTCCTTTTTGAGAGGGGGAACTTCTTCAAACAATCTCCAGAGATCTAATATCTCCTTCCTATTGTGGAACTGCTTCCCCTTATATTTCATAAAAATGCAGGTAGCTACCATATCTAGAACATTTTTGTCGAACGATTCTCCTTCTGGCCATATTTGGGGCAGCCCTTCTCCCTTTAACTCTGTGACCCACTGATCGTGGTATTTTCTAATGCGTTCAGCATACCCAGGTAAACTTTTACAAATATGGGCCAGGGGTGTTTCTGTCCCCATTGTATGCGCTTGGCTTATATATCACTATATATATATATATATATGTGTTTTAAAACCATGTGCGTTTTCAACACCTGGGCAATAAGGGAGTGGGTGTGTGTAGCTTATACTTAAAATAGCTTAGGGGGCACATACAAGAGCAAACCACCTTTTGCACACCACCAATATTTTCAGCATAAATATTCAAAAGAACCAGCTCAATTTGTTGGGCTTACCACCTTAGAATGTCTCCTGGTCACACTTACCATGACCACGCCATAATCATACACATTTTACCATTTACCAAAATCGCCATAACATGGCTACGTTTTAACACATGTAATGCATATACAATGATAGTCAGCACTCTTATTAACAGTTAACCTTTTAATCTTTTTCCTCCCTCCCTAGTTGGCCCCTTCTTCCTTTGTTTGATATGAGGTCCCCCTTTTTGCTCGAATCTCTTTTTGTTTTTGCTCAGTATTAACCTATTTTTATTCATAGACCCAGAAAGAATGAAAGAATAGCGATTACTAATATATTCACTGTGTCTCCCTTTTTTACCAGACACCTTTATCTTATTCTCCACTTGTTCATATATTCGCAGTACTAGTCAAGATAGCACTATGCGGCTCCGCCTTCTACCCCCTTGCAGAGCCAGGTTCCCGTCTCTTTATCTCTTTTCACTTTTTGATCCTAATGGCCATATGCAAAGAAAAAGTAAAGAAAGTGTAGGATTGCTTTTAGTGGTCCCAAACGTGTCCCCTTTTAAATGACCTCGTTTTTACCCTTCTCCCTTCCCCTACTCCCTTTATGATCACTCGCACTTAATACTCACGTGCCCGTCTTGTACCGAGAGTCTCCGAACTGGGTTCGTCCAGGCGGCGCTGCCACACGCTCAACGGCCAGCCCCAGCTCCGACGAGCGGTACTCAAAGGGGATTTTTTGAAACTGGATCCCGTACCCTTTCTCTATTGTGTGCGCACTTCCAGGTGGGTAGCTTTCCGGAGCAGGCGTACCGTGCGTCTCCCCTTTCGACCGGAGATTTTCGTGCCAGAGGGGATGGAAGGGATATATTGGGAGATGTAACCACGCAATTGGGGTCACCACTGAAGACGAGCGTACCCAAATAGCACGACCCTGCCCGCAATGAGAGGCTTCATGGACTCTCCCAAAATGGGAATAAGGCTAGGACCAAGTGCGGGTGAGCTCAAGGGAAGTTTTATCTAAGTCAAATAGGACATGCAGAGAACTCTGCAAACTCCGAGAGCACTCTGCCTGACAATCGCAAAGACGGGCGTTTATATTTACAAAAAGTGTCATAAGCACCTACACACTATAGGGGGCACATGTACATGGGGATTGGGTGGCGTCGACTAACTATATGTGCAGCTGTGATGCCTCGCTTCGTCGTTGGTGGACACCGCCGGGTGCCAACATGGGGTGGGCAGATCAGCTGGGCTCATCCGGGAGGTGCTGTCAGGCCAGGCGTGGTCAGTGTCATTGATGGACGTCTTTCTTGGCTTTCTGCCCTAATGGCCAGGCACACCCCATTCATTCAATGCTACAATGTCAGTTGTCCTGTAAATCCTACAATAGGTTATTCTACAGGTTAATAAAACACAGGAGGAATGCACATTAGGTGTAATGCTTTGACGATACATCAATACATGGTTACTGTTCTCCTGTTGACTAGGTATCATGGGTCATGGGGTTGGGTCTCAGGGCACGGGGTGAGCTGTCCGAGTTTTAGGTCTCGTTAGAAGTAATGACAGATGCTTTTACACAATGTTGGTGCAATATTAGGTGTCTTATTTTACAAGCGCCATTAATCTGGGGTGAACTGGTGGGTCGTGGGACCTATGAGGGGGCACCTCTGGCCTTTGGTTATGGCTGGGTTTTACTGCTGGGCTGTAAATAATTCAGGTGGCTGGTCGTGGCCATGTGAGCTGCGGGGGAACATGAATGCTTGAAGCGGCTCCAGCTGAGTTGGGGGAGGTGAGGCGGTGTAGCTCGGGCCTTTGCTTTCTCTGGCAGGCTTCAATGGGAAGGGAGGGGAAGTGACCTTGGATATGCCCACGATGATACTCTTCTCGTATGCTGCAAACTATATTGAAAACAAAGGGATTCTTATAATGTATAATGCTTATTGATTTTCTAAAGGGTTACCCGTCTATATTCTTTGCACCGTTGCATAGTCATTTCAAACATGTTAACTTATACCAACATTTCTATTAATCACTACAGGGTGAGTATTTGCAAAAATAGCAGCTCTTGGATTATATAGTAAACAGGATACGTGAGGTAGCATTAGGGTTGGTGGAGCACGCAGGAGCAATAGACCAATATGGTTGACAGCAGTAATACACGTTAAACTCGTACATTCACATTTGATGGCATTCTATGTATCTCTTTAAACAATTTACATGAGCTCACAATACTGTTGCGCTTGTGTTCCTTTGCACTCTAGCAGCATCAGGGTAGTCATGGCATAAGGACTTGGTATCACTCTTTACATTACCCCTAGAGAAGCACATAGTAGGAGGCCAGGGGCACTGAGTGTTTGCACATAACTGAGGGGGTTTGAGTATCGTGACCATTTTGTCACACAATAACACATCCTTCTATTCTTACAGTGTTTGTAGATTTTTGACAAGGGGGTCATGCAGAAGGAATATCATTGTAATGCAATATATAACAGTTTCTTGGTATAGGATTGAGGCTTTTGTTTCATCGAGGACGATTTACAGTTAATTCCCAAGCCAGCCCCGCTACCCGGGTCACGCTGAGGATAATGATGCACTGCGGAAGGTGAATGATACAGTGTTTGCTCTAACACTAGCTCATGTCCGACTGTTCGTGGGAACCTGCTTTCAGCGGATCTGCCAGGCAGCGGAGGCAACGGGGGTAGGCGAGGACTCTATGAAGGTGGGGGACATGCTGCAGTGCACGAGGAATCCTGTCTTAAGATGCCGTTCTAGTTTTCAAAATGGTTTCCAGGACCTAGCCTAATACAGTACGTTTGGTCAATGTGTCGGCCAGTAGTCCACCCACCACCTGGGCCCTGGTGGCAGGGGGTCCCCTGACGAGTTATGGACGTCACAAGGCGGGGAGTCTCTTGGACCTGTCCTCCCATACACACACCAAACTACATCTTGACGGTAATCAACAGTCACACCAACCACGGAACCCACCCGGCATTCCATAGCCATGCGTACTGTAATCCACAGAAGAGCACTACTCTCCTAATACCCCATGACCGTGACCCGCCGTCACCAGCTACAAGCCACCCGGCATTCAGCAGCTGCCACTAATGTAACCAAAAGCATTAACACTGAGCACCTCACATGCCCCGACTGTAACAATCACCACAGAACCCAGCCGGTGTTCTGTGGCAGACTGGAACAAAATATGATTATAACATCCTACCACAATTTACTTGACTGTACCCAACAGCCACCACACTTCAGAACCCACCCGACATTCTGTAGAGGCCCACAACTATAACCAATAGTTTGAACAAATGCACCACTACCACAGTCCTAACCTCCGCCAACCTGGCTGTACACAACAACACCAAGATACGGAACCCGCCCGGCATTTCGTCAAGTCCAAAAATGTAACCAACAGTTTTGAGGCTACACACGTGCGGAAACACATACCCAAAATACACAATTTTACCTACCCTGACTGTAACCAACAGTCACCAGACCTTCACTACAGAACCCACCCACGGAATTCCATAGAAGTATAGTTACACCGGACACACAACCCAATGATTTGTGTGCCACAATATAGACGCACAATTTAATATGGAAAATGGAAACTGCACGCTTCCTCTTAGTACCATATTCCGTGACACAATTCCACAAGGCAATAGCAGGACACGCCGTCCCCACAACCAGCCTTGCTGCCTCTGTTTATGTCCCCTGCCTCACCAAAGCTGCTCCTTGCCCCAGCCACAGGTAATTTCTGGGTTCCAAATCTGGAATGCAAACACTGCACTCCTAAACGTCCTTGGAACACACGCTGTGTTGCAAGTTAGCGTTGCGCTCCAGCTTACACTGTTGGAACGCCGGCAGTTGCCTGCTCCAATGAGGAAACACCAGTGTCCACCCAGTACACACCGCTGCCAGCCATACCACCGGCCCATTGTTGCTGTGCCAACCGGACCACAGCACAATGGGTTTCTCCCTTGGCGCAGCCTCAGGCACCGTAACTACTAGCAGGCATTCCGCTCTGCTGTCCTTCACAGTGCGTCAAGGGCCACCGGCAGCTGGACCGAAATGCTAGTCCGCTATGGCTCTCCCTCACAGCGCAGCCTGACTTCCAAAACTGCCCAAGGCTCGGTCCGCTCCTCTCCTCCAGCGATGCCAAGCCTGGTTACTGCTACTCTGCTGTCCTACCAGCGCCACCCGGCCTGTTAAAGGCCTCCACAGTTCTCCTACCGGTGCCACCCGGGCTCTGGTACACAGGCCACTGTACCAGGCCCGGACTGCAGCCCCCTCCTCACCAAACGCCTCTCTTCGCAACAGCCGTCCTTGCTTACTCGGGGGAAACATTTCTTCTCCAGCACCACTCAGCCTGTTGCAGCCAGAGGGACAATACATTCTCCAGAACAATCTGGCTTAGTGGGGTGTCCCAGACTGACTCTGCTTTCTCCCGTACCACCCGGCTTACTGGGGTGCATCAGACCGACTCTTCCTGGTCCAGGGGAAACTGGCACCCCTTGACTGGGATGTCTCACTTGGAGGGCAGTGTCCTGACGTGTTGCTGCCCCCTCCGCAGCAGCTACAGCATCCTTGTCGCCAGTGAAGTTGCAGGGTTCTTAGGCTACACTCCACTCCAGAGCCAGCAGGTAAGCTTCATAGGTAACTTTATTCCAAGTATGTTACTTGGTACAGAGACCCTGGCACATCCCATCCAGCCAGCTTCCAGATCTTAAGTGACACACTTGGAACTCTAAGAGCCACTCACACATCAACACTCTGTCATAGGTACATTCTACACACCATGCTGTCCATGACACCAAGACCCATAACTCACATTAAAACAGATAACCAGGGTTGCAGGATCCTGAATTCCTTCTCATAAAAGGAATAGCTGGCGATGCTTGCAGGCTCTCGCAACTGCCAAGCTCTTTCTCTTCCTGAGAATATGCTCACTCAGCATCGTACCGGCTCTTCTGTCATAGTATGCAATCTTATGTGAAGTTTATACTGGACATGGTTTAAGCGTGGATGACATCCTGCCCTAGCTGGCCCAGCTGGCTGCTATTGTGGATCAGTTCAGTGCACAGAGTAGGGTAAACATAGGGATTGAACCTAAATGTGCCTTCATCTTCTTAATGCTTGAAATGCTGACCGGAGGAACACCCGATAACCTTGTTGCCAAGGCAGGTCAGCTGAGGTAAAGGGGCACTGATCAAAGCAAAATTGTGGATTTAATTGGCAAATTAACTGCCCAGGGCGAGATAAAGAACATACATTTGAAATTGAGGGTGGAGGAGTCGGAAGTAGAAGTCAGTGAACTTCCCATCTTTGCTAAGGATTTGCTCCTAGAACTTTAAAGGTTTTATTTATTATTATTATTATTATTATTATTATTTAAACTTCCAATGAACCACATTGTGTAGTGGTGGGGGGCAGGAGGTAACCTCCAGCCTTTAAACAAGTAATTGTGGCAGGGCTTATATTTGTATGTGAAAGGTCTACCCATAATATACTTGGGATATCCTGAGCATATTGCGAGCCCATCACGCACGCAGACTATATATAATACCTGAACAAGCAGTTGAAAAACTGAGAAACGCACTGTACTGCGGTTTATTTTCCTTTTATCCTTGTGACATGGAATACATTTTTCTCCACATCGCCACTCTCTGTGTTTTGAATACGGTGACGGCGCCGATGATTGTACATATGGCTTGGGAGTGCAATTCCAAGTGCATGTTTGTAATACTTTTTTCTATATATATATAAAATAAAAAACACATGAGTTTTGGTAAATTGTAACACTACAAAAAAAAAAACATTATGTAACAAAATAATCCCTGCACACATGACCAAACCGCTTTCTCAAAAAAGTTCTTTATTCAATTACAAAAACTCGTACAACCAACACTGCATAGTAGCTTAAAAAGGGTAGGCATCTATCCCAAGCCTCCCTTAATGGCATACAGGTTATAAAACACTCAACCCCACCACGCGTTCCGCTTGTAACACCAAGCTTCCTCAGGCATTTTTTCTCCACGTTCGTGAAAACACCATCATTATTTCAAAGACTGTTATCAAACACATGATAGATTTTAGATATGGTGAAAGGTTGAAGAATCCAGCATGCGGCAGACCGCTTTACCCTTTAGCCTCGCCTCGTAAATCCCCCAAAACTGTATTTAGCAGGGCAGGGGTTTATCGTACAATGAAACCATTCATAGATGGGCTGCCTTTTTGCACGCTAGCATTTGCACCCACTCGCGATCATGTGATCGGTAATTACGAGAGCAAAGGGGAGGAGCTTAATGCTGACGCCGGTTCTCTTCCTGTTTTATAAAAATTATGGTGTTTTCTCGAACGTGGAGAAAAAAAGCCTGAGGAAGCTTGGTGTTACAAGCGGAACGCGTGGCGGTTTCCACCCTGGTGGGGTGAGTGTTTTATAACCTGTATGCCATTAAGGAATGCTTGGGATAGATGCCTACCCTTTTTAAGCTACTATGCAGTGTTGGTTGTACGAGTTTTTGTAATTGAATAAACAACTTTTTTGAGAAAGCGGTTTGGTCGTGTGTGTAGGGATAATTTTGTTACATGCTGTTTTTTTTTGACATTTGTGATGTCATCTTTGATGTCCTGGGTGTTAGTCTTAGCAGTGCACGGTGGCGCGAGTTATGGTTGCTTATGTTACCATAACTGCCGAATTTCAAGGGTTTTTCGGTTTTACTTTGAACCATAACGTCCCTTTAACAAAGTTTTTTCACTGAATTTCATAGGTTTTTAGTAGCGCAACTTAACCATAACGTCCCTGACTTCATATACATGTAACATAGAACATACTAACCCTCGTAGTGATATGTCCGCAGACATATTGAAAATCTGAGCGTGGTGAATGTAAATTTAAATAGTGTGCCCCATTTCCCCTTTGAAGTTGGCTCTGAAAAGAGACGTTTTTTTTGGTTTTTTTTACAGATGCTTGACAGACACCTGTTATTTTGTATTTTTCTTCTTGTTTTTTTTTCTTACTTTACTCCTAAAATCTTCACATAACCTTCTCCAAAGCAACCCTTACATTCCAAAATAGAAAGGCATTTCCCGTAAAAGATAAAGAAATGCCATCTTCTTTAAAATTAACAGCATTACTGGCATCAATATTCTCATTATTACAGAAGAACATACCAGCTCTAAGCATGAAGGCACACATGCCTCGGTTGATGACACACCTAGAAATGTTTTGCTGAGGACAAAAAACTGAACTATTGTCCCATATTGCCCTAGGTAGTAATCCAGAAAAAATTACTTTCACATTTGGAAGGATCTTCATTACGGCTTGAACCAAGCGTTCCAAATCAGCCAACAAAGTAGGGGCACTGACGTTGCCCAAATGGAAAGCACCATAGTGCAAAACTACCACATGCGGACTGTTCATCGTGGCCATATCCTCACAAACTTGTACAATTCCCTGTACATTGCACTCGGGCACAGTGCTCCACACCACCTCCACTCCTTTCACATCAAAGTTCTTTGCAACATGCCTGCATTGAGCGTACTGTTGTAAACCATACACAAACATATCTCCAAGCAACAACACCCTGACTTTCTCTACTTCTGCCATCTTCACCACACACAGTCTCTTTCAACACAAATCCACAACCTCGACATCTGATTGGCTGATCCGTACAGTCTTCTTTCCATGTTGGATTTCCTGGAAAAACCCGGATGTAGCACGCCCTGTCCACGAACAGCCGTGGTGTCCGCGGACGGCGTCCACTTTACTCTCTGTGCCATTCCCTCATTGCATACAGCTAAGCAATCACACAATACGAATAACGTCCTCAGAACACCCCCATTTTGTGAATTTTTCGAACATTTCAGGACAATTATCATTTCATTATTCAACATATTAACATTACAAATATTATACTTTCATCTTGTACTCTGCACACAATGCTATGTTTCTCCATTAGTAGCTCAGTATACTAGATAGAATCCCATAATACAATGCTATTTATATCAATGCATCGTTCAAGGCACTAATAACGGTATGATATTTATTGCAATATCCTTGACACTTTTTTCGCAACATTATAATAAAAATCCCTAGTACACAAATTCCATGAAAAGTACATACACATGTGATGTCATCAGTGATTTCATCAATGACATTTGCGATGTCATCTTTAATGTCCTCGGTGTTAGTCTTAGCAGTGCACGGTGGTGGCGCAAGTTATTTTTCATAGCTTACCATAACTTGCGATTTTCAGGGGTCTTTCGGCTGTACTTATAACCATAACGTCCCTTAAACAAACTTTTTTTAATATCACGCAAACAATATACAAACATGGCTTGCAAAAACCAACTTCTCACAGATGGCTTTACACAGAATGTTGCAAAGTAAGAATTTATGCTCGTTCACAGTGAAGGTCAGCTGCTTCCATTTTTTTCTCGGGCCCCGGAGAGGCTCACGAAGCGGACTATAAGGTTGTATTGTGTTTTGACCTTGACAGACAGAGATTGTGATGAAAGACTTCTCTTGAAGGAGTGTTGCTAAAACGTAAGAGAAGATAAGGCTAAAATTTCTGAAACGAAACCACTTTTATATATTATATCACTATGCGAAAGATCGTTCACACACACAGAGTCGTATCTTGGGACTGCACTACTCGTAGACAATGGAAATTGCAATTGTACTATAAGTAACCATTTAAATTATTTTATACCAAATATAATTACAATAGCGTAGCATTAAAGACCGCTCAAGTTGAACTTGTTCGTTGAAAGTGGCATAATGTTTTCTACCGCGTACTATCACCGCCGAATTGATCCCCTGTCGTTTAGAGGGCTCTGAAAAAGGCAGACGACACAGGGTGGGTTAATAGAAATAATTTAACCGGTCTATAGGCGGTCAAGCGCTCTACTTGCTGTGCCACTTCACTGTAGCCTGTCAAGTGGCACAGCGAGTACAACGCTCGCTTTGACATCCGTGCACAGCTTGCTAACGCAAGTTCGAATCCTGGCAAGGCCAAACTCAGCCTTTCATCCTTCCGTGGTCGATAAATGAGCACCACACACCGTGGTTAATAATAAGCACCGCTTAGATACCTCACGGTTCTTAGCGCTATATGAATGGGAAAATATTATTATTTTATTATTAACATACTCCGTTGCACTATCTTCGATAGCAAATAGTTTCACGCCCTAATAAATAAAATGATGATTTTTAATGAAGATCGGCTGGTGAGACTAATTTATGTTTTTTAAAACGGGTATGTGGCCCCATTTTGCCTATGTCACGATTTACAGTCTCCAGCGGATGGGGTCTTCAACTGCCAGGTGCAGGTCCAAATATGCAACTTCATGACCCTCACCATTTTATGGGACAATCGCCAAGGACCAATATGCCCTTACGCAGTACTAGCGGCTACAAACAACATACCAACCAATAGGGTGATCTAATGGCTCGTTGTTGGAGCAACCTTCCGATTATCAGAGCGACCATTTACTGCTTTTATCATAAACCAACAGCCTATCTAGCGCAAAGGAACAACGTGTGGCTCAAAATAAACTTTTGCTGATCGACAGCAGAGACAATAGCAAATCGCTGAATATTCACTAAACATTTCATGTGAAATAAATGTACTTTGCCAAATGTACAATCCTGCTGTTTACTTTTAAACCACAGTTTCATATTCCGAATTGTGGCGCACTGAGTTGTAAGCTGATCTAACACCCTCTGTACCGCAAAGGAACATCGCGTGTCTCAACATGAACTTTTGCGGATCGACAACAAAGACAAATGCAAATTGCTGAATATTCTCTAAACATTTGATGTCAAATAAATGTACTTTACAAAATTTACAATCTTGCTGTTTGCTTTTAAATCACTGTTTTATATTCCGAATTGTGGCACGCTGTGTTGTGACATAATATGTGTTGTCTTCCGGGTTCTGTGTAAAGTCACTTAGGATTGCAGAGGACTGGGTGCGTTTGATGACGCACCCTGTAACGTCACGGAGAGAGGCGGGGAATATGAATGCTTTGATAATATCAGGCTTAGGGGCGGGAGATATGATTTAGTGTCGCAAAAGCAAGTCAGCCAGGTCAATAGCGCCAGTCATAGGATTATCACATAATGTCGGCGCACACCAGTAGGATTTATCGTTTCTTTAGTGGACAAAAAGTCGGTTGACGCCCATAGGAAATTGTACTATTAGCGGACAAAAGGAGTGGTCTTAAAACACTTTCACCCTGACAACAAACAATACAAACAATGTTCTCAGA